>NC_091675.1:51809000-52468500 GCF_042453785.1 Malus domestica | reverse complement strand
ACCAAACTTTGGCATAACTTAAAAGGAAACGCTGCCCGAGCTGATGTTGCCCAAAGAAGCACATGCCTGGTTAGATGAGTTAATGGGTCACATTAGGAGCAAGAATGAGGACTTACCTGGACCTAGCAACTTCCACATAAACATGACCTATGTTTTATCTTCCATGTTTTGTCCCAAGCATGATTAACCTGCCACAATGGAGGGTGATTACTTGGCAACAGAACCTATGATGGCACATGTTAGTGTTGAAGAGGTAGGAAAAGAAGAGTTGGACATAATAGGTTTGCCCGAACTCATGAAGAAAGAACCCGAGAGGGTGTACACAGATAAAATGGTCTTCAGCCGCCCGAACTTGACTCTGGCTAACCATCTCAAGCCTATATATGTAACTGCTCATTTGGAAGGAATACCTTTAAAGAGGGTTTTGATTGATGGAAGAGCTGCGATCAATGTGATGCCGTATAAGCAAATGAAGAGGATGTGTAGAAGGGATGAAGATCTCATCCCGACAAATCTAACAGTTTCCAGGATTTCCGGGGCCATCACTAGAACTCATGGGATATTGCCCTTAGAGGTTGACTTGGGTTCCAAGCAAATCATGCTAGCTTTCTTCGTGGTAGATAATACTTCTACTTATGGAGCTTTACTTGGTCAAGATTGGATTCATTAGAGTCTATCTGTGCCTTTCACCCTACATCAACAAGTAGCAGTTTACTATGAGGAATGAGTCATGAGACCAGGATTTTGGAAGATGGTGGAGGCTGAATCACGGCCATTTCTCCCCACTGCTAATGTTGCAGAAGCCAAATTTTAGAATCCTAGTATTGGGATTCTCTAATGCTTAGGAGCTGATGAGAACGACCACTCGACTAAAGTGACGGCCCAAAAGCTTTTGAAGCAAGGATTGTTAATCACCAAGGAAGAATGGGATAAACCCCATATTATCCCAACTCCCTAACACTAGTAATGTCAGAACAAAGAAGGAAGGACCAAGTAATTAAAGTCAGATCCTTAATCGAAAGACTGTTTGTGTATGGAAGAGAGAAAAAGCCAGAAAAAGAGTTAACATGGAAAGTAATTCTGCCTTTGGGAGCTCAAGTTGGAGGCTTTAAGAAAGAGTCCTACTTTATGAGAACTTTTTATCATTCATCAAGCACTAGATAAGGGAGAATATCATTTGACTGATTTGGAGGAAAACTTGCAAACACATCTAGTTAATACTAAGTTTTTAAAGTGATATCATCCAATTCTCGGGGATGCTAGAAATTGTTGTATTAAAGAGAGTTAGTGATTTAAAAAAGAAGTGAAGTTAGATGGTGCAGTGAGAGGTTCAATATAATGCAAGAAGTAAAGACAAGGAAAAATTTTATTTCATAAAAAGAAAGTTACAGTGGCCCTAGCTTAACAAATGTACATCTTCACCCAAAGTAATTATTCTGGAATAGTAAGTCTGCATAAGCGTGAAAATTCTGGTAGGCTCGGCCAATACAGTACTACTATTGATAAGTTGAGACTCAACATCCTCCAACTCCCTATTTGCCTTCTTCACTTCTTTAATTTGCTGCTGGAGTTTGCCAAGAAGAGTTTCTTGCTAAACCTTCAGCATAGCAAGCTGCTCCTCTAACTTCTGGATATCAGATGTCACCACCTTGATCATCTCCTTGGTTGCTAATCCTTCATCTATCAGCTGTTGAATATGAGTAGAAGTACTAGATTGTTTCTCCTTGAAGCACATCACTCTATTGACTTGCCTCTCAGCCCTCAGATGCTGATCCCTAAAAGCCCTCAAATTCTCAAAATATGAGAGGAATGACTTATGCTGGACTCTTGATAATTGATCGGCCTTGAACAAATCTATAATGGCCTTCTCTACGTCATGAAGGGCCTTGAGACTAAAGGAAGCTGAAATATCCCTCTTCACCTATTCTTGAAAGACTTGGCGTTGTTCTTGAAAACTAGAAGATTTAAAGGAATGCTTAGAGGATTTCAGCTTATTTTGAGTTACCCGAACTCTTTAAAAAGATCAGGCAAAAATGTTGTTGTAGAGGTAGGTACATAAGAAGACAATAGTGTTCCAACTCCTTCAGAGGGCACAACAATAGAGGAAGTCTCGACAGAAGAAGGTTCCCAAGAAATAGGGGCAGTTGAGGGTCTTAATCTTCTTCTTAGGCCTAGGGATGGGAGTCATTATGACCCCAGAAGCTAGAGGGCCGAGGAAGTTATGTTTTGCGCACCAGGTGTGGATGAGACTTGCCTGAACCTTCCTCAGAACCCTGTTGCGACCAAGGGAGATGAGTTAAGAAAAGAGTTTATAATTCAGAGTAGAGGAATGAGAGACAAGAGATGTTAATATACCTGAGTTGAGCTCGAAACCTTGGAAGGAGATGGATGAGGAATTGTTTCTTTTAGTTGCTGAGAATGATCATCCTTGCTTGCTGAAGGAAAATAGATGGTGCCTGAGCTTTTACTAGAGGTCTGTGAAATTGAAAAAGGTAATTATCAGTAGACTAACTGGTGCAGAAAAAGGAAAACCTCTATACCTTAGTAAAACCTTGAGAATGAGCAGGTGAGCTAACCCGATCTGCAGCTTAAGATGTCTGTGGGTTAGTGATCTCTGAAACCACAGGGATCTCAGGGACTATAGGCTCCCCAAATGCAGATGTTACTGATTGATAAAAGGTTGATGCAAGGGAATACTGAAAAGAGTAAAAAGAAAATAAGTATAAAAGGAGGAAGGAGGCTACAAGCATAAAAGTGCTAAAATAACAAAGACCCATCAAGTTAGTATCCTCATCTACAAAATGCAGTATTTCCTTTTTCATTGGATTAAATTGGGAGGTTGAAGTCACTGCCAACACAGGTTACCCAACCTTAACCTAAAAATATAAAAGACAAGTGCTAAAGCTCTATGATTGGTAAAGATACAAGTCAAAAGAAGGAAAACAAGATGTACTTTTGGAGACTTAGCTTGTGGAGGGGAAGTTTGTACCATTTGGGCTGAAGGAGAAAGGCCTCGGGCGGGGATATCCTTTAATCATGACCTGTTTCAGAAATCAGGCAGAAATTCAAGAAGAAAATAGAAAATGAGAAAAGGGAAGAACTGAAAGGAATGAAACTTAAAATGCAAGTTATACCTCCAATTCTTCCAGGGTAGAATCTTGTAGATTTTTGGCCTATTGATACATCTTAGCCCCCAGTGGGTTCTTCCTTGAAGCAATAGTAGGCTTCATGGTTACAAGGGGCCTTAGAGTCGAAGAAAATAGGGGTTGTCAAATCTCATTACAAAATTGCTATCTAAGAATGAAAAGAATAAAAATAAGGTTTACTCACTGGAGGCTTTCTTTTTCTTCCTACCTACGCCTACCATAGCTACTGAAGTAGAAGACTTAGAGGCTTTGGAGGTCTATGCCCTCATCATTTTCTTTATTGGAACCAGCCGCTCTTCGGGCTCAGACTCTAAAGTCTCTACCACAGTTGCCCGAGTCCGGCGTGTAGCCTGAGACTCAACTACAGGTTCTGCCTCGCCTTCAGAATCTCTAAGTAACTCGGAGACATCTCTGCCTTTTCCAACACATTACCCTTTTGCTTCAGCTGTAGTTTCTTAGAGGATAAAGGCGTTTGCAACATCTTCATCTTGCCCAATGACCACCTTTGCGGGGTTGCCTTGTGCTGCAAGTACAAAGAAACCAAGGAAAGGGTTAGAAGGCAGATTCATGAAAATTTCAAGTTAAATGAGTAAGAAATACCTATCAAAATGAGTTAATTCTTTTGATGAATCATTTCCTTCTAATTTTCAAGCTTAATTGGCTTTAGATAGGACTTGATGGATACTTGCTTGAAGATGCAATCATGAGCTTTGTGCAGGTTTCCTCCATATTTCTTAGTCCATTTTGCTTCCCACAAAGATGAGAAGCTTGAAGTGCATTCGAAGTTCAGAGCCATGGGCTTTTGGGTGATCTTGCTCATGACCTCAAGACTATATCGGACAGCTTGAAAAGTGACTTCGAGTGGAGAACGACGATGGTAAGAGGTGTCACATTGAACAGAGTCAAAGAAGGGGATTGGAATGGCTTGTCTGAAGCCCAATTGTCTAGCACAGAAGTTTGGGTGGTAAACCTCCAGCCCGCGCTCATAGCGGTCACTCCTTACTTCCCAAGCTAGGTCACTTGGTTGAATACAACTGATAAATTTCTCTTTACAGAAAGGACTAACATCTTCTCCAAAAGCGTCTTGGAAGGCTTGGTCAGAGAACCAAGGGTATCTCCTTAGAACTGAAGCACCCAATTCCAGATTTGCCCAAGTCCTGCAGATTTTGAAGAAATAAAGACAAGCAAAGGTAGAGTGATTAGTTGGAGATGCTTCAGCGATGATTTGGGTAGGGGCTACTCCTTCTGGGAATTCTAGTTTAGGAGCCCGAAACTCAGGTAAATACCATTGAAGCCAAAGCTGGATTATCCAAGTTAGACCATTAAGGTTGGTTTCAAATGGTTCACCATTTGTAATTCCGTACAGGAGATGATAGAGATGAGCAAGGAGAAAGAGGCCCGTGGCTACATCATCAAAGTTGTGAAGAGCTTCCACCAGAGGAATTCATTCGACTTTCACTCATTTGGATTTATTGAGGAAGACATGTTTGTTGAGCCAGTAAAGGAGGAAATATATGTGCTCCTGTTCTCTGTTGGCTTTGGAAGAAGAAGGGCCAAATTCATTCTTTGCAAATGGGATAAAACCTGTGAATAAGGTCTCATAGCTTTTAAAGGTTGATGAGTTATATTCCATTTTGAGAAAGGGGGCAGAGCTACCCGAGCTTTCAGCAGTTGGGCAAAAGGTAGGAGTCCAATCATGGGTAACATCTATAATCCTGCTTGAATACCTCAGCCCGAAGACTTGCACCATATCCAGGATGGTCGGGGACATGAGGCCCATCTTAAAGTCAAAGGTATTAGTGCCCAAGTTCCAGAAGAGAAGAGCCGTTGTGAGAAGTTCGGGCTTAGCAATAACCGTAGTCTTGGAGAGCATTATTAGCTCATAAATTCCGTTATTCATCCACTTCTGCTTAAAGATGAGCTCAAGCTCATTAATCCATTGTGTCCATGCCTCATCCTTTAACAGAGGAAACCCACGGTGGTGGTTCGACTATTTGGAAGATGAAATGCCTGATTTGGCCTGGAATGGGTTTGGGGTAAACCATTTCTCCTTAGGCATGTTATTTTCAATAGCAATTGGCACATGAGAAGCCCATGTAGGTCCCAAAGAGTGCACTTCTCCCTCATCAAAGAAGAGTTCAGTGTGCAGGCCTGCTCGAGGGCGATGAAGACTGTTGAAAATACAGCGCATGGTGGAAATCCCTTCACCAGTCTCACATGAAGATTGAATTCGCGCAACTTTCGGTGCCGTTGGATGATCTTGAGGAGAAGATAGGAAGAAAATCGGAGCTAAGAGGCAAGAGTTGAAGAACAAGAAGAGTTTCTGAAAGTGTGAATTCTGGAAATTCTGGGGAGTTTTGAAAATTCAAAGGCTCGAAATGGTTAAAGGTGCTTTGCTGAAGAGGATTATTTAATAAGTGGTGATTTAATGGTGGAATTTGTGGGTTAGTGCAAAGGTCTTAGTTAACAAATGGTTGCTTTAAATGGTGCAAGTCCCGAGAGAAGGCGTGCGATGACTTTTTAATCATTATTAGTGCTTGGGATTGCAGCCTCAACAATGATTAAAGGGGACACTGTTTGGGTTAATATTTGAACATTGGCTGCAAGTATGAGAAAGCCAGAGGTGCCAATTAAGAGAAGACTTACCTAAAGCCCAGAGATAAATTGGCGCTTTTCTTTAGTGATTTGGTTGGATTATGAAATAGTGATTTGGTTAGATGATGAGATTTCAAGAAAGTGTCATTCTTTCTTGATGGTTAAGAAAGTATCATTCTTTCTTTGATTCCATAGAATTTGCCAAGAGTATCATTCTCTTGTTGCCTTAGAATTTGTCAAGAGTCTCATTCTCTTGTTGCCTTAGTATTTGTGTCAAAAGTGTCATTCTCTTGCTGCCTAGAAGAATTCATTTGTTTTGATTTCTGGATTGTATTTGTGTTTTTCATCATGGCTTCACCAATGGCTAAATTGTCTTGTGTGATGATAATGGAGTGAGCAGAGGTTTTGGTTTGTGTCTCAACTCTTCAAGAAGCTGCAAAAGCTCTCAATAATCTTTTGGTCAGCATTTACAAAGGTATCATAGGGTACACTTGTTTGATTCAGGGTTTTGGGAAAGCTAGAAGATTTGGTGATAGGTTTTGTGGGTGCTTTCTTGTTTGCAGCATCAACATCCATGTCTTTTCCACCAGGATCAATGATAATTGTCAGCAGCGCCTTTAGTTAGTTCAAGATATTTTTGCTTAAACTCCTATGTAGATGACAAAGACTTCAACAGATTAGGATTAGAAACTATATTGTGCAGAGCATATTCAACAACAACATAAATTTCAGCAAGCCTCACGGGTTGATCAATTGAGCTCTTAGAAATTCATGGTGAAGAGTTAGTACGTGACATAACACTTGCTTGCACTTTTTGTAATGGTGGCATCTTATATGATGCATCTGAACCTGAACCATCACTAAAATTTTGGCGGCCATCAAACATTTCAACCATATTCCCAGCAGAAAGGGAAACTCTCCTCCGATTAGCCTCGCGTAATAGTAGAGAAGCACCTCAGATGAAGCATCTGGTGGAATTGAGGGCCAAACTGCAGGCTTCGGCCAGGGAAGCTTGCTGAGTGAAGCACTATTTCCTGCTCATTAATGTCAACAACTCCAGACTATTATACACTACTCCAAGCTACAAGAGACAGGGGTTTGGGGTTTTCTGCAGTGTTCAGCTTCATAACAGTAACTGCAAATGTATATACAAAAGGATTGCACAGTCCAATGTTCTTGAAGCATTGCAGACATCTTAGTCTCGTAGTTCCATATCAGTCTCAAATACTTGGCTAATTCAAACTTCACTTGGATACTCCAAGTTTAGTCTGAGAGGGAGTAATAACTGATATAATAGAAATATAGTTAGAAGGGTACTATTGTAATTGGGTTATATGGTTTTTTTTTTTTTTTTTTTGGGAGGGGGTGTTGGTTGTGGTGGGGCGCTTTGGTTTGATTTCTTTTAAGCTTCGTATTATATTTAGGATGTGAATTTGTAATGTAGCTCATGTTTAGGTGTTGAGCAATTCACGTGGTGGTGGTGTTGTTTGTCGACCCACTAGTACGCTTGGGACAAAAACCATGTATGTAAACTTCCTCTCTTAAATAACACGTGTAGGACCATGGATGGTCATAACTATAGTTCCATTTGTCCCAGTCCCATTATTCTTCCCCATTCGTTATATTAAGAGTCCAAAAAATAAAAATAAAAAGCATCAAGTGTGGGCCTCAATAAAATTGGGCACTCATTAAGCCATTATAAGGCCCAAGCTATAATGGGGGCTTGGTGCGAAAATGCGGATGCCAAGTAAGAAAGAAAATCGGATAATAAACCATGATTAAAAGGTGATTTATCTATTTATTTTTACTTGGTGAGATTCGAACTTTGGACCTTGCCTAAGATTGTGATTGTTGAAATTCAATGGTAAAGGATACAACAACTGGTTAATTGTCTTGATAAATGGAGCCTTCCTCTTTAATTCATTGTGTCTCCTCCCTTTTACAGCTTATAGTAGAAACGACTTTTGCCTTTTAATTTGAAGAGGAGCAATTGTTGACTATTCTGTTGTTTGTGTTAACGCAATAAACAGTAGGGTTAACAAAAGTGGTATTTTAAGGGTGGTATATTTTTGGGTAAGGAAATGAAATAGTTTTAGGGTTTTCCCCTAGTTTCATAAGTGCCTAGGGTCTAGGGTTTCGTAGCTCCTACACCTGAAGACAAGGATAAAATAAAGTTCAATGGGTACCAGTGTGATATCCACATAGACACTCCGATGTCTTTTTTTACTTGGTATTTACGTTTCTTGTGTCTTCCCGTCTCCTTTATATAGGCCTCGGTATGATCGTTCTGAAATATCTTTCCGTTTCCTAGTCTTTGTTCTGTCAAAGTGTCTAAGGCCTTGGGTCCCATTCTCGACTCTCCTCCATATGGATGATTGACGAGTGGCACCTAAGATTGGACAGCTGGGGCCCAATGTGCTATGGTATAAAAGAATTCTAAGAATCCGTGAATCGTGTTCGTTCATAATACATCGTGCAGTCAGTTTTCGTCAGGTTCTGTTTGTGTTCAATTTTAAATGATTTATGACTGCATGATGTATGATGAAATGATATGATTCACGGATTCCTAGAATTCTCACACAGAGAATCTAGATTCATGGGATAAGGGTCGTTGGGTCTTGGAGAAACGCTCTAACCAAGTGCTCAAATGAAGTGCTATGTCCTGCCTTTGAAGGAGAGATTTTTTAGTGTGTCGGTAACACGACCCTACACCAAGTGTATTAGTACAACTAATTAGAACTTGAAAGAAAAAATTTCAATCAATTATAGTATGACACTTGATATATCGAGTCGTGTTTTCGAGACTGACTGCTTTTTCCTTAAGTCACAAGCCTATGTTGGGCTGGGTCTTGCTTTCTCTCTTGGGCCTTGCTAGGTCATCCTTTTCTGGGACTAATGGTTCTTAATGAGGCCCTTATTGATTTATAATGGACTTAAAAAGGATCCAGTATTAACATTTGGATAAGGAATTGTCAAGTTTCCAGATAATGAGATTAAGAGTTGCAAGTGGCCCTTTACCATAATTGTGGAAAGATGTTGAGCTTTTGTATGATGTCGTGGGTTTGAATCCCGTCCGTGATTAATCTAATATCTAATCTAACAAAATCTATCGTTTGACAAAAAAAAAAAAAAAGACTAAGAGTTTGTTTGGAACTGTTTTTAAAATAACTGAAAGTGTTTTTAGAGAAAATATTTTTTGAGTTCCAAAAACACTTGAAGTGCTTCTTCTAGGAAGCAGTTCAAGTGTTTTTCTAGGATTCACTTCCGTTTTATTAAGAATTGGTTTCAAAAATATTTTCACCAAAAACACTTTCAAAATACTTCCAAACAAGTCTGAAGTTAAGAAGTGACCTACAATAAGTTAGATAAGGGCTATTATGAATACCCTCCATGACCATTACAAAAGCATGTAAGAGAAATTCGCAAATCCCTAGAAGGTGTCATCTGCAAATCTCTCACATGTGCCTTTTTAATGGTCATTGCGAGCATTCCTAATCCCCCTAACATTATATAGTCCAATCCTTAATAATTGTGTCTCAATCTTAGAACTTGGAAACCTCTTATCCAAACCTAGTGTTTAGGCTTGTTTAACGTAAAGGGAAGTTACTTAGTACTACAGTCTAGTGATATTCTTCTTCTCCTGCGAGTGACAGGTCTTGGGTTCGATTTTCGTTAAAGGCAAATTTGAAACAAATTATTATGACTAACTCATTATGAGGTTTAACCCACCGCCGTTCCCTTAGTGTAAATAATATCGTATGTATTAAAAAAACATAAAGAGAACCCAACACAAATTATTTATGCTTAATTTAAATTTTAAATGGCTAAAATATTTACTTGAAGGTGGCAGAATCAATAATGTAGGATATCTATATGTTCAAAAATAATCTAATAATTACTAATACTCGATCACTCGTTTTGGCTAGGTCGATTTAAAAATCTTTTAAATTCCTCTCTTTGAATTAGTGCCGACTGCAGAACTAGTAGCTTTTGGAGCATTGTTATTTGTTAGGCTCTCAATGTTGTTGCTGTTGCCTTTATTGTTATCTGGAGGCATTGTCACAATATCAATTGAGCCAGAATCCTGATGATGAAAGGTTGTTGATGGTACAGAATTACTCATCTTCTCTATTTCTTTGCCCTTACCCCACAGCACCCCATATAAACCGCACACTATCAATACTGCTCCCAAAACGCTGTTGTAATTTTCCAAGTAAACAAACAACACGAAAATAATTAAATTTATATACACATTTTAGAGTAAATAATTATCATGATAAAGTAAAACCATATCAATTAACGAAACCGTTATTATTCAAAAACAAAAATTCAAGATGACTGTTTTAGAGTGCGAAAATCAAATTTTCAGCTGAAAGTACTACATACATACCTTCCTAGATGCAGCTTTTCTTCCAATACCAAAGACGCAAGGATGGCAACGAGTACCAACATGAGAGGGTTGAAAACAGATACAAACAAAGGGCCTCTCATGCGAATGCACAAAGCAATAATTGTCACACTTAGCCCAGTGGCCATAATTCCCTACAGCATAAAGTCACCAACTTATCCATAGCCAGATTCAATTATTAATAATTGACTATCAAATTCAAAGTGAATATAGATAAGGGTGATGAAAATCTAAAACAAGCACTAGCAGAAGGGTGAAACGTACCGAGTATGCCACTGTTAGAAGCCTGATATTCCAACCCAACTTCCATTGGCTCCACTCCCTCTCCTTGCAGAGGGCATAACCAACGGCCTGGATTGACCCCATTGCTGACATTAGAGCCGTGCTTGAATAATAGCAAGGGTATGTCACACCCATTTTAGTCTATGAATTGCACAAGACAAATAATTAACAAAATATATACCCAAAATATATATGTACCATTATGTGAAAAGATGAAGTGGAAAATCTACAGGAATCTGCGGCAATTTATTCTGGAATCAGCTGGCCTTGAAGTCATTTATTTATAAATATAATTTTCTCCTTCATTAATTTATTCTATTTCCACATTAATTATTCTTTCTCAAAAAAAAAAAATTCCACATTAATTATTTTCAACCTTAACAAAATGTACGGAGATTATGGTTATTTTTGTTTTCACAAGCGATACTAAAAAAGGAAAAATTCAAACAAAAGCCTTAAGTTAATGACGAATACTTTTAACCACCTGAAATGCAAGTTTCTATTATGAGCATTAGTTTTGACTTTATCAATTTTCCTCGTTATTGATATCGAGAGCCAATAATGGTTTTATTAAATCTGAGACTGATATCTCATATTTATTTTCTACTCTACTATGTGGCGTTCAGAGTGGCCGACAAGCTCCGTAGTGGGTTGCTAAAAGCGGATCACGCTTTTGGATTGGACCCCTTCCAATTTCCTCAAATTGGTATGTGAGATCTGTCTCGTCGGGAGAAACCTACTTGTTCATCAAGAAAGCAAAATCTAGTTGGATCCCAATTAGGATGTCTCGTATATCTAAGTATATCTAAGAAAATCCCTATATCACGAGAAATTTTTCAATGTGACCAGTACACGGGATGGTACACTACGTGTCATTAAGGCTGGAAAAAAAATACCAAAAATTCCCAACCGAACCAAAACAATCCTGAAATTGAACCGAAAAAATCCCAAACCGAAAATCCCGAAAATTTCGGTACAGGAATCGGTCTCAACTTTTCGGGATTTCGGTAATCCCGAACCGAACAGAAAAAAAAATATATATATATTATTTAATTTTTAAATATATATTTAGAATTTTAATAGCCGTCGGATTCGGTTGAGATTTAATCTCAACCATTGAATACAAATCAAAGTTAAAACCCTCAGACTTCGACTCGACCTCACTCTCTCACTTCGTCTCTCGACTTTGAGTGGACCTCGCCTCGGAGTCTTCGACAACCTCACCACCACCCTCCTTGACCTCACTTTAGATAACCTCACCAGTCACCTCAGAATCCTGTTGAATTATGGCCAATACTTTCGGCTATTAAAAAAAGCAAAAGAAAGAAAAAAACAAATGATTATGTTTGTTAAAAAGAAAAAGTGAGGAGACATTATAATTATGTTTCTTGTTGTTTTGTGGAATTTAAAATGGCTAGCTTCGGATGGAGCATTGTTTTTGGTGAAAAGATATAGTTGTTGGTTCTTGTGTGGATGGAAGTTTGGTTTTGAAAAGAGAGTGAAAACCCCATTCTTAGTGCAGAGAGAAGAAAAAAGAGAGCAAAGAGCAGCAGAGCAACTGAGAAAGGGTGCTGTAGCTCCTCAGAGAAAAGAAAGTGCTCATCTCTTTGGTTAGTAATCATCCACTAAAGTAGTTGTTGTAATAGCTTTGAGCTATATGTATAGAGAAGAAATTATTCATTATATTTCTTTCTCTATTTGTTTATGTGGTGTGTGAGAGCTATTGGGTGTATTGGGTTATTTGGGTTGTGAGATTGCCAACACTTTGTAAACTCCCATTTGGTTGATAGTGGATTATTGGGTGAGCTCCTACTGCTCCGAGGACGTACTCCAGTTACACTGACTGTTGAGGAACCTCGTTAAAATCTTGGTGTCTTTAATATTTTGTTCTTGCATTTCATTTGATATATTTCCTGTGGGTTATCAAGAGTTGGTTCCATAAGGTTTGGTGCTATCCTAGCACAACAATTGGTATCAGAGCACTAGTTGCTCTTGGGTACTGTCTAGTTGCCAAAGATCTCAGACGGGCAAGATGAGAATCCTTTTGGAAGCACCTCCGGGTTTGCAAGAACGACGGTGCAAAATGCAAAGTTCGAAGTGGAAAAGTTTGATGGCACAAACAACTTCGGGATGTGGCAATGTGAGGTCAAAGATGTGTTGGCTCAACAAGATCTACTTGTCGCTTTGGGAGAGAAGCCGGAAGCTATGTCGAAGCCGGAATGGGAGAAATTAAATTTGTGGGCTTGCTCTTCAATTCGGTTATGCCTTGCAAAAACTCAGAAGTATTTTGTGATGCGGGAGACGGTAGCAAGTGTGTTGTGGCAAAAATTGGAAGACAAGTATATGACGAAGAGTGCAGAGAACCGGCTACACTTGAAGAAAAAGCTCTACCGCTTTCAATACAAAGAAGGTACAAAAATGATTAGACACCTTGATGCTTTTAATAAGTTGATTGCCGACTTGTTAAATTTAGATGAGGATATTAAGGATGAAGATAAGGCCTTAATATTGTTGAATTCCTTGCCGGACTCTTATGAGCATTTTGTTACCACTATTATGCATGGTAAAGAAACTGTGAAATTTGAAGATGTGTCAAATGCCTTGATGAATTATGAAATGAGGCATAGAGATAAAAATCATGATAGTACCTCTGAAGCTTTATTTGTTAGAGGTAGATCATCGGAGATGAGGTCATCTTCTAGCAGGAAAAAATCACAGTCTCGACCTAGAGGAAACTCTAAAGGTAGAAAACCTTTGGAAAGGGATGAATGTGCCTTTTGTCGTAATAAGGGCCATTGGAAGAAAGATTGTCCCAAATTGAAGACCAAAGGAAAAGAAAGTTCTGAAGCTAATGTTGCTGAGGTTGAAATAGATTTTTCTGATTTTGCTTTAACCACTTCCTCATCATTTGATTGTGCTACTAAGTGGGTGTTGGATACGGGTTGTACTCATCATATGACTCCTCACAAGGATTGGTTTTCAAGCTTGAAAGAGTTTGATGGTGGTGTTGTGTTCATGGGAGATGACAATCCTTGCACAACAAAAGGGATTGGTACAGTTCGTTTGAAGTTGCATGATGGCATGGTTAAAGAGTTGACAGGTGTTCGGTATGTACCGAATTTGAAGAAAAATCTTATTTCTTTGGGTACTTTGGAATCCAAGGGTTTCAGGTTTCATTCAGATGGACAGACATTGAAAGTTACTTATGGTGCACTTGTTGTGATGAAAGCTCCTAGATGTGGCCATTTGTATTTATTGCAGGGAAGCACTGTGATAGGTGAAGCATCTGTAGTCTCTGAAAATATGGGCACATCTGATTCAGATACTACTAGATTGTGGCATATGAGATTAGGCCATGCTGGTGAGAAAGCTCTACAAGGGCTTGTGAAACAAGGTCTTCTAAAAGGTGCCACGACTTGTAAGCTTGATTTCTATGAGCATTGTGTCTTGGGGAAGCAAACTAGAGTGAAGTTTGGTACTGCTGTACATCAGACGAAGGGCATTCTTGATTATGTGCATTCGGATGTTTGGGGTCCTACAAAGACTCCCTCTTTGAGTGGTAGACATTGGTTCGTGACCTTTGTTGATGATTATTCAAGAAGGTCTTGGGTCTACACTATGAAGCACAAGAGTGAGGTGTTAAGCATTTTCTTGGGTTGGAAGAAAATGGTTGAGAACCAGACTGGGAGAAAGATTAAGATTTTGAGATCGGATAATGGTGGTGAATACACATCCGATCATTTCTTTAAAGTTTGCAAAGAAGAAGGAATTGTGAGACATTTCAGTGTTCGGGGAACTCCACAACAAAATGGAGTTGCAGAAAGATTGAATCGAACCTTGCTTGAGAAGGTTAGATGTATGTTGTCTCAGTCGCGTTTGAGCAAATCGTTTTGGGCAGAGGCAGTTACTTATGCATGTCACATCATCAACCGGTTACCCTTAGCTGCTATTCAGGGTAAGACACCAATGAAGGTATGGACTGGAAAACCTTCTTCTGATTATGACTATATCCGTATTTTTGGTTCACCTGCTTATTTTCATGTGACTGAAAATAAACTTGATCCTAGAGCCAAAAAGGCTATCTTTCTTGGTTTTAGTAGTGGTGTCAAAGGTTACAGGTTGTGGTGCCCAGAGATGAAGAAACTTGTAATCAGTAGAGATGTGACATTTGATGAAGAAAGTATGTACAAAGTCTCTGAGAAGAATGTGAAAGATGTCCAACAGGTGGAGCTTGAGAAAGTTGCCTCTGGTACTTCAAATCCTATTTCCGCTGATGTCGATGCCACTACAAGTGAAGAAGTTGGAGACCATGAGGATGTTGAAGAAGTTGAACTTGAAGATTCTATTCAAGTTGAAGAGCAAGTTTCACCTTAAGAGTCTATTGCCAAGAATAGAGGAAAGAGACAAATTACCAAGCCAGCTCGGTATAGTGACTATGTTTCTTTTGCTCTTCCTATTATCACTGATGAGATTCCATCTAATTTCGAGGAAGCCATTGAGAGTGAGGAGAAGAAGAGGTGGTGCAATGCCATGGGTGATGAGATGAATTCTCTCTTGAAGAACAAGACTTGGGAGTTAGCTAAATTGCCTAAGGGCAAGAAAGCTATCGGTTGCAAATGGGTGTATGCCAAGAAGGAAGATGCTGATGAGAAAAGCAATGTGAGATTTAAAGCAAGATTAGTTGCTAAAGGGTATGCACAAAAGGAGGGCATTGACTACAATGAAATATTTTCTCCGGTTGTGAAGCACTCCTCAATTCGTATTATGTTAGCTCTTGTTGCACAATATGATCTTGAGCTTGTGCAACTCGATGTGAAGACGGCTTTCCTACATGGTGATTTGAATGAAGAGATCTATATGTGTCAACCGGATGGGTATATAGTGAAAGGGAAGGAAAATTTGTTTTGCAAATTGAAGAAATCACTTTATGGCTTGAAGCAATCTCCAAGGCAATGGTATTTGAGGTTTGATAAATTTATGAGAGGCCAAAATTATTCTAGAAGTCAATATGATCATTGTGTGTACTTCAAGAAGTTGCAAGATGGGTCTTTCATTTATTTGTTGATATATGTTGATGATATGTTGATTGTCTCAAAGAATGTTGAAGAGATTGAAAAATTGAAGAAGCAAATGAAGAATGAGTTTGAGATGAAGGATCTTGGTGAAGCGAAGAAGATCCTTGGCATGGAGATCACTAGAGATAGAGAGAAGGGTTTGGTCAGTTTGAATCAAAGACAATACCTTGAGAAATTGATTCGGAAGTTTGGAGTTCATGATTCAACCAAACCGGTTAGTACCCCTTTGGCTCCTCATTTTAAATTGAGTTCTCTACAATGTCCTAAAAATGATAAAGAGAAGCTGCAAATGAAAAATGTACCATATGCAAATTTGGTTGGTAGTTTGATGTATGCAATGGTATGCTCTAGATCGGATATTGCTCATGCAGTTGGCATGGTGAGTCGATATATGCATAATCCAGGTAAAGAGCATTGGCAAGCAGCTAAGTGGATATTGAGATATCTCCATGGTACTCGAGATGTTGGTTTATGCTTTGAGATGGATGACTCTGGTATTGGTCATTTTGCAGTTGGTTATGTTGATTCAGATTATGCAGGTGATCTGGATGGAAGGAAATCTACTACAGGCTATGTGTTTACTATGGCTAAAGGACCAGTTTGTTGGAGGTCCATTTTGCAGTCGTCTGTTGCCTTGTCTACTACAGAGGCTGAATATATGGCAGTTGCTGAAGCTATAAAGGAGGTCATTTGGATACATGGGCTGATTAGAGATTTGGGGGTTGATCAGAAGCAGGTGGAGGTACATTGTGATAGTCAGAGTGCCATTTATTTGGCTAAGTATCAGGTTCATCATGCGAGGACCAAGCACATAGATGTGCGCTATCACTTTGTTCGTGAAGTCGTTGGTGAAGGAGAAATCATTCTCCAGAAGATTCCAACTAAAGACAACCCCGCTGATATGTTGACTAAGGTTGTTGGTGTAGCCAAGTTTGTTCATTGCTTGAACTTGGCTCACATTATGCCTATATAAAGAAGGCATTGAGCAGTAGGAGTTTTGGAGCATTTGGCTCGGCATGAGTTGTTCTCTTGCTAGTGTTTGGGAATGATTTTTTGTGTTGATTGTGTTGGTGGCTTATCATGGTGTTTTCGAAATTTGGCCAAGGTGGAGATTGTTG
This sequence comes from Malus domestica, assembly GCF_042453785.1. NCBI lineage: Eukaryota > Viridiplantae > Streptophyta > Magnoliopsida > Rosales > Rosaceae > Malus > Malus domestica. Next base: position 52,451,876 of record NC_091675.1, on the reverse strand, counting down.
AATTATGGCCAATACTTTTGGCTATTAAAAAAAGCAAAAGAAAGAAAAAGACAAATGATTATGTTTGTTAAAAAGAAAAAGTGAGGAGACATTATAATTATGTTTCTTGTTGTTTTGTGGAATTTAAAATGGCTAGCTTCGGATGGAGCATTGTTTTTGGTGAAAAGATATAGTTGTTGGTTCTTATGTGGATGGAAGTTTGGTTTTGAAAAGAGAGTGAAAACCCCATTCTTAGTGCAGAGAGAAGAAAAAAGAGAGCAGAGAGCAGCAGAGCAACTGAGAAAGGGTGCTATAGCTCCTCAGAGAAAAGAAAGTGCTCATCTCTTTGTTAGTAATCATCCACCAAAGTAGTTGTTGTAATAGCTTTGAGCTATATGTATAGAGAAGAAATTATTCATTATATTTCTTTCTCTATTTGTTTATGTGGTGTGTGAGAGCTATTGGGTGTATTGGGTTATTTGGGTTGTGAGATTGCCAATACTTTGTAAACTCCCATTTGGTTGATAGTGGATTATTGGGTGAGCTCCTACTGCTCCGAGGACGTACTCCAGTTACACTGACTGTTGAGGAACCTCGTTAAAATCTTGGTGTCTTTAATATTTTGTTCTTGCATTTCATTTGATATATTTCCTGTGGGTTATCAAGAGTTGGTTCCATAAGGTTTGGTGCTATCCTAGCACAACAAATCCGGCCACACCCTTAGACCTTTTGATCTCTCTCTCAACTTATCATCCCTCAGAGCTTCATTATGGATGACCCTTCCTTCACGACACAGAGGTAGAGCTATATAAACTAGCGCTGCTCACCTTTTTTTTATCTCTCTCTCGACTTTTTCATCCAGATTCTAGTACTGTGCACCGATTCTCCCCCAAATCAGGTAATTTGGAATTAATTTAGGGTTTGTGAAATTTAGATTAGGGTTTGTGAAATCTAGATTAGGATTTGTGAAATTTAGCACTTAAAGCATTTTGTTTGAATATTGAGATTCTTGAGACGAAATTATTGGGAAGAGTAGGAATGAGATTCTAGGGTCTCGTTAGCATAAATTCAAGTTCGCAATTTCGATTGACTTTAATTTTTGATGGCCACCACTTTGATCAAGAACATAAAGACCAGGTTTTTTCACGTATGTCTTTCAAAAACCTCTTTTTTAGTTTGATTTTTTGCTTAATTTTGTGATTCTGAATTAATGAAAGACTGGTTGTATTAGGTTGAGGACATCCAAAATAAAGTTTAAGGAGCTAATAAAGTGCCATAAAGACAGGGTTTCCATTCGGTAGTTTGCATCAGCTGTGTCTTCACTTTACATTATAGCAATCACTTCCCGTTTGTGACTTGGTCTGCACTAGCAGTTTAGAGTACATATTTCCAGATTATCCTTTCATTTGCTATATACCTGCTTGATTCTTTAGTTAACCTCTGGGAATCCCAGCTCGTATTCCTAGGAAGTCCCTGGTTTGCTTGTGACTTGGGTTCAATTACTTGCTAATTACTTAATTGGGTATATGAAGAAACAGTTGTTAATTACTTACTTGGTAATTTTAATTCTTAAAGATGGTCTTGGGGCATCAATTTGTTCAGTTTGGATTGCTGCTCAAGGGAATTACTGTTTTTGTACTCTGTTTTTAGGGTATTTTGTATAAGAAATGGTAGTTGTGATGAAGCCAATTGAACTACAACTTTCTTGTGATGAACATATTTTAGTGGATGTTTTTTTCAGAGAAACTGATGTGAAATTACGTGGTTTGTGGCTTAATTTCATTTACATGGATGTTAGGATGGTCTATATTTTTATTCTCAAAGAAGTTAGCATCTTCGTTGGTTGCAATGTTTTATGATGATTTGTTGTGTGATGGTTGCAAGTTTCATGCTTTAGTTTCTTTTGAGATGATTGAATTCTGGAGATGCAATTAGTTTTTGCATATTGAATTGGATTGGGAATTTGTGTGTCTTAAGTTCTGCAGATGCGTATCAGATACAATTGTAGTAGTCTACCTGTAATTTTGTGTGAATTTTATTTCGGGATTCCTGATTTGTCCCAAAATCCCGAAACTATTTCGAGATTCTCGAAAATTTAGTTTGAGATCAGTCTTGAAATTGGGATTCTCGAAAACTTTTGTTTGGGAATTGGGACAAGGGTTTCGGTTTGGTATCCCATACCTAACCAGCCCTACGTATCACTATACAAATGGTGGGATACGTGTGTTAAAAAGTTAATAACTTAAAAAATAAAATTTCTCACCACATATATAAAAACACGTGGTATACCCTCTTCCGTGTTCCGGTCACAATGAAAAATTTCTCCTATATCAACGGGAATAGTGTGCGTCGCAAGCATAGCATGCATATCTAACAAACCTTTTTAATAACATTGTGTCTTACTCATTACACCCAAATTCAATTTCCTTATATCTTTAGGTATTATTTAAAAGTGTTTTTAAATAACTAAAAGCGCTTTTGATGAGAGTACTTTTGGAATCAATCCATATTAAAATGCAAATAATCATGGAAAATCACTTGAAATGCTTCCTGCAAGAAGCACGTAACTGGTGCATCTTGCAGAAAACACGTAACTGGTGCTTCTTGCAGAAAGCACTTCAAGTGTTTTTGGGAACTAAAACATTTTCTCTAAAAGCATTTCCAGTCATTTAAAAACACTTCCAAAAGAGTCCTTATACTTTCTACTAGAAATAATTCTACCCCTTGAAACTTAATTTTGTTAGCCTAAAACTTGCATAAAATAGCAATTTAGTACTATAGTCTAGTGATATTTCTCTTCATTTGTAAGTGAGAGAGACAGTAGTGGTATTCCTCTTCACTTGTAAGTGAGAAGTCTTAGGTTCGATTCTCACCAAAGGCCCACAGTATTGCTAGCATATTGTAAGGTTTAGCCCACTCCCTCACTTCTTAATATAGATAATACTGTTTGTTGGAAAAAAAAAAACTCGCATAATATATTTGCCTAACAAAACACTAATGACTAGGCTCCAACTAAGCAAATGCATTAATTAAGTTTGACTTCTTCGAGTTTGTATATTCAAATGAGGATCCTCTTCTGACCCTCTTTGTGAGGATCCAGAGGCTTCTTCAATCACGTCCGTTCATCGTATATCATGCGATAAGAAATCATTGTAAATTTTTTATTTATTTAGAATTGAATATAAACAGTACTTGACGAAAATTGACTGCACAATATATGATGAAAAGACGTGATTGGAGGATCTCTGGGATCCTCACAAAGAGGATCCGCGGAGGATCTTCATTCTGTATATTCGGTGCCTACGCCCATTGGGTTTGTAACTTATTATATTTATTTTACAGCTTATTTCAGACAATCAAATGTATATTATATAGGTTATGCATATTGAGAAAATATATATATTCAATGTCATGATTTATTTTTTGGGTTCGGACCCTTTTAACTTAATGCCTATTATTGAGCAGGTACAGAAGGGAAGGAGGAAGAAACATAGAAGGGTGAATCCGTTTGGTGGTGGTAATTCTAAAGTAAGCACCGTGCATGCCAAGGTCCATAATGGGAGTGGTGCCATGTTACCTGAGCTTGGTAAAAGAATGGTGTGAGAGGAGGACGATACGGAGTCAAGGCTAGGGGGTCGTAGGAAAGTGTTTGCTAGTTCCGAATTATTTAGTTCATTGGCTGAGGTTGATGGAGTTCAACCCTGCCGTCAACAATGAGTTGTTCAGCAATGAGTTGTTTAAGTTGGAACTGCCAGGGGCTTGGGAACCTTCGAGCAGTTCATGCGCTTCAACGCTTAATTTCTAGTCAAGATCCCACTATAGTGTTCTTGTGTGAGACCAAAAGTAATTCTCGTCACATGGACCATTTATGATTCAAGTTGAATTTTGATTATTGTTTTTCAGTTGACAGTAGAGGTAGTTCATGGGGTCTTTGAGTCTTTTGGAATGATGAAATAAAGTTCTGTTTACGTTCTTACTCTCACAACCATATTGATTTTGATGTGGGCAATTCGGGAGATGCATGCCATTGGAGACTTATAGCTATTTATAGCTTTCCATCCATTTCCGATAAACATAAGTCTTGGAGGCCGTTGGAGACTCTTGCCGGCAATGAGTCTAAGCCTTGGTTATGCATTGGTGATTTTAATGAAACTGTCCAAGCCCATGAGCAAGAAGGGGGAAATGTGAGATATGAGAGACAAATGGAGGGATTCAGGGATGCAGTGGCGCAGTGTCGGTTACTCGATTTGGGTTTCTCAAGGAATAAATTTATGTGGTTCACGATGAAAGGGGGAGGAATCAAGGTTCGGTTGGATAGAGCTTTCGGCAATCTGGAATGGATGGAGTTATTCCCTTGTGCTAAAGTGTACCATTTAAACAAGACATCATCAAATCATGTGCCGATTTTACTTAATTGGATGGGACGCAATCCAATTTGAGGTAAGAAGCAATTTAGATATGAGGAAAGTTGGCATATGCAGCAAGGTTGTGTTGAAGCATTACAAGAGGGGTGGAACCACTATGTGGAAGGCTCACCAATGTTCCAGGTTACCAAGAAAATTAAGATGACTCGAATGAAGCTCAACAACTGGGTCCGTAATAATGCAAGGTCAGGTCCACCCGAAATTAGGGAGGTGGAGGATAAGCTTACGTGTTTGTTGGGTCAACCTTTTACCGATGAGTCTATTAAGTAGAAAAAAAAAAGCTTATTGGGAAGTTGAACGGACTGCTTGAATAGGAGGAACAGTTTTGGAGACAACGATCGAAGGAAAATTGGGTTAAACTTGGTGATCGAAATACCAAATATTTTCATCATAAGGCGAATAGAATATGGGTTGATGGATGAGAATGGGCACTGGCACGAGGACCGGAAGGGGATGAAGGACACTCTAGTGTCGTACTTCACGAAACTTTTTAGTTCGACTGGTGTGGATAATTTTGATGCTATTTTGTGCCATATCATGCCCAAGGTGACTGAGGAGATGAATAATGTTCTAGAGTGCCCGTTCACGGACGAGAAGATAAAGTGTGCGGTATTTCAAATGCATCATATGAAAGCTTCAGGACTTGATAGTATGTCTTCAGGTTTCTATCAAAAGTATTGGGATGTGGTAGGTGCCTATGTTTGTGAGGGGGTTTGGTCTATGCTTATTTCTGGTCAAATTCTCCGAAAAAATCAACTATACCCATGTTACGTTAATTCCAAAAGTTAAGGATGTTACGTTGATGACACAACTTCGGCTTATTAGTATGTGCAATGTGTTGTACAAAATAGTGGCGAAAGTATTGACGAACAGGTTGAAGTTTATTCTTCCACAGGTTATTTCTCCTACACAAAGTGCTTTTGTTCCAGAAAGTTTGATTTCTGATAATTATTTGGTAGCTGCTGAAGTTGCTCACTATATGCACAAACGGGATTCGGGGTCGAACGGTTTAATGGCGGTGAAATTGGATATTAGTAAAGTGTATGATCATGTGGAGTGGAAGTTTCTTGAGGCTGTGATGCACCACCTATGGTTTTCTGATCGGTGGATTAGTATGGTCATGTTGTGTGTTACAACAATATCTTACTCCTTTAAGTTGAATGGTGATCCTATGGGTTATGTTCATCCGAAAAGAGGAATACGGCAAGGTGATCCTTTATCCCCATATTTATTTGTTATGTGTGCAGAAAGACTTTCAGCATTATTGAGAAGGGCTGAGCTATGGAGATTTACAGAGGATTAAGGTATGTTGTGCTGAGCCTAGTTTTCATCATCTGTTTTTCATTGATGATAGTTTTTCTATTCGCCCGAGGCATAATTAGTGAGTGCTAGAATATCAAGCAGGTGTTGAGTATGTATGAATTGGTGTCTGGACAAGCAGTAAATTTTGATAAGAGTTGTGTCTCTTTCAGTTCCAATCTCATTGATTATGATAAACAGTTATTAGCAGATTGTCTTGGTACGCAGAGAGTGGATTTTCATGATAAATACTTGAGGCTTTTGATGTTAATTCGAAAGTCGAAGAATGAAAAGTTTGCGTATGTGAAAGATATGGTGTGGAAAAAGCTGCAGAGTTGGCGATGAGGCTTTTGAGTAATGTGGGCCATGAGTTACTAGTGAAGACAGTAGCTCAGGTGTTACTGATGTATTCCATGAAATGCTTTCTGCTTTCTAAAACGTTTTGTGAGGAATTGAATATGATGATAGCTAAGTTTTGGTGGAGTGGAGATCTGGGCAATAGGAAAATACACTGGCTCAATTGGAGGACTTTGTGTAAACATAAACATGAGGGAGGCCTTGGTTTTCGAGATCTTTATGCGTTTAACCAGGCTCTACTGGCTAAACAAGCTTGGCGTTTCCTTCAAGATCCTGAGATTCTTGTGTATTGGGTATTCAAGGCCCGTTATTTCCCTACGACAAATTTTCTGGATGCTCGGGTGACTTCGAATAGTTCACATGTTTAGAGAAGTATTGCAGCTTCACTTCCGGTACTACAAAAAGGCATTCGCTGGCAGGTGGGTAACAGGAGGAAAGTCAGAATATGGAAGGATAATTGGCTGCTGATGGACTATTGTCTCAGGATTTTGACTCCGACACCGGTCCATTAGGATGAGGAGGCCAAGGTAGAAAACTTATTTTGGTTGGAATCGAAATAGTGGAACGTTCAATTGATGAATGAGTTATTTTCCCAGGAGGAGGTGGATCTAATTTGGCATTCCTCTAAGTTTACGGGATAATGAGAACCGTAGGGTTTGGCACTACGAACGAAATGGGAAATTCACTGTCTGGAATGCATATCATGTTGCACGAGGGATGAGTGTAGCAAATGGCGAAGGGGCAATTAGCTCATCATCTTCTTCTAGTATTGTTGGCGAGCAGTTTTGGAAGAAGTTGTGGTGTGCTTGTGTTTTGGGGAGGGTCAAGATTTGTGTATGACGTGCATATGTTGACGCTTTGCCCACGCGATTGAATCTTTGTAAACAACGAGTGATGACATAGGAGGTGCGTGTAGTTTGCGGAGGTCTGGTGGAATCAACGGAGCATGTTTTCAGAGATTGTCATGTGGCTAGAGTGGTGTGGTTTCGAGGCCTGGGCGTACGGGTGGATGGTGTGCAGGGATAGTGTTTCATGAATTGGTTAGCTAATTTACAGCTTAATAGGCCTGCTTCGGGGTTTGATTTAGGTTTAATGTTGAGTTTTGGGTTTGTGGAAGCATATAAATGAGATTCTTTGGACTGGCAATGTACTATAGTTGCTTGACATTGTACTTCAGACGGAGGGTTGGATGAAGGAATTCCATAAGTGGCATTAGCCAGCAGCATAGAAGAAAAATTGAGAGGTTTAGAGATGGGGAAGACCTGCGGAGGGGTGGATTAAGAGCAACTTTGATAGACCTTGGAATAAGAGAAGTAACCGGGGAGGCTTTGGGGTGGTGATTCGAAATCATTTGGGGGAGTGTCTTGCTGCTGCTGCTGGCCATGTTGAAGGGGTTTCTTATGCGGTGCATGCTGAGCTCCTTGTAGCTCAGAGAGTTGTAATATTGGTTGGCTTTATTGGTACGGTGGAGAGGAAGATTCAGTTTGAAGGTGACTCGGTAGTGGTGTTGGCTGCCATGCGGGGGAGTGGGGACGACCACTCTACCCTTGGTCTTATAATTAATGATCTCCAGTATCTTTGCATGGAGTGAGTGGAGTCAGAAGTTAGTCATATTTAGCGGGAAGGGAACTCGGCAACCCATCGACTTGCTCAGATGGGAATTAATAGTGTTCAGGAGGTAGTGTGGTTTGAGGAACCCCCCGATTTGATCCAAGATATACTTCTACAAGAGAGGGTGTAATTCTTTTCAATTGTTCATTTGAGGATAGTTCTCTTTTGTGCGGGACGCTCTTTTCCTTCGACCGGGTTGAAATCCCCTTTTATCGAGGCCCATTATGCACACTATCCTCAGTTTGTACGAATTCGGTCTTACTTAATGAATATCGTACTTTTGATAAAAATAATGTCATGATTTATTTTACAAACTTTTTTCAATTTCTTAGTTGTTTTTCTAATTTGCATAAAATTTGGCATTTTTATACACTTTTTTCCTTTTCAATATGCCAACCGTATTTACATATAAATATAGGTAAATTATTGCACATATATTTAGAGCAAAATGTGCTTAAAATATGTAATCACACATGCTAAATAATTTACTTACAAAATTGTGGTAAATTAGTTTGTCAGAAAACTTTGTATATAGGTATATTATTTTAGCATAAATTTTTTTGTATGTGGGTAAGTTACACATATATTTATAATAAGATGTGATCAAAATAAATGACCTACAAAATAAAGAAATGTTATTTGATTCAAACATAATTTATTTTGTTTTACATATAAGTATAGATAGTTTATTAATTTATACATATATTTATAATAAAATGTACACAAAATAATTTACCTACAAAATAAAGGAATGTTATTTGATTGAAACATAATTTACCTACACTGTACAGATAAATATAGGTAAATTATCTGCACCATATATTTATAACAAAATGTATTCAATGTGATTACTGTACAGATTAATATAGATAAATTATATGCACCATATATTTATAATAAACTGTATTCAATATATGTAATCATACGCAAGTGGCCCTCTATCAACCGGCCATCTATCACATTTATAACAAAATGTATTTAATTATTTTATATAAAAATATTTATATATAGGTAAATTAAATTACATATATATAAATTAGTATATAGAAACAACTTCGATATAGATAAATTAGTATAATGTTTTATATTAGTAAGTTATGAACTTATTGTTAATAATCTTTAGGCCTTTGAGCTGCAAACTGAATGTATGATTTTGGCGAGGAAATATATGTTAGACATGCATAAAACAAAATCGTGAGGAAAACCATGAGTGAATACTCTAGTAATATTATGCCAGTTATTTTAACAATTAAGGTGGGTAATACATTTATTTGACATAACTAGGGGATTTTATGGCATAATTTGTGAATATTTTGTAATAACAGGTCACTTATTTGTTTACATGGCATTTCATTTGAATTTTGGGTTTATTAGGATGTTTTAAAAATGAAAATAAGTGGGGTTTATGTCAAAGAAATAAGAGTGACAAAGGTCTATCTTATTTACTGCATCATTTACTTTTCATAATTGTGTTAAGTATTTTTAGAATTTTTTTTATTATCAATAAAAATAGATCAATCTATATCATGCCACATCTTATGTAATATTTTAGTTAGAAAACACTAATGCTGTCTTTTTATTTTTCTGTTATTGTTGAGGTAGACTTTTTTATGCTCTAAAGAATCCTAATTTCTAAAACTAGAGAACATGATTGAAAAAAAAAAAAAAACTTTATATCTCCCAGTCTTCATTAGTTAAATTAGGTTACCTAAAACTAAAGCTAACATAAAATGGTGGGTTTATAAGTACTTTGGTAATTAAGAGAATCACCTGGATAATGAGCCATATAGCGTAGCACAAACAGCTTGCGAAGGCCAGTAGACAACCCAATATTTGATTACCAGTGTCTGTATGCGGTGTTGATGCCAAGTGGCTGTGTTGTTGCCGATTAGCATGTATAAGGTCAACATGCGTGGACCATATGTTGATTTCCATACCTTTATAAAAGGTCATAAGCATTGCTCCACCTATTCCCATTAATGTTCCCATCACCTTTGCCTTCCCTGCTAGGTTTTTCAAATTCAACTTCTCCAGCCTAACGAAAATCATCATATTATTAATAATATTTAAATATCATTAATTTTGCCTTCAATTTCTCATTGATTGTATATTTTACTTTTCTTAGTTCAATTGTTCATTCTCCTCAATCGATTTAAGCCGAAGTATCTGTTAATCAACTCTCATGCGTGCACACGCACATATATAATGACTGATGATCATTTTCGGTAGCTCCGTTAGAACTTCATCTCTTATTGCCCTTTAATATTTTATATGAAAATTTTAACGGTGTTACTCAAATGAATCACTGCTCCACATTGAGACGAGTACAAGAACTATACCCACGTTTTTAAATTGAGGACTAATGCTTCTCCAATTACGCTCAACGCTAATGCTCTAATTTTTCTTAAATATTGTTGAAAATTTTCAAAATAATAATAAAGCTAGAAAACACGTAATTTACCTGAAGATGACGGCCAAGATGAAAGTAATGGCTGGGATGAGCTGGGCTATGGCAGAACCAAATATTGCCGATGTTAAGGCTAAGCTTTCAATGTACAAATTTTGTGCTAACGATCCACTGCAATATTTTTTTATGTTAATTAATAAATAGTCATTTAAATACTTGAATATGTATATATACACACATTAAAGACATGATTTTAGCATCTGTTTTTTATCTTTCCTTCCCCATATTTTACAAAACCAATTTACATGATATTGGTACACCGTTACGTGGCGCCCCGTGCTAATTAAAACAACAATATGTGAACAAAAATTTACGCATATCTTTATTTTATTGGCATGAGATATCACTATGATGATGTACACATGTCTTAAGTCTTTCTCTTTTTCTGTTTTTTTGAAAATGGAAAAACTGTACATGCTGCTTTGTGAAGCCTAGAAAGATATACTGGTGCAAGATGCAGAATTTGTGGACATGCATATTCATAGAGATATTACAGTTGGCTTTCCATTACTAGTGGACCACCAACGTAAGCACTAATATCTACAGCATGCACAACCAAGATAAACCATTACTATTACTTACTCCCCAAACAAATAATATTTCCAAATATAATCCATAGGAGGAGGAGACCATGATTTTGAAGAAAGACATTGCATATGGATACGCTGCTCACCCGAACAAGCCAGACAAAAATCCTTGCAAAAGTACCATCCAGGTGAGCTTTGGCCTGCTCTTCCTGCATAAAAACACCAACCAATTGTTTTAAAAACAGTAGCAGATAGGGTTTGCTTGCTAGCTCTCTTTTTCTTCTTCCTTTTGTTTTGGAGTTTGCACAGGGTTTAAGTCAATGAAACTTCTCGTGCGCATATGATTAACTCATTGAATGTTCTCATACATTACTGTAAAAACAGATCATGCAGCTACTTTTCAAAAAGAGAGAGAACGCAAATCTAGAGAGCACTAGCTAGACAATAGTATTATTTTTTTCTGTAAAAAAACTAACAATTGAATAACAGAGTGCGCATACCACAATAACGATCAACGGATTACAAAACTAGAAATATTATTGATATCAAACAGAGAATGCCGAAACAGTTACAAAATCCTAAAGGCTACATTGTGAATAGCTTGACTTCTTCTCTAATGAATAACAAAGCACCATATTTATAATAAACTAACCCTAATTTCTAACAAAACCTAATTCTAACGGGCTAAGCCCAGAAAACCAAACATTCAAATAAACCAAAATACTAATATTTTCTAACACCCCTAGTCAAACTCATGGCGGTACACGAAATGAGTTTGCCAACAAGCAGATGTGGATGCAAGCCTTCAAATTCCGATGCCGATGTCGATGCCAATGCCAATGCCGATGCTGATACCAATGCCAATTGAGAACTTCCGAACAAACTTGAACAAACTGATACGCAGCGGACAAACGGATGAACAAATTGATACCCATCTAGAACAAATTAAATTCCGAAGAATTGAACCTGCTCTGATACCAAGTTGAATATCAGAGTGCGCATACCACAATGAACGATCAAATGGATTACAAAACTAGAAATATACTTGATATCAAACAGAGAATGCCGAAACAGCTACAAAACCCTAAAGGCTACATTGTGAATAGCTTGACTTCTTCTCTAATGAATAACAAAGCACCCTATTTATAATAAACTAACCCTAATTTATAACAAAACCTAATTCTAACGGGCTAAGCCCAGAAAACCAAACATTCAAATGCACCAAAATACTAATATTTTCCAATACTAACAAAATAACAACAACAATTAGCTTTTATATGGCACAGATTTGAAGAATGCGATTAACATTGAAAACTTAGTGTAGATGGTTAAGTTGAGACAACACAGTATTAGTTGTGGACGACTGCTTGACTCAGAAATCTTAACTTCTATGGAAAAACAACAAGAAATAAGTTCTATATAAGAAGAAAAGTGAGAAGTGCAAAATTGCAAAGTATCACCTTTCGATGAAAAGAGCAATAGGAAGAAGGAAAGCGGTTCCAAAAATGAAGCGATATGCAACAAGAATCCTTAAATTCATTCCATCGTGAGCGGCCAGTTTATAGAGAATATTAACTCCTGCAAGTGCAAATTGAATCACCACCATTAACAACACTGGCTTCAACCCATGAAAAACATTACATATCTGGCCAGTGCCCATCGTCATCGATAACCAAACACACAAACTCGACGAGAGAGAGAGAGAGAGAGAGAGAGAGAGAGAGAGAGAGAGAGAGAGAGGGTTTGAGTGGTAAAAGAAAGAAATTAAGGAGTGAATTGGGTATTGACTGAATTGACAGTTTTAAAGCTCTAGGCGCGCCTCTGCCTTCTTTGGTAGTTCCTGATTGAAATTGATAGTTTAATGCTAAAGAGATTAAATTTGTAAACAAAGTTTTGAAAACCAAAGGACATGAAAGTTGATGATTGATTTATTACGTACACGTTGATAAACATGCTTATTCTTATTGGTGACATATCATTTAGTTTGCAAATTTAATCTCCAAATTCGATCTCCTTAGCATTACCCTTTAAAGCTATAGCCAGGTGCGCTTCCGACTACTTTGGTAGTTCCCCACGTCACAATACCACATGGACGCTAAAAGCTTTATACAAAATCGGTGCGGTACTGTCTCTCTTTTTTCTTTTCTTTTTTCGTTTTAATTACAACAATAAAAATAGTGCACATATTTTTGCAAATTTTATCAAGTAGTGTTAAGGTAAACAATTGTCGGTCTAAAGCCTGGATAAATAAGGAGGAGGAAAAAGATGTCTGATAGTTGATAGCCAACACTTTGCTTTCACGTCATGGTGCTGGTCGTGGGTACAATGTTTTCATGTGTACAAGATAAATTTTGTATCAATGAAGTTTAGGGCTACAATCTTTGATGCAAAATGTTAATCCTCTAATTCGATCTTCGGGGCTATAAATTGCAAAGTGTATGTGTAGGGGTGTTGATCCAAGGGTCATAGTGATTTGTTTTCAAACTAATGAAGGCCACAAGAGTTTGACTTGTGGTGATGGAGGAACCGGCACGTGTGGTGGTGCTTGATGTTCTTCACGAGTGTGGTGAAGAATGCATAGAGCTTACTAAGTCTTCTTAGTGTGTAGAGTGTTTGAGCGTCTAGGAGATGGGAAGATGTTTGAGTGTAGGATATGTCTGAGGATCTCGTCTTTGTCTTGGAGCCTCGTATTTATAGGCTCTCCAAGTCTTTGATTGAGGCTTGATTTGGTCTTGATTTTGGATTTGGTTAATTGACGAAAGAACTCAAGCTTGATTTGTGTCACATCCCAGCCCGAGTCCACCACATCTCGGGCCAGTTCCACCATTGTAGCACGATATTGTCCGCTTTGGGCTTACCATTTCCTCACGGTTTTATTTTTGGGAACTCACGAGCAACTTCCCAGTGGGTCACCCATCTTGGGAGTGCTCTGACCTCCTTCTCGCTTAACTTCGGAGTTCATCCCGGGCCCGTTCCACCACCGTAGCACGATATTGTCCGTTTTGGGCTTACCATTCCCTCACGGTTTTGTTTTTGGGAACTCACAAGCAATTTCCCAGTGGGTCATCCATCCTGGGAATGCTCTGGCCTCCTTCTCGCTTAACTTCGGAGTTTCTACGGAACCCGAAGCCAGTGAGCTCCCAAAATGCATCATGCTAGGTAGGGATGAGAATATACATTGAAGGATCACTCCCCTAGGCGATGTGAGATGTCACAATCCACCTCCCTTAGGGGTCCGATGTCCTCGTCAGCACACTTCCGGCCAGAGATTGGCTCTGATACCATTTTGTCATATCCCGGCCTGGGGCGGACCACTTCCTGGGCCCGTTCCACCACCGTAGCACGATATTGTCCGCTTTGGGCCCCGACCACACCCTCACGGTTTTATTTTTAGGAACTCACGAGCAACTTCCCAGTGGGTCACCCATCATAGGAGTGCTCTGGCCTCCTTCTTGGTTAACTTCGGAGTTCCTACGGAACCCAAAGCCAATGAGCTCCAAAAAAGCCTCGTGCTAGGTAGGGACGAGAATATACATTTAAGGATCACTCCCCTAGGCGATGTGAGATGTCACAATTTGGACTTGATTAGTAATTTGACTTCATCAAATAATCTCGATTTAATCAAATACTTTTTTATTTAATCAAATGAATTAATCACATTTCATCATTAATTTGTCCATCCTTGATTTAGCCAATCTCCCTCGATTTGGTATTTAATTTGTTTTAAACTTAATCAATTAATTTGTTTGAATTATATTAAAATTGATTAAAGGATTAATAAAGAAATTTATTAATTATTTCCACCAAATGTCGACGCGTCACTCTTGATGACTCTTCCAGTTTTGACAAGTCACGTGTCATGTGTACAATTTGTGAGACACATGACGCATGCCACGAAGCCCTCGCATGTCAAAATTTTAATGTGTTGATGAGTATTTATTTCATCGCAATTTATATGTCTACGAAAATATTGATGTACTTTTTTTGTTTGAATCAAAGTCAGACAATTAAAATGCCACCAAGGCACAAGAGAGAAACAAAGATACACTTATAAGCTGAAACCAATCGACAAAGTTTCACTTATAAGTAGAAACTAGAAACACTAATCCAAATGCATAAACAACAATTATGAGACAACCCTTAATTTTTTAGCAACAAAATAATAATATTAAGGCTTAAATCCCTCTATCCCTCTTCATTCTCTCTGCCCAAACAACAAACAAAATAATGAAATTGGAGAACTGATTATGTAATCATATATTAGCCAAATTTTGGGGCCTTGTGCTATTGCAAAAATTGCTCCCCTCAAATTCGGCACTAAGCAGATGCAAGAATCTATCCTCGTTGTATCCCAACAATGACGGGTGCAGCGCCAAAATTATTTTTCAAATTTTGGTGTGGCAGCTCATCGAGCACTTGGCTAACCTCATACAACTGTGTGTTTAACATATATCTCCGCCCTTTAGTGCTCTTTTAGTTGTCTTTAGGTCAATATTGTTTTTTTTAGTACATCAATATTTTTACACTAGGGGAAGGAGAGTTCGGTTAAGCCACACAATGGGCAACCTAATTTAGTATCGAATTCGCCCTCCACAAGATTCAAATCGAAGACCTCTCACTTCCAAGTGAAGAGGAATACCACAAGACTGTAGTACTGAGTGGCAATATGATCAGAACTAAACCCACAACGGGTTCATAAAGACAACTAAAATAACCCGTTGTGGGTCTAGTTTTGATCATAGTGCCACTCAATACTACGGTCTGGTGGTATTCCTCTTCACTTGGAAGTGAGAGGTCTTAGGTTCGAATCTCGTGGATGGCGAATTCGATACCAAATTAGGTTGCCCATTGTGTGGCTTAGCCGAACTCTCCCTTCCCCTAGTGTAAAAATGTTATAGTATAGAGTTAAATCATATATGTATAAAACAATGACCTCCACTTTACAAGATGATTGGGAGGAGAGGATTAATAGGCCTTTTAATTTACAATAAAAATTACTTATTTTAAACTCTTCTAAAAGACAGTTACGCTAAAAGATATAGATTTTCCCCTGTACTTCTTCTTGAGCTTCCATAACCAACTATGATATCCGCTTCCCAGCGTTCTTGGACAAGAATTAAGTGATAGAGTTGCATTGGATAGATGCTGGTATTGTTTAGCTTTTGTTGGACTCGCCTGTTTCACGAAGAAAGATTGAAGAAACATTTTGAAGATAGTTTTGTAAATTATTATGAAACTATGTACAATGATTTTTTTATTTTTTATTTTTTTGTATGTGGACAAATATCCTAGGAAATAGAATGTTGGCTTACCACCCATGCGTTTTTTATTCGAAACCTTTTTGTTTTTTTTTTTTTGTCAAACGATCCATTTGTTAAATTAGATGTTAGATTAGGGAACCAACGAGGCTCGGACCCACGCATGATGTAAGGGAAACACTCTTCTCTACTACTGTGGTAGAGGGCCACTTGCCTGGATCCAAACTTACCGATCAACTAAATTATTGTAACCAAGGTTCTAAATAACGCTAGGAGCTAGTTGGCCGGCAGGCTGGGGCCTAGCGCCTAGACGACTAGGCATGGGATAGGCAGATTCAATTAAATTTATTATATAACATATAATAAGTGTCTAATTACACTCTAAAAAATAAAAATAAAATACTTGTATTAAGAATTTAGAAAACTTAAAACTTAAAACTTAAGTCATATTACCATCATTACTGAAAAATGCAGTAAAAAATAAGAAAAACCAAAAACGAAAATTGAAAATTCATTAACTAAGTGGGTTATTCAAAAAAATCCTTTAACTTAATTAAAAAATTAAAAATAATGGAACCGCCTAGTCACCACCTAGTTATCGCCTAGCCCGCTTAACCTGTCTAGTCCACCTAACCCGTCTAGCCCCTACCTAATTTTTCTCCACGTTTCG
The DNA here is from genome assembly GCF_042453785.1 of Malus domestica. NCBI lineage: Eukaryota > Viridiplantae > Streptophyta > Magnoliopsida > Rosales > Rosaceae > Malus > Malus domestica. The sequence continues at coordinate 52,435,284 of NC_091675.1, read as the reverse complement.
GCCTAAATAGTATCGGTCCTCCACTATCTAGACCAATTTTAGAACACTGATTGTAACCCCTTCCATAATAATAAGAGATAAGAAAAAAAAAGTTTTTTTGCCTCAAAAATTGAGAGGCCCCCTACCCCCCAACCCCTTCCATAATAATACGAGACAAGAAATTTTCTTTTGCCCCAAAAATTGAGCGGCCCCCCCTTCCCCCCCCCCCCCAAAAAAAAATCTACTTCGCCACTGGTACGGTAAAAGGGGGTTGTGAGACTGGGTGGGATATTTGGTAGGATGTGATGTTTTTTTTTTTACTATTTGATTAAATTTCATCCAAGAAAATGCTAGAGAAGATTCTCTAAACACTAGGTTCGGGCTCTCAGCCACTTTATTTTTTAGGCACAATTTTTTTGTCAACATTATAAAATATTGTGTAAAAAAAATAAAGTGACGGAGAATTCATGGAGAGTTCCACTTTAAAAGAGAAAAAATTATATTCTTCATCATTTGTATTATCTCTCTAATAGAATTGAGACATACATGTGTTGGAGGACGTTATCTCTATTAGAAAGATGATATAAATGATGGTAGGAGTAGATTGTAAGTGTAGCACTACTCTTAAGAGAGTCTCCTTAGCAACTTTTTATTAGAATTGTGGGATGTGGCAGCTGTAGTTTAGAAGGTTAATTTCAAGATAAGTCATAATTCACATGGAAAAATGGCAGTGTACTCTTAAGTCAATTTCATGTAGTAATCATATTATTTTAGCGTGACTGTCATATAATTAAACCATTTATGTCAATTTTGTTGTTTACCCCTATATTAAACTTGAATTAATAACACCTCATAATAATATAATTGTCTCGAAACTCCTTCCTTCCTATAATGTTCCAATTAATAGTTACATTCACAAGCAAGATCCAATCACATCCAAAATATAAAATAGTCATTCAGTTCAACCAACAATAAGTAAAAATGTTACTTCTTAGTTCTTCACAACCACTTGATCTTCCTCGAGCAAAATCTTATCTCCACCATCAACTGGCTCAATCTCCTTTATCGGCGATGCTTTTTGAGGCCCATTAGTCGCATCAGACTTTCCAGATCCTTCTGATATCGTATCCAGCACCCTTGTACAACCATCTAGGGTTATGTTATGTGCTGCAAATTCACCATCCTGCCAATTCACAAATTATACCCCAGTTTTCAATTTCTGGAAGGTCCTAGTTTAATTTGAAATGTACAAAGCAGATAAATATATATGAACTAAGATTATGAAATGAATATATGTAATGTTTTCAAATCAGTGCTAATTAATGTACATTATATCTGTCTGAATCTGAAATAAACACATAAAATTAATACAAAAATGTCATCATTTCATCCACGTACGTCAATTCATTCGAGACATGCTTAGTGAAGATATTAAATCATGTGAATACAAAATAGCTAAATATGTTGATTTATCTGTTTGACACAAAATCCTTGTTTTTTTTTTTTTTTTTGTCAATGACACATAATCCTGGTTAAAGCCTTACTTTTGCATTAGGATGCACAAGGAATCAATAAAAATATTAATGAAAAACAGTAAACATGGTTGAAACATCTCGACATGTTTTTCCTATTAATTCTGGAAATATTGAAGCAATAACCAAAAGAAAATGAAACATCGAATTGAAGTTCAAATTGAGTAACTCATTTTTTATAAGAAGCTTTATTTAGTCGATCGATCGATGCGAAGAGGGTGAGATAGCTTTGTGTATAGTATAAAATAAGTACTAAATAATGTGTAAGGTTATATAATATACCTTCTCCTCAAGCAAACCTGTCTGAGACAGGGGCAGAGAGCCATTTTCATCCATAGCATCATGCTGATCCTTAAGGCCTCCATTTTCTTCAAAATCTCCTTTTCCCACCTCATTCCTGCTGTGTTCATCAATTTCGGGAATATCCACCGTTTTACCAGTTGATTTCTGCTTCGATGATTTTCTAGTTTTTCCCTTTGCCCATGCCGGCACAGAGCTACTCATACAACCCCCCATTTATGGTAATCCTTAAGCTTTGCTTTCAACAAGGACGAAGTCGATGACGACCAATATTCCTAGGCTTTGAGAATATGATTTTAGAGAGCCTTATATAATATGCTACGTTTAGGGTTTTATTTGAATCCAACTTTCTTCTAAGATTTTTTTGGAGAGCTACTTTGATGAAAATCAACTCGCCATTTTTGTTTATTTTATTGAATCTTGCATTGATTGGTCAAGTATCTTCTTTTCAATTATTATTAGAAGATCAGTAGTATTGATTTTGAGCAGACTTTTAGTGATTATGTAGCTACCATGCAGGATAAAACCCATGGGACAGTTTTAAGCAGACTGTCAAATCTTCTAATATGATACGAAACTTAATGTTTTATTGATTGAAATTTTCTATTAAAACACCTTTTATTTATCGAAGTACACCCTTTATTTAATTTTTAAAAATAAATAAATATTGTTATGGTTAAAAGACTATAAAGGACAAATTCTACTACAACGTCTGGCAAACTCAGTGGTAGACAACATGAGTTTGCCAACTGACACAGATGCAGATGCCGAAGCCAGATATTCCATAGAGATTTGATGCACAGACAGGTTCATATGCAGATGCATATTCTGGATGCCAAAGCCATGTAGATTTGGGATGAACTCAAACTTAGAACAAGTAGATGCAGATGCTGATGCAAGATTATATGAAAAGAAAGTACATGAATGCTCCCCGTTTGTGAAGAAATGGAGAAAAGGTCTTCAAAAAACGAACGAATAAACATGATCAAACTACCTTTTTTTTGGCAAAACAAAACCCAACTGACTGACTAGAACGAAACCCTAATCAAGATAGAAAACGAGCACGGATTGACTAGAACGAAAGTGGACCGTAGGACCCAAGGCTCCTCCTTTACCCGGCCGATGTGAGATTCATACTCTAATCACGCTCCCTAATGTGTGGCGAATTTTCAAGCTTAGCTAACACGTAGACAACACAAATCGGGTGATGTAGAGCATGTGTGGTCTTTGGGCTTCACATATGGTACAACCTATTAACATAAATGCAGAAAAACACATAAATGCAGAAAGAGCATGTATCGAAGAAGAAGAGAGAGAAAGGAATAAGAGAAAGGGAAAAAGTAATTGATTACATTGATACTGAATTTATCTTTACAACTATGAGAATACAATTTATATAGCCATCATGACTAGCTTGCAGCCTAAGCTATTTAACTAACTAATTCGATAACGGCTATAACAACACAGCCACATTCTCAACTGTCTAACTAACTATTGTTGAGCTGGAAAGATATATTCAACATCCCCCCTCAATCTCAACTGGGTTTCCCAGTTTGAGATTGAATGAGTGCTTGAGAAAAGCAGTACAACCTGGCAGCCCCGTCATGAGAGTTCCAACTCTAGAGACCAAGTCTACTTATTCATCTTTAGCTTCGATGTGGAAGAAGACAAATGTTTCCACGAGCATGCCAATGACCAATCCAAAAATGCCTCTAGCAGTGGTTTCTTTCTGTAATATCCTTCACATGTTCTGCATATGCATTCCTCTCCCAAACTTCAGCCAGCTTCTTAAGTCTAACCTTCAACTCCTTACTCTTTTTTTTTATGGCTAGTGAGGACAAACTTGCATCCGGAGAAGAGTTGGGCCAAGTGCAGTCGGGTCGAGGCATCGGATGCAATACGGTACAGTGGTTTTGGAGGAGAGATTGGAAGCAATTTGCTGGAGTTTAAGAGAGAGGTGTGGGCTTGTGGAAGCTTGAGGTGAGGAATGCGAGGATGAGTTCCGTGGTTGATACGACCAGTCCAGGTGGGTTCGTCAGATCACTGCTCATTTTCGAACTTGCTGTACAATCACAGAAATCAAGAAACACACCCCTCTTCGGCAATCGAGCTTCAATGAAGAAAGGGAACAAGAACTGCACTCCGGCAATCGGCCTATCGGCCTTTAAGGAGTAACATACAATATCTGAGACAAAACTTTTCACTCTGGCTATCGGCCTTATCGAGGAAACAAATTGCATTTAACACACTCTTGGCAATCGGCCTTTTTCGAGGGCACAAATCTCAAACAACCAAACAATACCCAACAATGAATCAAAGAATCAATCTTTCAGAAATGGCAATCGGCCTTCAAATCCTACTAAACAATCTTTCTCTTAGAAGAAATGGCAATCGACCTTTATATTCTTCTAAAACAGTAAATGGCAATCGGCCTTAATACATGAATTAACACATAATTCATCCTAAAACTGAAACTGAAAACTCCATTTGACGAAATTATCATCCTGAAGCTTCACAGTGAGCGTACCAAGCAACCCTTCAATCTTAACACTAGATTCCATCATTAGAACCAGAACACATATAATATTGATACAGAAAATGATACCACAGACAAACAAGACTTGTTCTTGAAAACCAAATATATTACCCGTCTTATCTTTTGGCTATTGACACTTGTCAATGAAACAACTTATGAAAAATCACCAAATCTTAATCAAATAATGGCTATCGGCCTTAGATGTGCTCAACAATGGCTATTGGCCTTTTCAATCATCTAACAATGGCTATTGGCCTTCAATCTTTCAGAAAAATAGCAAACATTTTTTGACTAGAACATAACTCAAATGATGGTGTGCACTGTGAAATCAAAAAGAAAGAACCTGATACGAATGGAAATCTGGACCTTTGAGCAGAAAAAAAAAACCCCAAGAAACTTCAACCACCATCAAACTTCAACCGATCGCAAGGAGTATCACATCGAAACCCAGATGAAGAAACACAAATCGAAGCTTCCCAACAAGATCACTAGTTTGTAACCTTCAGTGGAAGATGATGGTACCAAGGATTGTCTGGGCGAATGATACCATATTAACAGAAATGCAGAAAAACACATAAATGCAGAAAGAGCATGTATCAAAAAAGAAGAGAGAGAAGGGAATAAGAGAAAGGGAGAAAGTAATTGATTACATTGATACTGAATTTATCTTTACAACTACGAGAAACAGTTTATATAGCCATCATGACTAGCTTGCAGCCTAACCTATTTAACTAACTAATTCAATAACGACTATAACAACACAGCCACATTCTCAACTGTCTAACTAACTATTGTTGAGTTGGAATGATATATTCAACACAACCTACTCTAATGCTATGTAAAAATATGACTCCTTATATTGATGTGTATGAAGTTTATCAATCCTTATTTAGGTAGGAATCCTACACTAATTACTAGTGAAAATTACATTTGTGTAATACATGTAATAATTATGAAGAAGATTTTGAATTAATTAACTCAAATCTAACAAACGTTAAATGAAACCAAAAACAAACAACTTACATGAATTTAAAATTGAAGAAAACAAACAATGGAGAAGCATAAACATTGTTCTAAAAATCAGCTTAGGCGCTGGGACCAATACGATTTAGGCCGTGGAGGAAAATCGGGTAGGGGCTAGGCAGGACAAGTGGTGGTAGGCAGTAGCTAGGTGGTGGTAGGCAGTAGCTATAGGCAATTTCGTTGTTTTTCATTTTTTTTTGAATTAAATTAAAAGGTTTTTTTGGTTACCTACCCAAAAAGAACCCAAATTATTTTTCTCCTCTTTGTCTCTTCGCATAGATGCATTCTCTCTCTCTCTTTTGCCTCCTCTCGTGCCAACTTTGACTGTGCCAATGGCGCTGACTCGTGGATGTGCAATTGAATGATGTTGAATTTTAGATGCACAATCACATTTACATATATTTATTCATTGCATCATTAATAATTGATTAATCTATGATGAAAGATAATGCCAATTTCTTATTGAATTTTCAAATTTGGTTTTGGGTTTTGAGTTTTTCTTATTTTTACTGTGTTAATGTGATGATCCAATGCCATGATGGCTTAAGTTAATTTTAAGTTTTTTCTTAGTTATATGTTATTTAATAAATTTAATTAAATCCACCTAGCCCGCTTAGTCTCAGCCTACCGCCCGACTAGCGTCTTACGTCTTTTAAAACCTCGAGCAGAAGAGACAAAGAACAATGGACAAACTAATCAATTCAAGCCCTTAAAGATTAAACCTGCTCTGATGCCCAGTTAAAAATTAGAGTGTAATAAACAAAAGAATAAGAAACTTAAAGAAATTGAATTTGTACAATTCGTAGCATTCCTTTGTTTTTAGTAAAATTCATAGTTTTGTATTATGTTTCTTCAACTGTTCTATGTACGTACTCTAATTTTCAGCCCTATTAATTAAATTCATAATGCACCTTGCATACCGTTTGGACCCAATTTTGCACCCTTCGTCGGCCGATTGTACGCCGTTAGATGTATGGAAAATGAGGTGGAATGTGACAATTATCTTAACGATTTTATAACTTGGGGACTTTTTGGATATTAGTGGATATATACACTTTACAACCAAGATCAGATTGAGTTTTGTGAACAAAATTAACAACGCATGGATTGCATATGCATGGAAAAACCAAGGGGAGTTGCAACGGATAAAGCTTGGGAAGATATTATTGCCACGTGGTTTATCTGGTCTTGGGAGGCTTTTCGTTGATTAGTTTCTGAAGTGAAGATAATTTTCAAACATGTCAGGATTAGGATTATCTCTTCTTCTCTTTCCATCCCTTTTTATCCCATCCTCTTACATTCTCTATTTTATTTTTCTCTTTCTATAAAAAATTAATATAAAATGTTGACGTGGCTTAACTGTGACCGTTCAAATAGGAGGGAAGGAAAAGAAAGGGAAAAAAAAAAGAGAGAGAATCCTACTCCGTTAAGATGATATTTCACGATTTAGGATTGCTGGACTCTACAAAATGATCACGCCATCAAGTAACATGGTGCTCTAATAAGGAAAGGGATCCGGAGACCCTTCCTCCTAATCCACCAAATCAGGGAATCTGCGCCGTTAAAATTTGATCCAACGACTACAAACAGGGGCCCACTTTAAAAGTTATAATAATTTTAGTCGTTTGATCAAATTTTAACAGCACGGATTCCTCTGATTTGATGGATTAGGAGGAAATCCCTTTCCCTCTAATAATTCAAGATATTGTGCAACGAGAAAAGGGTATCAAACCAACCAATCAATCAAATCACTCTCACACTCTATGTGTATGTCAATCATTTGCCCCATAATAACAGTTTAGATCACAGATATCTAATTCCAAAATCAAGTCGACACATCTTCTGTCTTTCTGAGAGTCTTTCTCTCTTCTAAGAGCATTTCTCACCTCTCTGTGTGAGTTTTTCATTGTCAGTTTTTCTCCCTAGCCACTAGCCCGAGCTCTTGCAAGGGTCGATGGCAGTCCTCTATTTCCTTCCTTGTTCTTCTTCCTTCTTCCTCCCTTCTTCCACTTCTCTCTTCCCTCCCTTCAGATTTCCTTCCACTTCCATGTTTCTCATCTCTCCCCCTTCCTCTATTTTCCCAATTACTTCCAGTCTCATTTCGGGTTGGATTCTTCCTTCCTTGTTGCTTCCTCTTTCCCGATCTGTAACCTTTTCTCTTCACAGCACTCGGCTGTGTTTTCTTTGGAAGGTGTGTAGAGTTTTTACTCGGGTGTACACACCACTTGTAACATCCCACATCACCCAGATGAATGGATCCTATAAGCCTTGTAAGTATATTCTCATCTTTACCTAGCACGAGGTCTTTTGAAAACTCATTGGCTTCGAGTTCCATCGGAACTCCGAAGTTAAGTAAGTTTGGACGAGAGCATTCCTATAATGGATGACCCACTGGGAAGTTCTCATGTGAATTCCCAGAAACAAAACCGTGAGGGCGTGGTCGGGGCCCAAAGTAGACAATATCGTACTACGGCGGAGTCGAGCCCGGGATGTGGTGGGGGCCCAGTCTGGGATGTGACAAAATGGTATCAGAGCCACTCTGCCGTGTGGTGAGAGTGTGCTGACGAGGACGTCGAGCTCCTAAGGGGGATGGATTGTAACATTTCACATTGTCTAGGGGAGTGGATCTTGTAAGCATTATATGTATATTCCCATCTTTACCTAGCATGAGGCCTTTTGGGAACTCATTGGCTTCGGGTTCCATCGAAACTCCAAAGTTAAGCGAGTTTGGGCGAGAACATTCCTAGGATGGGTGACCCACTGGGAAGTTCTCGTGTGAGTTCCTAGAAACAAAACCATGAAGGCTTGGTTGGGGCCCAAAGCGGGCAATATCATGCTACGGCAGAATCGAGCCTGGGATGTGATGGGGGCCCGGGTTGGGATGTGACACCACCACCTTCTGTTTACTTGCCTTTATTAGCACTATTGTTGGTGGATTTTCCACTGGTTTCTTTCTTTGATTGGTTGTGATCGACATGTGGGTTGTTGCAAGTTGGAGGAGTTTGGCTGCTTGTTGCCGGTTCAGGGCGTTGGTTTATATTGGTGTGGATGCTTTGCATTGTTGGATCACTGGTTTTTTTCATGCCTGGGGTTTTGGTTGGTCGGCGTGCTGGACGGCTTGCGTTGGTGGCTTTCGACATTACCGACAACGGAGGGGACTGCAAGGTTCTAGGAAGTTTTGTGGCTTTGTCTGTCTGTGTCCGGGGGCCCAAAATTTGTTTTGGGCTCTTTTGTGTGTATTGTTCAGGTCCACTGTTTTGTTTTGTACTTAAGTAGTTTGTGGACCTCTTTGTATGTTTGTTTGGCCTTGGGCCCTATAATATAATGTCCAGTTTTCCCAATAAAATAAAATAAATAAATAAATCATTTACCCCATTTGTGGTATTAATAAACTACCTAACTCGACAACCGACATCTCCGACTAAGGTGAAGCTGAAGGGTACGTTGTACTCATCAGAGTCTACAATCGACGATGAAATTCCCTACAAAGAAGTTCAGACCGTGGTGCTTCGTTATATTAGAGGGTCATTTGCTTGCTTTCTAAGGCAAGTTGGTGTTCTATATATCTAAACTACATATTAATAAAATTCTGTTTGTCACCAAAATTCTAGTAAATTACCACTCTAACCCTCTCATCATAACTGAACAAAAATAAAAAGCGCGGACAATTTAGCAATTACACCTAACACAAATATTATTGTTTTTTATACTATCGCCATGTAAATATAGCATATCCTATTTAAAAATTCAAAACTAAATAAATAAACCTCACTTTTCACTTCCTCTTCCTCTCCCTACATTCCCCACGTTCTACTACCTTTTCATTTCCCTTTTTTTATTTGTCTTTTTCTTTTTTGAGTGATCATCCATGCTCATTAATGATAAGTTGTAGTAAAATAATAAAAATAAATTTAGTTGCACATGTGGAGTGTGTGTGCCGATTGCTAGTTTTTATGAGAACAACTTTGTTTTCAAGGCCGAGAGGTTCCTTCCTTCGCTGTGATCGTTTGTACTAGAATTTCAGTTTGTGCACACCCATAAAGAAGTACGCGTTTGGCCATCCAGCCGCGTATTGACACGTCCACATTCAACACCAAGTAGGTCTTGTAATTTTGTAGGATTTACATTTTAGCACACCTGGTGAGATCCATAGTGCCAATCATTCATGATGATTAATCAAAATTTTAATCAGTTGTCTCAATTCGGCATATTCAACGACCAAGTTGAAGAACAATAATCTTATCGAAATTACATTTAGTTCACGCACACTCAGAACAAAGTATATGCTGACCACTCGGCCGCGTATTGGCACGCCCACATTTAAAATCAGATTCTTGAAGGACGCAGTTAGGTCCTATATTTACAGCGTGTGGGCCACGCAGGTCTTGTAATTTTTAGAGCTAATAGAATTTGGAGCTTGATTATGTAAGTTGTAGGAAAAAAGAACTAAAGATAACGTAGTTAAAACTAGTGATAGGAACTGATGATAGAATGTGTGATGCAATTTATGAAGAAGCTTACCTTAGGGTTGCTTCGATGCCTGATCAAATGGCGTTTAAATTTGGGGTTGTGGATAATAAATTGAAGGCATATATGAGGTGGCTCGTTAAAGATGTGGCACTATTATTGTCATTGAAAAGATGAAAGTGATTTGATTGTCATCTGAAGAGGATAGTGAAATTTGTTCTTGCGGGAATATGAATTTTTTTTGGATTTGTATAAATAATAAATTGCATACGGTTTGTGAAGAAGGATGTTATTGAATTGTTTGACATTGTTGCTTATAGCTCTGATAACTTTGATCTTGTGATCGGTAAAGTTTGTTGAAGGGGGTAGCATTCCATTTCCATCTTGCAAATAAGGCATATATATTGTCAAGGTAAATTTTAGAAACAATATATTTCCTTATTAGTTTCATTCTTCGTCTACTAATCACTTTATCAACTACGTCCTTTTTTTTATACAATTAAGGGGTGGATGAATAAATTAATATCGAACTCGTCGTGCAAAACATCGAATCTAAAACTTCTCACTTACAAACACAAAATAATACTACTCAAATCATAGTATCAACTACTCCTTTTGATTTCACATTTTTGTGAAATATATGCATGCATTATCTACATAAAACTAGAATGTAGAACCTCCTTTTTTTTTAATCTGTCTTACATCAATAACTTTTTCTTTTCTTTAAAAGGGGACTTTTTTTTTCTTTAAAAGGGGGACAACTGGTGGTAAGTTACGGTAATCCGCCCATTTCATGAGCCGGGAAGACTCACATAGGCATTTCAGCCTCCCCTAGCCACAAGTTTGGTTTCCACACCAACAACAAGTTTTGAACCCGAGACCTCTAGGAAAGTGCTATTAACACACCTATTTTTAATCCGTCTCACATCAATAACTTGACTTTTATCATTAGGAAAGTGCTATTAACACACCTATTTTTACTTCCAATACACCCACTTTACCTCACACATCCTTGTTAAGTTTGATCATTGATCTTCTTCAATTCATTTAATCCGATAGTCAAATCGTATATCACTATTATAAAAAAAAGTGTGTAAGAAGTAAAAATGGGTGTGTGGATATCACTATTTTTACCATCCACCTATATATAGTTTAATATCAGACTAAAAGGGTATATCCGCACTCTGAGCAGTGGATTTTCTCTCCATTTTCCTTTTTTTGGTAGGAGGGGATCATCGGTAGCATATACCTCCAAATATGTAAATAGACATATTTAGTAAAATTCTATAATTAATACATATAGAAAAAAAAATCTTTTCTTTCATAATTTCTTCTCGATGAAATTTAGGTGAACATGATTGATGAATACATTTTACAGCATGTCATTTATAATCATCCAGCTGTTAAAGAGCTAAGTTTGATATTGCATGCTAAATATGGATAAAAACTCAAAAATGTTCCGTACCATCGAAAGAATGGCTGGCGTTGAGATTTTGATGCTATCCCACACGCTAATCGACCCCAGCTATAAAGCGTCAAACACAATGTTGTATCTCTCGCAACTACTCTAATATATTCTCGGTCTTCAACCTTTCTCTCACTAAACCGTAGAGAGGGAAAGAAGACATTTTTCGATCGAGACCAAAGAAATTAACATGGGTAATTGTGCTAGTGAACCAAAGACCAAGGGTGATGATGCTGCCGCAGTCCCAGCACCGGAGCCCAGGAAGGGGTCGGTTCAGGCCGAGGAGGTGAACGCTGAGCAGCTGCAGGAAGAAAACAAGGCTGAACAAAATACCGATGATGGTCATAACAAACAACCCTCTCTCGGGGCCTTGCTCAAGGAGGTATACAATAATAATTCTTTTAATTATTTACTATGATTGTAGACCAATTAAGTTCAGTTTCCTATACAGTGATATGGAATATAGACGCATAAATACTGTTGACAATGAGTATCACATTGATGGGAGAAATGATATTGCATGAACTTATAAGAGGTTGGGCTACACCTCGTATAGCCATTTGGTTTTATGGTGGAATCTCAACTTTTTTCATGGTATTAGAGCAAGTTGTCTCATGTGTGAAGCCAAACGGCCACATGTGCTCCACGTCACCCCGTTGTGCTATTCACGTGTTAGGCTTGAAAATTCGCCACACGTGAGGGGGCGTGTTGAGAATGAGTCACACATTGATAGAAGGAAGAATCTTGTATGGACTTATAAAAGGTTGGACTACTCCTCGTATTCCAATTGGCTTTGTAGTGAACCTTAACTTTCTTCAAATACATGCATGCGTGTATTCGACGTATCACCATCTGATTTTAGCGGCTTGCGTAGGACATTGAATCAAACATAACAAAACTTGCTTATGTTTTGGACATATTAGAGACATTATTACATAATTGCCTACGTTGGGTTATAAGATTTGTATGCTTACAATTACAACCTAAGTTAAGTTTCCCACGCAGGTATTTCAATCATTCAAAATTTCGTACTCGCGCATATCTTTTGGTAATTTTATGAATGTACTTAATATTGATACATCCCTTAATCTATGAACTCAGGAAGAAGAGAAGAGAGCCGAAGTTGCGGCAAAGCTAGAAGAAGAGAAGATAGCTGAAGTTGCGGAAAGGCCAGAAGAAGAGAAGATAGCTGAAGTTGCGGCAAAGATAGAAGAAGCAGAAGAAAAGCCAAAGACCACTGAGAAGAATGAGGAGACAGCGGTTGAGCTCGAGAAATCACCTGAAGCAGCAGCACCAGCTGCAGTTACCCAAGAAGACAAGAAATGTGATATTGAGGAGAAGAGAGAGGAGATAGCGGTTGAGCTCGAGAAATCACCTGAAGTAGCAGCACCAGCTGCAGTTACCCAAGAAGACAAGAAATCTGATATTGAGGAGAAGAAAGCCGAAGAGGTAAAGGAGACAAAACCAGAAGAGACCACGACGACAAAAACAGAAGAGACCAAGGAGACAAAACCTGAAGTGAAAGACCAAATATGAATTAAACCTGCTTATAAGGGACTGACTGTGGGCTTGTAACTAATAACAAATAGATTGCCACTTGTCATGTGTCTGTTTGTTCCATTTGTATGTTGGTTCCTTAATATGTAAGCTGTATGTCAAGCTATAAATAGTTTTGGTGTTACAGTTTGGGCGGTTAAATGAAAGGTTGATTTCTGCAAATCCCCTTTCTTCTTCTTCAAGAACTTTAGCCGTGTTCTTTCAATTCTTGCTTCAACAAACCTTAGCTTTCACTATAGTTCTTATGGTATCGAAAGCCAGTGATTCTTCTGTGGAATTACTGATTTCTTGATTACTTTTCTCTTCGGTCCGCTGCTTGAATCGCTGCGATTCTTCAAGAAATTTCAAGATTTTTGGGGTGGGGGGACGTGCGTTCTTTCCTTCGATTCTCAGCAAGATCTTTTCTTCAGGTCCTTATGTATTTCTGTCGAATTGGAAAGGCCGATGCCATAGATCGCGTTTGATCCGATTTTATTTTGATTTGATGAATTGATAAACAGCGACGTAATATGTGTATGTTGGATTGGTGAAGACCGAATCAGTACCAATTAATTGATCAAAAGGCCTAAAGTCAGCTCAGTGTGTTTCTCTTTTTGTTCCTGATCTGTGGTTCCAGTATCTCTTTGATTCAATTTGATTGCTATACTTTTATTGCTTGAATTACATGATGGCTTCTTCGTCTCTCAAAATTAAGAGCATTCGAGGCATGCTAACAATTCGCCTCAATGATACCAATAACTCCAAATGGGCCCTTCAATCTAAGGCTGTGCATAGAGGGTATAAATTGTTTGATCAATTTGATGGCACTTGTGTTAGTCCACTTAAGTTTGTCAATAACACTGAGACGGAGGTTACTAAGGAAATTTCCTCTGCTTTTCAAGTACGAGACTGTTGATTTGGCATTCTTAAGTTTGTTAATTGCCACTCTATCTGACGTTGCTATTGAGCATGTCCTTGGATGCAAACTGCCAGTTAAGCTAGGCCTATCCTTAAAGACAGTGTCCAAATCTAAGATTAATATGCTTAAAACTGAACATTTTGCCCGACTTTACATACATATTTCTCCTTCGTTATAGAGGTCCTAATGACCATTTTGCCCGACTTTACATACATATTTTTCCTTCGTTACGCAAACACTTTTTGCCTACATGTTCATGAAATCGAGCTCTATTCAAAAGTACTTAGATTGACCACAAAAGGTCTTTGGATTTTTAATGACTAATACGAAAAACTAACCATAATTCTAAAATTAACGAAAAATAGCCAAGAGTAGTAGAGAGATCTTGAGCAAAGTTTCGGGGATTAGCATAGGGATTTCAATAAGTTCTAGTCAATTCTTTTTTTCTCCATAGTCTAGTGATTCTCTCAAGAGAGATCACAGGAGGACGCGTGCAAATTTAGCCGAACCTCACTAAATTTTTGTGTTTGTGTAGGGCGTGTTTACTTTATCGTTCATTTATTATTCAGTACTTTCACTTATCAATATCTTAACTGTTTGCATAACACCAGAGTATATAGAAAAACAAGAGCAGCAAGGGGGTTTAAAAACTACACCGATTAGACCCATCATCTGTTCTTCCCTGAAAACTTCTTTTCATTCTCTTCATCTTTAATCTTGTTACTCCAAGAGTGTTCAGATTTCTTCCAACCAAACATCTTCAATCTGTCATCGAATGGGAATTCTTACTAAACACCTTCAATCTGTCAAACTCATCTACCACTCCAATATTTGTGGATTCTTTTAGTCTTTGTTTGCATCACAGGGACCAAACTTCATACCTTGGGTAGTACGTCTGCACAGGTCAGAATCCATATACCGTTGATTAATAGCTTATTTGGTAGCTTTGTTTTTCGGTCAGTTTTTGTCTAACAAAGTACATTTACTTTAATTACATTGATTTGATCCTTTAACTTTTAGTTCTGCCAGATTGGTTCAATGGCATTCTATCTTTCGGTGTTTTGAAAACGAACCATGTTGTTCGAGAATAAAGACAGAATCTGTTAGATTCGTTCTGTTTTGAAATCTTTAAGTGAGAATTTAAGCAGAGTACTCTTGTATTGTGGTACTGCAGACTCTTGTATATCTTGGGATCACACATAAATTATCTTGTCTCTACGTAAAACTAGCTATTTGCTAGTAAAACATCATGGGATTTGCGTTTCAAACAATTTACACCATTTAAATGTTGCACTACATGCATGTTTTTAATTGAATGCGAACGTTGCCAATGATTCTGGTTTACTTGAGATTTGTAGATAATTACTTTCTTTATCCGTACCCAGTCACCTAAGTTAAAGAGGAGCAAAATCTCTGTTGTTCATGATTTTCCCCCGGGGTGTGGACTATTTGGTCAGTTGAGCAATTTGGGACCTGATAAGCAGGCCTCTTCTGTGGGTACCATAGTGACTGCACCGGCAAAGAGTTTGGTTAGTGGCGATAAAAATGGTGGTGGACATGGCGCTGAAAATCCGATGCTCTCAACTGGTCAGGTTGATGATACTGTTTTGATTAGTGGTAACGGTGTTAGTATTGGGGATACAGTTGAATCTTTAACAGCCTTTGAGCATGAAATATCTGATTGGTTGAAGATCCAACATCAGCTTGGTGCTGCTGCTTCCAGAGGAGATGGTTGCTGGTCTGCCAGATAGAAATATTTGTTCACCACCTGACGGATCCATCTCCGTTCCTATTGGCTTAAGTAGTCCATTGGAAGTTTGAAACTTAAATCAAATAGACCAGTAAAACCAATTTACATTCTAACGGCATCTGTCACCTTCTCGATGTTGAGAGTTTGTTACTAAGCCTCCTTCAGTTTAGACATGCACACGATGATGCTTGCGAGTGCAAGAGACGAGAGTGAATTATTGTATTATGCTTGATTATGTAAAACACACTGCAATTTGAGTTTACATTACCGTGCTTAACAAGCTAACTTATCGGCAATCGCCCTGACATGAAAGTAAAGTGCTAGCAGCAACTACTCTAGTAGTGAAATCAGCTAACTAAAGATTACAAGTAATATCTGAATAAGCTTAATTTCAGTGAGTGAATCGATAATTCTCAAATCATCCATATCACCCTATGACGGACAGACGGACAGACCATCAAATCTTATTTGAATAACTGCATATTATTCTACTCCGTCCTAACCTACAAATTATGTCAAGATAAGATGAATGACCAGATCTTAATCAACCCAACGAAAATGACAACGGAGTGATGAGCAAGTGAGCGAATCAGTCCACAACATCGAGAGCTTGAAACCGTTTGCCCGAGATGGCTGCTTCCATGACATGGTGAGGGCCAATATCCCCACCATTCTCTAAGAAGGACTTGGCCAAATTGTCAGACCAGCCACGCAACAGCGTGACCCCTGGATGAGGCAATGCAATTGAGGGCAAATTCCAGTACCAAATATCCCAAATAGAATGTGAGGCACCGCATCATCCCCATACCCTTTGTCCTTAAACATGGTCCTTATGACCTCGTACCGAGTCTCCCAGGCGGCAACAACAACAACAACAACAAAGCCTTTTCTCACTAAGTGGGGTCGGTTATATGAATCCTAGAACGCCATTGCGTTCGGTTTTGTGTCACCGTTAGATCCAAGTACTCAAGTATTTTCTTAGGGTCTCTTCCAAAGTTTTCCTAGGTCTTCCTCTACCCCTTCGGCCCTGAACCTCTGTCCCGTAGTCACATTTTCGAACCGGAGCGTCAGTAGACCTTCTTTGCACATATCCAAACCACCGGAACCGATTTTCTCTCATATTTCCTTCAATTTCGACTACTCCTACTTCACCTCGGATATCCTCATTCCCAATCTTATCCTATCTCGTGTGCCCACACATCCCACGAAGCATCCTCATCTCCGCTACACCTATTTTGTGTACGTGTTGATGCTTCACCGCCCAACATTCTGTGCCATACAACATCGTTGGCCTTATTGACATCCTATAAAAATTTCCCTTGAGCTTCAGTGGCCTACGACGGTCACACAACACGCCGGATGCACTCTTACACTTCATCCATCCAGCTTGTATTCTATAGTTGAGATCTCCATCTAATTCTCCGTTCTCTTGCAAGATAGATCCTAGGTAGCGAAAACGGTCGCTTTTTGTGATCTTCGCTAGATTGCTCCGGTCATTAGTGTGGATAAGTATATAAATGGATAGAGATAGGAAAGCAAACACAAGATGTACGTGGTTCACCTAGATTGGCTACGTCCACGGAATAAAGGAGTTTCTCATTAATTGTGAAGGGTTTACACAAGTACATAGGTTCAAGCTCTCCTTTAGTGAGTACAAGTGAATGATTTAGTACAAATGACATTAGGAAATATTGTGGGAGAATGATCTCGTAACCACGAAACTTCTAAGTACTGGAGTGTGGTATCGTCTTGACTTTCCTTATCTGTCTCATAGGTAGATGTGGCATCTTCTCTGGAAGTACTATTCCTCCATCCAGGGGTGATATCTTTAACTGGTGGAGATGCACAAGGTAATGTATCAATTTCACTTGAAGCTTACTTGTAGTTTCAGGCTTGGTCAAGTGCGATACAAACCATGTAGTAGGAGTCCCCCAAGTCGCCGAGCTAGGGATCTGCTGAAAGAGGTGACAGACAAGGTAAGCAATCAGAGCTCCGGCTGATTGTTCACATTCTCCCTATCTTGCAGGCAGCATGAAGGATAAAGAGAAGAAAAATGAGAAGAGATGATATGGGATACTTTTGCTTTTGAAGAAGTAACTTTCCACAGGCTTATTCTTGAACTGGGCTGGAGGGTTTTTTGGTTTCCTCCAGAGTATAAGGCCGACTGAAGAATTTGAGGGTCAAAACAAGTCCATCAAATCTAGAGTACGTTCGACCCTGCTGATATGGGATACTTTTGCTTTTGACAGAGTAGTGAATGTATCGGCACGTGTGCTGTTACGCTTGTCTCCACATGCTTCTTTGTATCCTTCTCACTTGCCCTATCTGTTCCTCAGGCAGATGCGGTATCTTCCCTGGAAGCATAAGATGTTGAAGATGAGTACTCGAGAACAATGCCAGGTAAGTACTCAGTTAAGGGGTTCCAGGCAGTCAGTTCCTGGCTGGAAGCTTGATTCCAAGTGCTGACTGATTGCTTTCTTTCTCCTTGTCTTGCAGGAAAGAACAAGGCCAAAGGAAAAGACAGGGAAAAAGCATGATATGGGATACTCTTGCTTTTAACCCTGATGATATGAGATATTCTTGCTCTAGTATAGCTTGTTTGCAGAGGTATTATCGGGGGGAAAGAAAGCTGAATATTTCGAAAGACTTCATTGGGAGTGCCCTCTCAGATAAGAGGAAGGGTTGAGCATTTTTGCAGGTCTGCCTGTCCGTTGGGGATGGAGGTCGACATATATAGGAGTCTCCCTAACATCAAGTAATAATGCTATTCCTTTACCCTGCTTGGTCATAGCACGGTAGTGGGAGCTGCCAGCTTCACATGTTTTAACTCTGTCAGAGCACTTTGAAAAAGTGGTCTGTGGTATCTGGAAAGCTGATGTTGCGTGTGAAGATTACAGACAAGCTTTATCCAAGGAGATCCAGCTCTTGAAGTTGGGAAAGTGGTGCCTCTTCGGTTTTCGAACAAGCAATCCTGTCAGGGATTTGGCTCTCGAGATTCGGAGAACGATGCCTCTTCGATTTTTGAGAAAGCAATCCTACTGGGGGTCTGGCTCTCGAGATTCAGAGAGTGGTGTCTCTTCGATTTTTGAGAAAGTAATCATGTTGGGAGTCTGGCTCTCGAGATTCGGAGGGCGGTGCCTCTTCGATTTTGGAGCAAGCAATCTTGTTGGGAGTGTTTTCTCGAATGTGAGTAAAGGTTGGGCATGTTTGCTAGTCTACATTGCCACGAAGCACAGATGTTGACACACAGGGACTTTCCAATTATCCAGCAGTGGTACTGTTCCTTTACCCTTTCTTCGATTTTTGAGAAAGTAATCATGTTGGGAGTCTGGCTCTCGAGATTCGGAGGGCGGTGCCTCTTCGATTTTGGAGCAAACAATCTTGTTGGGAGTGTTTTCTCGAATGTGAGTAAAGGTTGGGCATGTTTGCTAGTCTACCTTGCCACGAAGCACAGAGGTTGACACACAGGGACTTTCCAATTATCCAGCAGTGGTACTGTTCCTTTACCCTCTCTTCGATTTTTGAAAAAGTAATCATGTTGGGAGTCTGGCTCTCGAGATTAAGAAGGCGGTGCCTCTTCGATTTTGGAGCAAGCAATCTTGTTGGGAGTGTTTTCTCGAATGTGAGTAAAGGTTGGGCATGTTTGCTAGTCTACCGTGCCACGAAGTACAGAGGTTGACACACCGGGACCTTCCAATTATCCAGCAGTGGTACTGTTCCTTTACCCTTGTGGGTAATAATATGGTAGCTAGACCTTCAAAATTTATGTGTCTAAACTTTGTTAGTGTTGTTTCTTTGCTATTCTTTTACCCTTCTTGGTCAGAGCGATGTAGTGGGAGCTGCAAGCTTCACGTGTCTCAACTTTGTCAGATAACTTTGGCAAAGTTATCTGTGGTACCCATGAGCTACTGTTGCGTGTGGGAAGTGGGTGATTGAACAGTACGATTCATGTGCTTTCTACTTCACCAGAAATCTTCGACAGAATGCCCATAATTTCTGCAAAGCTGAGTGCGTGTGACAGGTGCTGACAAGGCTGGAAAAGTATGTGCCTCTTCGATTTCTGAGATCGGCCCTCGTAGTCTCTGAGCAGCCCAGCTTTTGAGAAAGCAAGCCTCTTCGATTTCTGAGATCGGCCTTCGTGGTCTTTGAGCAGCCCAGCTTTTGAGAAAGCAAACGCCTCTTCGATTTCTGAGATCGACCCTCGTGGTCTCTGAACAGCCCAGCTTTTGAGAAAGCAAACGCCTCTTCGATTTCTGAGCAGGCGCCTCTTCGATTTTTGAAGCTTCGTCGAGTTCAGATTTTTATAGGGGCTGGCATTAAGTTCCAAAGCACACTTGAATCTCCACCAGTAGAAGCTCCATTCTTGCACTTCTAAGATCTTGATTTGTCCGATCTCTTCTCTCTTCAACACCTTTGAAAATGTCTGGCCCCTCCGACCGTCGTTTTGACTTGAACCTTGTTGAAGAGGCAGCCCCGCCTTCTCCAGACAACATATGGCGCCCATCCTTCGTCTCCCCTACTGGTCCTCTTGCCGTTGGGGATTCCGTGATGAAAAATGATATGACCGCTGCGGTAGTGGCCAGGAACCTTCTCACTCCCAAAGATAACAGACTACTTTCCAAACGGTCTGATGAGTTGGATGTTAAGGATTCTCTGACTCTTAGTGTTCAGTGTGCAGGTTCTGTGTTTAATATGGCCCAACGCCTATTTGCTCGAACCCGCCAAGTGGAATCATTGGCGGCTGAAGTGATGAGTCTCAAACAGGAGATTAGAGGGCTCAAGCATGAGAATAAACAGTTGCACCGGCTCGCACATGACTATGCTACAAACATAAAGAGGAAGCTTGACCAGATGAAGGAATCTGATGGTCAGGTTTTACTTGATCATCAGAGATTTGTGGGTTTGTTCCAAAGGCATTTATTGTCTTCGTATTCTGGGGCTGTACCGCGTAATGAAGCTCCAAATGATCAACCTTTGATGCCTCCTCCTTCTAGGGTTCTATCCAGTACTGAGGCTCCGAATGATCCCCTTCCGGTGCCTTCTCTTTCTGGGGCTCTACCGACTGCTGAGACTTCTCCTAAACAACCTTTGTGAAGGCTCCCTCTTGTTTGTTTATTTTGACTCATGTATATGTACATATTTGTAACTTATCAAGGCTATCAATAAATAAGTTTTCCTTCATTTCAACGTATTGTGTTAAATACACTAAAGCCTTCTTCGCTAAGTTCTTTGAATTTTCTTTTGTTGAAGCTTGTATGTTGAAGCTTTGTGAGTGGAGCATGTAGGTTGAGGTAGTGTTCCCTTAATTTCCCGAGTGAGGAAAACTTCTCGGTTGGAGACTTGGAAAATCCAAGTCACTGAGTGGGATCGGCTATATGAATCTTAGAACGCCATTGTGTTCTGTCCTGTGTCATGTCCTCCGTTAGATTCAAGTACTCTAAGTCTTTTCTTAGGGTTTCTTCCAAAGTTTTCCTAGGTCTTCCTCTACCCCTTCGACCCTGAACCTCTGTCCCATAGTCGCATTTTCTAATCGGAACGTCAGTAGGCCTTCTTTGCACATGTCCAAACCATCATAACCGATTTTCTCTCATCTTTCCTTCAATTTCGGCTACTCCTTCTTTACCCCGGATATCCTCATTCCTAATCTTATCCTTTCTCGTGTACCCACACATCCAACGAAGCATCCTCATCTCCGCTACACCCATTTTGTGTACGTGTTGATGTTTCACCGCTCAACATTCTGTGCCATACAACATCGCCGGCCTTATTGCCGTCCTATAAAATTTTCCCTTGAGCTTCAGTGGCATACGGCGGTCACACAACACGCCGGATGCACTCTTCCACTTCATCCATCCAGCTTGTATTCTATGGTTGAGATCTCCATCTAATTCTCCGTTCTTTTGCAAGATAGATCCTAGGTAACGAAAATGGTCGCTCTTTGGTATTTCTTGATCTCCGATCCTCACCCCTAACTCGTTTTGGCCTCCATTTGCACTGAACTTGCACTCCATATATTCTGTCTTTGATCGGCTTAGGCGAAGACCTTTAGATTCCAACACTTCTATCCAAAGGTTAAGCTTTGCATTTACCCCTTCCTGAGTTTCATCTATCAACATTATATCGTCTGCGAAAAGCATACACCAAGGAATATCATCTTGAATATGTCATGTTAACTCATCCATTACCAACGCATAAAGGAAAGGACTTAAGGATGAGCCTTGATGTAATCCTACAGTTATGGGAAAGCTTTCGGTTTGTCCTTCATGAGTTCTTACGGCAGTCTTTGCTCCTTCATACATATCCTTTATAGCTTGGATATATGCTACTCGTACTCATTTCTTCTCTAAAATCCTCCAAAGAATGTCTCTTGGGACCCTATCATACGTTTTTTCCAAATCTATAAAGACCATGTGTAAATCCTTTTTCCCATCTCTATATCTTTCCATCAATCTTCGTAAGAGATAGATTGCCTCCATGGTTGAGCGCCCTGGCATGAACCCGAATTGATTGTCCGAAACCCGTGTCTCTTGCCTCAATCTATGCTCAATGACTCTCTCCCAGAGCTTCATTGTATGACTCATTAGCTTAATACCCCTATAGTTCATGCAATTTTGTACGTTGCCCTTATTCTTGTAGATAGGCACCAAAGTGCTCGTTCGCCACTCATTTGGCATCTTCTTCGTTTTCAAAATCCTATTGAAAAGGTCAGTGAGCCATGTTATACCTGTCTCTCCCAAAACTTTCCACACTTCGATTGGTATATCGTCTGGGCCTACTGCTTTTCTATGCTTCATCTTCTTCAAAGCTACAACCACTTCTTCCTTCCGGATTCTACGATAAAAAGAGTAATTTCTACACTCTTCTGAGTTACTCAACTCCCCTAAAGAAGCACTCATTTCATGTCCTTCATTGAAAAGATTATGAAAATAACCTTTCCATCTGTCTTTAACCGCGTTCTCTGTAGCAAGAACTTTTCCATCCTCATCCTTGATGCACCTCACTTGGTTTAGGTCCCTTGTCTTTTTTTCCCGTGCTCTAACTAGTTTATAGATATCCAACTCTCCTTCTTTGGTATCTAGTCGATTATACATATCGTCATAAGCCGCTAACTTAGCTTCTCTCACAGCTTTCTTCGCCTCTTGCTTCGCTTTTCTATACCTTTCACCATTTTCATCGGTCCTATCCTTGTATAAGGCTTTACAACATTCCTTCTTAGCCTTCACCTTTGTTTGTACCTCCTCATTCCACCACCAAGATTCCTTTTGGTGTGGGACAAAGCCCTTGGACTCTCCTAATACCTCTTTTGCTACTTTTCGGATACAATTAGCCATGGAATCCCACATTTGGTTAGCTTCCCCCTCTCTATCCCACATACACTGGGTGATTACTGTCTCTTTGAAAATGGCTTGTTTTTCTTCTTTTAGATTCCACCATCTAGTCCTTGGGCACTTCCAAGTCTTGTTCTTTTTTCTCACTCTTTTGATATGTACATCCACCACCAACAAGCGATGTTGATTAGCCACGCTCTCTCCTGGTATAACTTTGCAATCCTTACAAGTTATACGATCCCCTTTCCTCATTAGAAAAAAATCTATTTGTGTTTTTGACGACCCACTCTTGTAGGTGATCACATGTTCTTCTCTCTTCTTAAAGAAGGTGTTGGCTAAGAAGAGATCATATGCCATTGCAAAATCCAAGATAGCTTCCCCATCCTCGTTTCTCTCCCCAAAACCATGGTCACCATGAAAACCTCCATAGTTGCCTGTCTCCCTGCCCACGTGTCCATTTAAATCTCCTCCTATAAATAACTTCTCCGTCTGAGCAATTCCTTGCACCAAGTCTCCAAGGTCTTCCCAAAATTTCTCCTTCGAACTCGTATCCAACCCTACTTGAGGTGCGTACGCACTAATCACATTGATAAGTTCTTGTCCTATTACAATCTTGATTGCCATGATTCTATCTCCTACCCTCTTGACATCTACAACATCTTGTGTCAAGGTCTTGTCCACGATGATGCCAACACCGTTTCTCGTTCTATTTGTGCCCGAATACCATAGTTTAAACCCTGAGTTTTCTAGATCTTTTGCCTTACGACCAACCCACTTAGTTTCTTGTAGGCACATAATATTTATCCTTCTCCTCACCATAACTTCCACTACTTCCATAGATTTTCCCGTCAAGGTTCCTATATTCCACGTTCCTAAACGCATTTTGCTCTCTTGAACTCTACCCTTCTGTCCTAGCTTCTTCACCCTCCCGCGTCTAATAGGATCAAAATACTTCTTTTGTGTGTCCCGTGTAAAGTTGATAGGAGCATATGCTCCCGAACAACTTTGAGTGGAGTCGTTCGAAAAGAAGTTTTTATGGGCCCCTTGCTCATTTAACACTGCATCCGGGTGCCGATGGAGATACAACGACCCTTACTCACTTATCACTGTGCTCGGGCCACACAGCACGCCACTTACGGGTGACGCCCTAGCTTTAGCGCGATTTCGTTCTAGATTCATTTTCATAAGGATTCGACGTTATCATGGAGTGCCGGCTGTCGACTACCTGACGCCCTCCCCCTCCTCCTTTATCCGGACTTGGGACCGGCAATGTAAGATAAACTTACATAGGCGGAGTTCGAGTCTCCCAGGCGGCATCATCATAAAAATCGGGGTGTATGTCGTGGTTGAAGATAAAGAGCTTCTGGATCATCTGATCTGGCTTCAAATTCTCATTGACAGTCACTTGGAGAATCAAATCAAACACCTTTTGCAAATGCACTACCATGCAGCAGTCCATTCCCATCAAACCGGACAATTTGGACTTTAGGCCATCGTTGAGGGTACCGAATACAGATGAGGAAAACGAGGCAACATAGCATGATCGTCTCCAGCAGCAGCCGAAAGAGGAGCGCAACTGATCAGCTTTCCTTTCCAGGCCGCCTCTTCATTCATTTCACTCACAAAAAGTCCCAAACTGGCCGGCAATTCCATTCCAGCGCCCATAAATCTGTCCATGTCACATACAGCAAAGCAGTTTCTGAATTTGCCACCCTCCATGTGCTTGCGCAGCAATGCATCCCACTGAAGCTCAGCCGCCTCCCCAACATTCGCATCTTGCAGATATCGTATGATTAAATGTTGAAGCAAAGCATCGGGCTTTATGATGCAGCTTAAATTTCCGTTGCTTGCTGTTGCTGCTGCGGCTTTCACCTCCTCCAAATATTTAATATCCACACCGCAACTTCGCGGGTTGAGCTGTTGCGGTTGTGACACAAAAGGGAAAAGCCGTCTGGCAGTGCTTTCGAGCAGAGCAATGGCGTGGATGGCGTGGGCATCGGAGGGGAATGTGTTTAGTAAACAATCTGCGGCCTCGGAGACGTAGAGGTCAGCAAAAGCATCAACATCAATAGGACGTATAACAGAATCATCCTCCATAGAATCATCTTCGTCATCGTCGTCATCAGTTAAATAATCAGACGGCTTGAGTTCCAGCTTCTTGTTCTTCATCTTTTCAATATCGGACTTGAGCCGCTCCACAAAAACATCCATAGCTCGGTCGTGCAACAACCTGTAATGCGGATCGCAGTTGTATCTCTCGCGGTGTTTATCCTCCATCTCCTCCACCTCCGTCTTCTGCTAACCCTCCGGAAGGAGAAGGCTGTAGAGAATCTGGACAAGGGTGTACAATCCCTCGAAAGAGTCGAGGTTGCGCGCGAGAGTCTTCGGGTGGTTTTGGTGGAGCCAAGATGTGGCCGCGGACAAGGCTTCAAGATAGAAGTGACTTCCAGTAGAGAGGTTGAAGATAATCTTGAGGGAGGTGAGGGGATTGTGAGACCAGGCGACTGGGAGCTGCTGCTTGAGGGAGTTGATGAGGGCAGTGTCAGTGTGGGAATTATGCCCGGCGGATGCTGGTGGTGGTGGTGGTGGTCGCACGTTGAAAAAGAGATCAAGGCATGGATCACTGTAGGAGGAGGAGGAAGCCATGATATGAGGCTCAGCAGCAGCGTTGGCAGCCTTGGACGCCATTAATCTTCTTGTGAGGTGGAATTGCGGAGGATGACCGACACCAACCACCCTTGTCGGTGAACAAGCTGACGGAGAAGGAACAATGTTGGCTGTTGCCGCTTTCAGAACCCTCGCCAGATTCATCTCTAATTCTCAAATTCAAATTCTGTCTGTCTGTCTCTCTCTCTCTCTCTCTCTCTCTGATGGGTGGGAGTGGGGTTGTGGATTGGTTTAGGGTTGGAGAAGAAGAAGAAGATATGAGAACATAAATTGGGTTTGGAAACTTGGCCAGCAAGGACTTTCCATCCTCATATTCACAGGGAAAATAAATGAAAAAGTTGCTGCCTTCCTTGTTCTTGTTCGGCTAACCTACTATTGTGTTCCAGCTCCACCACCACGTTAGATCATTATCACTCTCCTCGAACAAGAACGCAGGCAGGCAATTTTAATTTAGGATTCTTTTTATTTACTTTTATTTATTCGGACCTAAAGAAGCAGGAAATTTACTCGTATTTTTAATCTTAGGTTGGATATTTAATATTTGTTCATTTATTTATACAGGCATTAAACAGGCAGGCAATTTTCATTTGAATTTATTTATTAATGGTTAAAATAAGAGATGAACTTATATAAAACGGATTCGTCGTTAGATGAGGTCTATGTCCAATGCGTTATTGAACCCGGACAGTACAATAACTTGGATTCGTTTGTAAAAAGATTCAACTTGGGAGAATTTTATTTCCTGGATAATGAAAACACTCGTATCTGTGCTGTAAATTTTACAAACGCATGCATGCTAGAAATTTTACAACACATATATATAGGACAATTATTGCATGTATCTCTGCTAGAAATTTTACAAATGGGATGTATGTTTATGACACCCAACTTGCTTAGAAGATGATCAAATTGCAAAGTACTTAAGGCTTTAGTGAACACGCCCACTAACTGTTGAATTGTTTTCACATGCGCAGTGTGGACCATGTTAGTATTTGAGCTACTTTTGAGCTAGATTTCACTATGTAATTGTAATCAATTCAACAAGAAATTGAAAATGAATTTGCAAAGGAAATGACAAGGATGAACTTTCAAGAAGGAGAGTGACACGCCTTGATCTCGATATTCCCCGAATACTAGGATAAGCACGTGCTGACCAACACCCGAGGATGACGAAAGTCATTTATTGAATGTAAATACTGAAAACAAGGAATAGATAAGACTTATAAATATAAATATAATGAATATGCATTTAAAGAACGTGTCCAGAGTATACAACTAACTAGAATACTAAAAGAAATAATATAAAATTGAATGAATAAAAGAATGGGTCCTATACCGAGAGGACTCGAAGATGCCGATGCGGAAGTGCCTTGACACCGGGATTGTATGCCTCGATTCTAAGTCCTGAAGGGGGTGCAAAACAAACATGAGTGGACCAAGTTGATATATATATATATATGTAATAAAACAGTTATCAATATACTAACCCCCATGTTTTATGAAAACACATATATCACGATAAAAATAGGTTTTTTGAAACCTAGCATGCCGTGCAATGTCTCAAATCATAACTCATATATATCGTAATCACTAGTGAATGTCTAATATCCCTCTAGGCCTTATGCCAGCTCCCCGTCTCTATGCCAATTGCCAGAGGAAAATCACCCCAGGCCCTGTACCAGCTCCCTATCCCTGTGCTAATTACCAGAGGAAAAACCCTTCAGGCCCTATGCCAACATCATAATTGTCGTCCGGGACGGAATCCATCCCTCGCCCCGTAGCAGAATTGGGACCACTAGGTAAGTACAAAACCATTGAACATATATATTTGAAAAGCATCTTCATAGTATAAAGTCATCCATCATCTATACTATAAAGAAGTGTTTGAAAGATGTTCTAAATATTATATCGTCATCCATCAGATATTCTATAAAGAACACGAGTTATAGGAAAAATAGTAGTAATTCAATTTAGCCTCAGTAAGCATGTTATCTCAAAGTGTTTCATAGAACATAATTGTTAAATCATGCTTTTCCATGTATACATTTCTACTATTAAAGCATGCATTTTTAGAAGGGGTTCACTCACAGATGCTTAGCCGCCGAAGAGCCACGCAAACTAGCGAACATGGAATCGTCACAAATAATTGCCCCTAAGCACATAAAGGATCCAATTAATAAAAATCTATTATAACAATTGAATTTGGGAAAACGGACGTCGGAAACGGATTCAGGATGTCGAATTACCCTAAGAAGGGTCTCGGGTAAATTTCGTAAAAGTCAATAGAATATTCCCTAATGGAATATTTCCCATAAAGGGTTTGGACCGGTTAGGGTTTAGCGTTTAGGGTTTAGTAAGGACTTGGGCTAGGGTTAAAGGTTCGGTTAATGGGTTAGGGCTTAAAGGGGTTTTGGATCAAAGGGTTTAAAGGGTTTGGGCTTGGTTTAGGTTTAGGTTTGGGTAAGTTGGGCTTAGAATAATGGGTTAATGGGTTAAGGGTTTCTAATTTAAAATGGGTTTTAGGGCTGGTTATATTACGTTTGGGCTTGAAAGCCCGTGGGTCTTGGGCTGTTTCAATGGCCCAAAGGCCTGTCTTACTTGGGTTCTCGGCTTAAGGTTTACATGGGCTTGGGCTTAAAGGCCCGGCCCAAAGACCTTTAGATTTAGGAAAATAAATAACTAAATCAATAATTAAAAGAATGGGTTGGGCTCGAGGGTTTAGAGGGCCAAAGGCCCGAGGTTTGGTTACGACCCGAATGGCCTGGGTTTCTAGGTTGTGAGTCGCCAGATTCGAGGGAAGAAGAAAGCCAGATTTTGGCTGGAATTTTAGACAAAATTTAAACGTTCATAACTTTGTCAATACTCAACGAAATTGAGTGATTCAAAAACAGAAATCATAATTCTCGACGAGAGGAAAAATTAGTACCTCGTACATGTCTAACTCACCGGAAACTAGGTAAGATTCAAATGAACATAACTTCTTCAATACTCAACAAAATTGGGTGAAACAAAAAGGAAAGTTGTAGTACTCAGCGAGACGAAAAGATTGATACCTTGCACGCTGGCCAACTCGTTGTGGTTTGGCCGAAAATTGCCTCAAAAGTGACAGGTTCCAAGTCGAAAATCTAGGGAAGTCTCATCCACGTGTTTCTTCGTAGTTTCGACAGCCAAAACACACAGATACGATTAGAAATCAATTATGAGGATAAAAAGGGAAAGTTTTAGAGTGGTTTTGAAGCTCACCTATGTCAGGGTTCGCCGAAGCACACTTTGAACAGTGACAGTGTCACTGTTCCGTGAGAGGGGAAAGAGGAGGACAACCTTGGTGGTCCGAGGTCACACCGAGGAGGTCCAAGTGGTGGTTGATGATGCTCGCCGAAGGGAATGGGTACTTGCGTATGTGTGTGAGGTACTCGGGGGAGGAGGTTGTAGAGAGAGTCGAGAGGGAGAGATAAGGGAGAGTGAGAGCTGTAGGAGAGAGAGTTATAAAAATCAGAAAAAGAAAGAAAAGGGGAAGGGAACCGGGGGACAAATTAGGGGGTGGGCCCCTTGGGCACACCTATTAAAGCCCTAAAAACAATTTCTAAATAAAAACCCAAAACTACCTTTAAAATCACGGATAGGGTGTAACAATCTAGCCCCCTTAAAATAATTTCGTCCACGAAATTTAAAATCACTTACTAACGAAATTGCTCAAAAATAGGAAGAAGAATATATGTATAAAGAGTAATCAAGTCAGTGGTTGCATCAAAGAAAATATGCCATACCGTCACGAGTAGGTTGCAAAATCCTCTATCATGCCTCCAAGCTCTTACTTTCTTCCCCATCAGTGTAAAAGTAGAAACATACTTTGTAAAGGTGTAAAGTTGAAAACATAAAATAGCTTAAGGTCAAAAGTAAGTACATAAAATACGATAACGTCAAAATAGATATTTATTAACATATAGGTCAAAATTTTGTGCTAAACTTAAAACTGAAAACGAAAATACTTCCCCCAAAACATTTTAACGACAAAAACAAATAACTAAAGTAAAGGAAGTTAAAATACTTATACTGAAAATCAAAACTGAAAAATAAGAGTGGGTCTTGTCTAAGCATACGAACGTCACGTACTTCGAGAACAGATGTGTCATTGGGTCGAGTAACAATTCCGTGACAGCTGTTGTAGACAGATCTTCCTACCCACTTGCTTAACAAACCCAACGAATAAGTTATCGATACCATAATCGGCCACCCGTAAAATCGATCACACATTTGTTGTCTCGGTAAGCAAGCAGTAATTTCCTGAGGTTACACAAATTCATATGTCGTAAATTCGATCATCCGAATACCAGTTCATAATACTCATCTGCCAATTAGTGTTGCCTGTAAAAAACTCTCGTACCATGTTGCAAAGAGCGTTGTACTCAAACTGAACAAAATAGAAATTGTAGCCATAAAACTCTAACCAGCACCAAGCATCTTATCCTCTTCTGTTCTTCCAAATGTGACCAACTACTCCAGTGCTTTGCCAACAAAGAACACATTTGAAAACTGTACTTTGGGATTCAAGAGAAGTGGCTACCATGTTAATAGTAGACCCAAAAGCTAGAGCCAAGCAAGCAGAAAACGAGAAGTCACTTTTCCCAAAAAGCAGTATCTCTTAGGAATTGTTGTAGTGCTCAATCCACCTCTCCATTTTTGCTTAGTTGCATATTTCTAGTCAAACAAGGTCAACGTTGGTGGAAACACGGACTCTCAAGTGATCAACCTAAAGACCCGGTGAGAGTACACACCTTTCAAGAGAAGTGCAACTTCTAAATGTGTTAAAACCATAATACAAGTGAACACAACACATCTTCCAAAAGTCTAGATAGTTCGTTCAGATACCAGACTCGAAACTCAAGATGGAATTTAATCTCAAAATATGCCTATCAAAGGTGTGTTGGGGTTGGGTAGAAGATACCCTTAAAATATTTGGGCAAATGAACTTATTTACTTATCATTGGAAAAAAAAACTACTAGAGTATGATATGATGTTGATGAATTGCAACAGGATAATGAGTGGTGACCATGTAATTCAGCGTGAAGTTAGTGATGCAATCTGCTGATCACCTGCACTACAATCTTCACCAGTCTCTTACCAAAAGACGATTCAAACCTCACACCCATGTGGAACTTTTTCTGGTAAGTCTGGTAAGCTTGTGAAAAGGTTATGCTCCTAGCGTTCATGTCCGAATCGACATAAACTGAGTGCAATGATGAATATGGTCGAGTTTCAAGCCATTACATTGAAATTTACAAGGCTGAATAGTTAGTGGACAAGAGCACTGGTCAGTTGGGCTACAAGCAAAAGGCTAAGTTCACCTCTACCTAAAAGTACATGGATAAGGAATTAGGGTTTACCGCCGAGTACCAAACCCATGTGAAGTTCAAAGAGTCTGTTTATCCAAACAAGACTAGATCTTCACCATCCAAGTCTAACTACAACAACAACAATAATTGCAACTCCTTTTGGAAATTGGGGGGAATAGCGTTTGCTATCGAGGAGTTTCCCAAGAAAGTATATAAACCAAATGAAGTCAACGCTCAAAGAATTTGATGTGAAGCTGATGGTTAATGGTTAGGGAACTTGACTTTGCTGTTGGAGTAAGCAAGAAAGTTAACGATAGAACAATCGCCGAAGACTGATTCTAGAGATCCATATGAATTTCTTCAGTGGAAACGAGTTCGAGAACATTGATTTTCTCCCACCAACTACCACTTACTAACCGTCGTCACAACTAGCACTTACTCATTTTCCATAACATGCACTTCGAAAGTTTTGAGTAGTTGTCACTAAGATATGACTCGACCTGCCATTCCTGGGGAACATATGTTGCAGAGTGATATCACCGTTTCAGATTTCTAGTTGGTCTTAACCAACTCGTACCATTACAATTTTTTCGCTTCCCAATACTTTTAAGTAGATCTGACTCTACCCGCAATTCCTAGAGAACGCATGTTGTGGAGTATCGATCTGATGTTGAAAGTCGTCCAACAATCCACTTCATCACTGTTGAGGCACAATCCCGACACGAATTCTTGTATTTCAACCAGAATGTGACAATTCAAACAGAGAAAGGTTTGTATAATTGCGTTGAATGACACCAAATTTGAAAGTCATGAACACATACGAGTCCAACAGATCATACAAAAGGGCAGGTTGACACCTAA
Source organism: Malus domestica (assembly GCF_042453785.1). NCBI lineage: Eukaryota > Viridiplantae > Streptophyta > Magnoliopsida > Rosales > Rosaceae > Malus > Malus domestica. The sequence continues at coordinate 52,403,587 of NC_091675.1, read as the reverse complement.
CTCTGGATCCAAAACGAATGTAAATAGTGCATATGAACTACACGTGAAGTTGGTTCTTGGCCCAAGACAGTACAAATAACTAAGATTCACCGTGCAAACATGTAATAATGAGCAGATAAAATCCAATGATGTCATACCATAAGTTTATGCTCACAAATAATATTAAAAGCATGAAGTGTACGAAAAGTCTATTTGTAAAGCTAAACATGGAGACTTTGGAGATAAGTAGAGAGTGGGAGTCTGATTCTTCCCTTGAGCTACGCTTTTTGATGATTTTCATCAACGGTAAGTAAACTACTTAGTCTCTAGGCTACTTTGTACTTTTGCTGAGTTGCTCTCTGATTTATTCATTGTCCTCTTCTGTCTATGTAGAATCAAAATTTGGCTCGACTCCCAAGACTTCTCCAGATATGAAGAAAGTGCACATTGTTTTAGGTATCCTTGTTGAGTATCGTGAATGGCGTTGGTTGTTTAGTCATCTTCGCAGGGAACAAGGTGGGCTACCCCAAAAGATGAGATAAAGTAGATCAAGGCTAAGGCATTGGCTCGCCCGATCACTGTTGTGGAGCTTATTATGAATGAAGGTGGAAAGAAGAAACCTTCCCTTCTTGCTTAAGAGATACTGGTTTAGAAAATCGAAGACTTTCTCTGCTGTTCGTGATGGTCTGCCTGCTGTTATGAAACTTGTGATTGACTTGACTTCTCCCATGGGGAAGAAAGATGAGGTTGCTATATCTGAGCCTGTGACACCTGCCATGCCGAAGACGGCTAGTACGATTGCTGATCGGATTGCTCAATGTAGAGGTTCTATCATGTCCCCAGTTTCGAAGTCTATACAAAAACGTCAGTTAGGAGCTAAGTCCGTTTCACTTTTGAATAAGCTTGCTACTATAAAAAGCGACAAGGTGGACTCTGTTACTAAAGTGATGCCAAGGAAAATTCCTCTTACTGCTAAGACTGGTTCATCGTTGAGAAAGAAGAGACTGCTCGTGCAGTTATGAGAAATCCAACAAGCCTGTTTCTGGAAAGTCTGCTGAGATGTGTGTTTTTGAAGCCCAATCTGCTTGAAAACATGAACGCGTGTGCCAAACTTGTTGATAGCGTCATAAAGGTTGTTTGCCCAAGTTCCTTTGCAAAGCATACAACCTAGTATAGGAAGGCTGCTCTACTTGCCATGATGCAGAAAATGGCGATTTTGTCAGTCAAGTCTATGCTCCTTGACCAAGAAAATACTAAGGCTGCCAACTAGATGGGAATGACTATGGCAGTTCAGGCTTGTTCTTCTTCTGAGAAGATTAAAAAGTTGGAGTCTAAGCTCGTCGATTTGAAGGGGTCCCATATCTCTGCAGCTTGAGACCACTCACCAGGAGATCATTGACTTGAAGGCAAGGCTTGACACGATCCAAGTTAAGTATGAAAATGTTGAGAAAAAGATTGGTCATTACATACCTTAGATTCAAGATCTTGAGCTTGCTGTTTCGGGGCTTCGTTATGTTGCCTTCGCAAAAGATGAAGAGTTGATTGCTGCTTATAATCAAGTAATCCACTTTCAGACTATTGCTGATACGCCTGAACCCCAAGTGTTGGAACTCCAAGGTGTCGTGAAGATCAACGAAAGTCTGGAGAAGGAAGTGGATAAGTTGCAGGCGTCCTTATTGGTTTGCTTGATAAGAATGAGATGTTGAAGAGTGAGAAGGTTGAACTCGAGGCTTTGCTTGTTCAGGGTCAGGCTGATTTTAGTCTAAGTTTGTCTCTCGTTCTCTCAATCACAAAAATGCCAAGCATTTCAGAGACGTCCACTTATGTATGTTCGACAATGCATATGCATTAGCATATCACTGAGTGCATTAGAATATGGTTTTCAGTTTTGGGTGCTACATGTGTTAAAGTAGTTTGTGTGGTTTTGGTTATTGTTGCCGCTGAGCATGAGTGGTTTTCTGTAGTTACTGAGATTTATATTGTGAGCAAAATTCATGCAGATATCTTCATATACCGCACATGGTAGTCAGCAACACTGCATTTAGAAAGAGAAAGTTATATTTGTTGGATATATGTCAACAATCCGTAATAAAATAAATATGCTAATAATAAATACGAATAAATATATTCCAGAGACTCAACAAGATGAAATATTAATTAAGCAGAGTAATAAAAGATCGAGGCTTGCGTACCGCAATGTCCTTGAAACAGAAATTTCGCCCCTACTTAGTGCTTGTAGTTCTACGGACGTTTGCTTCACTAGGATTCAACGATCTAAGTCAGAAATTCCAGCACCGAAAAATTAACTTCTGGCGAATATTAATGTGGTTCTCTCAAAAAGGATGTTTATGATTGCAGGAGAAGATTTATGATTTTTTCTGTGTTCTAAATACCATGCAGATGGATGTATATATAATATGATTATACTTGTTCGCAACAGGTATGAGAAAGGGATGCATCTGTTAGGAGACATCTGCTGAAAAGGGTGTTTTTGTTTCTGCGTTCTCACACTTCAGACTTCATCTAAAAAGATGAGTCTGTTGGTAAAAACAATTAATTAATTTAAATTCGAAATTAAAAATAATTAATTAATTCTGAAAAATTAATTTAATTATTAGAGCCCAAGAGCCCCAAGGCCCAATGCACATCTTTTGACAATTAAATATATATTAATTATAATTAATTATATATTAATTATCAATTAATTAGTACACCCCAAAGCCCAACCCTAAGGGTAAGCCCAATTTTAGTCTCCAGGTCTATTACTCCAATCACTTTTTATAAAGGACAAAGCCTTATAAAGTGATAAAATCTTTTGGGAATGGCCAATGTAGGACAAAGAAATTTCTACTCAAACTACTCAAATGTCCAACAATATTTTCTTCACTGTTTATTCAAAACTTATATGTTGCATGTTTTGGGTTTTAAAGTGAGACGGCATCAAAGTTTTTATTTGAGAAAAATCGATTTTGTGTCCATGTGTTTTCAAAAAGAATATTTTAGTTTTTAATCACTGATTAGAAATTAATTATGAAAATATGCCTTGTGATTTTCGTAGTTCATTGATTTTAAAAAATCATTACATTTTATACATTCTACATGATCACATTAATATCTTACAAAGTTCGAGGAGACAGTGATTGACGATCACATTAGTGTTGTGCCACTTCCACTTAAAGGTTGAAGAGAGATCGAGTAGCAAAGTGCAGTGAAAAAATTGCCTACTAGTATGTGGGTCTAGTTGATTAGTTTTGTAAGTCTTTATTTACTCATTTCTCTTCCTATTTTGGCTTAAGAGTTCGAAGATTTTTTCAATTGTGAGTTTTACCTCGTTAAATCCTACATCATGTGTACACATGTTATGTATCTTTTTAATTGCAAATGTGTAGAATAAACTTTCACTTATTTTTTTGTAGTGACCTCTTAGACATTCATCAACATATAGGGTGCGTTTGTTACACCGGACTGTCTTGGACTGGACTAACTTCAGGGACTAAGCTGGACTGGCTTAGACTAGGCTAAGCTGGACTAACTTAGTGAAGCGTTTGGTGCAATGTCGGATTAAAAAGCAGGATTATAATATTATATTATTTAATCTATATTTATTAATATTTTATTTTTAATTTAATATATCAATTAATATTTTGTATTACTTTATCTTATTTTTCTAGAGCCATCTTGCTCTCCAATCACTTCGTTCATCTTTTTCTCTGCGTCTCCCTCCCCATTCCCCTTTTCTCCCATTTTTGTCCCTCCTTTTCTTTGTACCAGTCTCCTTCCCCTCAAATTTTTTTTTTCCGATTTTACTTCTGTACCCTCTCTCCCCTCCCTCCCTTTGTATTTATTTTCTATTTTCTTCAGATTTGGTACATGTATTTTCTGGACAAATCATAGTTTAGCAAGAGCCTGAAACACGCAATCCAGGATTTCTTTGATTGATTTGGCTTTGGCGGAGAATTTGGAGAAGGGTTCAACGGCGACGATCTGATCGAGGCTGTTGTTGTCCAGCCACCATGGCTGATGTCGGTGGTGGAAGAATCTGGGTCATCACCTCTGATCAACGATGCCAAGCAGCCCAGCCACCATGAACGTCTGAAGCTTCAAGCAGAGAGAGGAAATACAGAAAGAAAGAGAGACGCGGGGACTGGGTAGGGGCGAAGTGAAGAGGAGAGGGTCTTAGCAGTCCGCTCCTTCTCGAGGGGTCTCGCTAAGACCACCTAGCGAGTGTTTTAGTCGGAGCGAATCGCACCTAGTCCCATTAAACTTAGTCCCTCTTGCAAACAAACACTGGACTACACTAGCTTTTAGTCTAGTCCAGTCCAGTGATGTTTAGTGAAGCTAAACAAACATGCCCATAGAGTTTACGGCAAAGGACTTTGCAACTATATTATTCAGTGCATTGATTAATTTGTAAAGCTCTCATTTATCCTAATTATAAAATATAATATGTACAAGACATTGAAAAAATGGAAGTGTCTTCAACAGTTTGGATATCATGTATGGCCATATCCTTTATTTTCACCATTCTTATCAACCGGATGGGGAGAGATTTATCTCACAAATCCATAACGTGGCAATCGTCTATTAGAAAGGTAACGTATGCTTTGAAAATCGTGGCAAATATTGATTGAGTAATGACGCCTAAAGGAAAATTTTGGTTATCTGAAAGAATTTCTCATAAAACAAAGTAACTAATAATCACCAAAAATAATAGTCCACCAAGTTAAACCTTTTCCAACGTCGAAACTAGACCAAGTTGATATTATATCCATTTTTTTAACAAATGATATTGTTTACACTAAGAAGAGGGAGTGGGCTAAGCCTCACATGGCTAGTAATAATATAATTCAAATTCGCATTTGGCAAGAATCAAACATAAGACTTCTCATTTACAAATAAAGAGGAATACATTTAGATATAATTCAAATTCGCATTTGGCAAGAATCAAACATAAGACTTCTCATTTACAAATAAAGAGGAATACATTTAGATCGTAGTACTAAATGACACTATCCATCCACTTTTAAATAATGAATAGTCAAGAAAAACATCGCACGGGTCCCCTGAGCAAAAGACATCTTTCCAATTGCTTGACCAAAACAAGCATTGACTAATGGAGCAATATTAACAAATATGAAAATAAAACTAGAATTTCAATAATAATAATCATAGAGAAATTCACAACATTAATATATATGAGATTATTATAAACAACTAAAGAGAAAGTTAGAAAAATTGACAAACTTAGAGATTGAGGCTTGTATAAATGCAATGTTCTAAAGGCAGAATTATACCCCTACTCTTGTGCTTGTAGTTCAGTAGGTGTCCATCTCATAGGATTCAACAATCTATAATCCAAAGTTGAAGCACTTCAATCTTCGGACTCTAAGAAACTTTATATATTTTGTGCTCTCAAAACACGACTTAGAATATGACAAACGAAAAATGAAAGAAATAGAGTGGAGAAATCCTATTTCTCAAGAGTAAACATTAGCTCTAATTTTGTATCTTTAATGATAATGATTTTATGGGTTTATATAGAACCATTGTGTTGTTTGGTGTAAAGATGCAACTTCATCTATGTAACCTAGATTAATTTTGAACACTTAAGAATAAACTAGATTAATTTTTTCATTCAATATTTTTGTTGTAAATAGTGGGTATGTATGTATGCTCACATGCATATAGTAAACCTTTTACAAGTTTAATAGTGTTTTGTTTGCTTTTCAAAATGTTTGCTTTATAAATAGAGCATTACAAATGTTCAAAAGGTGGTGATAAAAAGAAGAAGAGAAGATGAAAGTGAGAGACTCACGAAAGAGGAAGAGAGAAGAGAGGAAGAGAGAAAAGAGAGAAAGAGGAGAAGAGATAATAGAGAAAAAAGAGGAAGAGGAAGAGAGAAAAGAGAGAAAGATGAGAAGAGATAATAGAGATAGTTATCTTTATACTCTTATTATTATTATTTCAGATTATAACGAAGGTATTACTGCTGTCCCGAGAAACACTGTTCCTTCTACAGTTTTTTTTCGTTTTTACCCTTTTATTGTTTGTTGGCCACTGTTCATTCTATAGTGTGATTCCTTTTTTACCCCACTTTAGTTCTTTGGTAATCCTGGAAAGGGAAAAGGATGGAAAAGCCGGGATTTCCATTTGCTTCCGGAAACCACAAGCTCTCTTCCGCAGAAACTCAAAACGCAGCTCGAGCTCGACTTCTGTCTCAGAATCCAGCTCGACCTTCTCTCAGAACTCAGCTCGAGTAGTCCTTGGGTAAAACTCATCTTTTTCCCTAATTCTTCTCAGCATCTTACAATACTCCTTTCTTCATATGCTCTTTTATGTTTGGCTGAAATTCTGAGTTGCCGACTCTCTGAACACTATTTTTATATTCGAAATGCCAAATTGGGTTCTAGGTTTTGATGGGTTTTCGTTTTGCATCAAATTTTGATAAAAAGAAATTGTGAAATTTGGGATGGGGAGTTTGATGGGGTCGATTTTTATGCCAACAGATCAGTCGGAGAACTCGCTGAAACCGAAGGTCGCCGTCGCTCAGAGCTGCGTTTCTTTTGCAAAAACGATGGTGAATTTAGGGGTGCTATGTATTTGGGGTATTTTAAAGTTTGTTATTTTTAGGTAATTAAGTTGAAAAGAATTGTAATATTGGGGGTTATGTTTGGATATTGCAGTTTTGGATGGATTGAAGTATGCATCTTCACATGAGTGGGCGAAGCATGAAGGTTCAGTGGTAACAATTGGTATCGCTGATCATTCTCAAGTTAATATTAATATACAGAACTCCATTTCTTTATTTTCGACGTCTCTTGCAACTGGGTTAAAGAAATATTTGTCTTTTTGAATTGTATTTTACAATTATTTTCGTTTCCATAATAGTGTATCAACATACTAAATATATAATAATCAAATCGAAAGTTGCATGTAAGTGTATAGACCATGAAGTGAGTGATGCAGGTGAAGCTTTGTTTCAGGACCATCTTGGAGAAGTAGTGTTTGTTGAGCTACCAGAAGATGGTCACTCAGTCTCTCAAAGAGGCAGCTTTGGAGCTGTGGAAGGTGTCAAAGTAACCAGAGATGTAAATTCTCCAATCTCCGGCGAAGTCGTCGAGGTTAACTCAAAACTTACTGAATCACCTGGTTTGGTAATTCATCTTCCTTTCCGCCTATACTTATTACTTTTATCTTTCCTAAAGCAATGCTTACCCTTCATTAAGTTAATATTTTTCAAATATTCTTGGCATGCACGTTTTGACAAAGTACTGTACTTTTGTTTAAACAGTTTGACATGTATGTTGCGAAACCATTAATCTATTTTGGGTTTATTCAGATCAATTCGAGCCCATATGAAGATGGATGGATGATCAAGACCAAGCCCAGAAGTCCATCGGAGCTAGAATCCCTGGTCGATTTCTTCGTATATTCAACGACTCACAATCATGGATCCTGATTAGTAAGCCTCTGATCTCCTTTCCCTTCATCTAGCTATCTTTTGTTTCCAATTGTGCAATCTATTGGCCCTCTTTGCATCGCAGTATATGTGTACAGTGGGATAATTTTAATTGTAATATGATTATATGAATATCGATTTTGTGGGAATTTTTTGTCAATAGTGTTTGAATTAACTGCACGGGCTATCTTTGCTTTGGGTTGTATCTGTCTCCAATGTCAGTTGCTCATCAAAATTGTCAAATAATGGAAATTTATGAAATTTTTTGTTCCTGCAATGAATTAATATTCAACATTTTGCACTTCCCTACTGATTGTTGAATCTTTGATGTGGTTTTGTATATACCTTTTTTTCAAAATTTGGTGATCAAAACAAAAAGCACTGTTTTCATGCTATTTAATATTTCTTTCGCAACTTTTTTAGTGAGTTTCTCATTCACTGCCTATGGTGCGTTCATAGTGGACCCTTTTCCTTATACAAGCACTATGTTTCCTTCAATCCAAAATTTCAGCAGTTATGTAATCTCGCTCATCACAGTCATAGTTTCAAATTATCGTTTAGAGTAAAATTGAGATTTTTGCTGCTATAGTTTTTACCTGCTATATATACATCCCATCATCCAACTTCGGTTTTTGTTTGTAGAAAGAGTGGGTCAAAGTGGATAGCTGGGATAACCTCACAATAAGTATGTATTTCTTCTTCTATATAATCAATTTTATAGCTGTTGTTTCTTCCTGATTCATATTTGCATTCTACATGTTATCTTTGTGACTCCAGATCGTTCTTGAAATCAACGGCAAACACAAAAGCAGATTCCTAAACTCACTCGATAGCATGTGAAAGGCTGGGTATTCAGTTCTCTAACGTGGCTCCCGTTGATTCAGTTTGCTTTTACTGCTGCCAATCTACAGGTAAAGCTCAAACTTCCATACAAACTTTGTATTTTTCTTGATTGGAATTTGGACTATTTATTTTTTGTTCAAATCTCCCACAGAGAGAATAAACATTTTACTCTTATAGTTTTCAGGATCATCCCTATTCCGCTTTCTAAAGTTTTTTCACAAATAGTATATGTACCTAAATTTTTTGTTTAGTTATATTTTATTCAAATATTCATATATTTTTTTTGGTAGAGATTAAGTTATGGTACATAACATTCTTATAATTTTTTTATGTTAAAGAAATTAGCATATGGTGCGGGTTATATTACAATATAAGGTAATCCCAATTGGAATCACTATTGTATAAGAATTTGATGCTGATTTGCTTTGAGAATATAGATGTAAAACTGCAGATCTCTCTTAATAATACTGGACAACGAAACTAAAGTTAATATTTAATAACAAGAAAACAATTGACAAGAATGTGTGAAATTAGTGAATAAATTACTATTAATGCTAAGATCAATAGTAAAAAGTTCTATTGGTTTTATAATCAAAGATACATATATTATATAAACAGAGGATATATCATTAATGTCTTATATAAGCAATGATAATTTGAAGAACCAAATGTGATATATCCGTTTAGTATCTTTCTCTATAGTGATAACACTTGAGTATAATTTACATAATAGATCTTTTGAAGTACATGAAACTATGAAGAAAAAACACTATTAATCTGATTATGGGGGTTTTGTTTTATATCAAGATATTGAAGCAAAAGCCACACTTTGAAGAATTCATGCCGCACAGAAAGATGATGAAATGCCACCAATTGAATCCATCATTGCTCCACTGGAGGCAGAGCTTAAGCTTGCTGCAGGAGGTATACTTTTGTTCTGCAATATGACCCCTTTAATTTTGTTTAAAGACATATAGGCTTGAAAAAACTTCATATAGTATTTTGTATCAGTTTTGAGTGTCTATTTTGGCTTCCATATTTGGTTTGTACCTGTGAGGTATAGAGTGTTCAATATGTATTTGGTTTATATATTGTTAATGGATCTATCGACTCATTTATTTACATGAATTAATAATTATAACGAGTTCAATTTTTTTTATACTTCTGGATGTATTGGTTTTTTAGGTAACCAAGTTGTAGGCTGACAACAAAACACTTGATCGGCTTACTAAATCCAAGGAGGCTGCTCTGCTTGGGGCCGAGAGAAATGATCAGATTGCTTGGGCAAAAGCATCATTGGTTGATGATCTACAGATAAACCTTCAATCTCATCATGAAGTTTGTGCATTCGTTATTTCAGGAATTTGAGTTTTTTTTTTTATTTCTCAAGTCTTATCACATAGATTACGATTTCACATATGTATATTAATGGCAATTATATGATAGAAGAATTGGGAGTGATGCTGCTAAACCTCATTATATGTATTATTAATGGCAATTATAAGATTTCACATACATATGTATTATTTCTCAATTCTCATAACCTCCTGCTCTGTAAAACGATCTGTGTAAGTTTTGGAAGTGATGTTGCTAAACCTCATTTACCCTATATCGTGAGCCCAATCAAGTTGTTTACACCTGAACTCATGATAAAATTTATGGATCCACCATGTATGGATATGTATGTATCTGCTGATAGTGTTCAGATTTTCACTTGGCTTTTCTTTTTATTAATTTGTGGACCAATTTTAGTTGCTAATCATTGTTGGAAAGGTTACTTAGTCCCATTACTTGAGATGGGTGTGTTAAATTGTGGTTATGGTTTTAAACCCGCAGCGGAGCGTGGGCATCTTTGCTAGTTATACATGCTAAGACCTGGTTGGGATGGCACTGTTCAGCAATAGTGAAAGGGCGGAAATGCCCTTTTTATCAGCATTTTTTCCACTTTGGGTACAGTGGAATTACTACCTTGCCCCTGATGACCATGTGTTTGTGTGATATGTGAATTCTCGAGGTTTCAATTTGGTCCATGCGTCGATCATCGTTGGATGCCCTTTTTGACTGTGGTTGCTTTACCTTTTGTTTTCCTTTTCTTTTTCGCAAATTTGCTCAGTTGCTTTCCCCTCTGTGTTTCCCTCGCTCTCAAAGGTTTTCCACTGCATCTTCCTTCGATTTAACTTTCGTTTTCGTTTTCGTTTTGCTTTGTGCTCTGCTCTGTCGCTGTCAAACGATGTTCTCTTTTAGTGAGAGTCTTCATCCCAAAACGTTGTTGTCTTTCTGTGAGAGAGTTGTATACAAAATTTCCAAATCTTTGTCTCTCTTTGAGTCTGGAAGGCTTCTTCGCGTCTATGAAGCTGAAGCCCGGATAAAGGAGGAGGGGGAGGGCGTCAGGTAGTCGACAGCCGGCACTCCATGATCACGTCGAATCCTTATGAAAATGAATCCAGAACAAAATCGCGCTAAAGCTAGGGCGTCACCCGTAAGTGGCGCGCTGTGTGGCCCGAGCACAGTGATAAATGAGCAAGGGTCGCTGTATCTCCATCGGCACCCGGATGCAGTGTTAAATGAGCAAGGGGGCCATAGAAACTTCTTTTCGAACGACTCCACTCAAAGTTGTTTGGGAGCATATGCTCCTATCAACTTTACACGGGACACACAAAAGAAGTACTTTGATCCTATTAGACGGGGAAGGGTGAAGAAGCTAGGACAGAAGGGTAGAGTTCAAGAGAGCAAAATGCGTTTAGGAACGTGGAATATAGGAACCTTAACGGGAAAATCTATGGAAGTAGTGGAAGTTATGGTGAGGAGAAGGATAAATATTATGTGCCTACAAGAAACTAAGTGGGTTGGTAGTAAGGCAAAGGATCTAGAAAACTCAGGGTTTAAACTTTGGTATTCGGGCACAAATAGAACGAGAAACGGTGTTGGCATCATCGTGGACAAGACCTTGACACAAGATGTTGTAGATGTCAAGAGGGTAGGAGATAGAATCATGGCAATCAAGATTGTAATAGGACAAGAACTTATCAATGTGATTAGTGCGTACGCACCTCAAGTAGGGTTGGATAAGAGTTCGAAGGAGAAATTTTGGGAAGACCTTGGAGACTTGGTGCAAGGAATTGCTCAGACGGAGAAGTTATTTATAGGAGGAGATTTAAATGGACACGTGGGCAGGGAGACAGGCAACTATGGAGGTTTCCATGGTGGCCATGGTTTTGGGGAGAGAAACGAGGATGGGGAAGCTATCTTGGATTTTGCAATGGCATATGATCTCTTCTTAGCCAACACCTTCTTTAAGAAGAGAGAAGAACATGTGATCACCTACAAGAGTGGGTCGTCAAAAACACAAATAGATTTTCTCCTAATGAGGAAAGGAGATCGTATAACTTGTAAGGATTGCAAAGTTATACCAGGAGAGAGCGTGGCTAATTAACATCGCTTGTTGGTGATGGATGTACATATCAAAAGAGTGAGACAAAAGAACAAGACTTGGAAGTGCCCAAGGACTAGATGGTGGAATCTAAAAGAAGAAAAACAAGTCATTTTCAAAGAGAAAGTAATCACCCAGTGTGTGTGGGATAGAGAGAGGGAAGCTAGCCAAATGTGGGATTCCATGGCTAGTTGTATTCGAAAAGTAGCAAAAGAGGTATTAGGAGAGTCCAAAGGTTTTGCCCCACACCAAAAGGAATCTTGGTGGTGGAATGAGGAGGTACAAACAAAGGTGAAGGCTAAGAAGGAATGTTGTAAAGCCTTATACAAGGATAGGACCGATGAAAATGGTGAAAGGTATAGAAAAGCGAAGCAAGAAGCGAAGAAAGCTGTGAGAGAAGCTAAGTTAGCGGCTTATGACGATATGTATAAGCGACTAGATACCAAAGAAGGAGAGTTGGATATCTATAAATTAGCTAGAGCAAGGGAAAAGAAGATAAAGGACCTAAACCAAGTGAGGTGCATCAAGGATGAGGATGGAAAGGTTCTTGCTACAGAGAACGCGGTTAAAGACAGATGGAAAGGTTATTTTCATAATCTTTTCAATGAAGGACATGAAAGGAGTGCTTCTTTAGGGGAGTTGAGTAACTCAGAAGAGTGTAGAAACTACTCTTTTTATCGTAGAATCCGGAAGGAAGAAGTGGTTGTAGCTTTGAAGAAGATGAAGCATAGAAAAGCAGTAGGCCCAGACGATATACCAATCGAAGTGTGGAAAATTTTGGGAGAGACAGGTATAACATGGCTCACTGACCTTTTCAATAGGATTTTGAAAACGAAGAAGATGCCAAATGAGTGGCGAACGAGCACTTTGGTGCCTATCTACAAGAATAAGGGTGACGTACAAAATTGCATGAACTATAGGGGTATTAAGCTAATGAGTCATACAATGAAGCTCTGGGAGAGAGTCATTGAGCATAGATTGAGGCAAGAGACACGGGTTTCGGACAACCAATTCGGGTTCATGCCAGGGCGCTCAACCATGGAGGCAATCTATCTCTTACGAAGATTGATGGAAAGATATAGAGATGGGAAAAAGGATTTACACATGGTCTTTATAGATTTGGAAAAAGCGTATGATAGGGTCCCAAGAGACATTCTTTGGAGGATTTTAGAGAAGAAAGGAGTACGAGTAGCATATATCCAAGCTATAAAGGATATGTATGAAGGAGCAAAGACTGCCGTAAGAACTCATGAAGGACAAACCGAAAGCTTTCCCATAACTGTAGGATTACATCAAGGCTCATCCTTAAGTCCTTACCTTTTTGCGTTGGTAATGGATGAGTTAACAGGACATATTCAAGATGATATTCCTTGGTGTATGCTTTTCGCAGACGATATAGTGTTGATAGATGAAACTCAGGAAGGGGTAAATGCAAAGCTTAACCTTTGGAGAGAAGTGTTGGAATCTAAAGGTCTTCGCCTAAGCCGATCAAAGACAGAATATATGGAGTGCAAGTTCAGTGCAAATGGAGGCCAAAACGAGTTAGGGGTGAGGATCGGAGATCAAGAAATACCAAAGAGCGACCGTTTTCGTTACCTAGGATCTATCTTGCAAAAGAACGGAGAATTAGATGGAGATCTCAACCATAGAATACAAGCTGGATGGATGAAGTGGAAGAGTGCATCCGGCGTGTTGTGTGACCGCCGTATGCCACTGAAGCTCAAGGGAAAATTTTATAGGACGGCAATAAGGCCAGCGATGCTGTATGGCACAGAATGTTGGGCGGTGAAGCATCAACACATACACAAAATGGGTGTAGCGGAGATGAGGATGCTTCGTTGGATGTGTGGGCACACGAGAAAGGATAAGATTAAGAATGAGGATATCCGGGGTAAAGTAGGAGTAGCCGAAATTGAAGGCAAGATGAGAGAAAATCGGTTACGGTGGTTTGGACATGTGCAACGAAGGCCTACTGACGCTCCGATTAGAAGATGCGACTATGGGACAGAGGTTCAGGGCCGAAGGGGTAGAGGAAGACCTAGGAAAACTTTGGAAGAGACTCTAAGAAAAGACTTAGAGTACTTGGATCTAACGAAGGACATGACACAGGACCGAGCACAATGGCGTTCTAAGATTCATATAGCCGATCCCACTCAGTGACTTGGATTTTCCAAGTCTCCAATCGAGAAGTTTTCCTCACTCTGGAAATTAAGGGAACACTACCCCAACCTACATGCTCCACTCAGAAAGCTTCAACATACAAGCTTCAACAAAAGAAAATTCAAAGAACTTAGCGAAGAAGGTTTTGGTGTATTTAACACAATACGTTGAAATGAAGGAAAACTTATTTATTGATATCCCCGATAAGCTACAAATGTGTACATATACATGAGTCAAAATAAACAAACAAGAGGGAGCCTTCACAAGGGTTGCTTAGGAGAAGTCTCAGCAGTCGGTAGAGCCCCAGAAAGAGAAGGCACCGGAGGGGGATCATTCGGAACCTCAGTACTGGACAGAACCCTAGAAAGAGGAGGCATCAGAGGTTGATTATTTGGAGCTTCATTACGCGGTACAGCCCCAGAAGACGAAGGCAATAAATGCCTTTGGAACAAACCCACAAATCTCTGATGATCAAGTAAAACCTGACCATCAGTTTCCTTCATCTGGTCAAGCTTCCTCTTCATGTTTGTAGCATAGTCATGTGCGAGCCGGTGCAACTGTTTATTCTCATGCTTGAGCCCTCTAATCTCCTGTTTGAGACTCATCACCTCAGCCGCCAATGATTCAACTTGGCGGGTTCGAGCAAATAGGCGTTGGGCCATATTAGACACAGAACCTGCACACTGAACACTGAGAGCCAGCGAATCCTTAACAGCTAACTCATCAGACCGTTTGGAAAGTAGTCTGTTATCTTTGGGAGTGAGAAGGTTCCTGGCCACCACCGCAGCAGTCATATCATTCTTCATCACGGAATCCCCAACGGTAAGAGGACCAGTAGGGGAGACAAAGGATGGGCGCCATATGTTGTCTGGAGAAGGCGGGGCTGCCTCTTCAACAAGGTTCAAGTCAAAACGACGGTCGGAGGGGCCAGACATTTTCAAAGGTGTTGAAGAGAGAAGAGGTTGGACAAATCAAGATCTTAGAAGTGCAAGAATGGAGCTTCTACTGGTGGAGATTTCAAGTGTGCTTTGGAACTTAATGCCAGCCCCTATAAAAATCTGCACTCGACGGATCTTCAGAAATCGAAGAGGCGCCTGCTCAGAAATCGAAGAGGCGTTTGCTTTCTCAAAAGCTGGGCTGCTTAGAGACCACGAGGGTTGATCTCAGAAATCGAAGAGGCGTTTGCTTTCTCAAAAGTTAGGCTGCTCAAAGACCACGAAGGCCGATCTCAGAAATCGAAGAGGCGCTCGCTTTCTCAAAAGCTGGGCTCCTCAGAGACCACGAGGGCCGATCTCAGAAATCGAAGAGGCACCTACTTTTCCAGCCTTGTCAGCACCTGTCACACGCACACTCAGCTTTGCGGAAATTATGGGCATTCTGTCGAAGACTTCTGAGGAAGTAGAAAACACATGAATCTTACTGTTCAATCACCCACTTCCCGCACGCAACACTAGCTCATGGGTACCACAGATAACTTTGCCAAAGTTCTCTGCCAAAATTGAGCACGTAAAGCTTGCAGCTCCCACTACATCGCTCTGACCAAGAAAGGTAAAAGAATAGCAAAGAAACAGCACTAACAAAGTTTAGACCCATAAATTTTGAAGGTCTAGCTACCATATTATTACCCACAAGGGTAAAGGAATAGTACCACTGCTGGATAATTGGAAAGTCCCTGTGTGTCAACCTCTGTGCTTCGTGGCAAGGTAGACTAGTAAACATGCCCAACCTTTACTCACACTCGAGAAAACACTACCAATAAGATTGCTTGCTCCAAAATCGAAGAGGCACCGTCCTCCGAATCTCGAGAGCCAGACTCCTAACATGACTACTTTCTCAAAAATCGAAGAGAGGGTAAAGGAACAGTACCATTGCTGGATAATTGGAAAATCCCTGTGTGTCAACCTCTGTGCTTCGTGGCAAGGTAGACTAGCAAACATGCCCAACCTTTACTCACATTCGAGAAAACACTCCCAACAAGATTGCTTGCTCCAAAATCGAAGAGGCACCGCCCTCCGAATCTCGAGAGCCAGACTCCCAACATGATTACTTTCTCAAAAATCGAAGTGACACTGCTCCCCGAATCTCGAGAGCCAGACCCCCATCATGATTGCTTTCTTAAAAATCGAAGATGCATCGTTCTCCGAATCAATCGAAGAGACGCTCGCTTTCTCAAAAGCTGGGCTGCTCAGAGACCACGAGGGCCGATCTCAGAAATCGAAGAGGCACCTACTTTTCTAGCCTTGTCAGCACCTGTCACACGCACACTCAGCTTTGCGGAAATTATGGGCATTCTGTCGAAGACTTCTCGAGAGCACAGACCACTTTTTCAAAGTGCTCTGACAGAGTTAAAACATGTGAAGCTGGCAGCTCCCACTACCGTGCTATGACCAAGCAGGGTAAAGGAATAGCATTACTACTTGTTGTTAGGGAGACTCCTATATATGTCGACCTCCATCCCCAACGGACAGGCAGACCTGCAAAAATGTTCAACCCTTCCTCATATTTGAGAGGGCACTCCCAACGAAGCCTTTCGAAATATTCAGCTTTCTTTCCCCCCGATAATACCTTTGCAAACAAGCTATACTAGAGCAAGAATATCTCATATCATCAGGGTTAAAAGCAAGAGTATCCCATATCATGCTTTTTCCCTGTCTTTTCCTTTGGCCTTGTTGTTACCTGCAAGACAAGGAGAAAGAGAGCAATCAGTCAGCACTTGGAATCAAGCTTCCAGCCAGGAACTGACTGCCTGGAACCCCTTACCTGATTACTTACCTGGCATTGCTCTCGAGTACTCATCTTCAACATCTTATGTTTCCAGGGAAGATACCGCATCTGCTTGAGGAACAGATAGGGCAAGTGCGAAGGATACAAGGAAGCATGTGGAGACAAGCGTAACAGCACACGTGCCGATACATCCATTACTCTGTCAAAAGCAAAAGTATCCCATATCAGCAGGGTCGAACGTACTCTAGATTTGATGGACTTGTTTTGACCCTCAAATTCTTCAGTCGGCTCTGGAGGAAACCAGAAAACCCTCCAGCTCAGTTCAAGAATAAGCCTGTGGAAAGTTACTTCTTCAAAAGCAAAAGTATCCTATATCATCTCTTCTCATCTTTCTTCTCTTTATCCTTCATGCTGCTACAAGATGGGGAGAAGGTGAACAATCAGCCGGAGCTCTGATTGCTTACCTTGTCTGTCACCTCTTTCAGCAGATCCCCTAGCTCGGCGACTTGGGAGACTCCTACTACATGGTTTGTATCGCGCTTGACCAAGCCTGAAACTACAAGTAAGCTTCAAGTGAAATTGATACATTACCTTGTGCATCTCCACCAGTTAAAGATACCACCCCTGGATGGAGGAAGAGTACTTCCAGAGAAGATGCCACATCTACCTATGAGACAGATAAGGCAAGTCAAGACGATACCACACTCCGATACTTAGAAGTTTCGTGATTACGAGATCATTCTCTCACAATATTTCCTAATGTCATTTGTACTAAATCATTCACTTGTACTCACTAAAGGAGAGCTTGAACCTATGTACTTGTGTAAACCCTTCACAATTAATGAGAACTCTTCTATTCCGTGGACGTAGCCAATCTGGGTGAACCACGTACATCTTGTGTTTGCTTTCCTATCTCTATTCATTTATATACTTATCCACACTAATGACCGGAGCAATCTAGCGAAGATCACAAAAAGCGACCGTTTTTGCTGCCTAGGATCTATCTTGCAAGAGAACGGAGAATTAGATGGAGATCTCAACCATAGAATACGACCTGGACGGATGAAGTGTAAGAGTGCATCCGGCGTGTTATGTGACCGTCGTAGGCCACTGAAGCTCAAGGGAAAATTTTATAGGACGACAATAAGGCCAACGATGTTGTATGGCACAGAATGTTGGACGGTGAAGCATCAACACGTACACAAAATGGGTGTAGCGGAGATGAGGATGCTTCGTGGGATGTGTGGGCACACGAGAAAGGATAAGATTGGGCATGAGGATATCCGAGGTAAAGTAGGAGTAGCCGAAATTGAAGGAAAGATGAGAGAAAATCGGTTCCGGTGATTTGGACATGGGCAAAGAAGGCCGACTGACGCTCCGGTTCGAAGATGTGACTACGGGACAGAGGTTCAGGGCCGAAGGGGTAGAGGAAGACCTAGGAAAACTTTAGAAGAGACTCTAAGAAAAGACTTAGAGTACTTGGATCGAACGGAGGACATGACACAAAACCGAGCGCAATGGCGTTCTAGGATTCATATAGCCGACCCCACTTAGTGGGAAAAGGCTTTGTTGTTGTTGTTGTTGTTGTTGTTGTTGGTTCATAATCCAATGTTATTGAGATTTGTCTGTGTTTCAGCAGTGCCAAAAACCGAGGGGCTTGCACTTCAATAAGATGAGATTTGAACACACTTATGCTTGAGATTGTTGTGTTGAGTCCTGTTGATTTTGAAATTTCTTTGTTATTCTCTTGCAAATCGTTTTTTGCATTCTTTTTTCCTGAAAGAATAACATGCAAGGTATGCATGTCTCTCATATTTGAGATCCTTTCTTTTGCTTTAGTTTTTTTTTTCATTAAATTTTATAGAAGCCTTTTTTTGTTTTAGTGTTTTTGTCTACTTCATTTTTGGTTTATTGTTTATGGGCTGAATTGCTCTGACTAAATGAAGAATGTAAATTTGGATTTTCAAATGGGTGACAGAAATTTGGCCCCTGATTTCTCTTCGACGATTCCTATAAAGGTGAACTGTAATCCTATAGTTTCAAAGGTGCTGTCATTGTTTTTTAATCTGTGTTTTTATATTTTTACTTTACTTTTTGCCTTTTTAGTCTTTGATTGAGAAATTGAGATTTTCCCATTTAAAATTTTCTAGTAAAAAATGAAAAGAAAAGAGATCAAATTGTAGGATGTAAAGTTTGTGTAGTTGGTATTGACGGGTGGAATAAGGTGGTGAAAGGTGGCTGTAAGTATTTCAAAATGAAAAGAAAATAGATCACATGGATTGTGTGAGGGTATCCAATTATTTGGTGATCTTAGGTTCTCCAATTATTTGAATCGAACCATAAAGTAATTGTGTTGTAATTAGTGACTCAAGTTGTTTTGCTTCTTTCATCGAATTATGTAGCAGTAGCCAAATATAAACATTTGAAATAGCATTGGCTAAAAGAGCGGGTTTAGCTCTGGTTTAGTACTGAGGTGATTTTAAAAAAAGTGGGTATCATAAAAAGTTTGGAGAGTTTTTGGTGTTTGGTAAATATCCCAAACTGTTATCTGTGAAGGAAATATTTGTGAAAACAAGTTCATTTGAACAATATCTACAACATGCAATTAACAATTAAAGGCAGAATCATGTTTGTATGCACTCAAAAATAAAACTTTACCCATGAAATTCAAGGCCTAGTGAGTGTCAGTCACACCAATGACTCGAGACCAATCACTCTCCCTAAAAGAAGACATAGCATGTACTGACAATAACGAACTATCAATGCCCAATTGACAATCTTATGATCATGAACGTTTAGGATATGTATACGAAAGAGAATGGTCTCATGAATTTAACTTCTTTAGATCACATTCTCCCAATTACATATTCCTTGGATTTATCGTTTAAGCATATAACATTTATATGAGATGGCTTCAAATAATAATCTTTACCCTTTATAGTAAACTAGATTAGTTTAACATATGAAATGTCCGTAAAGTATCATCGTATGATTGGTTTTAGGGCATATTTCTAACAATCTCCCACTTGCACTAGAGTCAATCAACTTGGTCATCAGTGATGATACCTCTTCCGAATTCATTTCAAAAATTGCTGAGTAGTAAGCCTAGACAATGGATATCTATATGTTATCCATAGAAACAACCTTAAGAATATCGACGTCACCATTATACATGATTCTCAATCATGTGGTTCAATCTCTCATTTGAGTTCGAATCTTGATGAGACCTTGATTCCTTAGCTTGAGCTATCACCCCATTAGTGTCGTAGTGTCGATACAGTAGAGACACTTTCTAGTTGGAACCGAATGGAGAGTTCATAAGTGAACTTTCACATCCAAACAACATTATTTGTAAGCTTCTATATGGCGATATATATTTTGCATGATGGAACACACTAAAGTCAATGCTTATAATGCTTCCATCCAAATATCTGTTTAGTCATAATAAAGAGATATCCAATTATCTCTTCATTCATAATGAAGAGACATCCAATGATAGATACGATATTAGATTTATAATTTAATACATTTACGCTTTCATTGCGTTACTGTAATTCTTCCTCATTCTTGAGGAATCTATCCTTTAGTATTTCTTAAATACTTAAGGGCTCACTTGACAGTTGCCATGGTTCTTATCCTGGGCTTACACTGATATCGTCTTGTACTGTTCTTGGTACAACTCATATCAACGTTTTTCATACAATATGAAATACGTAAATCACTTTTCTACGTAAGGATAAAAGATTCTATTTACGCATTATGATTATTTGGGAGTCAAAAGGGTACATTCCTTTTTAGAAGAGCAATTTCCCAGTCTAACTGGAATTGTCCTTTCATTTGAAGTTTATTATTCGAGAAACTTCCTACATATGTCATCCATCAATAGGGATTGAGATAATTCAATTATATCTTGAAATCTATCATTATAGATTTCCATCACATGTATATAGACTATGTCTTCCATATACACTTTATCGTTATAGAATGTTTAAGGTCATAACTTTAACGAAGAAGAATTCCCTTCATTTTCAAAATTAATATATCATATATATGTTTAAATTTAGGAATATGATTAACTCCCACTAATCTTTTGTAAACCTAGTAAACAAAAGATTCATTTACATCTTTATGAGAAATCAAACGATTTGATCTTTCTCTAATAAGACGCTTATAGCTCCCGCTAGCTTGCAAAGATTCATGATGGATGGATCTTTACAACTTACACGTCTTGTGATTCCTAGTCTTAGAGACATATATTATCAAGACTATCTTGATAATGATTTCAAAAACCCCTATTATGTCCAAACATTGAATCACCGTTTAGTTGTAGTTAACAATCTTCGAATTACTAGAAACCAAGACTACATCAAAGATGGTTTCTTCCAAGTCAACCAATCTCGTTGATTGTAGTCACCTTAAGCTACCATTTAGCTATGAAGGTTTCATTATTTCAGGTCAAATGGTACTATACCATTTCTTTGAGTATACACTCAATGTAGTCATAAGGATTTTCATTCTTATTTCTTTCGAATTAAGAGGTGTAACTCTATGACATAGTCATAAAGTTCAAACCATTCAACTGAAACGGTTTATAGATCCTTCTCGACTACCTTGGAGCGTAAGAACTAGGTTGTTATATTTGTTGATTATCATCTTGTCTCTCAAAGAACCCATTCTTTGAGTTCTATCTCTCGTTCATTTGCTCTATCTTAGGCAAATCCTAGTGTAGGATTACAATGAACTACCCAACAAACAACATTTGTTAATTGGTTTATAGAAGTGATATCCAAAGGTTAATTTAAGGATATCCCGCAAGATTGTTCTCAAACAAATATTACTTATCAGCACACAACCCTAAATCTTAACACGATTAAAACTTGTCTTTCTTTCCCACTACATCCTATGGAATCATGAAAATTTTAGAATATCTTCTAATTGACAATCATATTGTTTTAGAAGTATATATATCTTATATATGGGTAATTGATAACATCCAACGAACTATATCTTATTTGAGTTTGTTCTTCTCCTAATGGAGAAATCTATTATCTTATGATGCTATTTTCCTTGATATCTTTCAAGGAAACTCTTCTAAAGTGTTATTTTTCCTTAGATCAAATCTAAGGAGGTATATACTTTAGACGTCTTACTCATCAACTTACATTCTTGAATTCTTTGAAACCTTTTGCAGAGTATTCGGACTTGTGTTTATTCAAAATAAACGATAGTCCAACCGAGAGCGATCTTCAGTGAATGTCATACAACATGAGTAGTATTATGTTGTGGACAAGTGCCACTAACATGTAAGTGAATTAACCTCAACAACTTTATGATTCTTTCTTCTTTCCAAAAGAATAAAGATTCGAACATTTCATCTCTATATAGTTTTAACAAGAAGGCATTGGATCCGGATATAACAATCCAAAGCATCCATCTATGACCGACTTGTAATTTATGTTTTAGAGATGTCACAACTCAGTGGGATTAGTTACTACCTTGCAACTTTTTGGGTTTTAAGCATTGTTATATTCTAAACAGTTAACACTACCACATCATCTCTACTATAGAGATAATCAATTAGATTGTAATAATCCAATCATTCATTAATAAAGAACAATATTTTGTCAAACAAAACATTCTTCCATCTCTTGTAGTGACAGAATTAAGTTCCTTATTCAAATTGGAATGTAAATATAATCTTTGTTTTTCCAATTTCTTTGGTAGTTCATATGAGGAAGTAAGTACTATCTGCTTTCGCAGATATCTATATTTTATTCACGTTCCAAATATGAAGTACCTTTTCTTCCCTTATTAATCTTCTAATTCTTATTAGCCACATTTTTACAACGATTATAAAACATAGTTACTAATACCGAATCATGCATTCAAGTAGAAGAACCAACTATTTTAAACTATTTAAGAACAATTTACAACACATTCGAAATGTGTGTTCTTGACACTTGCAAGATATTTCTTGCAAATACCCCTATACCCCTTCCAATGTCCATCACTTCATAAAGAAAGTTTGTTCCCTTGGAGTTATTTTGCCTTCTTCATTTGACTTTTCCATTGACTACAATAGTCATGATTCCTTAACCTCTCACTATCTCTCTTAAAACTTATTTCAATTGTGTTATACACATCAAACGATTTGGAGAGTGCGGTTATTGTTCACTATATAATTTACAATAAACTTATTGAACCATTTGGATAGGAACACAAAGGTGAAGTCTTTGCCTAGTTTCCGTCTTCTGAAGTGGTTTGACACTTCAACACTTAATGATTCAAAATCATCATAAGTCTATGTTGATCGACTATTTTTGTCAATCAACCATTCATTATGTTCTAAACATAATTACAAACTTTCAAGAGTTGTTCAAGGTAACTCTCATTTCTTCATACAACAATTTGTAAGTGAAGAATCATGGTACATAAAATGTCCATGTTCTTGTGCTTACTTCTTAAGTTCCTTGTTCATTTAACAAAGAAACAAGCACTAGTGTTTGCGTTAACTAAGGGTTGTTTAAAGCAACTCTTATTTCTTCATACAATGATTTGTAATGGAAGAATTATGACACTAAAAGTGTTGTCTTCTTTATGATAGACTTATTTAACATGTTCTTCCAATAATACATTATCAATAGGAAAATTGTGAGGATGAGACTACTTAGGTATATATACAATCCATTCAAGACAATCTATGGGATTTTGGTACCAAGTCCGGAAACTAAAGCCTTTAGCTTTTCTTTGTCAAGTTTTGGATAGCGTTTGCAAATATATCGGTAATTAAATACATAACAAATATAAATTGATTGATTTTAAGCCATTTGATCCGGGGTCTTTAAATCAAATAACATCATTCACTATTTTTGGCAAATTTCATATCCCTCATCGGAATTCGAGTCTTGAATAAAACTCTTAGTAGGGTATGAGAGACTTATTATTACCAAGCCCATCTCACAATGATATGATGTTGGCTCCATTGCATTTAGTTAAGTTATTCCCACCATGCAAATTCAGGTAGAGGTTTAAGAACAACCTCATAATGATATGATGTTGATCATTTTCATTGCCTACCTTCACAACATCATGTATGCGTATAGAACTCCTCATAAGTATAAGCATATACTTTGTACTCCCCAATGATAGGGTGAAGTCGGTGTATGAGTCACAAACGATTGGAGCTTACCACGGTGGAAAGCCACGAAAGAGTGTTCAAAGCACTTTCATGCTTATCAATTTAACAATGGTTTGGTTGAGGGTTTTTAGGTCTCATCACATATTATCATGCATTTTAATCTCATTAAAAACAATTTGGTCATATTACAACTATTGGTCCATGTGATTGATTTAGTAGTATATGATACTCCCACTATGCTTGTAAAACTGTTTTTAAAGCAAGAGTATATGGTATTACTAACATAAGCTTTACATTCATTGATGGACTATATAGTTGCTTTAGAGCCTTAGGACGAACCTTTAGTTCGATCCAACACGAGCCTAGTGTTGGATCTCGGTCTAGGGATGGTGATTGATTTTAGTTACGCGTTTAATCACATTAAGGTATGTTTTCCTATTGAGTGTTGGACCCTATGACTCCAATTTCATGCATATCAAATAAACAAGAAATGAGTACTTCAAAGTAAAGAAAAGCTTATACTCTTTTACAACATTTGATCAAAACAAATTACTTTAAAGAAAAGAAGAGCTTATGCTCTTTTACAACATTTGATCATATCAAATTACAACCAAAATCTAATTTACACATTCTCATAGTTCAAACAAATTTGAGAGACGGTCTTTAACATAACTCAGTTATTGTAGGCTTAGGTTCATGATCACCCTTTCTTTAATTAATTAACGTTTTAACTAATTAAACTTGAATGCAATATTGTCATTTGGTTTTTGTATCCATAGAATTGATTTAGATGGAGTTAAATGAAATAAAAATCCAATTCTCATTTAAATATACAAAATTATTTTGTTCTCTACTAATTTGGGCCAAAAAGCAATAACCTGAACTATTGGGCTATATTGCAAAACACAAACTTTTGAGATCACTTTGTAAAAGTACAAAAGTCCACTACTTCATGTAATTACAACTAGAACTCAAAAATTTCAACAAATGCAAAAACTTCATTAAAGGAGCAAAACAATTTGTCCTTTAATGATTTTGGACCTTTACGTAAAAACGTAAACTTTCAGGTCAAAGTCCAAATACACAAAAGTATCAAAACTTTATATAATTGCATAAAAGCCTCAAAAGTACCCATCTTATAGGGTTGGCCGGTTATGGTGAGTAGTAAGTGGTTGGATGGTTTTTGATGAAAAGCAAAGTCTTAAAGTCAAGTATATTGAAAATGTGATGGGTATGGTGTTGAAAAATAGATATGAATGTGTAAGAGAAATACTAATCATGTACAAAAATTCAAACACATTTTTAACTTTCAATCACTTTTTGAAAATTATCTTGTTGATTGAAAAGTCACACGATCCATCATAAAACAAAACTTTATGTATATAACCTAAAACTTTGAATCAAAATACCAAACATTTTGTTATTGGTATGAACAAAGCAAGAACATTGAAGAACATTCATGAAACCCATAAGCGCTCCATGAATATTTTCACTCAATAAAACTCAAATTTTCACTACTCAAAAGTGGGTTAACATTCTAGAGTACTTAGGGATTCCAAAAATTACTTTAAAACACTTTTAACAAGACAAACATGAACCAAGAATCAACCATTTGTATTTGGCCGAATTTTCCCCTAAATATGACACCAAATTGGTGATTTTGGGGATTTTGGTGAGACACAGTTAAATGGAAAGAAGAGTTCACGAATTTAACTGTGTCTCACGAAATCCTTTAAATTTTTTGGTTGTGATTTTGGGGATTTTGTTTATGGCTTCGGCTTCTGGGTGATGGTAGTTAATTTGGTTTTGTTTTTGGTTTCAGGAGATCCCATTTTTCGGGTTTCTGATGTTTCTTTGCAGCTTGCAAATGCCTCTATTTTTTAGGTGAGTAGTTTTGAAATTCTACGTTTTTGATTCGATTTGCAGCCTGAGATGTGATTTTAAAGCTGAAATTTCCAAGCTTTTTGATTAATCTTAAGTCAGATTAGTTAATTATAGTTTTTTTTTTTCTTAATGCGATGTAGCTGAAATAGCTAAAGTTGAGAAAGAACAATTGGAGCTTTGAGTCTTGCACTTGGGAGTGTAAATTTGGATTTACAAATGGGTTTTTTGTTTAAATTTTTTGGTTGTGATTTTGGGGATTTTGTTTATGGCCTCGAATTCTGGGTGATGGTGGTTAATTTGGTTTTGTTTTTGGTTTTAGGGGATCCGGTTTTTCGAGTTTCTGACGTTTCTTTGCAGCCTGAGAAGGCCTCTCTGTATTTAAAGTGAGTAGTTATAAAATTCTAGGCTTTTTATTCGATTTGCAGCATGAGATGTTATTTTAAAGCTGAAATTTCCAAGCTTTTTGATTAATCTTAAATCAGATTAGTTAATTATAGTTAAATTAAAAATAAAAAAAAATTTCCGTTATGTAGCTGAAATAGCTAAAGTTGAGAATGTTAGGGAAGAAATTTTAAACCTACAAAAGCTTGATTTTCAGGAAATCGCCAATCCTGCAGAAACTTTGGGTTTTTCTGGTGAGTTCTCCGACTTATTTGTTTCGGGTTTGGTTTTTGAGTTCTCTTTTCTTTATTCAAATTTTTGTTGACTTTAATTTTAAAAATCGGGATTTTTTTTTGTTCAAT
The DNA here is from genome assembly GCF_042453785.1 of Malus domestica. Classification (NCBI taxonomy): domain Eukaryota; kingdom Viridiplantae; phylum Streptophyta; class Magnoliopsida; order Rosales; family Rosaceae; genus Malus; species Malus domestica. The sequence goes on along the minus strand of NC_091675.1, from coordinate 52,377,227 downwards.
GATTTCGTCCACCTTATTGGCTTTCTCACCAGAGATCTCCGCCATCACTGCTCCACCAAACTCGCCGTTAGCTTCCGCTCTCTCAACCCAGGTACAACTTCTTTCACTTTCTTTTGTTTCGGGGAAAATTTAGGGTTCGAAAGTGTGTACACAAAGAAATTGAATTTTGATTTGTGTTTCGGCATACCCTTACTGGAATTTTTTGATTTGGGAATTGTAGAAGTTAGTGGCCATTCGTTAACCGGAATGAGAATTCGACGGCACCTTATTCGTTTCTGCCACGAAACTGTCAACTACTCTCTCCGTGGAAAAATAAATTAGGGTTCTTCTTCGATTATCTCAGTTATCCAACTTGTTTTTCTCTTTTGCCTTATGTTTCCTCAACTACTTCTTATCAAGAACTAAAAAAGTTTGTTCCTGTATTGCACTTTTTTCAATAAGTTTTTATCCTTAGTTGCTTAAATTGATCTTCTGATTTAGAAGCAGTGGAAGAAATTAATTTTGGTGGTTGTCCATTAGGCTCTCCACAAGGCACTCCAGTCAAGACAAAAGGATAACGAGGATGCACTCCAGTTGAGACAAAAGGATAACAAGGATGAGGCTCTTCCAAAACCAATTTCATCGATACAGAAGGAAAAACAAAGGGATGAGAAGAGGCTGTTACTTTTGATAAGTCTGGTAATTATTAAATTGTAATTTCATTTTATGGTTCCATTAATTTTGTTAGAATTGTGATTTGCAAGTTACAAAGAGAATTTCAGTTACTTTGTTTTCTCGATGAAGATTTAGGGTAAAGGTATGGGTTTTAATCAACCAAACATGAATAGAGATGTTCATTATCTATTTCGTAATATGAGTTTAGAAGATAATTGCAATTAAACTTATCTGACTTATTTGTGTTTCATGATGAGGATGTGAAGGTTTTGTTGTGCGGAAGCGTCAAATATGAAACCAATAAGCTACAACGGCAAAATATGACAAGACAAATAATCCAAAAGACACAAGGATTTATACTGGTTCGGCGTAAGCCTACATCCAGTTCCAAGACGGCGAGGAAATTCCACTAATATCAAAAGGAGATTACAAATAGAGTTTTAACTCTCAAACCCAAATCCCACATACAACCAATAGCTCTCACTCAAACTAAGAAACAAATGGAGAAGAAGAAACACATATCAAAATCCTTCTCTCCCAAAAGCTACACAAGTAGCACCAACATCTTTGATTGAGTGATTACTAACAAAATGGGATTATTACAAATGGTGGGAAGGAGCAGCTCATATTCAAATGGGAGAGCCGAATGCTCTCCCTGGTTTCTCTCATCTGCCGCTCCCCCACAACCAAAGGCATAACCAAATGCCTTAATATAAACAAAAGGCCCCGCCTTCTCTCTCTCCTTTTCTCTCTTTCGGCTGCACTCATCACACAAGGCCACATATTCTTTGCCTTTGTAAAAGCCACAAATCAAGGGCTAGACATCATAATGATGTCCCCCTTTTCCTTATTCTATTTTATTAGCCGAAAGGTATTTTGGCTTGTTGTCCACTTGGTCACAAATCCAACAGGTTTTTGGCCGGGGATGGATCAGGTATGATATATATATTTTTTCTGGTCAGGTCTGATTTAACTTTACCAATATTTCATGCTATTTAATTCTGTGAGATATATTTTCTTTAGTGTTGTTTTTTAGTATGTCAATGTGTGAGTGTCTTTTTTCTTTTTTTTTTCAAAAACATATTGAATAATGTTTTGTTTCAACAAATGACTTAAGCCCTTAATGTGTTAGTTATCATATCATGTTCCAAAGAACTTGAATGGCAGGTTAAAATATACTGTAGCTTATCAACAAATTCGCTACCATTAGTGAACAACGAAAAAAGAGTGAAAGATTGTATACATTTCAGAACTCCTTTTTAATACAACTTCATTAAATTTCTCTAAACCGTGGGGGGATGTTGAACAGAATGAATCTTATGGCGTTAAAGGTTGACAATAGTAGCTCATGCTGATGGATTTTTAGAAAAAAAGAAGAAAAAGAAGAAGAAAAAAGGGGTATTTTCCTTTTGTCTTATGGTTTATGTTTCAATTATATAATGGATGCAACCTAAATGTTTCTTATATTTTATTTGATTTGACTCAACCTTTTGCCTACTAGGAATTCTCCACCAAAAGGCAAATTGGTTTCTGTTTTCTTTCTATCTTTAGGAAAATTTGGGGTAGTTAAAAGAGAAAAATAAAATTAAAAAAAGGAGGGTTCCAAGTTACATATGAATATGATCATTAACTTCATGGTTATAGGTGGGAACTGGAATAGTAAAGGAGCTAATATTTGTGCAGGTTATCCAGTCATGGTATGTCATGGGACGTACTCTTGGGTGCTCTTAATTCTAACAATATGCATGTTGGCTAATTCCATTGTTATATATCACTACAGACTTACATTCTTACAACTTTAGTACATTTAAAAAATGCTATATTATTAGTCCTGAGTCACTTTGTCGAATTGTTGACCTTAAATACATATGAGGGCAGTAATTGGGTAATTGTCGTATACAAAAGAATTTCATAGAAAGTCAGCCTCCTCAATTGTATTTCAGCTATGAAGGTATGATAGGAGTGGTGAGTAGCAATTATTCAATTCAATATGTGAGACAATGTTTGAACTATAGAGTTAAACTTCCTAATGAAAAAGGCAATCTTTTTGTGTTATAAAACATACGCAGAGTATTTTTGCTTCTTCATATTCTCATTGAGCTTTATTCAATCTTCTTAGTAAATGTTGTTATGGGTAAAAAGATTGAAATATGCTAATAAATATGGTATTAATGGCAGCTCGCAAGTTCTTCTATGGAGTCCATTCCCCTCTATGGTGTGGATAAGGGTTTCAAAGTGATGCCATCTTCATTTCATGATATCAGCAACGTTGTGTTTCAAGGTACTTGGGATTGGTTTGGTATGCTTTGCAAAACTTAGTTGAATTTTCATATTACAATTCTTTGCTATTTTTTTCCACATGAGAGTTTGAACTTGAATTATGCATACATGTACAACTGGGTAGACCTTGGTACAGTTTCTATTTTGGTGTTGATGTACACCTCAATTGCTTAATAGTCTTGAGTACAGAGTAAGTTTGAATAAACTAAACTAAATAGAAACTATTCCAGTTTGGGTTGAAGTTTGGTGGAATTGTTCAGTTTATATCTTTTAGTGAAATTCATATATGTTATTTGCGTTTAATTTAATAAACGATGGATGCTTATGTAAGTGCACACATCTAGATGGCTTACTTTACTTTCATAGAATGTTTTTGGTTTCTGTTTGTCTTGGGGGAAAATTTATATTTTTGGAGAAGTTTTTGGTGAAATATGATCAAGTATAAAGCTTTGCAGGTTGTTTTTGGTGAAATTTATATTTTTGTGTGGCATAAATGAGTTCAAATTTTTCATAAATAGAATTATTTGTTTTGAAAATTGGGTTTGAAGGTACTCAACTGTGGTGAAACCGTTGTTCAAAAGGGTTGGTGTGGAGCTTATCGCAATTGAAGGATGAACTAGGTACAAATTTTTCTACCCATTACATGGCAATGCTGCAGTTTGCAATTCAATCCTTAGATTAATGTAATTGAATTTTGTCGTATTTCTGAGCCTGTTCTTTAACCGTTGTTTTATCTTTGTTGGGATTGTGATTGAAAAGAAATTAGACTACATTGTCTCTTTGAATGGGGGTTTTCAAGTCTTGGACCTCTCAGTTCTGGTCCATGGGAGAGCTAAAAATGTTTTTATCATCATTGTTATGCCGTTTTGCACTCAACATGCGTGTAAGAGGAAGCAGTAACATCTTCTGTATAACATTCTAATTAACGTTGTCAAGTAGATTGGTATATACCTTGGACAAGGATTGTTTGCCCTCCCACTTCCGGTGCCCTCCTGTTTTGTGTGGTCACGGTTAAGTCACGTCAATATTTTATATTGTTTTTTTTTATAGAGATAATGAGACAAAAATGAATAGGAATATAAAATATTGACGTGGTTTAACCGTTACCACACAAACAAGAGGACATGAGAGGGCACCGGAAGTGGGAGGGCATACAATCTTTTGTATATAGCATTAACGTTTTGCAATCCAATCTTTTATATCATTCAAACATAATGTTTTATACAATTTTTAATCCTGCAGTGTGAGGGCATAAATTTCTAGTTAAATACTATAATATCAAATAAATATAATAATATAAATTTCCAACATTGACTTGGCTGTCCGTCCATCAATAAAAGGTTCACATCTCAACCCAAATATAATGACTTCAAAGGAGAGGGGAAAATGAGAAGGAAACTCTGGAGGGTAGAGGGAAGGGAGAAGGGGAGAAGGACTAGGATTCTCTCTCCTTCTCCTTCCATTCCCTTCTCTCACATTTTTTATTTTGTTATTTTTTTTTTATAAAAAATTAATATAAGATATTGAAGTGGTTTAACTGTGATCTTTTAAATAGGAGGGGAGGGAAAAAAAAAAAAAAAAAAAAAGAGGGAGAGAATCCTACTCCAAGGGAGAAAAGGAGAAAAGGAAATGGAAAAAGTATAAAAGGAAGGAGGAAAATGAGAGGAAATTTCGGAGAATAAAGAAAAGGAGAAGGGAAAAGAAGAAAAACAGAAAAGAAGGGAAAGGGGAAGGAAGCTTAGGAGAGTAGAAGAGACAAATGCATAAAAATAAAAAATAATAAAGGAAAGTCGCCTTCATCATTATGTCTGCTAATGGAAAAGAGCAAAATGCCCCCAACTTCCCTTGTTTCTTACATTGTAAATATAATATTTTAGAAACCAGTATTCCTATGTAGACACAATTTGCCGAATCTCGTTACTATACAGCAAGCTTATAACTACACAACAATTCGATCAACCATTTTAAGTTCAACCATACATGTACCAAGATTCAAGTTTTTCCAAACTTTCCTTATGAAACTAATTGAACATTACAAGTGCCACATTATTATGCGGTTTTATGAAGTTTTAATTTTTGTCTCATAATCACATCATTTTTAAGACAATCAGTCTTGCAGCTGAATACATAAACCTTCAAGATTGTGATATTGGAAACACTAGTTGGTAGGTTGATTAGTAGAAATGGTTCCAAAAATTCAAGGGGGAGAAATGAGTATTTAGCACCGATCAAAGTGTGTTATATTTTATCACAAAAGATTTTTGTACATATTAGAAGTGCATTTCATTACAAAAAGGTGAGCAACGATCAGTATAATTGTAATTTATAAAATCACACATAAAACAAAGAGTAATCTTTTCTCTCTTTTTTAATTTCTGCCACTAGCGACCGACCATGACTTAAAGAAACCCTTTTTTGGGTCAATGGATGGGAACGACCCATTTTATAATTGTTTGTAAATTTTTCTGGAAGTAGATGGGAATGGAAAAGGATCCTTAGCCGGATTCTTTTTTTAGGGATTCTAGATATCCCTCGATCTCATCCGTTCATTGTATATCGTGCGATCAATTTTCGTTAGATACTATTTACACTTAATTTTAAATTTTAAATTGTAAAATGATTTCTGACCGCACGATAGACAATGAACAGGTGAGATCACGGGATCCCAGGATCCTAGGAAAAGATCCGGCGAGGATGCTTTCCCGATGGGAATGACCCAAGTACATATTTCCCTGCTCACACACATTTGCATTGCACCTAACAAACACCAGTTTTTTTGTTTGAACATCGATACACAGCAATGGCTCTTGTGAGAACATCTCCAGGAACCTCCTCTGATTCCAACACTTTTCGGCGTTATCGCTACGACGTGTTCCTGAGCTTTAGAGGCGAAGAAACTCGCAAGAAGTTTACCGACCACCTCTACACAGCCTTGAACAACGCAGGATTTCTCACGTTCCGAGACGACGATGAACTTGAGAGAGGAGAAGATATAAAGCCAGGACTGCAGAAAGCGATCCAGCTGTCACGAACTTGTATTGTCGTGTTTTCGAAAGATTACGCGTCATCCAGGTGGTGTCTTGACGAGCTTGTGGTCATCCTTGAACGCAAGAGGACCACCTCGGACCATTTAGTTTTACCAGTCTTCTACGATGTTGATCCGTCCCACGTGAGGAAGCAGACAGGTAGTGTTGGAAAAGCATTTGCTAGAAGCCAGAAAAATCAGTCGCCGGAAAAGGTGGAGGGATGGAGGAAGGCACTTGCAGAGATTGCAGACCTAGCAGGCATGGTCTTACAAAACCAAGCTGATGGGTAACTTTGATTATCTCCATTTCTCTTCTCTTTCTTGGGTCAATTTGATGTATGATACGTAGTGTCCTAGATTTTTATATATTTATGAATTCAATCTCAGTAGTGAATAATAATCTCAATTTAGGTCAACTTAAAGAAATCACACTTGGACTCAACTTAAGGATTAGTCATTTTCCATGTTAATCTACATTTGTTTGATTTATTAATTATCATTCTAAATTCCCTAATTCATTATTCATTCATCCAATACTTCTGTGAGACATAACATGTTTGATTTATTTTTCATTTTGTTTGTAAATTCTTAGGTATGAGTCAAGGTTTATCGAAAAAATTGTTAAAGTGGTTGGAGACAAGTTAAGTCGCACACCATTGATTGTTGAACCAAAATTGATTGGAATCGAATCTCAAGTCGAAGACATCAATTTGTGGTTACAAGATGGATCAACCGATGTCGGGATACTGGTTGTTTGTGGCATGTCTGGAATAGGGAAGACAACCATTGCAAAACATGTTTACAATTCAAACTTTAGAAGCTTTAAAGGAAGTAGTTTCATTGAAAATATCAGTGAAACAGCAGATCGACCAAATGGCTTAGGTCAAATACAAAAGCAACTTCTTTCTGATATTTTGAACGGCAGAGAAGTGAAAATACATGGTGTTAGTGAGGGACTAAGAAAGATTGAAAGAGCCATAAGCTCTAGAAGAGTGCTTCTTGTTCTTGATGATGTGGACCATTTGGACCAATTAGATGCAGTACTAAAGATGAAAGATCGGTTTTATCCGGGAAGTAAGATACTTATAACCACTAGGCGTGAAAGGTTGCTAAAGGCACATCAAGTTACAAAGGTGCACAAAGTTGGAACTTTGTATTTCAATGAGTCATTAGAGCTTTTCAGTTGGCATGCTTTTCGCCAGTATCATCCCCCTAGTGGTTACGTGGAATATTCAAAAAAGGTTGTACACTACTGCGACGGACTTCCATTAGCTCTAAAAGTTTTGGGCTCTTCTTTATCAGGGGAACGTATAGATGTATGGGAAAGTGCATTGGAGAAGCTAAAAGTGATCCCTAATGGTGAAATCATGTATAAACTAAGAATGAGCTATGATAGTTTACAAGATGACCATGACCGGAAATTATTCCTCCACATTGCTTGTTTTCTAATTGGAAGGAACAAAAGCTACATTGTTAAAATACTCGATGGATGTGATTTCTATACAATTGTTGGTATTCAAAATCTCATTGATAGATGCTTGGTGACAATTGATGGATGCAACAACGTGCAAATGCATGACATGATCCGTGACATGGGAAGAGAAATTGTTCGCCATGAATCAGAAGAGCTTGGAAAACGTAGTAGATTATGGCGCCATAAGGATTCTTTCGAAGTACTGAGGGAAAAGAAGGTAAGAAACATGCCTTTTAGTCTATATATGTATTTCTTCTTGTGAAAATTATCCATATTAATGTTTTAAACTTTTTTTTTCTGTTAGGGTACACAAACAATTCAAGGTCTTGCCCTGGATATGCGTATGCATCTTCCAAATAGACCAATAAACACAAATGAGACAGTTTTGGAAACCAATGCATTTGAAAGGATGTGCAATTTACAACTACTCAATCTTAGTCATGTACGACTGGATGGATGTTATGCAAATTTCCCTACAAGATTAAGATGGTTGTGTTGGCTTGAATTTCCATTGGATTCTATACCTGTTGATCTTCCTTTGGAGTGTCTAATTGTTCTTGAAATGCAACATAGTAGCTTAAGACAAGTCTGGAAAGGAACAAAAGTATGTTACTCTACGCATTTCAATTCAGTTTTTTATTTTTTGACCAATTGCATATGTTAAAATTAACTCTCCCACATTTTTTTCTTTGTTTGTTTTTATTTTACACAGTTTCTTCCATCGTTGAAGATCCTTGACGTCAGCCATTCCCATGCTCTCATTGAAATCATGGACTTCTCACTATGCCCCAATCTAGAAGAATTGATTCTTGTTGATTGCACCAGCCTGATTGATGTTCATGAATCCATTGGAAACCTGGAGAGACTCGTGTACTTGAATGTGAAGGATTGCAAGAATCTTAAGTTGCTTCCGAAGAACATGTGTTTGCTTAATTCACTTGAAACACTCATTTTATCTGGTTGCTCAAATCTTGATGAGTTTCCAGTGGAGATGATGAAGATGGAGTCTCTGAAAGTTCTTGAAATAGATGGAATTCCAATAGGTGAATTATGGCCAAAAAGAAGTTCAACTATCTTGAGTTCTTTTCCATGCTCCTTAGTAAAGTTGATTCTCAGTAGGTGCAATCTTTCTGAAGATGCCTTTCCTACGGATTTAAGTAATCTATCTTCATTGCGAAAACTAAAGATAGATGAGAATCCAATTTGCAGTCTGCCAGGTTTCATCAAAGGTTTGAGGAGGCTTGATAAACTCTCTTTTTGTAATTGTAAGAAGCTCGAATCGCTTGTGGGGTTGCCGAGAGTACACAAAAAGATGTATGTAACCGATTGCATATCATTGAAAAAAGTAACATATCAATCGTTTGAGGGGCTCCAACTAGAGGCCTTTGTGAGAAACAACAAAAACACAGTTGAGTGGGAGTACCTTTTCAAGTTAGAGTCTATTGATAGAGTTGATGTGGAGATGATCAAACTTTTGGGCTTGTGCAACTTGGGATCCATGCCACCCATTACAATGAACGCATTTCCATTCTCAAGCTATGGTTCAAAAGTGAGTCCTATCCAGGTGCGCCTCTCTCTCTCTCTCTCACTCACTCTCTCATAAGTCATATATATATAATGGGAAATAAATGACTTAGTAATGTTGTGATGATCATGGAAAATGCATAGGGACTGTATGAATGTGGTATATTCAGCACAAGTTTTGTTGGGAATGAGGTTCCAGGCCGGTTCAGCTATAAAAGTACCAAGTCCTCCATATCTTTTAGTGTCCCTTTACTCCCTTCTAGTCACACAATCCGAGGCTTGAACATCTTTGCTACCTATGCAAACAAGGAGAATTCTAAATATAATGATGATGGTAGTTATAAACGTCCAATGATAATCAAAGTGAGTAACAAGAGCAAGGGTCTGAAGTGGATCTATTGGCCATTATACTTTGGTATCCCAGGTGACGGAGAAGATATGATATGGTTGAGTCATTGGAAGATGGAGAACGAAACAATATTACAATGTGGAGATCAAGTGGTGGTTTCAGTAGTGGCCGCACCATATGAGTTGTTTCGGATAAAGGAGTTTGGTGTCGAGCTTATGCAAGAGCACCAGAATAATATGATGATAAGTACCCAACACAACACCAAATCAGATCCTAATTATCCATGTGTCATCGGTGGAGATTTGTCCATGTGGGAGCATATACCCGGAACATACTTACTTGGTATCCGTAAAGAATCATTTGAAGATGCTGATGACCATGAGCAGAGATGGTTGAATCGCCTCATCATGGACAATAATGAAGAAGACACAGGTATGCTGTGATGTTGTATTGCATGAATTATACTTCATCCAAACACTTCCAAGTCCGTCTCTGTTCAATTCAAAAACATAAATTTAATGTTATTTGTATGTTCTTCAGACAAAGAAGAAGGCCAAGAGGATGAACCTGATTACACAATTGGAAGGACGAGGGATGCCAGTAACAATTGCGGCCTCAGAGGCTGGAAGGTGCTCATCACAGCTGCCGGCTTATTTTTCTCGCTTGCTCTAGTAGTTCGGTCCTCCATCTCCCGGAAAAAGAAGCGACAGTAGTCCACATGCCATCCATGAGTTTGTAATTTTACTTGATACAGACATCTTTGGATTCCCTCCTTGTTTTCAATATGTTTTCTTCCTTCAAAATATCGAAGTTCAGATGTGTTCAACATCATCAAATACTGCATAAAGATAGCATAAAATACATCCAACATTAACGATATTTAAGAATTTTTCTTCCCTGCCACTGATTGCATACAATCCCGTATCAGAGAAGAAAAACAGATGGTTGTATACTAGCAGTAAATAATTAAAAAAAAATATGATTCTAAACAAACAAGGGAAGGACATTGACATAGGTATCTTTAGCAATACCAGGCAAAAATCAATTCTTTGAACTAGGGGAAAATATTTTCGCACCGAGGAAAGCAAAAACATCCTATCTGCTTATAAATGTCAAATTTAAATAGTAATTGTCATTTACAACAAAATCATGCTTCTTAAAGACTCGGCTCCGATTGAAAAATTGTGTAAATTACATAAGTATCAGTTACAACAGATATTAGATTGACTAATATATCAAATAAATTAACAGCATACAACTTCTTAGCCTGAGATCTAAGGACTATACAGCTGACTTGCATTGCTACTACACTACAAAAGTTGGTTTCTGCTGCTTCAACTCGAACAAATTATTGAGGTCGGGAAGCATAAGAGAAACGGCCATGGTCTCTGGAGCCATGAAATTTACTATCTTCTCATAAACATTTTACCTGCAAAAGCATAATGCAATAAGCCTTCAACAATCTTATAAGCTGAGACGATACAGTGCCATTGACTTGAGTGGCTGCAGATACAGATTGTTTGAATGAAACTCTCCTTATGACTCAGACTTAGTTACTTAAAGTTGGTTAGATGAGTCCAAATTGTTTGAAAATCATGTTCATCAACTCCACATATCCAAAGCAGCAAATTAACGATGATACCGGACATCACTTAGGACGATACAATCCTTAACAATTTCCAAAAGCCACAGTTTTTATATGCAATCTGATTACATGTGTTTTGAACGACAGGAAATCTTATAGATTCAGTAACCCGTTTATCAAATTCAAATGCAATCATTCATATATGAAGTATGAGATGCCCAATAGTTTTACTAAAGCCAATTTTTTCGCTAAATCAGGCTGAGGTTTATATGAGATCAAGCAGGAAAGATTTGAGCCGACATCCTAGGGCAATTTGAAATCTGGCTTCATCTTGGCTTATGCTCAGATCAACAAAACAAGGCCCAACTGATTTACCTTCCATGTCAACATTATGCTTTTGACAACTGCAACAAATACTTACCTCTAGAGTGTGATTTAATTGATGTTTCTGTAATCAAAATCCCAAGGTGTCTTATGTTTGTCGAAAATAACTGTATTTCTGACCAATTAGACTACTTTGAACTTCCCACCTCTTACACTCTTAATGATAACTTAGTACCAGCACAATCTGACTAATTATAGCTACCGTTGTAGTGGAACTTCTGAAATTTGGGGAACCCTCACAATCATATGAAAACTTAAGCATTTCCTTAAAGTTTGATTTGACAAAATTGAACTCTCTCTTAACTAATAGTATAGTTATAAGCCAAACACACTTTATGAGAATGTAAACGGTTATTAAAAATTTCAAACACAAAATGTAAATCACCAAGATAGTTGCAAACCTTTCACATATTGGCAATTCTTATCAAGCCGAAAATGATAGATTATGCACAAGAACGGAAAGCCAAATTGTATTACAAGATAAATATAATAGTTTGATAAATGTACTTTGCACATACTATGTGTTGCTTGAACAATGGACGGGTTCTTCTCAAGTAAAGCTGCAACAAGAAAAAATAGCCCGATGTGATTAATGTTAGCATATACAAATGGCAATATTAACAAATCATAACAATGTATAAAGCACTTATCATATTACAACAAGGTATGAAGCTAAACCGCAAACCAAGTAGTACGAGGTAGACAAAAAAACCTTTTGACAGCCATACTTCTTGTAGTTCCGCTAGTTAGTCCAAAGTTCTCTTGATGAGTCCACTAGATCAGAATACGCTGCACTGACACCCTCATGTGAATCGCAAAAAAAGAAGCTTTAAACAAGGAGCAATAATTTCATATTGACAAACAAAACCTATTTCATGGATATTACAAGAGCTATTATTTTGAACAACACACCTTTTGGTTATTCACTGCTTGACCTTTAAGAAGATCTTCGTCCTTATGACCCCTTAGATTCTTTAAAATATATTTGCATGGGAACAGGGAATAAACGAAGAACAAAATTAACTTCATATTTCAGCCTATATAGCTCCATTTTGTGCTTTCGTAGCAACTAAATTAAATATATACTGAAAATTAGCCTTGAGCTAAGATGAAAATGGCACTAGTAATAGTATTCAATTCCTATAGCTACACTCGCGGACTATTTACATTATTCAATGACTTCTGTAACCTAATATCAAATTTCGTCACCAACCTCCAACTGCTATGCATATTATCTCTTATATTCACATTATTTAGCTCTATGTCTTCATTCTAATTAAGCATCACACGTTTATAATTAAAAATAAAAGGACTGTGAATGTAAGTCTCTTACTGCTCCTGGTGACGAAGATTCATGTATTCTTTCTCGAGTTCTTCCATCTCGGCGCCTTTATTATCGTTTTGCCCATCACCATTTTCCTCTTCCCCAACTTCTCCTCCATCTTCTTCCTAATTTTCTGATTCTTCTTCCTCCTCCTCGCCATCGTGCTCATCATCAAATTCATCCTCTTCCTGCTTCATCTACATCACAAATCATCAATTAACAATAAAATAACCAAAACAAAACCGAATGATTACCAAAACCCAATAACAGAATTTACAAATCAAACTAACATTCAGCTCATTGCTGTTGAATCACCATCGTCCTCGAACTCACTGTTACTTTCACGAGCCTTCCTCTCCATTGTGACGTCTGAGCCCCTACAAATTCAAACACCCACATATTTACAGAATTTAATAACACAAGGATTTAAGCTTTGATGGTACATACAACTTCATTTCAAATATCCAAACCAATTTATGAATCTCAGATTCTAAAATTGATGATTTTTCCTTGTTTTCTTTCAAGCGAAACAAATTAAATATACATATATATATATATATATATATATTATTTATATATAGAGAGACCCTTGAGAGAGGCACAGACAAGCCTCAGAAGAAGCTGCAGAGTTTGGGTTTTGGGGGTTTAAGCTAGGGATGACAATTCAAAACGTTAAATCCAACAACCGTGGACAACTGTCCGAACGAACGGACTTGGGTATGAAATTTTGGGTAACTCCATAAAGTGCTATTCGACTAGCTCGAGAGGGTCGAAGAAGAACAAATCACGCGGATCGGAGGCACTCGAATATTTTGGATATGAAAAAAACCATGAATATTATTCAGTTATGGTTTTGGATACGGTTATAAAGATCCTCATTCCATAATCGTCTCCGAATCCGACCCAAATAATATATATAATATGTAACATAATTTATATATAATATAATATTATCATATAATATATATATATATATATATATATATATGTGTGTGTGTGTGTGTGTGTGTGTCAATATATATATATATATATATATATATATATATATTGATTTGACACACACACATATACCAAAGATGGGGAAAAGGAGGGCAGGAGAACTTTTCTTATAGGAAAAAGGAAGAATAATAAAGATAACTAATGAGAAAAACATCACGAAATCAAAATCACAAACTTAGACGAAAAAATATGTATACCTAACATTTTCTAAAACTTTAGGGTAGAATACTTGTTTATATGACACTGCACCAAAGCCGTACATATAACAAACGCTCTAAAGACAATAATCTGACATCTTGGATAAGAAACGAAATAAGAAGAAACATACAAATGTTTCACATACAGTGATATTCATTTTCTACATTGAAGCCTTTTGATAAATTACTTTCTACACATTCATGGAGCCAATACTTTGATTGCCCGAGAAAGCAACTATTTGTTTCACACTAGACGCCAAACTCAACGTAGTGTGTTAAGTGCCCGGAAAGACCATAAGGATTAGGCCTTGCAAGGATGCAATGTTGTCCCAGACTTACAAGGGAACCTTGTTGCTTGTTCTTTATATTTGCAAAATCCCATTCAATAATCATACAAATTGGATTCCTTCAGGAATATAAGATACTCAACAGCCATATTTGATTCAAACAAATCTCTCTAAAGCCTCAAATGGATAGTGAAGGCCACTGTTTATTTGTACCCTAACAATGCACAAGTCTAAGTAACTTGCCTATAATCAACAACATCTAAAAGGATAAAGATACAGAATGCACGCAAAGAAAGAGCCAGACCTACGTAACCAGTCAAATTCAAGTTCATTTCTATAACTCAAGATACTTCGTTTGGGAAAATCTTCAACTGGTTTAACTGAAAATCTCTAGTATACTCATGTGTATCTATATATGGTTAAAGAACTTCCAACAGTTTTAAGCACATTGAATCATGCAACTATTACCAACTGCTAACGAGATTCGTGTTATATACAGACAACAAATCTATACAAAACCACCTTTTAGCAAAACACAGTTCATTATCTAGTATCTACATAAATTTCAAATTTCAATTCAATAGATAACTTAAAATACTCGAAACCAAAATTGGATAGCATTCATAAGGTATAACTACTTACTTCATGAGAATGTCATAGTACTCGGGATCCAAAGAAGAAAACATTGCAACCACCTCTTTAATAGCCATGATAGCTCTATGCACCATTATCCAATTTGCAGACTGCAAAACTCAAAAAATAAAAAAAGAAAAAATGAATCTCATCACTTTCTTTTCATTCCACACCAAACAGGACACTTGGATTATAATTAAACACAGGGGAACAATTCTGATTGGTACCCAAGAAAAACACTGGAAAAACAAAAGAAAAGAAGAACAAAGTTCTAAACTTGCAATTCAATTTTCTATTCCGTCGATTGATTTTCTCGGCAACCAAACAGAAGATTAGCAAAAGAGAAAAGACAAACCTTGCAACGCTCGTCTTTGGTGTTGAGAGGCGAGCCTTCAAGAGCAGTTTTTAGAGCTTCAACTGTCTTGTACCTAGATGAAAAACGGATCAAACAGTTAAGGATTCTGGGGAATACCAAATCATTAAGGGGTTTTACAGAAAATTGAATGTATTAAGGGGAAAGGATTTGGAGTGACACTGTTTGAGTAAGCTCTCGATCTTTCGAGATTTTTGTTCGATTCTGTTGAATATGGCCTCTGCGTTATCTGCTTCCGCAAATTCCTCTGTTCCTGCCATCTCTCTCCCTCTCTCTTATTTGTTTCACTGTGATTTTCTCATATGGCAATTGGAAATGACTCGAGGAAACATATTCCCGAGAAAGTGAGACGGCAGGTGGACCAAACTGTATATTGGGCATTTTGTCTTCCACTTTGAGGAGAAAAATAACGGGTATGCTTCTCTCCTCCGTGAGAGCTTTTCTCTCCGCCGTGAGAGCCTCCTCTGTGAGCGTGTCCTTCCCTCCTCCGTGTGGGTTTTTAGTGTTATCGTGTTGTCGGTGTTCAGGTCTTTCTTTTTACTCCCTGCCTCAAACTTTCTTCCCTTGGTTGACTTCCAAATGGGTATAATTTAGGGAGTTGTAACGAAAAGCATTCGGTATTGTTCATTTTAACGAAAAATCTCATTTTTATACTACAAAGTCAATCATGGTACTATTCATTTTACCTTTTATTTTGTCCTTATCATTAAAACTCAAAGTTTTCAAGTTATTTTCATTAATTTTCCTTATAATTTAATATATACTGTGTGAGAGTGGGTATGGGTATGGAGGTATGGGTAAAGGAGGTTTTAACTCGCATCAATCTTTTGATCTAATAAGAGGTGTGGGGGTTGGGTGTAGATACCTCACCTTCCAACAAATTAATATTTTAATAAATAATGCAAGGTCATTGTTTATCATCTTCAACCGAGAGTCACATCAATCTTTCGATCTAATCAGAGGTGTGGGACAAATTAATATTTTAATAAATAATGCATGGTCATATTGTTTAAATATGAAAGGGTTTCGAGATGCCCTTCATATACAATTCCTCCGCTTGGCGTACCTAAAAAATATAATTACAAAAATTAAAGGAAATTAATTTATGAAATTAAATGTAATATAATTAAATATAACTACAAAAATTAAAGGAAATTAATTTATGAAATTAAATGTAATATAATTAAATATTTAAAATAAATTGTGAAAACACTTACTTCGTCGTAGTAATTAGCGCCGCTTTCATGTCTACTTACGGCTACTAACAGTGCTTGATGCCATTTATTCAAACTCGGATGAAGATGTTTCTTCCATTTTGAAGAACAACTCTCGTGGTTTCGGATATTCGGTGGAGTGGTGCCTTCGTAGAACTCATAACATTTTTTGGACACACAAGTCCAAACACCTTCACTTGTTTGAGAACTCCCCTTCACACTATCTTCCGAGACCCATCTATAAGTCCTACAAAGAGCTTCATATTCTTTTCGGGTCTAAACCTACCTTTCATTGCAGATAAGGCCATTTGAAAATTATTGAAAAGAATTGAAGGAAAGATTATTGGAAGAGGTAAGAAAATAGAATGTGAAGAATTGAAATAGAATGACGTGAGATAGTATGTAATGGTGAAAATTATGTGATAAATGGTGTAGGAATGGCTTAGGTATTTATAGGAAAAAGTGAGAATTTTAAAAAAATTTAAAAAAAAAATTTGGCCAAAAAAAAATACTCAAATCCAACGGTAACTGACGTCAGCTAGCCGTTGGTTTTGAATTTGTGGCCGGCCTAGGGTTGGCTGGGTTGGGCCAGCCGGTTGGCCCTTTAGCCATTTTTTGGCCCACGAGCCCTTTGGCCTAACTCTCGGTTGGAGATAGTTTTCGGACTATTTTCAGCCTATTTTCAGCCATCTGGACCCTTCGGTTGGAGATGGCCTTAGAGAAGGCAGATGTGGAAATGGTCCTATTTTGGGTTCAAATTATGGGAGTGCCGTTATTTTTTTATATCAGAAGCCAACGTCAGACGCCCGAGCTAAAGAATTTGGGGAGTTCGAAGATCCTTCTATGGCCAGAGGTTTTCTACGTGTAAGGGTCATGGTTAATACTTCTAAACCATTGATCATAGGTTGTTGGCTACCGAGGGAGGGCAATAAGGATACTTGGATTGAGTTTCGGTACTATAGGCTGCAAGATTTCTGTTACAGGTATGGAAGAATATGGCATACAAAGATGAATGCTCTTTTGAACTGAATAAAGGAGGGGCGCCAGTTATGGGGAACGGACAAAAACAAGGCCAGTTTGTGAGGAGGTGGATCTCCCTAAAGCCATATCACTTGGAGTGGAGGAAATGAGGCTTGCTGGTATCGTGAAGCTAGGAACCATGCCCAATTCGCAACGGAATGTTGAAGACCATATCAGAGCATGAAGAGGGAACACCACATTAACCCTTTGGACCCAATGCAAACAGATGAGATTCAGGAGGTAAGAATCCGAAGAAAGAGAATAGACATGTTGGAAAGTCGTGGGATGAATGGGGGGAATATTCATGCGCAGTGGTTTATAACTAAAGTTTCTCCTAGTTCTTCCCACCACGAGTTCTTGGGATTGGTATCATTGAGCTCTTCTTACCCACATATCTTTGGAGTTCAATCCAGGCAGGGAACAAACCCCTCAGTTACAATTCAAGAGCTGGTAGATGAGAGTAATGGTCTAAGGCAGATAGAGGATCCCGGCATGACAACAGATCAATTGCTTCCCCAGTTAAGCATGAGGAGATGCGCTGATGCGGAGCAGGTTACAAACATAGATGTCCTCTTGGTGGCTCGGGTTGAGACACATGAAAGGGTGGTTAGGCATGGCGGCGGCCTTGAAGACTCGGATTGTCACTTAAAAATGACTATTGATCTATAAGACCAAAAGGTCTTCCAATCCCCACAAGAGAAGACTAAGAGTGGTGAAAACAATATGGTTGGTGAAAACAGTACGGTTTGAAAAGGGAAAACGGCTGAGAGGCTCCGGAAAATGAGTATCAAGGAAATATGTTTGATGATGGAAATAGCTATCTACGCAGATGAGCAACTCCAGGAAGTCCCAATTGAATTCCAGGACATATGGAGCTACATGGAGGAGGTTTCAGAGAACGAAAAGAATGCACTATTGGCCAAAAAAGCAGAAAGTCTTCCCGATACGGCGGCGGCTGGCCTTCAACAGCTGCAAGGTTGCCATGACTTGGCTTTTATAAAACTGTCGTGGTCTTGTGTCAAACACAGTAGTTCGAGCCCTACATAGGTTGATAAGAACGCATAGACCCTCTATGATCTTTCTCTCTGAAACTAAGATGAAAGATCATAGAATTGATGGCGTAAGACGTCATATGAGATTCTTGAATGGTTTTAATGTTGCTCCATAAGACGTCATATGAGATTCTTGAATGGCTTTAATGTTGCTCCAATCATAAAAGTTGGTGGGTTAAGCTTATTGTGGTATGATTCTCTAGATGTTCAAATCATTTACTCTTAAAAAAAATATTATTGATGCACGAGCTACTAAATTAGGAGTTCAAAATTGAATGAGGGTGATGGGAGTAAACGGGACTTCGTATTGAGCTGAGAATGAGGAGTTTTGGGGGTGGATGAATTCCTACTTTACCTTGTTCTCTATCCCCTAGCTGTGTGGAGGGGATTTTAACGAATTTATTTGGGATTTTAAGGAGTCAGGAGGGGGTGAGGGGACCTAGATGCTCTATAATCGGCCTAAATACGTAGCTAACTTCATGAACTGCACAGAGCCTTGATTTTAATGGGCCGGCTTTCACATGGCGAATCACTCGTAATGGTGAACTCATTGAGGAAGGTATTGAAAGGGGCCTTCTCAATTGTCATTGGCAGGAGTTGTGGCTGAATACTCTTGTTATCCTTGCTACAGTGATGGGCTTTGACCATTGCCCTATTATCATCCAATGTGAGCCTGGCATTAAAAGGGGAAAAAAATTACATAAATTTCTGGAAAAATCCAACTTTTAGGATTTTGTAAAACAAATCCACACAGATCAACAAAATACAATCCACATATGGATCAAACATCTAGCATAAATTTCAACACCAAATCAATCCCCATGGCTGTGCCTATCAGTTTTAAGCTTCATTTCCCCTGAAGAACGACGAGATCCTGATGCATGACATGACATAACATTGTGATTATGGCATGAGGTGAGGTGAGGCATTGACAAGTCATATATTAGCTTAGGTGTGCTGTGCTGGGACTGGGAGTGGGAGTTATGCATGGCACGTGGAGTCTCTGGCAGTCCTAGAGATGAGAACGACCATGCACCATTACTTGTTATTTTCTTTTCAGTCGAAGTATTTTTTTTTTTATATGTGTTCTTCTTGGTTATGTTCTATGGATTTGGATCCTTTCCTAAGCTTGGGAGGCGGAGCCTCCTGAGCAAATCACACAAACTGTTGGATTTTGATCTAACAACTACAATTATTATCTTAAAAGGGGTTCCTTATTTGTAACCGTTAGATCAAAATTCAATGGCCCATGTGATTTGCTTAGGAGGCTCCGCCTCCCAAGCTCAGGAAAGGATCCAAATCCATGTTCTACATCATCATCATCACCTTTTTATTTCCTTTTTTTTACTCTTCCAAATCTATATACAACCGAATCTTTTCTCTCTCTCTATTATTTTTTCCCCTTTCTGATTGGTTGGAATTAGATTTTCTTTTGAATCTTTACAAATATTAAGAGGGCATGTGCATTTGAGGTTGTATTGAATTTGAATACCCTAAACCCCCGAAACTCTAAACCCTCTAAACCCTAAACCCTAACTAGGAAAACAAGACTGTAGCTAATACATGATAGAGTATAGTAATTGTTGTACATAATTGTGCCACGTGTAAGCAGATTAGAGGTTTGGTTAGTTAGTTAGTTACTCTTGTAGTAAAGCATGTATAAATAGCCTAAGCTTGTATTACCTAATCATTAAGAAACATATCAAAGAAAGTTAGTTTTCTCTCATTCTTTCTCTGCAAGGTTCTCTCTGTGTTCATACTAGGTTACACAGGTTTACATGGTATCACTTGCCATTATTGCCTAAGCAAGCTTTCTCGATCCTCTTTTGCTTCCTTTATCGTAATCAACATCTTCGTCTTCCTCTATCTCATCGTCTTCCTCTGTGAATTTTTAGATTTCGCCTCTGATTTCTTGAACAGTTTCAGCTTCGGTGATTCTAGGGTTTTTCTCTCAATTTCTGCAATTTTTGAACTATGCAAGCATGGTGACTACATCGCAACTCCAGCTTCTTCAATCTCCGATTATAGCTCTTATCTCGACAATTTCAACATCGGTCAATGTCAAACTCAATGACTCCAATTAACTTTAATTGGCAGTTCCATATGCAACTTTTATTGGAAAGCAATGGTATCATTGGCTTTGTTGATGATTCTACGCCTCGTCCATTCTAACATTCATCAGCATCGGGTGAATCTGGTATAAGTTCTCCAAATTCATCCTCTTCCACTGACACTGATGATTTTGTAGTATGGAGAATGCATGATAGGGCTATTATGCAATTAATTATTGCAACTCTTTCACCAGTTGCTTTATCTTGTGTAATTGGAAGTACTAGTTTGATAGATTTGTGGATTCGATTGAAGGAACAATTTTCAACTGTTTTCAAAACTAGTATTTTCCAAATGAAATCCAATCTACAAACAATCAGGAAGGGAACATATTATGTTTCTTAATATTTGCATAAAATAAAAAAAGCTAAGGACTACTTGTTTGCTGTAGGTGTGTATTTTCTTGATGATGATATTGTCATTCTTGCTCTAAATGGGTTACCTCCTGAGTATAAAACCTGTCAAACAGTAATTAGAGGTCGTGAAAGTGTGATATCTCTCAAGGAATTTCGATCTCAATTACTTGCTAAAGAGATCACTATTGAAAATTCTATAACTACTCCATTACTTACTACAATGGTAGCTACCAATCAATCTTATGGCTCTAGAAGGTTTAGCCAATCTAACTTAGTCAATGGAGGTTTCAAGGCCTATAATAGGAATAAAAATAGAGAAAGATACAATCACAATTCAAGGTCTTTTACACCTAAACAGATGTTCCATACTCAAACTCATGTGCTCCCTACACTTACTTCAGGTTTGCTTGGGCAATCTCCAGCACAATATTATGGCATTCCTAGTGCTCCTCTATTACCTCCATGTTAATTGTGTAACTATGAAGGACATATTGCAGCATACTATAACTTCCTCTGAGATATCAACTTGTCAAATTTGTGGGAGGCACAATCACAAAACTTGGTACTGTTTTTACAATGAAAAGGGCCTAATTTTGTTGGTTTCAGTACTCCTGTTTATCAAGCTTAGATGACAGGTCAACCAATGCGATCTTATTCTCCATATCCATATATATATCAGCTCAACAATCTTATGTACCATTTCATTTGAATCAATCTCATCTTCAGGCACTGCACACTGTGATGACTCATACAAGTCCCTCAAATGCTTCAACACTTCCTCAAGTTTGGCTTACAGATTCATTAGCTAACAATCACATAACTGCTTACTTAAGCAATCTATCCTTGGCTTCTCCCTATCTAACAAATGAAGTCATTCAAACTACCAATGGTGAAGGTTTAAAAGCATCTCATATAGGCAGTATTGTTCTTAAACCATTTTTGCATCCAATCAAACTAAATTATGTGTTTTATGTTCCAAAATTGACACAAAACTTACTGTTAGTGCATCGAATTTGCTTAGACAACAATTGTTGGTTTATATTTGTTGAATTTTGTTTCTGGATTTAAGACAAGGTCACATGATGAGATATGACAGGTACCTCTACCTTATACCTTCACTTGCTTCTCACAACATCAACTACAAAGCCACTGCCCTTCTTGGTCAGCTTGTTAACTCCACTCTTTGGCACAATAGATTAGGCCACCCAACCAATAGTATTGCATCTCTAATGTTAAATAAATCCAATGTTACAAATTCTAAGATTTCCATGCCTATAATATGTCACAGTAGCTTGGAAGGCATGTTTTGCAAACTGCCATTTCAACCTAGTATCACGGTGACCTTTGGGGTCCTACACCTTGTGTTTCTATTGAATGATATAGGTATTATGTAACCTTCATAGATGAATGTACAAGACACTGTTGGATTTTCCTTTTAACCAATAAATCAGATCTATTTGTCACATTTCAAGCATTTCATTCCCATGTTTGTACCCAATCCTCGACATCAATTAAAGTTCTTCAAAGTGATAGGGGGAGAGTACATTAGTAAAGCTTTTCAATTTTTTTTTATTGAATAAAGTCATTGAACATCACAAATTTTGTCCACATACACCAGAACAAAATTGCCTTGTTGAGAGGAAGCATAGACACATTGTTAAGACAGCCATTACCCTATTACAAACAACTAAACTACCTTCTTTTTTTCTGGTTTTATGAATGTCAAGCAGCTGCATATCTTATAAACATAATGCCCTCTCCAATCGTAGCCAATAAGTCACCATTTGAGCTATTGTTTGGTAAGGTACATGTTATATCTCATCTCAGGGTTTTCGGGTGTACTTGCTTCCCTCTTCTTAGACCATACAATTCTACCAAATTATAACCCAAAACAACTAAATGCATCTTTCTGGGGTATGCAACCAAGTACAAAGGGTACATTTGTTATGAACTGTCTAAGAAAAAAGTTTACATTTCAAGACATGTTGTCTTTAATGAAACTGAGTTCCCATATACAGACTTATTGGTACATTCTAAGTCCAATTTTATTACATCATAGATACATCAGTTACATGTTTCATTACCTGTGATTACAACAAATAATGTAGTTACTTTATTTCCTTCTCAACCACCTGTATTTATACCACCTGATATATATATTAACCGTGAATCACCTGATAATTCTCCAGTTTCACCATCATCAGATTCATTATCCTCTATCCCATTAACACCATTACATAATCATGATTCAATTCCTCAATCTCAATCCATTACTGTCACATCACATTCTTCTCCTCATATCTATGTGGTCCTTGTCAATGGTTCTAAAAATCAAAGTGTCACTTCTTAGTTTAATCAAAAAACATTACAAGTAGTGCTGGATATTCCACCACTCAACCTTCATCCAATGTAGATAAGAAGTAAGAGTGGCATTATTAAAAAGAAAGCTCTAAGTGCTTCATTGCAGTAGTTTACTAGTTTTGATTTGTCTATGAGTGAGCCTACGTCTTATAAGAAAGCTCTCAAAGTTCTAGTTTGGTTACAAGCAATGAAGGAAAATGTTGCAGCACTACATCAACAAGGCACTTGGACCTTACTTCCCTTACCACTTAACAAAAACCTAGTAGGGTGTAAATGGATATTCAAAGTGAATAAGAACTCTGATGGATCAATAGCAAGGCACAAAGCCAGATTGGCAGCAAAAGGTTTTAGTCAGAAACCAGAACTTGATTATGGGAAAACTTCAGTCCAGTGGTTAAACCAACCACTGTTAGATTGGTATTAGCACTTGTAGGTCACTATAATTGGCCTATCAAACAATTAGATGTCAAAAATTCCTTTTAACATTGCATTTGCATAAAGAAGTCTATATGGCTCAACCTACAGGCTTTGAAGATTCAACCAAATTCTAATCATGTTTGCAAACTTCATAAATCATTATATGGTATAAAACAGGCACCTAGGGCTTGGAATGAAAGGTTCATAACTTTCTTGCCTCAATTGGGATTTCAGAATACATACTCAGATTCCTCTTTGTTTGTTAAGACAATTGGTTCTGAAATTGTAGTTTTTCTATTATATGTTGATGATATAATCATCACAGGAAGTGCAAATGCTATTTTGCAACAAGTTATCAATTCTCTCACAATTGAGTTTGATATCAAAGACCTTAGCACATTACATTATTTTTTGGGAATTAGATCTCCAAGACTGTGTTTGGTTTGTTTTTGTCTCAGACCAAATATATCACTAATTTGTTAGAGAAACTTGAGATGCTTGAGTCCAAACCATGTAATACTCCTTGTTTACCATACACTATACTTTTGAAGGATGATGGTGAGCTATATGGACATCCAAGCTTGTATAGAAGTGTTTTTGGTGCCCTACAGTACTTGACATTTACAAGGCCTGATATAGCCTTTTTTGTTCATCAAATTTGTCAATTCATGCAACAACCTATAGTTTCTCACTTCACTAATGTCAAAATGATACTTAACTATCTCGATGGTACTATGCATTATGGTATTTCATATCGCAGAGATGATTTGTTGTTAAGAGCATTCAGTGATGTTGATTAGGCAGGAGATCTCATTGACAAGAAATTTACTACTAGTATTGTTGTGTTTCTTGGTTCCAATCCTATATCTTGGTCCTCTAAGAAACAACTCATTGTGTCTCGATCATCAATTGAAGCTGAATATTGAGCTCTCTCTTCTACTTCTGCTGAGAATGATTGGATCAAGCAACTTTTGCAATTTCTGCAGGTGTCTTCCTCTACGGTTCCCATTTTGTTTTTTGATAATTTGTCAACCATTGCACTGTCTTTCAATCCTATGCAACATCAAAGGACCAAACACATTGAGATCGATGTGCATTTTGTTTGAGAAAGGGTAGCCAAAGGTCAACTTGATGTCTAATTTGTGTGCTCCAAGGAACAGTTTGCAGACATAATTACCAAGGGTTTAAGTAAGGTTGGTTCGGGTCGGGATCCCGAACCGAAACCCCCAACCCGAATCCCAAACCAAAACATTTCGAGATGGGATTTTATATCTCGAAACCGAACTGAAACTATTCACTTCCCGAAATTCAGGATTCCTGAAACTGTTTCAAGATTTTCAGGACACTTCAGGATTGGGCTTGAAGCCAAAAAAATCTTGCACAGACATATCAAAGTTTCACTGATTCATTCACATAAACATAACCATAATCAAACACAAACAAATCCTGCACAGACCCATAAATTTCCACCATTCCTTACAATTTCGTGCACCCATGACCCACCTCCCAAGTCCCAAAGGCCTACAGTCCTGCACTGCACCCACCCTTATCTGAAACCCCCTGCAATTCGTGCAGGTCCGATTTCCCCATCCCCTATAATTTTATTCAACAAATTCGTGCATGCACCCACCCATCCTAATCTTAATCTGAATGAACCCACAAATTCGTGCACCTACCCTTCCAAAGGCATGCAGGTCCTGCACTGCACTGCACCTACCCTAATTCGAAATCAAATCCCAAAAGAGAGAGAAAACATGATTCAAGCAAAAAAAAAGAAGGATGATTACGTTCCATTAATTAACCTCTCACTCTTGCATCAATAGGCATAGATTTCACAAATTCAGAAACCCTTACCTAGATTTTGGGACTCAATTGGTGTCAAAGTCACATCGTTGAATGAAGGGGACGGAGGGTGGGAGGAGCCCTGTTGAAGAGGACGAAGGACGGGAGGAGCATCGTGACTCAAATTGATGGAAGAGCGGAGCGATAGGATCATGAGAGTCATTCGGGAGATTGAGTGAGAGTGTGAGCGTTTGGGAGATCAAAGGAAGGGGGATAACAAAATGACCTAACTCAATGGACGGTTGGATTAGATCTTAACCAATCCAACGGTCCAAGTAATTTTTAATTATAAATTAAAAATAAATAAATATATATATATATATATATATATATATATATATATAACATTCGGTTCAGTTCCGGATTATTGAACGCATTCAAACTTCTGGCCGAATCCCAAACCGAAACTTTCGAGACGGGTTCGGTTTCGGGTACTGAGTGTTTCGTGAAATTCGGTTCGGGTATTTTTCGGTCAAATTTCGGGACGGGTTCGGAATTTTCGCGAAAAACTTCCACCCCTAGGTTTAAGTGCACCTCTCTTTCACACCCATTGTGACAACCGCATGCTTCGATCATCCAAGCATGAACTTGCGGGGGGATAATAGAGTATAGTAATTGTTGTATAGGATTGTGCCACGTATAAGCAGGTTAGAGGTTTGGTTAGTTAGTTAGTCTTGTAGTAAAGCATGTATAAATAGCCTAAGCTTGTATTACTCAATCATTAAGAAATATATCAAAGAAAGTTAGTTCTCTCCTTTTTTTTCTCCGCAAGATTATCTCTGTGTTCTTACAATGTTACACAGGTTTACAATACACACACTTAAGATCTCACAGACATATGACATTGACAAGTTATTAGATGAAAATTATGGGATAGGGTGGTAGCTAAGGGTGGTTACTGTTGATAGTTATTTCTGTTATTTTTAAGTTATATAGGATTGTGAGCCATGCAAATTGAAGCACAGCCACTTTTTCACATGAGCTTGAACTAAAGATGAAAGTCAAAATATTTTTTCAGTCGTTAATTTGGCCATCCATTTGTTTAGTCCCTTAAAAAATACAAAAGTAAAACATAAAATAGAACTCCACACATAAGTTGTGTGTAGCGCGTCGTAATTAAAAAAATGTATTTTGCACTAGCAATACAAATAAAACAATCTCTTAAAATTACAATGAAAAACAACTAAGGCAACACATTTCAATATCCCTCACACTCTAAGAAATTTTGGTTTGATTTCAAAACATATTTTAAAAAGAATAATACTAGGTACACCTTATATGTGCACCAAATGATGTAGCACCAATCAAATTTGTATTTTAGTTCAAGTTGAAATTTGATTAATAATTGTAATACAAATTTATATAGTGTAGAATGTGCCACATTATTTAATACACAAATTAATGCATAAATTGGTGTATGTACCACCAACTTTTAAAAAATGACGACGAGTGACATAACATTGGAAAATTTACCATTAATATCACCAAAAGATGCAATAATTTCTTGCTGAATCGCGTCCAAAACTTACATGGCCTTGCAAGATTGTTTACCACTAGTATCGCTAAACTTAGTCCAATTCCTCCCTGAGCTTTCTTTAACATTGGAGACCAAAGAATTAGAGACATTAAAACGAAACATAGGGGTCGAGATTGGTAGATCCACAACATATCGAGCACCAAAGATTAGGGAAGATAACTCATTACACAATTTAGAGTGGGAGAGGCCGAGCTCAATCAATAGAACTTTTATTTTGTCTTTCACTTTTTTTAATGGTATTTTCTATTTTACAAAGAGTGTGTGTAAGGTTAAAAGAGGTGTGTGAAAATCAATACTCAAAAAAAAAAAATCTTAGCTCTAAATGAAAATTCCCCCTTATTTTTGTTTGAAATTTATCTAGTTGATTGATCATAAACATATAATTCGTAGCCTACTATCACCCTTCTGTTTTTACGGTACAAAAAACCACATCTTTTTTCTAATATTTAAATCTCTAACATATGTAAGTGAGAGGTTTAGTTCGATTTTTGCAAAAGTAAATTTGAACCATATTATTGATAGCACATTGTAAAGCTAAGCACAACCTTCCCCTCATGTAGATAATATCGTTTATTCAAGGAAAAAATATAATTAAAAAAAATCTCTAACATCTTGTCTAGTGTTATTCATCTCTACTTATGAGTGGAATGTCTTAGGTATGACTCTCATGGATGATGAGTTCGATACTAATTATTATAATTAGTACATTATATGACATAATCTATTCTTCAATGTTTTAGTTATATATATATATATATGTGTGTGTGTGTGTGTGTGTGTGTGTAGTTGTATTGAAAAAAAATCCCTAACATCCTAAAATCGGTTCATCAAGTAACAATTATATGTTTGACGAAAAAAAAAACCCCCCAAATTAGTGATAATAGTTTTAACCTCTTTCTAGCCAATATCGTGTGATTCACCAGCGTTAGGAATCAAACTCAGAATGTACCGTGTAGAATACATGCTTGGAATTCCCCTAACCACCCCTGGTGGTTGCTTAGGTACATTAGGCCATATCAACATTTTCTAATTTATCAAATTAAAAATTATTATTGTAATTAATTTTTTAAATTAAAGTTAACATATTGATTTCCTAATTTATCCTTTTAATTAGCTGAGAGAGATGTTTTTATTCTGCCAATTTTAAATGCATTTTAAGAATTGTGGACTCTTTTTATGAGATTTTTCGTTCAAAATATTTGTTCAATTATTTCTTGTTTATTTCTTTGTAGGGGTGATTTTTATTTTTTATTTTTTGTCAAACGATAGATTATAACATCCCACATCGTCCAGGGATGAGAATCCTGTAAGCCTTATATGTATATTCTCATCTCTACCTAGCACGAGGTCTTTTGGGAGCTCATTGGCTTCGGGTTCCATCTGAACTCCGAAGTTAAGCCAATTCGCGCGAGAGCAATCTTGTGATGGGTGACCCACTAAGAAGTTCTCATGTGAGTTCCTAGAAACAAAACCGTGAGTGCATGATCGGTGCCCAAAGTGGACAATATTGTGCTACATTAGAGTCGAGCCTGGGATGTGGTAGGGGGTCCGGGAGGGGATGTGACATAGATTTTGTTAGATTAGCCAACAACGGAATTTGAACTCATGTTGTCATGCAACGGGGTTTTATAGTTTTTAAAATTACCTTCTGCGCATTTTTTTTAACAAACAATATTATTTACACTAAGGGGAGGGGTTGGCTTAACCTTACAATGGTCTAGCAATAATCAAATCTATGACCTCTCACTCATAAGAGAAATACTACTATAACACTTTAATACTAAGCGGCACTTTGTGTGCATTTATTAGAGTACTATTTGGTACACATTGTTGGTCTTAATATGTTAAATTGGTATCACTCAGTTTTACGGTCTGGTGGTATTCTTCTTCACTTGGAAGTGAGAGGTCTTAGATTTGAATTTCGTAGATGACGAATTTCATACTAAATTAGGTTGTCTACTGTGTGGTTAGCTGGATTTTTATTTATTTTAGTATAAAAATATCGATGTACTTAAAAAAAAAACGTTGAATTGGTCCCTTTACCTTCACATGAGTATTGACCAAAAACTAGGGTTATTTAGTCTAATAAATTAAAAGATTTAGCACCTATATCAAAATTTCCGATAAATTTACGAGGAAATTGGAGCATTGATACCCGCTTTAAACAATCGTGAATATTTGTCTGTGCGAGCGTCATGTAAGGTGAGATGCCGTAAAATTAAGATAAATGGGTGGTTTGGGAGTGAGGTGCTTAAAAAAAAAAACACTCATGAAAAAAAAACTGTGAGGGTTTTAGGTGTTTGGTAAACTAAAAAAAAATGGTTTATTTTGAAAGCTGTTGTGAGAATAAGCTGAAATCAAAGGAAAAGCTGAAGCAGCTATTTACAGCTTTGGAAAACTGGCTTTTTTTCAAAGCACACGAAGCTACAGTGCTCCTTTAATGAAAAGACCCACTATCAGACTGCTTTTTTTTCTTTTTCCAAAAGCATTTTTACAAAAAAGTTTACCAAACACTCTGCTGATTTATTTCACAGCCGCTTATTCACACAGCAGCTTTTTTTTCAAAGCACAGCAATACCAAACCAACCCAAATTCAGGACATTGACAAGTTATATATTAGCTTTAGCTGGGCTAGGAATTATGCATGTGGAGTTTCTGTGAGTCTCTCAGACATGAGATCGACCACCATTGCTTGTCATTTTCTTTTGGGTCAAAGCATTGTTTTGTCTATTCTTCCTGGCTGTGTTCTACATCATCATCACAATAGATCACGCATGCAGAATTATTTTTATATATCTTTTTTCTTTTTCCAGATATTCTATATACAACCGAATCTTCTCTCTATTATTTTTTCATCCAATTTCAGTTGAAAACTAAAAGACTAAAATTTGAAAACTCAATTAATTAGATTTTACTTTTTTTTATTATTTTGAAAGTTGAAAGTAATCAAATAATTTTTT
Source organism: Malus domestica (assembly GCF_042453785.1). Classification (NCBI taxonomy): domain Eukaryota; kingdom Viridiplantae; phylum Streptophyta; class Magnoliopsida; order Rosales; family Rosaceae; genus Malus; species Malus domestica. The sequence goes on along the minus strand of NC_091675.1, from coordinate 52,347,271 downwards.
TTTTAATTTTCATAAAAATGAGAAATTAAAAATAAAATAATTATCAAACATCTTAACAACGAACTTTTAACCATCTCTAACTCTTAGGTTAAAACCTAAAATTTAGGTTTTTAACTAACCAAATTCTTCTCTAATAGTTGGGCCTAAAATAAGTTTGTGTTAAAACCTAAAATTTGAGAAAATTTAACCCATAATTCCATCCATAGTTAAAAGGCTTAGCCCATCTTATCCAACCATCCATATTCAAACCCTTTTAATTTAAAATTTTTAAATACAATAAATCCAATAGTTGAGATAGAATACGACCAAATATAACGGTAAAAAAAAAGATTTAACAGCCTAAAATTAAATCCAACGGGTAATTAAAAAATTATTTAAATAAAAAGTCACCTAAAAACTTTATAAATACATGCTCAAGGGGACTGTTTAGTGAATTTTTAACTTTTATTAGAATTTAAATATTTTTAGGTTAAAATGTTCCTAAAAATAAATTATAATAATCTATATAAAATTTTTTAAAAAGAATTACCGAAAAATAAATTTACCTTAAATTCATTCTTTAATAATCTCCGACTAAAATTTAACCCTTAACCATTTAAAATGTAAGAAGTCATTTTACGTTACTCAAAAGCGTGAACGGAGTTGCACCTCGAATGGAGAAGTTGTAAACTTGAATCCCATTTAATTTGATCTTTGTTTAACTAGAGCTACCTCCAAAGAATGTAAAGGAATATAAACAAATTTTCATTTTTCGATTCAGATAATAATTTTATATACATTATTCGAGAACTTTCTGTCCAACCGAAAATGTGAAATACTCATTTGAATGCATTTTGGGAGATGCCCACAAAACAGTGACAAGATGACCCCCCCCCATGATTTTATTTAGTGATTAGGACAAAGCTTAATACTGAATCAATCCAATTAAAATGGTCCAAACACTGATTTTTCAATTTTGCCCGTCTTTTCCATTGAATATCTTTCTTCCTTCTCTCTTCCACTATGTCTCCCCCATTTCTTCGTGAATCCTCACTCTTACAAGCAATAAACTTTGGAAAATCAAGGATTTCATGAAACCTGGCGATTCAGTGGTGAGTTTGGTGCATCTCTACTCAGATAACACAAAAGTTGAAGAAAGAAATGAAAAACGCACATGGGTCACTATAAAATTCGTCGATGTCGTCCTTCGGGGAGACTTTCTCATCAACCAAATTACAGAGAGACTTATAAGTACGATCATCTATGCAAGAGCAGAGGTGACTTACTCGCTCACTTTAAGAAGAGCTTCATACTGGGCAGGTTCCAATTCATCTTTGTGGTTGTCGGTGAAGGAGAGGAAAGGAGAGGTTGGGGAAAGTGAGAGAGAGAGAGAGAGAGAGAGAGTGAGAGAGAGAGAGAGAGAGAGAGAGAGAGAGAACATGGAAGAGCAATGTTATTCATACCATGTTTTTGTATCACATTTTCGTACCACCTAAGGTGGCATATGATGTGGTTGTCCACATCATTTAAAAAATTTGCAAATTTCAAGGAAATGAAGGAGAAAAACTCCTCGTATACCACAATTATCATTTAATTAACTAGTTTTTATTAATTATTAGTTTATTAAATAATGAACTAAATTTAAAAATCTGATTAATTCAAATGATGTGGTTATCCACATCAAATGCCACCTAAGGTGGTATGAAAATGTAGTACAAAAACATAGTATGAATAGTATTACTCAACATGAAATTCATTTGCCGAGGAAAAGAAAAGGTCCATAAGTGAATTAATTATTTTATTAATAAGAATATTAAATAAAAACTTTAAATAAAATTTTAAAATGTTAAAATAACATTAAATAAATTTTAAATGTACAATTATAAACATTTTTATATACAAATCAATTTACATTCTTTAACAAATTTAGAACGAATCAAATACCGTACTATCTATGTCTCATCTCTGGCAAATGATACTATAAGTTACTAGCGAATCCCGTAACCGAACAGAACTATGAACTTGAACTATACTCTGTATCAAGTAACTAGGGACCAACCAAATCATTTCTAATAAAAAAAATAATTGATTTTTGTGTCTGAACAGTGGCTTACATAATATACATTTTCTCGGTAACCAAACACAATTGAGGAAAGGGAAATTATGAACCTGAACAGTGGCTTCTATTCTGAAACTAAACCAAAATAACCCAAGCTATTTCTAGAACTACAGCAAAATAACCTACGCTATTTTTGAAACTACGGCAAAATAACCCAACCATTTATGAAACTGAACCAAAATAACACATTATTTCTAGAACTACAGCAAAATAACCCACACTATTTCTGGAACTACAGCAAAATAACTCACACTATTTATGGAACTAAACCAAATAACCCACACTATTTCTGGAACTACAACAAAATAACTCACACTATTTCTGAAACTATAGCAAAATAACCACATTATTTATGAAACTGAACCAAAATAACCTACACTATTTCTGGAACTACAACAAAATAACCCACCCTATTTCTAAAACTATAGCTAAATAACCCACACTATTTATGAAACTTAACCAAAATAACATACAGTATTTATTAAACTACATCAAATTAACCCAAACTATTTCTGAAACTATTTTTGAAACTGAACCAAAATAACATACATTATTTATTAAACTACATCAAATTAACCCAAACTATTTCTAAAACTGAACCAAAATAATCCACACTATTTATGAAATTATAGCAAAATAACACACACTATTTCTGAAACTAAACCAGAATACTATAAATTACCACTAATTTAATTACAATTAGTATTTGCCTACACACTTTGTGTGTATGAACACATTTTTTAGAAAATGAGAAGGAGACGTGGGGGGGGGGGTTGGAGGTTTTTGTTTTTGTTTTTTTTTAATAAATATTTGAGGTATTTTAACATCACCTGTAAGTGATGCTTCAATAAAAAACAGTAAAATTTGGACCTAAGAAATTACATTGTTGCCCATCAATTTTTTTGTGTGATAGAAGACTAATTTGTCTTTTCACCATTTTTTGGTTGACAAAGAGGATTTTATTAATTAGTAGAGATACTATGGATGATATAATCAATCCCAATGTGTTGCAAACTTATGATAGTCTTAATAAACGAACCACCTACTATAACACGAGTAGACTGAAAATACCGTAAGAAAAAAATGTTTATTATTACTGAAAACATTGAACACATGATTAGTTTAATATATAATTTTCAAAAAATATTAGAAATGATCTAATCTTTTCGATAAGGAATAAAAATTAATATGATAGCACTAGCAAGACAACAGTTTTCACGTATCACAAGAGAATTATACATTCAAAATAGAAAATAACAAAATAACAAACAAAAGGAATCAGTCAACATATTAATGCTGAAATTCCGTCAATCGATATGGGATGAAGCTTGGAGAGGTGGCTGGGAAGGGGAGCTCAAATAATTCCTTGTGATTTGGAAAGTGCCAAACAAAAGGGCATCGTGTAGTAAAATACTAAAATGTAGTAAAGCGTAGTAGTAAATATCACAACGTTCAGGGGTATACTGGAATATTAGAAAAAGGTATAGGGGTATATCAAGGCTCGGGCTGGATTGACTCAAAGCTCACGTTTGACAGCGGGCTCAAACCTCGAGGGTTGTTAATCCTTCATTTAATTCAATAAGGGCTGGATTTTCTTTCGATTGGGGCAATTTTGGAAATTTATTTGTGTCCATATCAGGCTCTGTAATTCAACCTGTATAAGATTGGAGGGCTTTGTTCTTATGGTTAATTTTGAGATGTTTTTTGTTAAAAAAATATATAGAATGGCTTTTTATTAAAATAATTTTAATCCAAATTCTTTTCATTAAAACTTCCTAATAATTTTCAACATATTTGCTTAAAAACTTAACGGTCAAATATTTGTTGACCAAAAGCATTAAATTATGAAAGGAAGAAAAGCTAAATAAATTACTTGCCTTTTCTTTTCCGTCAAAGTATTCTTGGCTGTGTTCAATATTATCGTCTTCTCTTTCTCTTGTAAGATATATGTCAACAATTTATGATTTAATTATATATATAATAATAAACAATAAATGCGAATATAAAAATGAACAACGAAATAAATTTAAACAGAAAAACTGAAGATCGAGGCTTGCGTACTGCAATGTCCTTGAAACAAAAATTTCGTCCATACTCAGTGCTTGTAGTTCTACAGACGTCTGCTTCACCAGGATTCAACGATCAAGTTAGAATTCCAACACTGGAAAACTTAACTTCTGGCAAATTTCTGTGTGGTTCTCTCAGAAATGATGTTTGTGATTGTAGAAGAAGAATATTGATTTTCAATGTCCTAAATGCCATGCAGATGGATGTATATATAATAGAAGGATGCCTGCTAGCAACAGGTATGAGAATGGGATGTGTCTGTTGGGAGACATCTTCTCCAGAGGGGTGCTTTGCTCTGTATTCTTTATGAACTCTTCAGACTTCATCTGAAATGATGAGTTTGTTGGTAAAAGAAAATAATTAATTAAATTCAAAATTAATTAATTAAATAATTGAATCATTAGAGCCCGAGCCCAAGGCTCATCCTTTGACATATTAATTATAATTAATTACCAATTAATTAGTGCACCCCAAAGCTCAACCCCAAAGGTGAGCTCAATTTTATTCTCCAGACCTATTACTCCAATCACTTTCTATAAAGGACAAAGCCTTATAAAGTGATAAAATCTTTTGGGAATGGCCAATATAGGACAAAGAAATTTCTACTCAAACTACTCAAATTTCCAGCATCTCTCTCATTTTTTTTCGCACTTTCTGAATTCTGATTAATTGGTTGAAATCGGATTTTATTTCGAATCTTTACAGTGATTAATTGTGCATGTGCATTTGAGGTTGTATTGGATTTGGATATGGTGTAATGTTAGTAGAGAAAGAGAAGAGGACCATATATATAATATACACCATCCAATACATATATACAGTAACCATGATCAATTCAATTTTTCATACGACCACCAAGACTGTAGCTAATGTATAATGACATTAGATTTATTGATATTGTTGTTGCACAGAAAACGTAGGCACACTTACCAAATCTTATAAATATTGTATCTTATTTACTTTATATGATCCTACACCTGTATACATAAAAAAAATTCATAATTAAAAAACAATTCATTCCTAATTTGTTACAAATGTTTAATTCTATCTCGGTTTTATCTCACAAGTGTAATTCATGTGGTGTTGGACTATTGAAGTGGTGGGCGTTAAAGGTGTCACATAAGCATATTAACATACCTTGTAACAAAATTAGAAAATAGTCCAAATTAATTGTGTTAGGAGGCAAATATAAAGAACCAAATACATCAATTTGAAACACGATGGAAGAAAATGATAAGCAACAGAATAAATTGAAATCAAACATCTTATACAAACCACTCTTTCCTCTCTCTCTCTCTCTCTCTCTCTCTCTCTCTCTCTCTCTCTCTCTCTCTCTCTCTCTCTCTCTCTCTCTTTTTGGTTTTTCACTTTTTGATTTGTTGAATTTCTTTTGAAACACGACACATAATTAAGAAGTTATTTAATAACCATTTCGTTCTAGTATTGTTTGATAATCAATTTACGTTGAAAACTGAAAGGCAAAATTTTGAAAATTCAATAAATTAGATTTCAATTTTTTTTTACTTTGAAATCTAAAAAGTAATTACCAAACTTTTTAAAATTTTTATAAAAATAATAAACTAAAAACGAATAATTATCAAAACATCCCCTACGAAAAAACCTTTACAATGATCATTAATGCATGTGCATTTGAAGTTGTATTGGATTTGCATTTAGTGTAATGGTATAGTTGAGCTTCAATCCAATATCTTATCAACTTGTGCGTGGAGGAGTATAGACCATTATTAACTTGTGCATAGCACTAGTAGAAAAAATCATTTGCGCAACCAAACTTTATGTACGATATAAAACTCGTCGCGTAAAACAGGTTAGCGTGACAAAGGTAACATTCTGTCGCTCAAACCCAACGGAAATAATTTAATGGAACAAACATCTTGAGCGACACCATGTTTCGTCATGCAAAAGTAGCTTAAGCAACGGAAAAAAAACTCATCGTCGCGCGAATGCCTGTATTTTCGGCACCAAAAAAGCGCGACCAATGTTTCATCGTGCAAAGGTTTTGTCAGTTGTTTGGTCAAAGTGTTGAATGCAGTATTTACTCCATGGTTTTACGGACAAAGGTTTCATCACGCAAAGTAGTCTGAATTCCTTTAAATAGCCAGTTTCACTCTTTCTCTTCACAATTCAATCCGAAAACTCTTTACTTTCACCAAATTATTATTCCAATTTTCGTTTGTTTTTCCGTACACGATGGCGGACTTTGGTGGTCCTTCGTCAAAGAAAGTTTAGGGCGAAGCTTCTAAGAAAGTTAATATGTACTAAATTTTGTTGGTTGTTTAATTAGTTAAATATTTAAGTAGACTAAAATATGTTTTTATTTTGTTGGCAGACAAGAAAAAGAAGAGAGTTGCAGCATGTGTTCGATACACTTCTTCAGCTAAGAGCCGTTACCGAATCACTTACGCAGAATTAGTAGGATATCAAAAGTCGGATATGGTGAACAAGTTTAGGGGCGACATCAGGGTACTGGCGCGTGACAGATGCAGAGTAAATTGGAAGTCTTGGAGAGACGTCCCCAATGAGATAAAGACGGTCATGATCGATGCATTAGTAGTACGTGTAAATTATTAATTAGTTAAATAATAATTTAGTTCTTTAGATAAAATATAATAGTGATATGTATAATTTATTTATTTTTTGCATATCGGCCTGATTGGGACATTGACAAAAGTGACGTAAATCTGATGAAATGCATCGACATCGTGTTCAAGTATCGTTTTTGGAAGTTGAAGTTTGATGTTGAACGTGATGCGGAGCGGCATGGATATACAATTATAATAGTTTTTTTTTTAATTAGTCTATTTATGGTTTATTAAATAATGACACTAAATTATTGTTCATTTGGAAGAATAAATATATATGGACTGTATTTATTTTGTTTCGTTTCGAGAACAGATTTCTAAAACATTATAATATTAACATTATTTTGTTGAGAAACTGTTTTCAAGACAGAATAAAATAAATATTTTCAGTTAATCGCGCAAGGCTTTACATGACAAAACTTTTATCGCTAAAACCTTTGCGGGAACAAATTTCATCACATAAAAACACTGTGAAACAGTCGGTTAGCGTTTAAGGCGTCGTATTTACTGCGTATTACCACTTAATTACGCAACAAAATTTTGGTTGTGCATAACGTTGAGGGACAAGACTTCGTTGCACAAAGTGATGGTCAGTAGTGTTGAAGTCGTGGCATTTATTGCGTATTTATTTCGTATTTTGTGCGACGAAGGTTTCGTCACTCAAAAGTTATGCGCGACGAAGGCTTTGTCGTGTAAAGTGTTACGTGTTATTTATAAGCACAGATTGTTTGCTGTTTTCTTAACATTGTCTTGTATATCTGATGGCTGATAATAGGGATAGTAGGAAAGCAGCAGTCCGAGATCAAATCTATTTAAGAGAATCGGGTTTTGAGCGACGAAGCTTTCGTTGCGCAAGGTGGCCAAGGTTCCTATAAATAACCAATTTCGGTTTCCATATTTCTAAAACCTTTTTCCGGATTACAATTCCAATTGTTATTCCAATTTAAGCACGATTGCCGACTTAGGTGCTCGTTCGTCAAAGAGGATGGAAGGCGAGAATTCCAAAAACCCGATGTAGTTTTGGAGGGAGCCGCTACCGAATTAATTATGAAAAATTGATGGGAATTCAGAAGTCAGATATGCGCAACAAGTTTATGCGCGATGTGCGGGTATTAGTGTGTGACAAATGCAGTGCGGATTGGGAGTCTTGGAGAGCCGTCCCTGAGGAGATAAAGACGCACTTGGTCAATGAGTTAGAGCCTGATTAAGACATTGACCAAAGTGACCCACATTTGATGAAGTGCATAAACAACATATTCAAATCATCTTTCCTGGAGTGAAAGTTTGATGTTGAACATGAGGCAAAATGAACCAAATACCAGAACTACTAGCGGCGAAATAGAATTTTATTTATGCTTTTCTTTTATGTTTAATTAAATAATAACATTTGGGTTTTAAGTTTGTATTTATGAACGTTACTTTTTAATATGCTATTTTTAAGTTTTGTTGATTAAAATATTATTGTAATAAACAATTATATTAATTAAATATGCATGAATGTTTGCTTAATTTAAACATTTGTAGATTTGTTCGGGTGTAATTTAATACTTTGTTTATTAAGTGTGTATGTGATTTAGAATGAATAAAGTAATAAATGAAAAAAATATGTATTTTTAAACCAAAAAAAAAAACAAATAGCGATGAAATTACTTTTTTGTTGCTCAAAATGGAATTGCGCTCTAACAACAACAATGTCTATGTTGCCCTCTAACAATCTCCCTCTAACTATCCACAATCACAACTAACTCGATCAATTACACATTCACAAGTGTCATCATCTTAGCTTTACATTTGTCAACATCGCAGTATATCCATTACGTTTCATGTAAGTCATTCTCCTAAAAAAACATAAGTGAAAAATGGGAGGAGAAATCTAAAGCAAAGAACAGGTATAGGGTAAATTGACTCCCATTCAATTCAGGGTGGCGCAATCCACACACCCTTTTTTACCTCCCACACACCCTTGTTAATGGCTGTCTATTGATTTTCTGCTATTCATTAGATCAAACGGAAAAAAAGGGTAAAAAATTTATGTAAAAAGTGAAAATAGATGTGTGAATAGCGCTACTCTAAATTAATTCAACTTTTTAGCAATTGAGCTAGTAGTTGGCAGCATTGCTCATTCTTAATAGTGTGACTATCTTTGAATCAAAAAGGTTGGTGGGAGAATCTCATGGGTCCCCTTAAATTAATTCAACTTTAATTTCTTAAACAAAAACAGTATGTCCAACCTAAATCAACAAAAATGTTGCTATGCTACATACAGAAACTGGCAACCATCCCACACAGATGACATAATATTTCTACAGTCTGGCACATCATGAAAAAAGGGATGAAAAAGTAGTAAATAAAATTCACTATCCTCCATTAATAGATAGACAATCCTATCCTGCTAACGGAAGTCTCTATGTAGGGACTCCACCACCATTTTTAAGTACTTATTTAAAAATTTAAGAGATTGAGAGAGAAAGTAAAGCTTTGTATTCTTCACATTAAAAAACCAAATGACTCTTACACTGTGGTTATATAGCAACCATTCTTACAACAACAATGTCTACATTGCCCTCTAACAATCTCCTTCTAACTAACTACAATCACAACTAACTCAATCAATTACACATTGACAAGTGTCATCATCTTTGCTTTACAATTGTCAACATCTTAGTATATCCATTACGTTTCAGGTAAGTCATTCTCCTAAAAAAGATGAAGTGCAAAACGGGAGGAGAAATCTAAAGCAAAGAACGGGCATAAAGGTAAATTGACTCCTATTCAATTCAGGGTGGTGCAATCCACATACCCATTTTTACCTCTCACACACCCTTGTTAATGGTTGTCTATTGATTTTCTCCTATTCATTCGATCAAACGGCAAAAAACTAAAGGAAAAAAATATGTAAAAGGTCGAAATAGATGTGTAAATAGTGCTACTCTAAATTAATTCAACTTTATAGCAACTCAACTTTATAGCAATTGAGCTAGTAGTTGGCATCATTGCTCGTTCTTAATAGTGTGACCATCTTTGAATCAAAAAGGTTGGTGGGAGAATCTCATGGGCCTCGTAAATCAGTTCAACTTTGATTCTTTAAACTAAAACAGTATGCCCAATCTAGATCAACAAAAATGTTGCTATGCTACATACAGAAACTAGCAACAATCCCACACGGATGTTATTTCTGCAATCTGGCACATCATGGTAGAAAAGGCCACCTAGTCATGAAAAAGTAGTAAATAAGTTTCACTATCCTCCATTAATAGACAGACAATCCTTTCCTACTAATGGAAGTCTCTATTTAGGAACTCCCACCACCATTTTGGAGTACTCATTTAAAAATTTAACAGATAGACAGAGAAAGTAAAGCTTTGTATTCTTCACATTGAAAAACCAAATGACTCTTACACTAGGGTTATATAGCAACCATTATTACAACAACAATGTCTATATTACCCTCTAACAATCTCCCTCTAACTAACTACAATCACAACTAACTCAATCAATTACAGATTGACAAGTGTCATCATCTTTGCTTTACAATTGTCAACATTTTAGTATATCCATTATGTTTCATGTAAGTCATTCTCCTAAAAAAGAAGAAGTGCAAAACGGGAGGAGAAATCTAAAGCAAAGAACGGGGCATAAGGGTAAATTGACTCCCATTCAATTAAGGGTGGTGCAATCCACACACCCATTTTCACCTCCCACACACCTTTGTTAATGGTTGTCTATTGATTTTCTACTATTTATTCGATCAAACGGCAAAAAACTGAAGAAAAAAAATATCCAAAAGGTGAAAATAGATGTGTAAATAGTGCTACTCTAAATTAATTCAACTTTATAGCAACTGAGCTAGTAATTGACCGCATTGCTTGTTCTTAATAGTGTGTGATCATCTTTGAATCAAAATGGTTGGTGGGAGAATTTCAAGGGCCCCCTTAAATTAATTCAACTTTGATTCCCTTAACTAAAACAATATGTCTAACCTAGATCAACAAAAATGTTGCTATGCTACATACAGAAACTAGCAACCATCTCGTGCGAATACAGTATGGCGCATCATGGAAAAAAAGGCCACCCAGTAATGAAAAAGTAGTAAATAAGATTCACTATACTCCATTAATAGATAGACAATCATGTCCTGCTAATGGAAGTCTCTATTTAGGAACTCCCACCACCATTTTTGAGTAATCATTTAAAAATTTAATAAATAGAGAGAGAAAGTAAAGATTTGTATTCTTCACATTGATAAACCAAATGACTCTTACACTATGGTTATATAGCAACCATTCTTACGACAACAATGTCTATATTGCCTTCTAACAATCTCCCTGTAACTAACTACAATCACAACTAACTCAATCAATTACACATTGACAAGTGTCATCATCTTTGCTTTACAATTGTCAACATTTTAGTATATCCATTATGTTTCATATAAGTCATTCTCCTAAAAAAGAAGAAGAAGTGCAAAACGAGAAGAAAAATCTAAAGCAAAGAACGGGCATAAGCGTAAATTGACTCCCATTCAGTTTAAGTATGGTGCAATCCACACACCATTTTTTACCTCCCACACACCCTTGTTAATGGTTGTCTATTGATTTTCTGCTATTCATTAGATCAAATGGCAAAAAATTGAAAGATAAATATGCAAAAGGTGAAAATAAATGTGTAAATAGCGCTACTCTAAATTAATTGAACTTTATAGCAACTGAGCCGGTAGTTGGCAACTTTGCTCATTCTTAATAGTGTGCATCTTTAAATCAAAAAGGTTGGTGGGAGAATCTCATGGGCCCCATAAATTAGTTCAACTTTGATTCCTTAAACTAAAACAGTATGTCCAACCTAGATCAACAAAAATGTTGCTATGCTACATACAGAAACTAGCAACCATCCCATGCGGATGACATAATATTTCTGCAGCCTGGCGCATCATGGAAGACAAGGCCACCCAATCATGAAAAAGTAGTAAATATGATTCAATATCCTCTATTAATAGACAAACAATCTTGTCCTGCTAATGGAAGTCTCTATTTAGGGACTCCCACCACCATTTTTTAGTACTCATTTAAAAATTTAATAGATAGACAGAGAAAGTAAAGCTTTGTATTCTTCACATTGAAAAACCAAATGACTCCTACACTGGGGTTATATAGCAACCATTCTTACAACAACAATGTCTATATTGCATTCTAACAATCTCCTTGTAACTAACTACAATCACAACTAACTCAATCAATTACACATTGACAAGTGTCATCATCTTAGCTTTACATTTGTCAACATCTTAGTATATCCATTACGTTTCATGTAAGTCATTCTCCTAAAAAAGAAGAAGTGCAAAACGGGAGGAAAAATTTAAAGCAAAGAACGAGCATAAGGGTAAGTTGACTCACATTCAGTTAAGTATGGTGCAATCCACACACCCTTTTTTACCTCCCACACACCCTTGTTAATGGTTGTCTACTGATTTTTTGCTATTCATTCGATCAAATTGTGGATGCAAATTTCTTCCTTCTTCTTCTTGGACAAAATTGCACCTACAAAACAATTAACACCTTAGGGTCAAGGCCAAGAGCCTCACGCGCCCATAATGAATGGAGGGGGCTTTGGCCGAAGAACCTCCGATGCCAAAGTTAGAATTTAGAGAGAAAAGTGTTTAGAGAGTTTTTGAAATTTTTCAAGAGTGTGGACATAGGTTTTTAGAGAAAATGGGGTTCAATATATAGAGTATGGCTGGTCCCCTTTGGAGAAAAGGTGGCCAACTTTTGCGATGTTTTTTGGGTGTATTTTGTGGTTTAATGTGTGATTTATTTGGAAATTAATGGATTAATTAGGCAATTAATCCATTGATTAGCCAATTAACACATTTTTAGAAAGAAAATTTTGGAGGTTATGGAATGAATAAAATAAATAACTAGTTGATTAGCTAAAAAATGGATAATGAGGTAAAAGATATATGGAATGGAGTTACCTTGTAGAAGGGATTTGATGAGATAGGTTTTGAATTGTTACCTCTTTTGGGCCCTTTTGATTTAGTTGATGGATGATTGCCCGCTGCTCGCGTGTAGGAATCCCGTTGTACCTCAAAGGTATTTTTGTCTTTTTTTGTCCAAAAATCCACGTGTCACCTTGTAATTATTTTTTGCTCCACAAATGCCCCCACACATGTTGGGCTGTTCGCAGGAAAGGGCAGTAGGTGTAGAGATCTTCTTGCTTGAGGAAACATAAGATTGTTTCTTATTTTGATATTGATTCCCTCTTTAATTGGAAATTAGATCATTCTAGGAAAGGGAAATAAATTTCTCTCAAAACCTATTTAAGTCCACCTTAAGTGGGTTATTAAATCAACTTTAGAGAGCAATTTATTCTACCATACAAAAGAGATAGAGCTTAGAGGATATTTGTTCCCCTCATCTAGCAATCTTCTACATCTTGCTCGTGTAAAGGACCATCTTTTGTTGCTTTCTTCGTCTTCTCCGCGCCGCAACGAAGTAAGAAAAATTTAATTTTCCTTGTCTTTTTCTTGGATAGCGCTACCGTGGGGCATCCATCGGGGTGGTACAGCACGTCGACTGGCAGGGGCCAGGAGTCGACTCGACATGGGCTAAGGAAGTGTTGTGGCAGAGACCACTGCTTGAGCTGCTTAGTTTGGCTAAAGCCAAGGACAACTGTGCAGCTGGGGCCGCAGATTGAGGCACTGGGGCACGATGCTAGGCGAGCCGCATCACTCATGTCCTTTGAGATAAACGAGGAGGTCACGGGCCTTATGGGCTGCTGAAATGCTAGACATGTAGGCCTCTTGCCTGCTGGTCCGAGAGAAAAATGTGGGAAAAGCCGGTATGGGTTGAGCTCTCCTGCTGAGTACTATGAATGGCGTTGGCTGCTTAATCCTTTTCACTACAAGAAAGGTAGGCTGCTCCCGAGAGAAGAGGTAAATAGGATCAATGCAGATGCATTGCCTCATCTGAATGCTGTCGTGGGGCCTACTATGAATGAAGATGGAAAGAAGAGATCTTCCTCGCCTGCTCAAGAGATGCCGGTTGAGAAAAACTGAAGACTTCCTTCGCTGCTTGTGAAGGTCCGTCTGCTGCCAATGGGCCTGTGATTGACATAACTTATTCCAATGGGAAGAAAAATAAGGCTGCTAGATCTAAGCATGTGGTGCCTGCCATGTCGAGAATGTCTTGTACGATTACTGATAGTATTGCTCAGTGTAGAGGTCTTGTCATGCTCTCAGAGCCAAAGTCTATGCCAAGACGTCCATTGGGTGCTAAGTCCGATTCTCTTTTAGAATGGCTTGCTTTTATAAAGAGCAATAAAGTGGACTCTGCTGAGACTGATTCGCTTACTAGGAAGGAGGAGACTGCTCACGTGGGCAATTGTGAAAAATCTACTAAGCCTACTTCTAGGGAGGCTGCTGAGATCTGTGTGCTCTTGAAACCATATATGCTTGAAGACATAGACGATTATGCCAAGTTTTTTTATGGTGTTTAGAACAGTTTGTTTGACCAAGTTCCTTTGCAAAGCATACGACTCAATATAGAATGACTGTTCTGCTTGCTATGATGCAGATATAGCAAGGTTGCCAAGGAGGTGGCGAAGATTATGGCCGTTGAAGCTTATTCCTCAACCGAGGATATTAAGAGGTTGGATTCTGAGCTCGTTACTTTGAAGGGGTCTAATATTTCTGCCCCCACTTCTCTGCAGCTTAAAACCGCTCGCCAAGATATTTTTGACTTGAAGACTAAGTTTGACACGATCCAAGTTAAGTATGAAAGTGCAGAGAAGGAGATTGGATGTTACATACCTCAGATTCAAGATCTTAAGTTTGTAGTTTCTGAGCTTTGTTTCGCTGCTTATGCAAAGGATGAAGAGTAGATTACTGTTTATAATCAAGTGATCCACTTCAAAAAGGTCGTTGATAGGCTTGAACCCCAAGTGTTGGAACTTCAAGGTGTACTGAAGATCAACGAAAGTCTGAAAAAGGAAGTGGATGATTTGCAGCACATCCGTGTTGGTCTGTTTGAAGAGGATGAGTAGCTGAAGGGTGAGAATGATGGGCTCGAGGTTTTAAGACATTCTCTATTTCTCCAAAATACTTGTTTGTTTTTACTTTTGAGGCTTCCATTAGTGAAGTAGTTAGAGAAGTTTGTGCCCAAGCTGGGGCAGCGAAGGGTGAAGCGTTGGATGATGCTACTGCTAAGAGCGTTGTGGCTGCTAAAGGTGTGGCGACCGAGTAGTCGTGAGATGTCCAAGCTACTGAAGTGTAGTATTCTAGGTAGCTTTTAGGTTTTTCTTTGTTTTTCCTTGTAGCTCTTGTTTTGCTTGATCTCATTCGGCCTTTGCTAGTTGTTTATAAACATGTTTCCTTAGCTTTTCTTCATCTTCACTTTTTTTGTTCATGCCCTAACTTTTAGACTTTATAGACTAGTGGCAGGCGTGCTACTTTTCTATAAGCAGACAGGCCTGTGTAGCCTATGCAGCTGTAGGTGTTGGTGTAGAACTTTGCAAAGTTGTTAGCCATATGGTTAGCAGTCGGATGCCTTACTTACAGAAGTAGACAAGTCTGCGTAACCACTAGGCTGTTAACCTTGGCTTTCTCCAATTCCGTAGGTTGCATAGCAAGTATCACAACATTTTAGGACTTGGTGTAGGTTGTTCTGCGCTTAGCAAAGGTGAAGCTTATCGACTACGTAACATGTCGGTAGTGGATAAAGCTTCGTATATACACGCTAGCTTGTTTAACCTTTCATAAGAATGTGCAGTTGTATAAGTCTAGCATGGTATTACTGCTCGAAGGGCAAATCGTAGGCAGCCTTCTGGAAACCGTAGGCTACCTTAATGCACTCGATAGCAGCTTTAGGGTTCCAGGGCAGCCATCTGTAGAGCGTATTGCGTAATGTGCCCCTTCCACTTCTAGGGCCTGGTTCCCCGCAGATTAGGCCAAGAGACACAAAATCCTTCAGTTAGCTAAGCCTTGAAAAATACCATTATGGCTACTTCTAGGAATCCCGGCGTAAGCCATCGTGCATCTAGTTATACTAGGGCAGCCATGCTCATCCACGTCTGGATATTCAGAATGTAGAGTTTATCCTTCCTTATTGGAAAGCTGACCCATGTGGGTGTTGGGGAATTGGTTTACCCTCTCGCACTGGAGAGCAATTAGTTTATCCTCTCGCACTGGAGAATATGGTTGGTCCCTCGGGGGGCGCAATTCCTGCGATGAATCCCTAAGAAAGGTGCGATCTTTTTTTGAAGTGTAGGAGTGATCAGTTGTTGTAAGCATGCAGCCGAGCCAAGTTGTGATTACTTCTGAATTCTTCATTGAAAAACGAGTGAAACGAACAAAAACTTAGCTGTAAGGTATGAACTGCATAACAACTAGATAATCCTCAGCTTATGAGGTGGTGCCCGTCAAGTTGCTTGAGTCTTCGGGCTTTGATGTAGCAGGAGGTCACACATGGTACTTCCTCATATTATAGGCGTTCCACTGCTTTTCGATCTTTTTGTCGTTTCATGGTGGCGAGGGTGTAATTACTTTTTCCGCCTACTCTGCTGATCTTGTACGGACCTTCCCATATGGGATCCATCTTTTTTGGAGCCTTCTCTGGGGGCGATGATGAAGGCTTTTTTTAGAACTAGATCTTCAGGCTGGAATTGTCGGATCTTGGCCCTTTTGTTGTAGCTGGAGAGGAGCTGCTACTAGTAGGCTGCGATACGGGTGATGGTCTGTTCACGCTTTTCCTCTGCCAGATCTAAGCTTATGGCCATTTCCTTACTGTTCTACTCAATGCTTGGAAATAGAGCGGTGATACTTGGTTTGATGACATTGGGATGAATGATTGTTTTTTAGCCAAATGCCAAAGAGAAAGAAGTCTAACCAGTTGCTTGTCTTTTGGTGGTGCAATATGCCCATAGACATCCGGAGAGTTCGTCTGGCCATTTTCCTTTTTGGTTGGTGAGGGATTTCTTGAGGCAGTCAAGGATCATCTTATTGGATGCTTCAGCCCGCCTATTGCCTTGAGGATATCTTGGCATGGACATGTGCTGCTTGATGCCATATTTTTTGAAGAGCTTCGCCAAATCTTTGCCCACGAATTACGGGCTGTTATTGGTGACAATGAATTGAAAGATGCCAAATTGACAAATGATATTCTTCCATATGGAGCACTTTATGTCCGTCTGAGTTGTGGTCATCATGGGCTCTGCCTCTACCCATTTGGTGAAATAGTCGATTGCCACGATCATCATGCCTCTGCCCCCAGTAGCAAACTGCATAGTTCCTACCAGGTTGATTGCCCACTGTATGAACAGCTAAGGACTTGTCTGCGGGTGTACCTCGCTAGCAGGCAATGCTGGTACCGGCTTGTAGCGTTGGCAACGGTCGTATTTTTGTACTAACTTCTTAGCATCTTGGTGAATAGTAGGCCAACAGTAGCCTGCGTTAAGAGCCTTCTATGATAAGGATCAACCTCCGGAGTGATTTCCACAAACGTCTTCGTGGATTGAGCGTAGAACCTTCATCGGGAGACGCTAGGCAGCAGAGATATGTGACACCTCAGCTGCTGGCTTCATCTATATGCTTGACTCGTCTAGATAATCCACCGGAATAGAGCGTTTGAGTTGGTGGTAAAAAACGGAGCCTAGGCCAGCTAGTGCGTCTATGTGAGCATTGTCTGCTTGTGGAACTTGAGTGATGGTGTAAGTCTGAAACACCTCAAGTAATATAGCTAGTGATTAGCTAGGAATCAGAATGAATTGTGAGCTTTTTCACTGCCAAGTCTTTTGCTATTCAGATGACTGCTATTAGGGTCTCGTACTCTACTTCGTTGTTGGATGTTTTGAAGCCTAGAGTGATTGCCTGTTCCGGTATCTAATCGTCTGAGGTGACAAGGATTACGCCTGCTTTCGAACCTTTGTAGTTGGATGTGCTGTCGACATGCAAATGCCAGAAGTCTCTATCGGGTGGAGCAGGCGCGGCTAAGGCATGTTCAACTACCTTCGGGGCGTCGTTGGGCCGCTCTGTTGGGTCATGAATGCTTGGTAGGGAATTATGGAGCTAAAACCATGTTACACGTAGCAGGAGATGCTCAACTGCCGGTATTGGACCACTCTAGAGCTAAATTATGGAGCAAGGGTCGGCTAGGGCCGTGTGACGCGCAACAAGATGTGGTGCTCAACTGCCGGTACATGTTGCTCCTATTTAGAATCTTTTGGGGCGACGGAATGTGTCCTTCTAGTGTTCGTCTGCCCTTGGCGTGTCTTTTGGGCCGACTTGTTGCGTTCGTCAGAAAACTTTGCATCTGCCAGGGTCTACGCCTTTATCGCCGTGCATCTGGATTGGGTGGAATAGTGCGTCATGAGGATGACTGCGTGTGTTTGAAGGTAAAACTTGAGCTTCCAGGTTGTAACAACTATCGCCAAAGTTAGCTTTTGAATTTTTAATAGCATCGATGAGAGCTTTTGAACTGTGGAATACAGGTAGTTGGGCCTCCAGCTCTTCTTGTATGATGGTAGAGCTTATTGCTGCTTTAGATACCGTCAAACATGCAACTAAGTCCTTCGTTGCTTTTGGTTTGGATAGTAGGGAGGTGATGCCGGATACTTCTTCAAGTCTTTAAATGTGCATTGGCGAATCTCGTCCCAAAGTGCATGCTTCTCTACCAGATCGAAAGAGTTTACCAGAGTTAGATCTTCTTTCATGATGAATTTTTTGAATAGCGGGTGGTCTGCTGGAAGTCCTATTTGGAAGGGTGCTCTAGCTATGAGTCGTTGCATCCGACTATCCTGCCTTCTCTGCTTTGAACCGCTTCACATAGTTGTGAAGCAACTCATTTGGGTTCTTCTTGACGTTGAACAAATGGTCAGACTTCTTCTTGATCGAGCGATAGGATGAATATTCTTAGGTGAAAATCAAAGAAAGTTCGTCAAAACTCCGGATGGATTGTGGCAGCAGGGTGTAGAACTAATTTTGCGCCTCGTCTTGTAAAGTGGTGGCGAATATCTTGCACATGAGATCGTCGTTGTTTCGATAGAGGATCATTGTGCTTCGGTAGTGCTTTAAGTGTCTCTCTGGGTCTTCATCCCTTTGAAAGATGTGAAATGTGGCATGCTGAACTCACATGGAGGCTCTGCCTGCTCGATCTCATCCATGAAGGATGACCTGCTTATGTTGGTCATGTTCCGTCGTAGTTCCTCGTCGGTGACCTCGTTACGTTGGAAATTGCACAATCGCTTGGCCAAGAGTCTCTCTACTTATTCCTGAATTTACCTTTGTTGAAGTAGTAGAGCTTTCGGTTGCCCCCAATCGTGACTTGCTGGTCTAGGCTGCTCTTCCATGTGTTTGGCTTGTTTATGCCGCGAATGTGGTGCGTGTAACGCGTTCCTAGCAGGTGAGCGAGTTCTTCGCAGGCTGCCGGTTGAACTTGAGCCGAATTGAGTGAATGCTTCTATCTGTCCGTCGTGCTGCCTACTCCGATGTGAGGTGGACGATGCTCATTGCGGGCTTAGCCACGAATGAACACTTCGCCTGGAAGGTTGCTCATGTTAACTATCTGAGTGTGACCCCAACCATGAATGTATGTTCGACTGTGGGTTTAGTCGAGAGTGCACAATCCCCCGCACTCTAAGACGGGAGTATACGCTATCTCGGGGGCCCAATCAGGAGTGTACACTGCCTGAACGCTCAGTTTGTGGTTGGTCGAGTGGCTGCTTGCCGGGACGCTACTGGAGAGGTTCTTTGTCTGCCCTTGTCCTACTTTCGGACACCTCGTCTGGGGCACGTTGCATCTCGGTACGCTACAAGAGCTGGTTCACCAAGGTCGTCTGATGTGCGAGGGCGCTCGTCAACTCTATGACTTGTTGAGACAAGTGTTGTTCTCCATTTCGGTTGGAATAGCTTGGAAGGAATGCGTCTCCTTGAGCAATAAAAGTGTGGTAGACTTTGGGCACAAGATATGAGTTGGGAAATGTCAAATCTGAAGAAAAATATGGTAAATTGCTCCCGGTTCGATCGTCTATCCGGAAATTTGGAACCAAGAGGGTTGAACTAATCTTGGATCGATTTGGGCTGCTTAGAAGGCCACGAGAGCAAGCTGGGCCACAGGAGTGGGTTGCTCGGCGGGAGCAGGCTAGGCCACGGGAGTAGGCTGCTCGGCGGAAGTAGGCTACTCGGCAGGAGCAGGCTAGGTCGTGGGAGCAAGCTTGGTCGTGAGAGCAGGCTTGGCCACGGGAACAGGCTGCTCAGTGCGTGATGCATGCGAGTGCGAGGCTTGGGTCGTGGCTTTGGTTCCATGGGCATTGGATGGCATGGTGGAGCCCCGTAGCAATGGTGCCGCTCCTATGATCACATTTAGTCTCGTGGATCGCCGTGGTCCCATTTCTTGAATATTGGAATTTTCTAAATTTCTAACCATTGTATTTCTCTTTTACGTTTTATCAAAGAATCCTTGCAAATAAAAAATTCTAATAATAAGAACGTACGATAAATCTACAAATGGACAAGAAAATAGAAAAACCTTTTGATGCGGGAGTTTTCTACGAGTGTGTGACTCTTCTCTCAATGAAAGCACCAATTTGTGGATGCAAATTTCTTCCTCCTTCTTCTTGGACAAAATTGCACCTACAAAACAATTAACACCTTAGCGTCAAGGCCAAGAGCCTCACGCACCCATGATGAATGGGGGGCTTTGGCCGAAACCTCCGATGCCAAAGTTTGAATTTAGAGAGAAAAGTGTTTAGAAAGTTTTTAGAATTTTGCAAGAGTGTGGACTTAGGTTTTTAGAGAAAATGGGGTTCAATATATAGAGTATGGCCGGTCCCTTTTGGAGAAAAGATGGCCGGCTTTTGGATGTTTTTTTGGTGTATTTTGTGGTTTAATGTGTGATTTATTTGGCAATTAATCCATTCATTAGTCAATTCACACATTTTTAGAAAGAAAGTTTTGGAGGTTATGGAATGAATAAAATAAATAACTAATTGATTAGCTAAAAAGGGGAAAATGAGGTAAAAGATATATGGAATGAAATAGGTTTTGGAAGTTACCTTGTAGAAGAGATTTGATGAGATAGGTTTTGAATTGTTACCTATTTTGGGCACTTTTGATTTAGTTGAAGGATGATTGCCTGCTGCTCGCGCGTATGAATCTCGTTGTACCTCAAGGGTATTTTTGTCCTCTTTTGTCCAAAAATCCACGTGTCGCCTTGTGATTATTTTTGGCTCCACACAAATGGCAAAAAATTGAAAAAACAATATGCAAAAGGTGAAAATAAATGTGTAAAATAGCGCTACTCTAAATTAATTCAACTTTATAGCAACTGAGCCAGTAGTTGGCAGCATTACTCATTCTTGATGGTGAGACCATCTTTGAATCAAAAAGGTTGGTGGGAGAATCTCATGGGCCCCGTAAATTAGTTCAACTTTGATTCCTTAAACTAAAACAGTATGCTCAACCTAGATCAACAAAAATGTTGCTATGCTACATACAAAAACTAGCAACCATCCCACACGGATGACATAATATTTTTGCAGTCTGGCACATCATGGAAGAAAAGGGCACCCAGTCATGAAAAAGTAGTAAATGAGATTCACTATCCTCCATTAATAGACAGACAATCCTGTCCTGCTAATGGAAGTCTCTATTTAAGGACTCCCACCACCATTTTTTAGTATTCATTTAAAAATTTAAGAGATAGACAAAGAAAGTAAAGCTTTGTATTCCTCACATTGAAAAACCAAATGACTCTTACACTATGGTTATTATGTTGCAACCATTCTTACAACAACAATGTCTATATTGCCCTCTAACAATCTCCCTCTAACTAACTACAATCAAAACTAACTCAATCAATTACACATTGACAAGTGTCATCATCTTAGTATATCCATTACGTTTCATGTAAGTCATTCTCCTAAAAAAAAAAAGTGCAAAACGGGAGGAGAAATCTAAAGCAAAGAACGGGTATAAGGGTAAATTGACTCTCATTCAGTTAAGTGTGATGCAAGCCACACACCCCTTTTTACCTCCCACACACCCTTGTTAATGGTTGTCTATTGATTTCCAGCTATTCATTCGATCAAACGGCAAAAAACTGAAGAAAAAAAATATTTAAAAGGTGAAAATAGATGTGTAAATAGCACTACTCTAAATTAATTCAAACTTTATAGCAATTGAGCTAGTAGTTGCCAGCATTGCTCATTCTAGATAGTGTGACCATCTTTGAATCAAAAAGGTTGGTGGGAGAATTTCACGGGCCCCTTAAATTAATTCAACTTTGATTCCTTAAACTAAAACAATATGTCCAACCTAGATCAACAAAAATGCTGCTATACTACATATATAAATTAGCAACCATCGCACGCGGATGTGACATAATATTTTTGCAGTTTGGCGCATCATGGAAAAAAGGGTCACCCAGTCATGAAAAAATAGTAAATAAGATTCACTATCCTCCATTAATAGATAGACAATCCTTTCCTGCTAATGGAAGTCTCTATTTAGGGACTCCAACCACCATTTATAAGTACTCATTTAAAATTTTAAGAGATTGAGAAAGAAAGTAAAGCTTTGTATTCTTCACATTGAAAAACCAAATGTCTCTTACACTATGGTTATATAGCAACCATTCTTACAACAACAATGTCTATATTGCCCTCTAACAATCTCCCTCTAACTAACTACAATCACAAATAACTCAATCAATTACACATTGACAAGTGTCATCATCTTTGCTTTACAATTGTCAACATTTTAGTCTATCCATTATGTTTCATGTAAGTCATTCTCCTAAAAAAGAAGAAGTGCAAAATGGGAGGAGAAATCTAAAGCAAAGAACGGGCATAAGGGTAAATTGACTCCCATTCAATTAAGAGTGGTGCAATCCACACACCCATTTTTACCTCTCACACACCCTTGATAATGGTTGTCTATTGATTTTCTACTATTCATTCTATCAAATGGCAAAAAACTAAAGAAAAAAAATGCAAAAGGTGAAAATAGATGTGTAAATAGTGCTACTCTAAATTAATTCAACTTTATAGTAATTGAGCTATTAGTTGGCAGCATTGCTCGTTCTTAATAGTGTGACCATCTTTGAATCAAAAAGATTGGTGGGAGAATCTCATGGGCCCCTTTAAATTAATTCAACTTTGATTCCTTTAACTAAAATAGTATGTCTAACCTAGATCAACAAAAATGTTGCTATGCTACATACAGAAACTAGCAACCATCCCACACGGATGTGACATAATATTTCTACAGTCTGGCGCATCATGGAAAAAATGGCCACCCAGAATGAAAAAGTAGTAAATAAGATTCACTATACTCCATTAATAGATAGATAATCCTGTCCAGCTAATGGAAGTCTCTATTTATGGAGTCCCACCACCGTTTTTGAGTACTCATTTAAAAATTTAAGATATAGATTGAGAAAGTAAAGCTTTGTAACCATTCTTACAACAATAATGTCTATATTGCCCTCTAACAATCTCCCTCTATCTAACTACAATCACAACTAACTCAATCAATTACACATTGACAAGTGTCATCATCTTAGCTTTACAATTGTCAACATCTTAGTATATCCATTACGTTTCATGTAAGTCATTCTCCTAAAAAAAAAAGTGCAAAATGGGAGGAGAAATCTAGAGCAAAGAACGGGTATAAGGGTAAATTGACTTCCATTCAATTAAGGGTGGTGTAATCCACACACCCCTTGTATTATACTAACCCAGTGTACCGAAATGTTCGTACCTAAATATATTGTAATGAATTAGTGGCACATAAGAAAATATGCAAAAACATAAGCGTACTGAAAAATCTCTACGGAAATATTTTCTTATATAAGATACTCACCATAATGAAAATTAAAATTTATAATATTTTCATCAAATTTAATTTATGAACACCATAAAATTATAAATAAAAAAGAGAGACATTGAATACATATGCTAGCATTTAATAGAGTCTAGGAACTAAAATCTATTTTTAATCTTGTATAAGACATTTTTCTAAACTTCATCTTGTTTTGGGAATGAAATCTAGTTTTCTATTTGATGAATCAAGCTGCATGAAGTTTTCCATCTACATGTAACAATAAAACTCTGTCCCGCGGAGAAACCACTTAATTCGTCAACCTTGATAAAGTTGGAAGTATCCGAAGCATGCCCATCTAAATTCCTGAAAAGAAAAAAAAAAGAGCATGAAATTTTGAAGTATTACAGAGTTTTCTTTTTGAAACTTCGACACACAGAACCTTCTTCTTCTTCTGGAAATTATCAAAACTAATCTAACTGCGAAATTCCTATCATTAAAACGACATACCAAACTGAAGATATATTGTCGTACGCCTCTTTCACTTCTTCAATGGAGCTATAGCTCCTTATACCAAGAACTGCAACAATTCAATCAATAAAGAAATCATTTAAAATCCATTGTTGGTAAAATTACAAGAAAAATTAATATTCTTCTAAGAAGCAAGTAGACAATTAGGTTGAGGCGTGGGTATCTCACTCTCTTTAAGGAGATTCAAGCCCACTACAGTTTGACAAAAGTTCATGAACCGGTGCAACAGTATATCTCTTAACTTGTCCCCTCTAAGATACAACAGTCCAACTAAATTGTCTTTGTCTAAAATTCTACACAAAAAGAGAAGAGTCCAAAGCTCCACCACAAGAACACCTTTTTTTTTTGCCAATATAAGTAAAAGATAGAAAGTACGAGGAATAAAGATTGTAGTTATTAGGAAATTGGTAGTGAGATCATAAATACGAATAATTTTTTAAAGAATAATACGAATAAGAAACCTTCATCTCTTTTCTACATTTTATTTCACGACATCGTTCAACGAGTGATATATATATATATATATATATATATATATATATATATTGGTTAGCAACGGGGCATAAACCTAAAAGAAAATGAAGTATACAATAGAATATCACGAGTTCCTAACTATATCTGCAACTAGTAACCGATAACAAGGAGTAGCTTGCTAAAAAACATTGGACTCAAACTGCATTACAAATTCAAACAAGTCAAATTATCGGTAACAAAATTCTTTTTACGATAGATATAACGAATTTCACAAGACAACTTTGGTGCATAAGGGCACAACAATTCAGTACTAAACTTCCCATAAAGTAATTATCCACTTTTGCAATTGAAATCAATTAAACCGCAAGAGCAGAATCTGAGTCAATGAATGATATTTTGATTATCAAAAAGAAAAAGGAATGATATTTGACAGGTCAACGATATTTAAACCAGAAAGAGATTAAAAGAAGAAAAAAAAAAAGGAAAGACATATCGAATTAAGTAAACATCTGTTTTCTGCCATTAAAGTTTCGGGAAAACATTTGGAATTAGCAAAATGATAAGGTCTTAGAAAGAAGAGTGAACGTGGCCCTAAATTGGAGCCCTATATTTACAAACCAAACATGACCCAAGCCCTAGCTAGGCCGTAATCTTATCATAATCATATCCTATATTTCATCTCATTAATTCTTCCTCTAGATCTTTTCCCTCTTCCTCTTGTTGCTGGTGTTGTAAAAATGGGGAACACTATGGGAGACTGTGGCTGCGCCGATGCCAAAGATGCAGTGAAACCTGGTCCTGCGCCATTGCCAAAGCAACAAGATCACGTCGATGCACCTTCGACGACCAAAGTGGAGGGTGATGCTGTGGCGCTCGGAGGCCCTGATAAGTCTATTGCGGTGTTGCTCAAGGAGGTACGCATAAACATTTTGCATTTCCAGCAATCTAGTACTGATCTTTTCAATGATTTTATAATTTTATTTCATGCTGAGTTCTTCTTTACTTAATACTCTTATTGGGTTTATACATGTTTCAGCTTAAAAACCCTTAAAAAAAATTTCGACACTTCTATCTGTCTCTTCCTTGCGTATATTAAGCAGTCTTGCTATATCTTATTAGTTGTTGACAATATATAGGTTTTAAATTTGTATATCTGCAAATTCTGATCAATTTTTAATGAGAAATGATTTCCCACAAAAAAAATGACAAATGATCTCCAAACTCTTTTTCTTCTGCACACCCCTACTTACCTTCTTGTTGGCAGTCCCACATCGGTGGGAGAAGTCAACAAATGTGGCTTTAAATATGATTTCTCTATTCTAATTAATACCGAGATCTTTTGTAGTAAAACCTCACACTTGACGGATTTGGCAGGTAGTAACGTTGAGAATAGTATCGGTGTCGTTAGAATGGATACCTCCGAGCCCGTTGATCTAAAAAAATGTCTTATTGTTAATTTATCCATTTGAAAAGTTGAAAAATAGACAAGTCTGTAGACACAAGAAAGTAGTATGCGAAAGCCATTCTCTTTAATTTATAGTTCTACTTCTTCTAATTCTTCTACTCATTCTCAGACTGTTTTATCTATGTCAGAAATAATCTAGTACACTTTGTTTTAAATAGGTTCTTAGTTACTTAGTACATTCTCTTCTTTGCTTTGTGTTTGGATTTGAAAAATTAGGGGAATGGTTCTCTTTCTAATTAGGTGGTCTGAATTCGAATTATTTGTAATAGCCTCTTCGCAAGTGCTCCTGTCAACAATTTTGTAATCTTATTTTGCGTATTTTCTTCTTAATTCTAATATTTTTAATCTTTTGTCCCTTTTTTATACTCATTTGTTCCGATTAAATGAAATGTTAACTTTGGCAACATCTCTATTTGGCAATAAAAAAACCATCTGATTGTGATTTGAGTAATTAGCCCCTGATAAACTTTTCACTCACACTCACTTCATTTGTTGTAACTAATGTCATTGTGTCTCGTAGTGAGGCAAAGCAATATATGTATTCTCCTAGATATAAGCATGTGCTTATGTTTCGGAACTTTCATGTTTGGAATACGACTGAGTCCTTTGGTTTTAGACTTTTAAATTGTTATATCTACGAAGGTGAATTCAAATTTGAAACTTTGTAACATCAAGAAGAGACAAAGTATTACTAGACAAATAGGTTATTGGTGGCCCTTCCGTTTTAGTGTATAATTCTTTTTAAGTACTTCGAACAAAAATGTCCATTCAATAAATACAAAACAATTTTGTACCAACTGAGGTGGTGAGGATTTCTGCATTTAGGGAATTTATCTCGCCATTGCTGCATTGCACGGTAAGAGTTCAATTTTTGTGTTTCCTAGTTTCCCATTTCAAATAATATATTCAAGTAAGGTAGCCATATGATTTCTGACGTTGAAATGTCATTTGTATAAATCAGATTATTCTTCTATAGAAGATTATTTATTTTTTTAAGTATAGAAAATATAGATTAAATTTCCTAAATCTACTAATTCTGTTAACAAAATAGTAGTCAACTTAAAATTTTTATTCTTTGATAACAAGAAAAAAAAACTCATTTGTTTAGAATGGACCACAAATTTACATAAATTAAAGACCTAAATTGTTTGGGTACTAATGGTATTATTAGGCTCGTAAATACGTTCTTAGTTTTTGGTCTAAGTTTGCTTATATCTTAATGGTTTTAAATTCACGATCATATCTATTTAATATCCATTTGCAATATAGGATTTACATGAATTATTTACAATAGGACTACAAAAAGGTAATTAAATATGTGTGTGAACACGGAAAATTCCTGAAACGAAAGAGACAAGAACAACGCGCACAAACAAATATTTGTATTTGATGATTTTGGGTTACAATCTCTCTCTATTTTGATCCTCTGATTCGATCTCCGTAAGGTGTTGATTGGTGGATATTTCGTTGATCCAAGGGCCGTCAAGGCTTGATCTTGGATGAACTGTTGGAAGTTTCTTCAAATGGCCGTGGGCTTGATCTTTGGAGGTGGATTTGAGCGGATCTTCAAGGAGCCGTTGGGGCTTGATCTTGAGGATGAATGTTTCTTCAAGGGCCGTTTGAGGCTTGATCTTGAATAACGGTAATGAGCAGATCTTCAAGGGCGTTTGGGCTTGATCTTGAAGAACAGTGATGGACGGATCTTCAAGGGCTTTTGGGCTTGATCTTGAAGAACGGTTGGATGTGTGGATTTGTCGACGTTGTTAATCCAAAGGGGCCGTTGGGGCTTGATCTTGGATGAACGGATGATGAACGATGGGGCTTTCTTCAAGAGTCGTCGGGGCTTGATCTTGAAAGAACGATGAACGAAGAATGAAGAACACTTTCTTCAAGGGCCGTCGGGGCTTGATCTTGAATTGGTGGATGATTGTTGATCCAGAGGGCCGTTTGGGCTTGATCTTGGAAGAACGATGAACGAAGAACGAAGAACACTTTCTTCAAGGGCCGTCGGGGCTTGATCTTGAATTGGTGGATGATTGTTGATCCAAAGGGCCGTTTGGGCTTGATCTTGGAAGAACGATGAACGAAGAACGAAGAGAGCTTTCTCGATTCTTCGGGAACCTGGATGCTTGAGAGCTTCGGAGTTTCAGAGCTTCAGAGCTTCAAGGTGTAATCTGAATTCCTCCCCCCCTCAAATGAATGAAATGGGCTTGTATTTATAGAATTTTCCAAGGCCTAATTTTGAATATAATAT
This sequence comes from Malus domestica, assembly GCF_042453785.1. NCBI lineage: Eukaryota > Viridiplantae > Streptophyta > Magnoliopsida > Rosales > Rosaceae > Malus > Malus domestica. The sequence continues at coordinate 52,318,972 of NC_091675.1, read as the reverse complement.
TCCAGATGAAATAAGTCGTTTCTGCCAGGTGTTGACACGTGTCCTATTTGATGACTTTTCCAACTCATTTCAATTTTCGTTTAGTCACACGCTACGTGTAAAATTTATGTAATACATGAGCGTTGACACTTTGATTTATCGGTCAACATTTATTTACCGAAATTTCGATGTCTACAAATGCCCCCACTTCAAGGCACGTCGTATACATGTGCTTGTCACGTGTAGGAGATGCGTTTTGAAGTCCCTTACTGTAGATGTCGATCCAAGGGCCGTCGAGGCTTGATCTTGAATTGGGCTTGAGATTTCTTCAAGGGCCGTTGAGGCTTGTTCTTGAACTTTCGTTTGAAATTTCTTCAAGGGCCGTTGAGGCTTGTTCTTGAACTTTTATTTGAAATTTCTTCAAGGACCGTCGAGGCTTGATCTTGAAGGTTGAAATTGGACCACAAGGGGCCTCATGTGGTAGATGATCTTTGGCTTTGGTAGTGGGTGAATCGGCACATATTTTGTTGCGCTTGTTGACTTTCCACAGCTTTGATCTTGAACTGGGTTGGAGGTTTTTCTGGATTCCTCCAATTGTTGATTTTCCACAGCTTATTCTTGAACTAGGTTTTGATTCAAGGGTGGTAGACACTTAATCTTGAATCAGACTTGTGATTTCCTCAAGGGCCGTCAAGGCTTGATTTTGAATTTGGCTGGAAGCTTCTTCAAGGGCCGTTGAGGCTTGATTCTTGAAAGTTGACTCGAACACATGGCAAGCAGGCACGAGGTAAAGGTGACAACCTGTTTCTTTGTTCAATCTTTCTAATTCACACCTGAGCAGTTTGGTCAACGGTATGATCTTCAAGATTGATGAACTCTTCTTCCAGTTGGTGACTTGATCTTTAAGGATTCGATTCAAGGGTGGTGAATCGGCACGTGCAGCCCACAACGCCTAGTAAGTCGACCCAAGAATTTGAGGGTCAAAACAAGTTCACCGTCCTCAGGCAGATGCGACATCTTCTCGAGTTCTTCATCTCAGACTCTTTCTGCTGAGTTGACTGTGCATGCTGCATTCTTCTCTGCTTGTTTCTTCAGGCAGATATGGCAGCTTCTCGAGTTCCTCAGTTCGGACTCCTTCTGCTGAGTTGACCGTGCAGACCGCATTCTTCTCTGCTTGTTCCTTCTGCACCTTGTCTCCACATGCTGCAAGGTATCATTTTCACTTGCCTTATCTGTTCTCCAGGCAGATGTGGCAGCTTCTTTGAAAGTACAGCAGCAGTAGAAGGCGAGTACTCGAGAGCAGTGCTAGGTAGTCAATCAGGGAAGGGTTCCAAGCAGTCGGTTCCTTACCCGAGTTTGAGTGGAAGTTCCGGCATATTGTTTTCTTTATCCTTGTCTTTGTAAGTAAGAACAAGGACAAAGGAAAGGACAGGGAGAACGCATGATATGAGATACTCTTGCTTTCTACCCTAGTGATATGAGATACTTTTGCTTTGGTGTCATTTGTTTGCCGAGGTACCCCAAGGAATAAGGAACACTGAATGACTCGAGAGGTTTCTTTGGGAAAGCATTTTTGGAGATGAAGAAATGTTATGTATGTCTGCCTTACTATGTAGGGTGAAGGTAGACAGTTTATAGGAAGTTCTTTAATACTTGTAGATGTACTATTCTTTCACTCGTGTCGACAACTAACGCGTGATTGAACAGTAAAATTTCACGTGCTTTCTCCTTCACCGAAAATCTTCGACAAATTGCCCGTGATTTGCGCAAAGTTGAGTGTGCATATGACAGGTGATGACGAGGCTGAAAAGACTGGCGCCTCTTCGATATCTGGGATTGGCGCTTTAACAAATTGCCCGTGATTTCCGCAAAGCTGAGTTTGCGTGTGACGGGTGTTGACGCGTCTGGAAAAGCAAGATGCTTCTCCGATTTCTGAGCTTGCCTCTTCGATTTTTGAATGGCCTCTTCGAATTCTGAGCTCGCCTCTTCGATCTCTGAAATCCCGTCGAGTGCTGATTTTTTATAGAGGCATGCAGTTTGTTTCAAAGCACACTTGAATTTTCGCTTGTGAAAACTCCCCTCTTGCACTTCTAAGATCTTGATTTGTCTGATCTCTTCTTCCTTCAACACTTTGAAAATGTCTGGACCCTCCGACCGTCGTTTTGACTTGAATCTTGGTGAAGAGGCAGTCCCGCCTTCTCCAGACAACATATGGCGCCCATCCTTCATATCCCCTACTGGTCCTCTTACCGTTGGGGATTCGGTGGTGAAGAATGATATGACCGCTGCGGTGGTGGCCCGAAACCTTGTCACTCCCAGAGATAACAGACTACTTTCCAAACGGTCTGATGAGTTGGCTGTTAAGGATTCTCTGGCTCTCAGTGTGCAGTGTGCAGGTTCTGTGTCTAATATGGCCCAACGCCTATTTGCTCGAACCCGTCAAGTTGAATCATTGGCGGCTGAAGTGATGAGTCTCAAACAGGAGATTAGAGGGCTCAAGCAGGAGAATAAACAGTTGCATAAGCTCGCACATAGCTATGCGACAAACATGAAGAGGAAGATTTACCAGATGCAGGAATCTGATGGTCAGATTTTACTTGATCATCAGAGGTTTGTGGGTTTGTTCCAGCAGCATTTACCTTCGTCTTCTGGGGCTGTACCGACTGCTGAGGCTTCAAACAGTCAACCTCCGGCGCCTTCTCTTCCTGGAGCACTGCCGAGTTGTGAGGCGCCACCTGATCGTCCTTGAATATCCCCTCTTGTAAATTTGATTTGATTTGATTTTTTTTTTTTTTTTTTTTTTTTTTTTTTTTTTTTTTTTTTTTAGGTATGTATAATGCAAATTTATGTAAAATTTCCAGAAAAATAAATAAAATGGACTTTTATTTCTCTTAATGTTTTTTTTTTTTTTATTTTATTTTTTATTTTTTTATTTTTTATTTTCCTTTCTTTTCCTCTGTTTTATTTTTTGCACATGGTGCCTGAGCACCAAATATCAAACAATTCTTTTCTTTAATCATGGTGCCAGACGCACCTCTCCTTTTTTCACGTGGTGCCATCACCACTTTGCTCCACCATCCTTTTTTTTTTTTTTTTTTTTTTTTTTTAATATATTTTTTCTGTATAAATTTGGGTAGTGGGTAGAGGAATTTGCAGGGAGCGGAGCTCGAGTTTGAGGAAGAGCTTCTCGGCCGGCTAGTCGTTTGACAGCGGTCTTTGAAGTTGTTGGCAGCTGCGAGGCAAGAGACGGTGGAGGTGGAGGTGACCAGGGCAGCTGTGACGGACAGAGACGCCATGGCAGGACCTCGAGGAGTTTTAAGATACTGGTGCAGGTACTGGTGAGGATGTGCAGGTTCCTTGGATGGTGCAAATTATTAGATGGAGGCCAAGCGCTGCGGTGGAAGGAGTCGATGCCGAGAGCGCAGCCCAACTTGCTCCGGGTGTGCGCACCATATACAGCAGGTGGGGTTTGGTGGAGATTCAGACGACGCGGCGACAGAGTTGGCACCACCTTCCAGCATCTCGAATGTGGAGCTCTAATGGTGAAGAGGGGTTGGGCTGGATGTCGCAGAGACAGCGGAGATTGATCCTTGGAGAGCCTGAGCTTCTTCCTGCACGTCTCGCCATTCTTTTCGTCGCTGATGCCACGAGAGCCGTCTCTCTCGAGGTCGAGATCCTTGCCGTTGGCGTCTCTCTCGCTCCGCCTGCTGCTACTCTCGACACGGTGCTGTTGGGGAAGGATGATCAGCTAGGAAGAAGAAGCTGGGTTGCTGCTTCCATTGCTGGGCAGCCGAGGAAGAGAAGTGGAGAGCTTGGAGTTTGACGCAGCCGTGGAGGAAGAAGACGGAGGAGTGGAGTTCGTGGCGTATGCAGGAAGTCTCGGCCTTGAAGTGGATGAGGGTACGACGACAGCAGATCCACCATTTTCTCTGAAAGCTTTACGGAGCTCTGACAGAGAGAAGATCCTCAGCAAATCCCTGTCGTCATTAGACCATTTCAGCCCATATACCTCAGACTTGTGGCCAACAGGCTTGCTGATGTAATTGTCTGGGACTCGAGGATCATGTTGAAGTATGTTCCGGTCTCGGCTTTCTGAAGCTAATATGCGCGAGTTCCACGCCAAAATTCCAGTCCTTGTTTGGTGCCTACCCATCGTTCGAACCCTCTTGCACTGCATCCCATCCCGAACCTGGACTCGACCAAGACTTGTGCCAATTGACAAGTCTGACCCCTCCCGTGTCCGTTGGATAGAGCACACACCGTCATTAGGCCTCAAGTCACACAATTTTGTCACCTTGCTTGTTTGATGTACTCCAAAGATAAACACTGGTGCCGAGTCAAACTGCCAGAGCATTTTGGGAAGACCATTCCACAAGGTTCAAGTAAAAGTCATCTTGTAGTGATGGAGCATCCAGAACCTTATGGGGTGTCTTGGGGACCTTGCGAGGAGGCTTGAGAGGACGATGATGATGAGCATGGATGGTCGGGGAACGGCAAAGACAGGATAAAATCTTCAATCCGACCTCGCCCTTGATCTGAGAAAACACTCTCCGTTTCTCCAGTATCAGCTTTGGAATGCGCCCAGTAGTAAAGGCTTGACCCTGCCAGTGACAACAGCGTAAGAACAGTGCCGGCGGCAAACATGCCCTTGCGCAGAGTAGCACAGGACAAGTCATCTACTTTGAAGATTCCCCGGTACTTGGTGTGGTATGCATTCTTTGCCGACCCAGCCAACAAGCACGCCTCCGCTCCCAAAAAGGTTGTCCAGGAGAAGACGAAGAAGAAGACGGTCCAAGTGGTGGAGGAGCCAGTGACTAGACCTTTGCCGCAGCAGAGACACCTGGTGACGACGTTAAGCACCGTCTGGCTGACGGCAAGCAGCCCAAACGCCGCTAGTCCGTACACCGTGGAGGCATCCGTGCCGTACACGCAGTAGGTACGCTCGTCGTACTCATCGGGCACTATCTTTGCCGTGCTACGGCGTCGTTCGGTGCCGACGGCGAAGATGAAGGCGATGAGATGGAGGGAGGTAACGATGGCGACTATGGGTATCGAGACTGCCATTGTTGTCTCTCGCTTTCTCAGTGGGGAGTGTGTGGGAAGGACTGGTTGGAGCAGTGCCTGGTGCGGATCTGTTCCAACGAGCCCGCGCTCCAATGGACGACAGATCGGAGTATGGAATCGATCCGCCGCTCAAGGTCGAAGGCGGAGTTGAGGCAGGGATCCTTGCACACCTGCAGCCACGGCTTGCAGACCAGCATCAGCGCACTCCATCGGTGCTCCAGGGTGAGATTCTCAGGTCGTCAGCGTCGGTCCGAAAGGAGAGCTCTAGTGATCAGGCTGAAGACATGGGGAAAGGAGCCAAGTGGGTCAGATTTTGTAGCCGGGCTCACGGTTTGGGTCTGAGGAGAGATGGAGATGGGCCAAATTTTGTAGCTGGGCTCAGATATGTATATATATATATATATATTTTTTTTTTTTAAATTTTTTTTTTTTAATAATTTTTTTTTTTAAAGAAATTGTAATTTAATTTTGTACCAAGAAAATTGCAAGTAAATTTGTAATAAAATTGACCTTCATTAATGAGACTTTAATCAAACCCCCTTTTTTTTTTTTTTTTTTTTTAATAAGATTGACTTTCTTTAATAAAACATTTATTTATATTTTGATGTGACTGAACTCGAAAAATTGAACATTCGAGCTGCCTACGTACCCCTCCAAAGAAGAGATCAAGTCATAACGTAGTTCAAAACACATTTTTTTCTTGGTATTTTCTTTTGGTGGTGCCGTTTGCAGTTTTAACTCATGCAGGCAAGGAGTGTTGGTGTCGTTTGCAGTTTCAACTCGTGCAAACAAGGAGCATTTGGTGTCGTGTTGCAGTTTCAGCTCGTGCAGACCAGGAGCGTTGTGCCATGCAGTTTAGGCTCGTGCAGGCGAGGAGCTTCGTGTCCTACAGTTTAGGCTCGTGCGGACAAGGAGCTTTGGTTCGTCAAGCGATCTGAGAGAGTTGTTCCTCGCAATCTTCGTAGCAAGGAGCCTTGACTGAGTAGTTGAAGAAGTCTTCTGGGAAGATGTCACGCATCGTGATGGGGATGGATGATCTTCGTGTCAAAGTTTCATTATCTCCAACACTTTCACATTGTTCTAGAGGTGAACATGAGCTGTTTTGCCCCCTTTCCCATTGGTGAGCTTGTGGAGAAGACATATGCTTCTTGTGCAATTTCTTCGGCGTGACATAAGTCCATCCTTCAACTTCACTCGGCTTGACTGGCATGTTTTTGGAGCATGCCCCCAGCAATTGAGGTGAAAATTTTGAGTTGACAGAGCCGGAAGTGACGTCTTTTTCCAGGATTTCTTCTTCTTTGTCTTCTTGAGCCTTCTCTTCAGTGTGGTCCTCTTGGGTTTGTTGCCGTGAAGATTGGCCGGTGTAGATGATGGTGCGCCTCCTTACCTTTAGTGGTCCTTTTGTGTCGACTTCTAAAGTTGCTTGACGTTTCATCCTTGAAGGAATCAAGCTTTGAACATCGTCTTTTCCTGCTAGACTGTCGAGCTTCTCTCCCTTTGGCGTTGTCTTCCTGTTTCTAGAAGGCTTCTTAGTTTCTTCAAATCTGTCCAAAGCCGACCGTTGCGGAAGAGATCTAGCTGTGCCTCTTTGTTTCTTGGGTTTTGATAACCTTTCAAAGACTGATCTTTGCGGTGTTGGCGTCTCAAGCCTTTTGAAGACGAAAGTTTGGTCTCGACCACTGATGCGATCAAGTGCTGCAATTCTAGGTTTTGAATAATTCAGCCTTTCGAAGACTGAAGTTCGAGGGGTGGGTTTAGGCTCCTCTTTTGGCCTTGTGACTTGTGGTCTTGGCTTCCTCATTTTGTAGGTCACCGATGTCCACCCTTTCTTATCACCAGTAGATGCATCTTGGTTGCTTGCCCCTGGTGATGGTTGTGTAGGAGGTGTCATGTGACTTGAACATTGACAGGAATGGTCATGCATGCTTCGGATATGCACAGGATCGAGTGATTCAAACACGATAGTAGTAGTGTGTGCCGCAACCGTGTCTTCGAGGTCAAGCTCGATTTCCCCTTGCTGTGCTAGCTTCAAGATGAGATCTTTCAGTACGAAGCACTTTTCCGTTGGATGACTGATGAAGCGGTGGAATTTACAGTATCTTGGGTTGTCGGTATGATTCATCTCTTCCGGCCGTCTGCACTCAGGCAAACTGATCACCTTCTTGTCCAACAAGTCATCCAGCATGGCAACTACATCAGAGTCGGGGAATGGATAAATCTTCTCCTCAAGCTCCTTCAAAGTACGTCTACGCATCTCTTGATCACGAAAATCTTTGGTTTGAATCGCCTTGCCTCGTGTAGGGATTTTGACGGGAGCTTTGTTGACTGTCATTGCTTCCTTTGTGGATTTCCACGTAGCCTTCTCCACCTTTGTCTCAAGAACTTTGTCGTTCTTGTAGTTGGCGATCGGTTCCTTCTTCCCATGATGGGCGATGCTTAGCTCCATGTCATGGGCGCGAGTGGCTAGCTCTTCGAAGGTCCGTGGTTTGATGCCTTGAAGAATGTATTGCAAACCCCATTGCATGCCCTGGATGCACATCTCAATTGAAGAGGTCTCCGAGAGCCTATCTTTGCAGTCGAGGCTTAGAGTGCGCCATCTGTTGATGTAGTCAATGACTGGCTCGTCCTTCCACTGCTTTGTGCTCGTTAGCTCTAGCATGCTCACAGTGCGGCGGGTGCTGTAGAAGCGGTTGAGGAATTCCCGCTCTAATTGCTCCCAGCTGTTGATGGACTCGGGCTCTAGGTCCGTGTACCACTCAAAGGCATTTCCTTTCAGCGAGCGCACAAACTGCTTGGCGAGGTAGTTTCCCTCTGTCCCCGCGTTGTTGCAAGTTTCGACGAAATGTGCAACGTGCTGCTTTGGGTTTCCTTTTCCATCAAACTGCATGAACTTTGGTGGTTGATAACCCCTTGGCATCCTTAGGGCATCAATCTTCTTGGAATAGGGCTTCGAGTAGAACAAGGAGGTATGTGAGCTCCCTTCGTACTGTGCCTTGATGGTGTTGGTGATCATCTCCTGCAGCTGCTGGATAGAAAGAGATCCCATGAGTGCCGTTGCTTGGTCTGGCTCCGGCTTCCCATCGATTTTCTTCACCGGGGGTTCTTCGTCTCCGCCAGCTCCTCCCTTTAGTGGATCATCCTCTGGGTCGGGTTTATCGCCGTCTTGTGCCTCCAATCGGTTGACTAGTGCTGCAATTTGCAAGTCTTTTTCTTCCACTGTTCGGGTTAGCCTTGCGATTGCTTCATTCATTTGAGCCAGCTGCTCATCGATTGAAGTTGCTCCAATGGTCATGACTTGCATGGCTGAACTGTCGCTTGAATCGGCATCGGAGAGCATGGATTCGGAGTATTTCCTTGGGCTTTCCCCCCTTGGTGCCCTTAGTGAGGCTAAGGTGATCAAAGGCTCGTGCCTTGGGTGCTTTTGTTCCCTTGGCAGAGTTGATGCAGAGGTGAAAGAGGCGGCAGAAGTAGCTCTTGCCATGCTTCGAGTCGTGATGCCCAAAGTGACACCAGTTGCGACGAGGACGCTTTTGTTATTTGCGCCGGTTGCGGGAACAGTTTGAGCCTTCCTTGATGCCATTAATTTTGGAAGTGCCCTTGAATTTCTTGAACGGAGAAAGAGATGAGAGGCAGAGATTGTCCCACTGGGCGTGCCAATTTGTGAACACGGAAAATTCCTGAAACGAAAGAGACAAGAACAACGCGCACAAACAAATATTTGTATTTGATGATTTTGGGTTACAATCTCTCTCTATTTTGATCCTCTGATTCGATCTCCGTAAGGTGTTGATTGGTGGATATTTCGTTGATCCAAGGGCCGTCAAGGCTTGATCTTGGATGAACTGTTGGAAGTTTCTTCAAATGGCCGTGGGCTTGATCTTTGGAGGTGGATTTGAGCGGATCTTCAAGGAGCCGTTGGGGCTTGATCTTGAGGATGAATGTTTCTTCAAGGGCCGTTTGAGGCTTGATCTTGAATAACGGTAATGAGCAGATCTTCAAGGGCGTTTGGGCTTGATCTTGAAGAACAGTGATGGACGGATCTTTAAGGGCTTTTGGGCTTGATCTTGAAGAACGGTTGGATGTGTGGATTTGTCGACGTTGTTAATCCAAAGGGGCCGTTGGGGCTTGATCTTGGATGAACGGATGATGAACGATGGGGCTTTCTTCAAGAGTCGTCGGGGCTTGATCTTGAAAGAACGATGAACGAAGAATGAAGAACACTTTCTTCAAGGGCCGTCGGGGCTTGATCTTGAATTGGTGGATGATTGTTGATCCAGAGGGCCGTTTGGGCTTGATCTTGGAAGAACGATGAACGAAGAACGAAGAACACTTTCTTCAAGGGCCGTCGGGGCTTGATCTTGAATTGGTGGATGATTGTTGATCCAAAGGGCCGTTTGGGCTTGATCTTGGAAGAACGATGAACGAAGAACGAAGAGAGCTTTCTCGATTCTTCGGGAACCTGGATGCTTGAGAGCTTCGGAGTTTCAGAGCTTCAGAGCTTCAAGGTGTAATCTGAATTCCTCCCCCCCTCAAATGAATGAAATGGGCTTGTATTTATAGAATTTTCCAAGGCCTAATTTTGAATATAATATTCCAGATGAAATAAGTCGTTTCTGCCAGGTGTTGACACGTGTCCTATTTGATGACTTTTCCAACTCATTTCAATTTTCGTTTAGTCACACGCTACGTGTAAAATTTATGTAATACATGAGCGTTGACACTTTGATTTATCGGTCAACATTTATTTACCGAAATTTCGATGTCTACAATGTGATTTACAAAAGGTAATTTCTCCAGCATTTTTCTAAACACAAATATTAACACATCACAGTCACAGTTAATGTTTCCACTGACAACAAACAAAATGGAAGATGGTTTTCTTTTAATTTGTCATTGCATGAGTGTTTGGTTTTTTTCTTTTTAATTTGTCATTGCACGAGCGTTAAACAACGCAACAATGTTAAATTTTAGTTCTCATCCCTATTTTTCCTACTTCATTGATTAAAACCTTGTTTCTTTTTAATTTTTTATCAAAGTCCTTAAATTTTAATAAACGTCATTAATTATTTCAATAATAAAATATGTTTTAAACCCTAAATATATTCATTTGGTGTTAGAAACGTTACATTTTGTATATTTATATTTATGGTTAAATTTTTAATCACACATTTTTATTTTTCGTTTGTACCCATTTTTAATTTGCAACCATTTTTTTAATTTGTACCAACTTTCTCTTCAGTTTTAATTTTTACTCATATATTAATTCCTTTTAGTGCCCATATTTTTTAAACTTTTATTTGTATTTGTACCCATATTTTTGAATTTATTTGTACCCATTTTTTAATTTTGCTAAATGTACCCATGCTAATTATATGTATTTATTTTATGTTTTAAAATATATCAATTTTTTTTAAAATATGTTAATAATTATGTGGGTACATTATTTTTTTGCTATAATTTTTGTGAAGAACAATATTACTCTAAAATTGATTTTTAAGTATTTATTATATTTTAAAAATATTATTTGAATTTGTTTAAATTTCATAATTGGTTGGACATTAAATGCATAAATGCATGAGTTAAATCTCTTAATTCAAAGAGGCTAAGGACCTCGATCAAAATATTTAAACAAACAAGATTTTAGTCTAACAATTAGGTTGATTAGGAACTGGAACCAAAATGACCCATTTTAATAGCACTTATAGTTCTTTGTTTGACTTTTGAGCTAGTACATACATAATCTCCAGTTTTGGTGATTAAACTAAAACCTTGTGACCCAACGCTCTGGGTTCAAAATTTCAAATCCCCCTTTTACAGTATAGCTTGTATCAAATCACTACCGTACTACTACACTGTATATAAATAGTTTCTTTATTTTCTTGTATTCACCCATTTGTGGCCTATCATTTGATCACAATATTACCTCTCCAATGTGAGCTATATCAATGCTAATTGTGAGTATTATTTGTGTATGCTACATCTTGTTTTTTAGATTCTAAAGTTATACATATTTTTTGGTTATTATGTTTAACACAATGATTGTAACCTATATAAAATTCGGCTATATCTAATATAGACATTTAGCTTGAAACCTATAATTTAACACAATGATTCGGTATTCGCAGATCGAAGAAATGAAAGAAAACCATCGTGAAAGGCCATCTGGAGTTTTAAGTGAGTCAAAACAAGAAAAGCCAAAGAATGAGGGAAAAGGATCGTCGCTAAGCCAGGGTTCAGGGTAAAGTTTCTAAAGCTGCAACCAGCCACAGAAAAACTAAGAATAAATGTTTATACATCTGTCAAGACAAAGAGACTTATTAGGACTACCTTTTTTCAGTAGTTTTGTTCTAAAAAATACCCCATTTTGTTTGAGGTCAAAAAATGTTTTGAATTTTACGATCATGTCATCGTGTGTCTCCGAGATAGATTAATGAAGAGAAATTTTCATCCAAATATTAGTCAATTTTAGAGGTTTACTCTCCCTTTTTCTTAATGTATACACTCTTCTAGCGTTTTTTTTTTTTTTTTGATACAGTAGTGATACTTTTCACTGATGAGTCAGAAATTTGGGCTAAAGCCACTTGATGAAAATGTTCAAACAGTAAACAAATTAAAACACAAGGATCAACTTGTCAGATTGCAAGCCCATGCACGATGCATGGACATTGAAATCCAATCAAGCAAATCACGCTTGACAAAAAAAAAAAGAAAAAAGCAAAACACGTACATGTATCAATTAGAGCGTCTCCAATCATGCTCATTATCTAAATAAATTTTAGCTAAAAATACCAGAAAGTTAGGAGCTCTGTAGAAGAGTTTACTCCAATCACACTCTCTGTTTTGAGGAGTTATATGGATTGCGGAAAAATAAGAATAGAATTTTATTTAATATCATTAAAATATTAATAATTCATTCTAAAAGCTCCTTTCTTACTCCCGAGGTTTAGCAGCTCCTAGGAGAATCCCTATCTTAGGAGGTGGATAAGAAGTGTGATTGGAGATGGATTTTTCCAAATCCTCCCCAGATTTTAGCTAGGACCTCAACTAGAAAAGCCATTGGAGATGCTATTCTTAACCCCATACAGTTGTTTAATTTCCTCGACGTCGTCATAGCTACCAAGGAATACTGGGGACCTCTCGTGTATCTTGTTTGGAACCAAGTCTAGGGCCTGCAATATTAACCATTTGGTAAGTTATTATATATCCAAGTGCTTCAGAAAGTTAAAAATTTAGCAAAATCTTGACGTCCAGCTTGATCAAATAACGTATATTTAGAAATAAGTTAATCTTGTAGTGTAAGGTAAAAGTATGGCCAACTAATATACCCTTTGCTTTCCAGTAAAAGCTTGACCTCCTGCTTGCTCAACCAGGTATGACATCGGGAAAACTTCGTAAAGAACTCTGTTTCAATGAGGAAATTGAATTCTTATTAAATTCCAAATCTCTTGTTACAAGAACTAATCGACGAAAAAAATTGTTACAAGAACTAAGTCCAAGAGAATTTGTGTGCAACTGTCTGCATTTGCAATAAAATGACATAGTAAATGGTGTACATGTAAAATGATTCGTGTTCATTCCATAGAATTAAAATGCACGTCAAACGCACGTAAGCCTTAAAGCACTTGGCATATCATATAATTAGTGGGATAAAAGTTGATAAAGAGAGAGCGCGCATGTACCGTAGTTTTCCATTTGGGCTTTTCTTATCGGCAGGGTACATAAACATGCCTCCGTATAGCAATGTTCGGTGCACATCAGCAACCATGCTGCATAAGTTTTATATGAAGGACGCGTAGGTTTACAATTTGATAAAAAGAGTAGCAAAATCTAGGAACAGAGATAATACGAAGAATGAATCACCTTCCAATGTATCTAAGAGACTTGGGAGATGAACCATCTTGGGGGAACTTGCATTTTTCCACATACCTGCGAGATAAAAGCATTGATTATACTACTGATTGATTCTATTTTTTATTAGTCACTTACAATTTTAAAGTTGTTCAGAAGGCAAATTATGTAATTAATATTCAGGACGCATATACTTGGTAGTTTGCTCATCCCAGTTCTGTGCATTTCCTTCATTTACTGAGTAGATCTTTCCCTTCTGCGGAATCTGCACATACTTGAAGAGTAAGAGTACATCCTAGCTAGTCTCCTAGTGTTATATTGTCGTTAACTGTCATATTATATGCATTCTTCGGCTCCTAACAAATTGATCAACAGCAAACGATAATAAAAATTTGACACTAGATTAACTGAAATCTGTTTGTGTCCAATCTAATTTTGTCAAGTTAAACGAGAGGAATCAAGTAGATATATATGCCGTTTATATATGCGCACCTTAATGTTGGAATGAGTTAATATAAATTCCCCTAGCGATGGATCAAGCGTGAAGCCATTCACTCCATTTCCAGTACTAAGCACCAGCTGCAGTTCCACGCCAACTTTATTAGCAAACATTTCACAACAGAATTGTTGCAAAGCTATAATTCAAGTTGAATAATTTGTGTGTAATTTACCGTGCAAGAGCTTCCATACATGCAATAACCAGCGGCTACCATCTTATTCCCAGGTCGCAGTACATCCTCAAGACTTGGGTTTTGCTTATCTTTCGCCACATAAATCCCAAAGATCTGAGTGCAGGTGAATGCTGGCTTATATATGTACTAATTATATTAATCTAGAAGCTTAATTAACGAGACCAGTTAAAAAAAGAAGGGGGCTAGCTAATACGTACAGTTCCTATAGAAACACCACAATCGATGTTGGAGGATCCATCCAACGGGTCAAAAACAACAATGTATCTGCAAAATCAACGGGAATTTAGTTGCACACACCTAAGTATCTAATTATACAACTGTAGCTGTATACACGAAAGGATATAGAAACACAAATGATAGAAACTAGAAACCTTCCACGCTTTGATGACTCTACGAATATGGCCTCTTCATCCTCTTCCGAAACAAGAATGCACTGGAACAAGGTAAATTTAGAAACAAACAAACAAATTATGACGCTGAACCTAATGTAATTTGCACCTTTCTTTTATTTACTTTGTACTTGAAACACTCTGAAGTGACCTAAACCAGCTTCAACTGGAAGACGTGAACACGTGAGTAACCTGAACTTTTGAGTCTAACGCTGAAAGTAATACAACTTATTCAGTAGTGCCAATGACAAATTAATGATATGCTTTAAGCCTTCAACAGACTTACAGTACGGCCACTGCTAGTTAGCGCTTTCACAAAAACTTGATTTGAAAGCACATCCAATTTCTTCTGCTCTTCACCCTAAAAATGAAACAGCAGCCAAATACAGTATGTACTTTAGCCAGACTACGATTCACAAAAGAACAAATTAATATACACAGAGTCATATAGGCTGCTCACTTGAACGTTGGTCTCTCCAGCAAGTCCAATTAATTTTGCAAGACCTGCCTGTAAATAAAAAACATAAATATGTAATGAGTATGTAAATATAGAATACATAATTTATCTACGTTGGAATACATAATTTCATAGGCAAGCTCTTTGATCAGGAAAAATAGATATATAGCGGTTTTCATGACAACTAGTCAGATTAATATTTGCTTAGTTTAGATTAAACTAATACTGATGATATGTACGGCCCAGACACGTATCAGTTAGGAGTCAGATACTATCCTAAAATGGCCCTATACGTATCACATACAGGGTATATATTAAAAAATTAGGAGAGTTTAACATTCAAAAATATCTTATTGTTGCAAGAGGTCTCAAGTATGACTGATTCTCCCCATTAGTGTCAGGGTATTTCTCTCTTTCATGATATATACCTTTTTTAGATCCTTTATCAGGGGTTCATGATGTCTTACTCCTACACAGGACCTAACTATACACATTATAAGGTAATGAAAATCAGAATTTTTATTTTTATTTTTTCATTTAATTCAACAACTACATAATCTTGCCAATGCAGATGAACCAAGATTAAAAAATGAAATAAAGGCGTGAAGGACATGAAGAAAAAAACCTTGCTAACGGAGGAGCAGACAAATTTGCAACCGAGAACAATGTGGTTGAGTAAGATGGTTAAATCGCCACGTGCCTCGGGATGCTTGGACTGCTCGTTAAGAACAAAACGAGTGATGGTCATTAGATCAGTTCTCTGAGCATCAGCCGCATGATCCATTGTTAGTGAATAATGAGGATTCAGATTTCAGAGATAGTTAAAGAAGAGTACGTAGAAGAAGAAACTGAAATGATGGAATGATGGAGATCGATCGAGAACTATAAAATATGCAAGAACTAGGGTTCGACAAATGGAATTGGATTAGTAGATATTATATTCCACATTTTCAGGATGAGCACTTGGACTGATTAAACCACTGACGTTGCTATAGGATAAAACCAACCAACAAAATACTGCAAAGTCAGATGAGAGATGTCAGATTGATGAGCTACCCCTACGAAACCGGGACACCAGTACCATCTATGTTGGCTTGAGATACCCCCACATTTAGGTAATTTCCATTCCCATAACGTGGGATCTTAACAGAGATGATAAGAATAACTTCTTGTGGCCACTCCATGAGTTGTGTACAGTACTTGTACTAGTTGTGACAGAGCCTCATGGCTATTCTTTGTCATTGGATTTTTAGTTTTACTTTTTTCATTGGATTATTCTTTTGTTGGATGAGATTCAAAACACTATAACACAATATAAATGATTGCTCAATACGATCCATCTGAAACCCAAATGTAAAAATAAACAATAAAAGTATAATCTTTACTTACAATAGATGCGAGGCCTGAAAGCTACCATGAGGCATAGCACAAAAAGGAAAATAGATGAAGCACGCACGCCTCTTCAGTCTTAACTAGCTCTCAACTAATTATTCAGAGACCAAACCAATTTGATTAATTATAACTGTACGAAGCGGTCCTTTCAATAATACAACAATCAAATTGAGATACATTGATAAACAATTTGAACCAACCAATCCACTTTATCAATGCATCCACACTTAACTTCATAGACAAGCAAATAATTAAACAGTTAGAGTGCTGTAAAGAAAAGAGTTGAGAGAGAAGCAAAGCATAATAGTTTTTTTTTTTTTTTTTTTTTTGCACAAAAAAACACAAGAGCACTTCCACTCATCATATTTTGCGATGGCAAGGTACCACAACACCCTTCACCTATTGTTGTGAGCCTGGAACCATAGCTGGGGCCATGGCAATTATAGTCCCAAGCCCAGCCATGGTTGGATGACATCATCTATGTAAACGTTGCATGGGGCTCACTCAAAAGCTGGAAATGCAACGGTCTTTGCAAAGTGACACTTTTTTTGCCTTTTGATTCAAATAGTAACTTCAATCTAATGATCCCGATTTTTTTTTTCATAAATAAATTATATATTAAATTTTGAAATATATATTTGAAATAAAAAATTCCCATTTTTGTCCACTGAAAATAAAATATGAACATGTAGTGCAACTATTGCAACTTATTCTAAATTCTCATCCATTGAAAAATGATTAAAAATTATCTCATAAATGAAGAACAAAAATATCATCGTAAATGGTAATTGCCACAACTATTACTATTCACTATTCACGCAATTTTAGCTTGTGCTTGCATATCAAGGAAACTAATGTTGGAGTCAAATATGAAAGTCCAACCTTAATAGGTTTACACAATTGTATCCAGAATAAAATAGGGTTAGAGGTTTGATTAGGGAGCTATTTCTTGTGCCTTAAGAAAGAGTAAAAGCCACTCAATATTACGGTCTAATGGTATTCCTCTTCACTTGGAAGTGAGAGGTCTTAGGTTCGAATTTCGTGGATAGCGAATTCGATACCAAATTAGGCTACCCATTGTGTTGCTTTGTTGAACTCCCCTTCCTAGTAGTGTTAAAATATCAATGTACTAGGAAGAAAAAAGAAAAAGAGTAAAAGCCAGGTTATATTCCTATAGGCTCAGCGGTTCCTGCGTGAAATAAAATTTTGTGGGCTTTAATAATCTATTTATAGGCTCATTAAGGTTTATAGAATCCGTTATTATGTAAGATTCATGAACCCTATATAAGTTTGAAGTCCCACGCTGCTATTACATTACAACTTTCGAACTCCCCATCAGTTCATTGTACAAGGAGCAGCATTGTATAGATGTGCTGCAAGTTATCTCGTCCTCGTGTTTGATCATTCAACAATTCATCATGTCGCCTTCTCTAGGTAAGTAAAGTTATGTGTTTTGATTAGCATGAAACAATATTAAATTTTACAACTAACTCCTAACTCCATCTTCATCTAAGCTTGTCCTTCCGATATCATCTGTGTATGAGCGAAATAGATGCAACTTTTCTCATACCAAACCATCAATATCCAGCCAAGCTAACCATGAAGCTTGACTGAATCGGTATGTAGGTGGGTCGCATTAATTTTGGACATGAGTTGGTAAACTAGACTCATCGACACCGGATCATAGCCCAGCTAGATAATTGCTAGCACAAGTGCACAACAAAATCCCTGTATTTGTTAATTAGAGTTGATTAGTTCCTTGGTTAATCAACTGTACATATTGTACCTGGAAACGCATGTCATGTATCGAGAACATTATTTAATTTGAGATAGATAGAAATCTCTCCCTCTCTCTCTCTCTTTATAATTTACTGAGATTTGTTGAAGTTTCAACCATAAAGTTTTACCGACACGTTTAGACTTTTTAGATAAAATGGTTCTGAAAATTGTCATAACTCCTCATTTTGATTTTGATATTCAAAATCGATAGAAATGGTCACTGGGATTATATACCGTATATCACTTTGTTCTTTGATGAACTGAGCACAGAAAAAGAAAAACATCACAATGTTCCCCTCCTATATTTGACCAATATTATCGAGAAAACCACGATAAACAGTGTCCATACATTAAATCGCAAACGCTCATTTGTGAAAATAATATGCTGGGGAGAATCATGCTAAGGAAGGAAACTACTAGAAGATGGTCAAAAACTAGTTAAATCTCAACCGTTCATTTGTAAAAAATGTTATGAAAAGAAGAACCATGCAATGAAGGAAAGTATAAAATGACTCGTCTATGGAATGGGCTTGCGTAGTTGGGCTAGGATCCTATGTCAGCCCAGGTACTTAAACGCAGCGTCATATGCTAAAGTGAAAGGGGAAATTGTATAGCAGCTGAATTAAGCTCTGGTTCGCGATTCGTCATCTCTCTCGCAACTTCCGCAGCGCAGTCTTGCGGTGGACTCAGTCTCACAGGTAAAAACCAAACCCCCATTTTCTTCTCTACTTGTTTTCGGATATCTTGGGAACCATCATATTTTTGAAATTTTTATTACAATTTTTAATCAGATCTGTTTTACTCTTTAATCCCTTTCCCCCCCCCCCCTTTTTTTTTATATCAAATTTTGTTTTAAAAATAATTGAATTAATCGTGTATTTGTTCATGCGAGATGTGGATGGATATGTGGAATTGTTATGGGGTAACAAGAATTCAAAGGGTTTTGAGTATTGGGTTTTTTTGTTTCAGATATTTATTAGTATCCTTCGCTTTAAACTGGCATATATGTAATTTAGTGAAGCAAAAAGCTAAGTTCTTGAATGGGTTGAACTAATTTGTTTCTTTGATGGACCTAATACTAGTAATTATTAGCAGTGTATGCCTTCGCCGCCATTGTTCTGTTGTTTAATTCAAAAGCACCTGCCAAGTGATAGATTTGCATTTGCTGCTATTTTGTTTAGTGATTTGCATCTCATTATGCATTTTTCGACCCGGATATTTGAGATGTTTTTCGTGTGGGTTACGTGATGCAGTCAGGTCACTTGGAGGCTCCTTTGTACCGAGTTGTGTGACTTCTCGGCTTCTCTTTGATCATTTGCTATGTAAGTATTATACTTTTGTTGTATTGTTTGAATCTGTTCTAAGTTTTGTATTTGGGATATATATTGCTTGCGCTTTGTTTTCCAATCTGATCAAGAGTCTAAAATTGTGGTTTCAATACGGTTTGCGAACTCTTTTTTTTTTTTTTTTTTCATTTTCTTTTAAAACCATTAACAAAAGGTGCTTCATGGATTTAAAAGCGTTAGATGTGCAAAAAAACAGTGATTTTAGGGAAGCAGATAACCCGCTAGAGAGCTGAATATGTTGCATAATATCCATTAGATAGAGGGATAGATTACCAGTTATTTATATTCCATAGAGCTTTTGATTTGTTACTCCATCAAGTTCATCCATCCAGTTAGCTTTGAAGTGGATCCTCTATTGAGGACCTGGTTCTAAAGAATCTTCCAATTAGTTCTCAATGGAAAATTCGTATTAGACGGTGAGGATTAGTGAACAGGAGTTACTACTGACATTCAGCGTTAGCAACATTACAATACATAGAACTAGGCTTGGTGGCTACCTTAGTTCTACTTCTAACTCCTGCTTTTCTAACTACAAATATTTTTCCTTTATAAAAACAGGGGGCTGCTCAAATGGTTTCATATTTTCTGTTATATCATTAAAGTTAGGGTTGGAGAGCTTACTTTGTGTCGTGACCATGGAAGTCAAGAAATCATATATGCTCTATCTCATGATATCATTCTTCTAATGGCTTCTCAGATGATGCTGGTTTAGATTTCATTTAACTAAGTTTTAATGTAATAGATGATGATATTTGCCATAGCTCACTGATTTCAACCAACTGAAAGATCATGTTCAGTATAGTATGTATATGTATGTGTGTGTGTGTGTAAATTGATTCCCCATCTGTTGAGAAATCCCTCAAATAAGGACACCTCGTTGAGTTCGCTCCAAATTTTGTTTCAGTGATCTGAACTATCTATGTTTTAGTTCTTTGCTCAAAGATTATCCTCACAAAAAAAAAAAAAAAAAAAAAGAGACAAATCCGAACATCTAGGTGCAGTACAAAAACTAGACGAACACGGTATTTCAAGAAAACACTAAATGATAACCATACAATAACAGTTTCGGATTTGAGTGATTTGTTGCAAGTGATCTTGGAGGGAAGACATGAAAACATAGATGGTTTGAATCATTTAAATACAATGCTAAGTCAGCCTCTGTGCATGTATGTCTCATCCTTTTTTTTGCGTAATATTTTTGGTAAAATATATTTAGGGCGGACGAGGAACCTGTTGATCAAAAGAATTACCTTGAAGAGATGTGCAAGCCAAAGTGTGTGAAACCGCTCCTCGAGTATCAGGTATGTGCAACATCCTAATGTTTTTCTAGAATGAAGTGTCTTTCTCCCTTGTTTCATTACTCTGACCAGGATAAAGGTCGCCCTAGAAGACGGGCCTGACATCTAATGTCTTGGTTGCTAGTAAGGTACATATCGCGAACGCCAAAAACAGTTTGACAAAATTCTGAAAATAGAACGCAACTTTTAGTTCAAGATTCAAGAGTTCAGCGTAAACTCAAAATGACAGGAGATGAAAATGTCAAACGTGTAATGTAATTTACAAACAAAAACAGAAAGTGATTGAGTCA
The DNA here is from genome assembly GCF_042453785.1 of Malus domestica. Taxonomy (NCBI): domain Eukaryota; kingdom Viridiplantae; phylum Streptophyta; class Magnoliopsida; order Rosales; family Rosaceae; genus Malus; species Malus domestica. The sequence continues at coordinate 52,298,438 of NC_091675.1, read as the reverse complement.
TACATGTGTTAGTAGTTTGATTTCGTTGTTTAAGCAATTGTTCAGTACATATGTGGGATGAACCAGAAAATGCTAAACCTTTCCTACCTACACGGAATCAAAGTTTGTGGCATTTGAATTAGTTTGCAAAGCTTGTGTAAAAAGGGTAATTTCATACTTTGTTACAGGCATGTGTTAAGAGGATCCAAGGTGATGAAACTGGGCACAAGCATTGTACTGGACAATATTTTGATTTCTGGTCTTGTATCGACAAATGCGTAAGTAGTACTGTTCAATTATCTTGAAACTATTTAGTTTTACCGTCTTGTTTGTTCCCCTAAAAGCCTAAAACTACAATTGCACGACGCAGGTTGCTCCAAAGCTTTTCCAGAAACTGAAGTGATGCGGTGATTAGTTTTGCCCTAAAGACGGCATTTGGTTTTTCAGTTTTGTCCTTAAATGCTTCAGAACAGCATGTTTTGTTCCCTGAACTAGGGATGAATGTATGATATTTTATGAACATAGAGGCACTGAATTTGTGATCAATAAAAAGTAAAGTTACGCTCCTTGGTGTGCCCGGTGCACATGGTAATTTCTTGATAGTCTTGTAAACACAAGTTAATATGCTTTGGGGCTATCCAGGTAGTGTGTCGATTGCTTATACATGTTTCCTTGTTTTTTATGTGATTTGGAGCGTTTGTTGACCTGTGTACTTATTTTTGGTAATCTATTTGCATTGTGTATTTGCTAAGCGGAACTTAAAACCCTTGGAGTTAAGAGTACACAAATTAAAAACATCACACGACATTCTTCACAGAATAGAATAGAAGGTTCGGATCGAATTCAGAACAATTTATGAAAATACGTATGTCCGTGTTTGATATCGAAGTTGTCATTTATAGGAGTTGAACTTTGAAATAATCTATTTACTAAGTACATAAGAATACAATTAGATTGTAGTACTAGATTTTAGAAGTATCTAATTACAATGGAAAATGGGTGTGAACTAGATCTGGCAATTTTATGAGCGACATGAAAACTCGACATGAAAAAAAATAAAATTATGTGTTCAGGCTTAATTGGTCTGGTGTTTTAATGGGTTAACCTATTAATATGTTTTTCTCTTTAAATCCATGCCATTCATTAATAGTACATATGCATAAAAAAAGTAGAAAATTAATAAAAGTCGCCCAATTTTTTTTATTCCGAAACTCGTAAACAACTTTATTATCATTAAATGTATATTTTTTTTTTTGAACAAATAATATTATCTACTCTAAGATCATCTTCAATCCTTGGGTTAAAACTTAAAATTTTTAACTTAGAAAATTTAGGCTTTAAGCTAGAAACAGTTTTTTTGCTCTAACCCTTCTGGTTAAATTTTTAGCTCGAGAATAGTAAAAATGAATTTAGGATAATTTTTATCTTAAAATAACTATATTTAAAAAAAAATCACTAAACCGACATCATGAAACTTGTGGAACACTATGAAAGAATATGAAACACATGAAAGATTTTTTTTTTATATAATTACTTTAGCCGTTGTATTTAAATTTGGATCATCAATTTTTTTTATTTTTTTTTATTTTTACCATTGCATTTTATCATATTAGATCTTAACTATTAGATTCAATAAATTTATAAATATAAAACAAAAAAATACATATATATGGTGGGCCAACCCACTAACCCAAAGGAGGAATCTTGGCCTAAATTTGCCTAGGGGTGGGCAAACGGGTCTAGGACCCCCGGGGCGAGGCAGGTCCAGCTGGTTTGGGGCGGGTACAAATTTTGTAAATTCAAAACGGGGCAGGGCAGGGCAGGTCGGGTCCATATAATTGGCATAGCAGGACGGGTCTTCTATCTTTGAAAATGGGCCCCCGACCAGGACCGTTTCTACTCTCCATCATATGGATCTTCACCGTTCCATTTCTAAACATATCTACTTTCTCAGTCTCTTTGCTCTCAACTTTCCAAATTAAGCAGGTTTCTCTCTCGACTCCTAAATCACCTACTCGACGACCACACGAAGAAGAAGATCGGCATCCTCGCCGACTGGGAGAAGAAGTTTGAAGCTTACTGAGTCGATGTTATCACCAATTCACCGTCGTCACCTATCACCGTTGTGGCAACCAGCTCTACGCCACAGTTCTCTTAGTCTTTCCCACTCCTGACATCAAAGAACCCAGGTCCTAGACCATCACCGATTCACCATCATCACCCATCACCGTCGTCGCGACCACAACCATCCAGCACCACCATCAAGGACACTACCATCATTCTGTTAAAATTTATGTAATTTGTTAATTAGGATTTATTTTTGTTTATGTGAATTTCTAATATAGGGATTTAGAGTTTTTGAATTAGGAGGTTTTGTCTGTATGCATGATCAAAGGGGTTTGATTTGTTGTTTTTGCATTTGGGTTTGCTTTGATTTGTTGCTTGTTGTTGTGCTGTTGATTGTTGCTTACTGATGTGCGATTGAATGTTGCTTGCTTATTCTCTTCTGTGATAAGGAAGACGACCTTAACGAGGTCGTCCTTTCTGTGGCTGACAAAACAATTGATATTGGACCCGTGGACCCGGCCTGCTTCAAATTTTGAAATCCCATTACCCGGCTCCCCCCTCCCTATTACTATTTACAACAGGTAAGGTTTGGTTCCTCTAAATTTGGGCCCGGCTCGGCCCGTGTCCACCCCTAAATTTGCCCCATAAATGAGTTTTGCGTTAAAACTCATCTTTGCCCCAAAGGTTGGAGCAAGTTGAGGAAGGTTTATAACTTAAAATTCGAGTTTTACTCCAAGAGTTAGAGTAGGTATAAGAGGGTGGGGGAATGGGCTAACCCTCACACTAGGCTAGCCAGTTGCAAGTGCAGAGAAATACCACTAGACTCTAGTACTAGTGACAAAACTCACAATATTTTATTTAGTGTAAATACAGAGGACGATTTAGGGGTGTGTAAAAGGTGCAGTGGAACAGGGCTCAGTATTTCTGAGAAGCCCCAAAAATTTTTACCTTCTTATATATTACATATGAGTATAACTTTTTAATAAAATGTTTTTAATTGAAAAGAAAAATCATCATCATATGATTTTAAATGTTGCAATCATATGATTTTAAAAGGGGCAGTGGAACAGGGCTCGGTAATTATGTTGCAATCATATTTAGAATAGGAATGTGAGTGTGTAAATCTTAGGAGATATGGGAAAGTATCTTATATTCCTGTTAGGAGTAGATTACCTATTAAATGTTGTAATCCTAAAGGGAAAGGTTTTTACCTATCCTACTACTATAAATAAAAGCACAATGGGGTGAATCAAACACACCTCACAATTAAATAAATCTCTCTTCTCTCTAATTGTGGCCATCCCTCTCTCTCTCTAAACCCTAGATCGTTCAATCAAATAGGCCTACAACACGTTATCAGCACGCTATTGCCAGAAGCTGAGGAATTGACGCATCTTAGAAGAAGGCTATCATCCACCAAATTCAATGGCTTATTTGTTTTCTGCTAATCAGGTATGCTTAAAATAAAAGAAGATATTTGAAACGTCCATGAAGCATGAAAACATTCCCCATGATGCATGAACCCCTATATGTTTATATTTTCCTTTCGATATATATATATACACACACACACACACACACACACATTGTATATGTTTATATATTTGTCAAATTGTTAATATGTGAGTCAATGTATAAAATTAAATTAGAAGTAAATATAGGTTTCCTAAACCCTAGGTTCGAAATATTGGGTATTTTTTGGTCTTACTGTGGGATGGCATCACCCTGCCCTTGGACTACCTGCGCAACCCCTATTGGGTTTGCTGCTTTCTCAGGCAAAACCAAGCCTTGGCTTGGGTTCCATGTCGCACGGGCCTGCAACCCTTCCCCCTTGCCATCGGCACACAATCTACATGCCGCAACCCTATGGTTGTTGGGCTTTACAGCAGCCCTATCCCGCGCACATATAGCCAGCCCATTAAGGCTAGGCTTAGCTTTCCGCACTAACGACCAAGGTCTCAGCCTTCGCTGGGCCTTCCTATGTGCTAGCCTACAAGCCAGCATATGCTGGGCTTGTCCCCGTGCCACCCACACCCAGGCCCTTTGGTCTGCTTTCTTGCAGCCAACCCGAGGTCTTTTTGGGCCACACATTTTACTCAAGGCACCAAACCAAGCCCAAATTATTTTAGGGTTATATTTTTAATCTAAAAATATTATTTTAATATTATTTGGCTTCTACAATCGACCCCATATGACCCGATTTATTGAATTAATTAAAAGTTACCTGCAGTCCATTAATCTGATAATGAATCCAAAATTATTGACCTGAAGATCATTTTTGGACATTAACGATTCAATAATTTATTTTTATACTCTGAACCGTCACATACTCTCGTAGTAACGAAGCTCTCACACTTAAGTTCCCGAAGAACCTCAAATCCATTATATTAAAATTAGTATATTGCATTCTGTGTTTTTTGCAGGAACCTCTCATTATGAACTAATTGTTCATAAAACTAAATTGAACATTTAGTTTCAAATTTAGTGCCTTTGAAACCCGAAATTTTCATTCAAAACATACCACATGAAAGTTGTAGTTTTCATGCATAAATTAAACCAATACATGTCAATAGAACCTGTATATTGTACGATATATGTCTATGGCTTACCATATGACTACTCACGTTTTGTCCCTATGTTTTAGGGACATGTCGAACTTGAACAAGCTCGGTTTCTCCGCTCTAGAAGTCTCTGGAAGAAACTATATGAAGTGTGTTCAAGACGTGAAGCTCCATCTCATTACAAAGGGCATTAGAGCCACCATCAAGGCACCTATCGCCGACAAACCTGTTGACGAAGCTCAGAAGGCTACTGCAATGATCTTCATTCGAATACACATCCATGATGCACTGCAAACTGAGTATCTCGTTGAGGAGGACCTTCGCACCCTCTGGTTTGCTCTAGCCGACCGTTTCGATCACCAGAAAGACATATATTTGCTTAAAACAAGACACGACTGGTAGCATCTTTGCTTCCAGGACTTTAAGTCCATGAATGAATACAACTCTAAAGTTTGTAGAATCTGTTCTTTGTTGAAATTCTGCAAAGTGAAACTAATCGAATCAGATCTCCTAGAGAAGACCTATTCGACCTTCCATGCCACCAATATTGTCTTGCAGTAACAATATAGGGCACATAAATTCACCAAGTTTTCGAATTTGATATCTATTTTACTTCTCACTGAAAAGCAGAATCAGTTTTTTATAAAGAATCATCAAGCTCGACCCACTGGCTCGAACGCCACGCCTAAAGCGCATGCGACCTATTCTAGCAGCAATAAATGAAGAAAGAATCGTCGTGGCAGTGGCAATGGGTGGCAAGTCCAACCACGAACCCAAGGTCAACAGAGTGCCGCACCTAAGGGAAGAAATGTGACCCTGCAGCGTCCACCACTCGCCCTTAAGGCCTAAACTTTAAGAACAATGGCAAAGCTCCTGTTCAACCCGTTTTTACTAAACTGGACATGTGCTATCATTGTGGATCAAAAGATCATTGGTCAAGTGTATGCCGAGCTTCCCCTGAGGCTATTGCCAAGTATCATTCCAGTCGTGAGTCTAACTTTGCACATGTGGATCATCCGGAAGATGCAACTACATCAATGGAGATATCAGATTTTTAGGAGGCGTCAGCACCTAGGGATGAATAAATTAGACATGGTTTTAAGGTGTTTACCCCTAGTGGCCTAACCCACTAGGAATGGCCAGCCCTACCCCCTATTTTGCTAGGTTTATGGTTTAATTTTGAACAAATTTTCTAAGTATTTGGAATAATTTGTTTGGTTTTGGTTTGTTTTGAATTATGGATTGTTATTTGAATGGATATTATTTTCTAAAATTGCTTAATTGAATGAATGGACTTATATTTATGCATGTGACCAATTCAATCAATTTATTTCTAGGTATGTCTAGTGGGGAAGTTAGTTGTCTGGCAGATAATGCAACCAATTACACCATCTTGTGTGAACGATATTATTTTACTAACTTCATACCCAAGAAAGCTCATTTGATAACTCTCTCAAGCTCATTTGACAATTCTGACCATTAAGGATGCACTCTATTGTCCATGTTCCGGAAGAACGTTGCTGAGTTTTAGAGATATTCGAGATAATCAATATCATCTTGAAACCACTGAAGATCATGGTTCTGAATTTCTTTGTATCACTTCGTATGAATATGGCCAGACATATTCACGAGAAGTTGGAACACTTGCCGAGTTGGTTATACATCATAACCATTCGCGGCATAGAAGCCCACAGTGTGGCCGACCCTATGCCTGAGTTCCAGGACACTTTGTTGATTTGGCATGACCGTTTGAAACATCATGGACGTGACATGATACGTTGTATCCTCAAATCTTTACACGGGCATAAGTTACATCCCTATGTTGGAGTTCCACCATGCAAAGCATGTTCTTTAGGGAAGTTGAATACTTAACCCTCATATACAATGATTATTCACGATCCCTATAAATTTCTTCAGAGGATTTAAATGGACATTTGTGGACCTATCCAACCAACTTGCGGATCATTTAGATACTTTATGGTGTTGGTTGATGCATCGACACGATGGTCACATGTTTGCTTATTGTCCATACACAACGCCGTGTTTGCTAAACTTCTAGCTCAGATCATTAAGCTAAAGGTTCACCACCCTGATTATCCGATTAAATCGATTTGACTGAATAATGCTAGCAAGTTTACGTCATAAACTTTTGACGATTATTGCATGTCAGTAGGGATTGATGTGAAACATCTTGTGCCCCATGTTCACACCCAAAATGGCTTGGCAGAAGCTTTCATAAAGCGTCTTCAATTGATAGCTTGGACTTTGGTTATGAGAACCAAATTGCTGGTATCTACCTGGGGCTATGCAATATTGCACGTAGCTATGTTGGTCCGCCTGAGGCCCACCGCTACCCAACCACATTCACAGTTACAGTTGGTCACTCGATACGAGCCTGACGTCTCGCATTTACGGGTGTTTGGGTGCGTTATTTATGTGCCAATAACGCCACCACTATGTACCAAAATGGGTTCTTAGAGAAAAAATGGGAATCTATGTCGATTATGATTCACCATCAATTGTTCGATACTTAGAACCCTTGACAACAGATCTCTTTACCACATGTTTTACGGATTGTCACTCTGATGAGACAATCTTCCCGTCGTTAGGTGAGATAAGCATGCTAACGTTCACGTAGAATGCTGCGAATTGTCGTGGTATGCTCCCACTATGTCTCATTTAGATCCCCGCACTACCCAGTCTGAAACTGAGGTGCGACGAATTGTAGATCTTCAGAGCATTGCTTAAAGCATGCCAAATTTAATGATCTAGCAAAGGTGACAAGATCACATATACCTATTACAAACACACATAAGGATAGATGTACCCCGCATACGTCAACAACCCGCCTAGGAAGGCTGGACCGTCCCCGAAGGTAGGGAGGCCGCACCCTCCATGCAGCAAGGTACATTGGCGGCTAGCCAATCACCTGCTTCAACCCTGAAGTGTGGCAGACCCCTTGGTTCAAAGGATTCACAACCCCGGAAGAGGAAAATGACACCAACTAATGACCCTAGTTTGAATCCAACCATCGCTCACTCATTTGTTCCAACGCATGAGGTTATTCTAGATTACGATGATGCTTCAGACGAAACATATCGGTCGAGAATCGTGAGATTTCGGTCCACTACATAGTATTGGATGAGGTTTGGACTAAGAATGAGATGATCGTCGACGATGCATTCTCGTACTTAGTAGCTACTGACATCATGCTTTGCGAGGACATTGAACCATGTTCCATCAATGAATGCCGACGTATAACCGATTGGTCAAATTGGAAACAAGCAATTCAGGTCGAACTCGATTTGCTCGCGAAACGTAAGGTATTTAAACCTATCGTTCCTACACCACCACGCGTGAAGCCTATTGGCTACAAGTGGGTTTTCATGAGGAAGCGTAATGAGAATAAAGAAATAGTGTGATATAAAGCACGCCTCGTAGCACAAGGCTTCTCTTAGCGCCCTGAAATTGATTACGAGGAGACGTATTCCCCCGTAATGGACGTTATAATGTTTCGCTACCTAATCAGTTTGGTAGTTTCTGAAAAACTGAATATACAGCTTATGGACGTGGTAACCGTGTATTTCTACGAGGATCTAGATACAGAAATATACATGAAAGTTTCAAAAGGACTTTCATTAACTAGCTCAAATAGTTCTAGACCATGGAACATTCTCTCAATTAGGTTAAGGAGGTCACTCTACGGATTGAAACAATTCGGGCGGATGTGGTATAACCGTTTGAGTGAATATTTGATAAGTCAGAGTTATGTGAACAACGAACTATGCCCATGCGTGTTGATAAAGAAGTTACATTCCGGATTTGCAATCGTTGCAATTTATGTCGATGACATGAATCTCATTAGGACTCCTGCAGAGCTTGAGGAAATTGCTGCACACTTGAAATCGGAATTTGAGATGAATGATCTTGGGAAAACTTAATATTGCCTCGGCTTGGAAATCGAGCATTGTTCGGATGGAATCCTAGTACATTAATCAAACTACACCCAAAAAGTGTTGCGTCGTTTTAATGAGGATAAAGCGAAACCTTTGAGTACACCCATGGTCGTTCGGACTCTAGATGCTAAACGAGATCCATTCCGTCCAAATGAGGATAAGGAAGAGATTTTGGAACCTGAAGTTCCTTACCTAAGTGCAATTGGGGCTCTATTGTACTTGGCTCAGTGCACTAAACCTGACATCTCTTTCGCTATGAATCTATTGGCTAGATACAGCAATGCGCCCACACACATACACTGGAATGGTGTTAAAGACATTTTTTGCTACCTTAAGGATACTACGGATTTGGGCTTGTTCTATACCCGTGAATCTCCAAGTGTTGCTGCCTCCTATGGTACTCGGATTGATTCTCGCCTTGTTGGTTACGCAGATGCTGGATATTTGTCTAACCCACATAGAGCACATTCTCAAACTAGTTATGCCTTTACCGTTGGAGACACCGCTATATCTTGGAGGTCTACCAAGCAAATGCTAGTTGCGACTTCGTCTAACCATGATAAGATTCTCGCCCTACATGAAGCATCGCGTGAGTACTTTTGGCTAAGAGAAGTTATGAGACACATTTGAAGCACTAGTGGTCTTACATCAGTTGTTGACCTTCCTACGACGATCTTTGAAGACAATGCAACATGTATCTAGCAGTTGAAGAAGGGATACATCAAGGGAGACAACACTAAGCACATAACGTCGAAGTTCTTTTACTCATACCAGCAGCAGCAGGATCATCAGAACATTTAAGTCAAGCAAATCCGTTCCCAGGATAACCTGGCTAATCTCTTTACCAAGTCGTTGCCCAAGTCTACATTTCAGAAGTTCGTCCAAGGAATCGGTATGCGTAAATTATCTAAGTTGAATCGCTTGTAGTTCTCATATTTAGAATATATGTCTAACTCAGGGGGAGTATCAAGAAGCATATTCACATGATCTTAATGTAATTTTTTCCTACGATTAGGAGCATTTTTCCCACTGGGTTTTTGCTACCTAATGAGGTTTTAATGAGGCACCCATCCTGGTATGATCATACTCCGATGAGTTCACTACCTTTGTCCAATTTGACGTTTGTTTAAGACATTATGCATACTTCTCACTTTTCTTCTTAGTCTATGGGTTTTCCCTATGCCTTGGGTTTTACCATAGCGAAGTTTTGTGAGTTTTACTATAAATACATACTTCAAATAAATTTGAGACTCGCGATCACCTGTTGTATCGAAGACTTCATCAACTATTCTACCTTATCTGCTGAAGATCTGATGCGATGGTTTGTTGAGTATTTACACACTCAATGGGGAGTGTTGCAGTCATATTTAGAATATGAATGTGATTGTGTAAATCCTAGAAGATATGGGAAAGTATCTTATATTCCTATTAGGAGTAGATTACTTATTAAATGTTGTAATCCTAAAGGGAAATGTTTTTACCTATCCTACTACTATAAATAAAGGTACAATGGTTTGAATCAAACACACCTCACAATTAAATAAATCTCTCTTCTCTCTAATTGTGGCCGGCCCCCTCTCTCTCTCTAAACCCTAGATCGTTCAATCAAATAGACCTTCAACAAATTCCTACATTTCTCTAGCAATAAAAATTTGATTTGTATATAACCTTCTTCCACAAACACAAGCGTATTTTCATCTCTCTCTCTTTCTGATGTGCTTCATTTTTTCCAGATGAACCCTAAACCAGTGATTTCATGACATTTCGAAATTATTTAATTAGTAAGAGTGAGATACTGATTTCATTTAAGTTTGAATATTGATTGTTAAACTTTGTATGAATATATTATCCATTTTCTTTTTCAAACAAGGAGGGCCTTTTTATTATTTTCTCCTAAAGAAACTACACTAAATGGAAAAAATGGTTTGAACCCAAAATGAAATGAGTTAAGAAAAGGACCCTAACCACAACAGTTTTCCACCACTTACATCAAGTTTTGAATTCTATTCGTTAAATAAAGGAGAGAAAAAACTTAACATGTGATACAAGTTGGGTCGTGTAATCCGTTATTTTATCAAGTTTGGTTTAAATATAGATTTTTTAATCATAAATAAACATGTTGAGATAATGAGTTAACATGAACACGACAAACAGAATTGAGACTTTTGATGGGAAAATAGAAAAAGAAAAGAGCTAAAAAAAATATAAAGAAAAAAGTAGACACGAGGGAGCGTATTATTGGTCGGCGGTGCAGTAAAAAGGAATAAAGGGATTCTTTTTATTTTGGATCAAAATTAAAAAGGGAAGGGGGTTTAAGTCGGAAACTGAAGTGAAGGGCTAAAGCAGTTAGCAGAGTCCGTTTTCAAATCGTATTCATACGTATCACCCTCATCCTCCTCCATCGATACCATCAAATTTAGGGTTTCCACAGAGCAACTTGTGGCTTGCGATCGCCATTGAAATTCAGACTCATCAGGTAATCATAATTTCGATTTCGTCCCCTAAAGATTTGATCTTCCGGCATCCAATTCGATACAACCAGTCAAAGAAACTTATTTCGGAGATTAAATTTTGTAACTTGTTTATTTTATTTGATTATTTTTGAATTTTGGTGAAGAGGGTTTGATTTGAATTGATTGGTTAATGTAGTAGGGATAGGGAGGGATGTCGAGGTTCCATGTGGGAGGGAAGGTGGTGGATAAAGTTGACTTGTTGAAGACTAAGAGCTTGCTGTGGCGATTTGATGTCTGGCCTTTCGCTATCCTTTACGCTATCTGGCTTACCACAATTGTGCCCACCATTGACATTGTGGATTCCGGGATTGTTTTCGGTGCCCTCGTAGCTCTTCACATTCTCGTTTGGCTTTTCACTGTTTGGTCCGTCGATTTCAAATGCTTTGTACATTATAGCAAGGTATGTATATACATTTTATATATGATCTCAATTTATGTATGTATAATTATATATGTGTGTGCGCTTTACGGTACAACAATAAAGTTGTTCCATTGCATAGGAGAAAAATGTGGGGTTCAGCATGAAAACAACCCCTAATAGTGGGAGTCTTATCCCCTTTTAGCATGTGTTTGATGTCGTACATTTACAATATATACATATGTACTTATATAAGTATATAGCAATGCTCTATTGTGAGTGAGGATTTAACATGTTAATGAGGAGTGTATATTGGCACATGATTATACTCATTAACCATTTTGACGGCAATAGGAGAGTCTGGAAAGAAAGTAATTTTCTTGGCCTCAATAATCAGAATTGAGAGTCTAGCACAATAGCATTACTCTTAATGTTAATATATATGTATATCCTAACTAGTATGGGAAGACATGAATTGGAACGTAACTTGATGAAATTTCTTTTTGATGATTTGTTGTAATTGTTGATTCTTTTGGTCTTCAGGTAAATGATATTCACCAGGCAGATGCATGCAAAATAACGCCAGCAAAATTTTCTGGTTCTAAAGAAATTGTATCACTCCATTTCCGTAAGCTTGTAAGTCAATTATACAGTTTGAATACTTTGACTACACTTTCTTTTAATTTTATCATAAAGATTCAATGGATAGTATTATGCTAAAGTTCCTGGTTACTATCAATTTCCTTTTCCCAATATGGGAAGTAGTCCTTGATTTGTCTGGTGAATTTTCAGCAGGGAGATTCCTCGTCCTCAGTGGATATTGAAGAGATTTACTTTGACTTTAGAAAGCAACGTTATATCTTTTCCAAAGAGAACGATAACTTTTGCAAGCTTCCTTACCCTACCAAGGAATCATTCGGTTACTATTTAAAATGTACTGGCCATGGATCTGAGGCTAAAGTTGTTGCTGCTACTGAAAAATGGGGACGGAATGCGTGAGTTACCTTTCTTATTTCCCTTTTTCCTTCTTGAAAACGTATTTGTTGAATTGTTGTCATTGTTTTGATTTTTCTTGCTCATCATTTGGAATGCAGTAATGTTAGTCTTGATCATCCCTTATCCAATTTTTATCCAAGTCAAGCTTTAACATTAGCTAAATTGCTGCTTCAGTGCTGGGAAATATTGGTGTCTCTTTTACACTAAGCTGTCAATGTGCATAAGCAAACATAAATTTAATAGACTAAGTTAATAAATTTAATAGAATTCAATTTCCGTGGCTGCTTCAAATACTTCTGAAATGTTTGAAAAAAAAATTAAGAGATGAGTGGATGATAAAGCTTAGCCCATTGAGATGATATTTATTTCCCTTGATAAGTTAGACGGAGTGGTCTCAGCAATTTTGGAAAAACTTGAAATGTTCAACATTTGAATTCCGAGTCTAGAACAATAAAGTTTGACCTAAGGGTAAGGGTCTTTGAAGTTTTACAGTTGAGGAGGTGGTGATGCTTTGGGAAAGGCTACGTTCCTGGGTATCTTAATGTGTGTGTTCTTTGCAGTACTTTTAGATAGGATGGCTGCAATTGTTTAGGAAAGATTCTGTAATTTTCATTTTTTTGAATTTTTATTTTAGTGGAGCATGTGGTACATTGAGCACGATCCAGTTAAGTTATCATTTTCTTAACTGGTCTTTGCTGTACACGTTTCTTTGTTGTGCAGATTTGAGTATCCACAACCTACATTCCAGAAATTAATGAAAGAAAATTGCATGCAGCCCTTCTTTGTCTTCCAGGTTTTTGCTCTCTCTCTCTCTCTCCCCAATGTGAGATTTCCTTTCCGTGCATGCTCCCTTTCCTTACCTACATTTATTTTACCTACATTTATTTGTGCTCCCTGCATGTAGGTTTTCTGTGTGGGTCTCTGGTGTTTGGATGAATATTGGTATTACAGTTTGTTCACGCTTTTTATGCTGTTTATGTTCGAGTCAACAATGGCTAAAAGTCAGTTAAAGACTCTTAGTGAGCTAAGACGTGTCAGAGTGGATAACCAGACCATCATGGTACATCGCTGTGGGAAGTACGTTATCTACACGCAATTGTTTATTTGTCGTAATATTTAAGCTGTTTATTCTTGATGCATTGACTGCTGTAAATTTTAGGTGGATAAAGCTTGCTGGAACTGATCTTTTGCCCGGTGATGTTGTTTCTATTGGGCGAGCTTCTGGTCCAAATGGAGAAGATAGGGCTGTGCCAGCAGATATGCTTCTATTAGCTGGAAGCGCTATTGTCAATGAAGCCATTCTCACAGGCGAGTCTACTCCCCAGTGGAAGGTGGTCACCTCTTGTCAACTTATAAAGTGTTCTACATCTGTCATTGCAGCATTTTGGTTTTTTAATTTATGCATGTTCACACACATAGATTTATGCATCTCAATGTGTGTATATTCTTTCTGGCGGTGATTGCTTGGCTAAATTTCTTGGTCCGGTAATAATAGTTTTCTCGTTTTATTTAATATTACCCTTATGTTTGTCTTCACTTTATCCTTTTTCCTTGAGGCTTGATGCAGTTACAAAACCATAATATTCTTGTCTAAGTTTGAAGATGTAGGGTTGATTCAAAGTTTGTGAGGATAATTAGGGTGTGGGTTGATGAATCATTCTTGGACTCAGTTGGACAAGGAACTTAGAGCTAAGACTGCAAATAGAAGTAAAAGTAGGTGAAAGAGTTAGAGGAAGAAAAAAAAGAGGGACAATACTAGGAAGCTGTGACTCAATAGTAAACTGATCCTGAATTGGATGAAACTTCATTCACTGTCAAAAATATGGGTTTTAAACTCACTGTGATCTTAAACCCTATATTGGAGGAAATTTGGTGTAGGAAAGTTTGGAGATTCTGTGGGATGGAACAGGATACAGTTTTGGAAGAAAAAGAATAGTAATCAGGACTTTCTGTCTTTGATCTGGTTGCAGGATTTATGGGTAGAGGATAACTTTCTTATTTTTATGGTGGCCATTGTGAGGTTGTGATGAATCATTCGTCCCCCATAGGAAAGTTAAGAAACTTTGTAAATGTTTATAAGGAGTTGGGGCATTTCCCCATTGGCAATTGGTTTCGGGGTGGAACCTCAAGTTTTTTTTTTAATGGTGTTAGAGCAGGTTCACCCATGTGTGAAGCTTAATGGCCACACATGCTCCATGTCACTTAGTTGAATTGTCAATGTGTTAGGCCAAATTTTGCCACACATGAGGGTGTTTGAGGATGTGAGAAATTGTTTCACAGCAGAAAGTAAAGAAATAACCTTGCAAGGGCTTATAAGGAGTTGGGTCACTCACCCAATTACCAATTGGTTTTGGTTTGGAACCTCAACTTCCTGCAGTTATTTGTGGCTAGAGTTTATGGGAGGATTCGGGTCTTTTGATGGGGAGAAGAAGTGGGTTTATTTTAGGCTGTTTCATAGTGCCATGTTCTTTTTTTTTTTGGATGTATATTTTGCTGTACTTGTTTTTGTGTGCTATGAACTTCTTGTCTACTATTTCTGTATTTACTTATTTTAATTAATGGATTTTTTTTTAATAAAAATGAGAAAATTAGTTCGGCCGCGGACAAAAAGTCCACTATCTAAACAAAGCAAAAAAACTGAAAACATTATGTAAAAGATTCATTATACTCTTCTCTTATTTGGTTGAGCTCTCTCTTAATTTATTTATTTATCTGTCATTTTTCCCCACAGTACCTTGTAAGGTACAAGGTCTTTTTTGGATAATTGCTCATAGGGAGGGATGAGTGCTATCCAAACCAAGGAAACCTAATACATGTCTGCTAACCTCTTGGATATTTTATCCAGAAAAGGTAGCACAAAATACTGATAATTTATATCCATTTTCCTATTGCACTTGGACAATGGGGCTATTCTTCAAAGCAAGTTTGCGATTGGCACTTATGGCTTATTGTGTACTGTTGTTTGATGATAAACGTTGTGTCTTTGCTGGAGGAAAATAATTGTAGGATTATTTTTCAGGTATCGATCATGGCCCGAGGAACTGAGGAGAAATTATCAGCTAAGCGAGATAAAAGCCATGTCTTATTTGGTGGGACTAAGATATTGCAGCATACTGCGGATAAGGTAGCTTATCCTAAAATATATGTTTAAGCCAACAAATGTTATCATTAATGTTTTTTTAGCGAATATCATTAATGTTTCATAATATCATGGGTTCTGTATTTATGTTTTCATTATCTCAATGGAGTCAGGGCTTTCCTTTAAAAACCCCCGATGGTGGCTGTGTGGCTGTTGTTCTGAGGACTGGGTTTGAAACAAGTCAGGGGAAACTTATGCGTACAATTTTGTTTTCTACAGAGAGGGTATTTTTGCTATGACTACTCAACCTATATACATTATGGTTTGACTTTTACTCCACTTTTATTTTATATAATGTGTGTACATACATTTTACTGTAGGTGACAGCTAACAGCTGGGAAAGTGGGCTGTTCATTTTGTTCTTGGTCATATTTGCAGTGATAGCTGCTGGTTATGTACTAAAGAAGGTAAAAGTGGTTCCTTGATAGGTAGATGTGATGCTTGATGCTTGATGCTTGTGTAGTGTTATTTTCTGACAATCAAGACGTCTTTGATGTAGGGGCTCGAGGATCCTACTAGGAGCAAGTACAAGCTTTTCCTTAGTTGTTCACTCATTATTACTTCTGTGATTCCTCCTGAGCTGCCAATGGAATTATCTATAGCTGTTAATACATCTCTGATTGCTCTTGCACGTCGCGGAATATTTTGTACCGAACCTTTCCGAATTCCTTTTGCTGGAAAGGTATGTTGTGACAGCTTTAATTATGTCTTTTTATTTTATTTTAATTTTTATTTTATATATATATATATTTCTTTCTTACACTTGTTTAAAGGTTGCTCTTTGGATAATGCTGCTTTTTTCAAAAATACCGTCCATGGAGCTATCTAGCTATCTGATCTACAACTAATAAAGATGATCTTATTTTACAATGATGCTTCATAAAGTAATAGTTTATAACACAGAAACACTCCAGTCATTGAAAGCAGCCCAAACTATCTATCGACTCTGCAGAGAATACTGACATCCAAAGTGATCAACCTCCTCATCCCATTCATTTCCAACTACACCACCCTGTAAATTGCCACTCAGCACGGGGACCCTCTTTATCCCTCCAATGAATTTGTAACTCACACATTAAGGCATTGCATGAAACTGGAATTTCCCAGCTCACATGTTCTCTCCCTAAACAGTCTGCCCCAAGGATAAAAGCAATGGGACAATGAAGCAGGAGTTTTTACCCATCTAATACCATAAAACTGGATAGAGTTGCTTTATTCATGATAACTTCATTTCTCTAGTCTGACGTCTGTCTTCCTCCTTGTCAAGCAGAAAATGTGTCCTAGAGAATTACATAATGTGATCGTATCTTTAGAATTAGTAGTCATCCCCATACTTTTCTGTTCGGTTACGCATCAACCATACTTCTTTGATACCTTATTTTCGCTGTTTGCTTGTAGCCTTGTACTGACCAAGTTGTATTCCAATATGACATACTGCAGTCTTATTGTGCTGTACAAAGTATATTTTGATGCATTTGTTTACTGTTTTCCATGCAGGTTGATATCTGCTGTTTTGACAAAACTGGAACACTTACATCAGACGATATGGTATTCCATATTAATCAAGTATATGATGCTCATTAAATTGACTCGGATTCATAAAAAATTTAATGCTTTTCTCGTGATCTTCTCCAGGAGTTCTGTGGAGTTGTTGGGTCAACTAGCAGTACAGATTTAGAAGCTGACATGAGTAACGTGCCTGTGCGCGCAGCAGAGATTTTGGCGTCTTGCCATGCCTTGGTGTTTGTGGATAATAAGCTGGTATGCTAGTGTTATCTTCTAAACAGACAGTCTGTTTTAGGTTGTATTCTATTTTATTTAGTTATGTCGGATGCAGTATGATTGTTGATGATGCAAGCTATCACACAAATTCTACCTATCTAGAACCATTAGATGTCTGCTTCTTTGCAATCATAATGAAATGTTTGCTCCTTAGAACTTGCAAAAATAAAGGAGCTTCAGAAATCAAGTCTTTTTGTAGTTTGTTAATGAATGGTCAGTTAGAAAAAGTATGTCTTGTGTTTTTCTTCCTTGTTTCAGGGTTCTTGGCCTGTTATGGATCTCCTGCATCCTTTTTCCTAATTTATTTTTATTTATTTTAATTGAAGTCTTTTTCTTATAATTTTTTTTTGGCTATAATGCCTTTCCTAGATTTTCTCTACTGCATTTGTTAGTTTTTGATGTGAACAAAAAGGAATAATAAAAAGGGATCTAGGCTCTTCCTTTTTTTGTTTTGGGTTTGTGTTTCTGGAGCAATGTATTAAAAGCTTGAGGCGTGGGCGAGGCGTCCGAGGGATAGCCCAGCCTAGGCGTGAGGCGTGGGCGAGGCGTCCAAGGGATAGCCCAGCCTAGGCGTGAGGCGAAGCCTCATGTGACCTAAATTTTTTAATATATACACTGAGCGTACACATATATTATATTAAAAGAAGAAGATTATTAATCAATAATCACCCTGAGCACACACATATATATACATATATTATATATTATATATATATATATATATATATATATGAAATAGAGGATGAAAAGCACAATGAGCACACATATAACAATGCACGTAGACAGCACACACATCCATTATATAAAAAAATAAAAATCAGAAAAAAGGCAGAGAGACGATAGTGCAAGAGGTATGAGGCAGTTAAAACCCTTCCCAAAATTTGGGTTTGGGAGTAAAAAAAAAAAAAAAAAAAAAAAGAAAAATCCCCTGAGGCGCGCCTAGGCGGCTCTGGTGACACCTTCCACCCACTCTAGCAAAACAGAGGCGTTAGCCTTCGCGCCCAGCCTCAAAGGCGCCCTAGGTGCGCCCCGAGGCTAGTTTTTTAAAACATTGTTCCGGAGTTATCCAAACATATTATATCTCGAAATATATTCCCTTTTGGAATTTTGTCTTTGTTTTGCCAACTGGGTCATCCAGTCTCCCTTTAATTTGGTTTTCCCACCCCATGCATGAATTTAAATTTCTTGAAAACGCCTTATTTAGTTAACTGGATTTATAACTTTCAAGTCAGTTGGAACTCAATATCAATTTATCCTGAATAGCAAACTAATGGCTGCGTTGACTGAAAGATGGAACAAGAGATACTTCGGTGAAGATAAATTTATCCGCAGTAATGAAATGGCTTAGTATCCTGTTATATGTACTATCAACGTCTGGTGACAGGTGGTATTATTTTTTAAATTTGTTTGGAAAATAACTGATACTGCACAACTCCATGTAGGTTGGTGATCCTCTTGAAAAGGCTGCCCTTAAAGGAATAGATTGGACCTTCAAATCTGATGAGAAGGCCATGCCAAAAAAGTAAGCTGCAATCTCTTGTTTTTGTCTATTTCTATATGTCAGCACTCAGCAGTTATATTTGCATTTCTGGACTAATCCATAATATCCTTTAATCATTTATTTTCATATTTATTTTTTAACCTTTTTTTCTCATATTTTCCTCATAGGTTAGTTGTTAAACAGTTATCTTGACTGTTGATGATAGATTATTTTGGAAAGTTGAATTTAATGCAATGTTAACGTTTTAAGTAGATTGAAAAGTGAGGTAATCCTTCAGAAAATTGTTTAACCAAAGAAACCTTCAGCAGGGCATAGATTAAAGTACAATCCAGGATCCATCTTGGTATGAATTTTTCATTGGTATGATATCTAATTTTTGTTAGAATGTCCAATCCAATCAGTTATCCTTAAGCCAGTTAGTTTCTTATGGAAAGCTTGTTTTCGTCTTTTGCACTGATTTTTTAGTCGAATTTTTTGGACAAAAAGAACATCAAGCTATGTTTATCCTTAAGCCAGTTACAGTATGAGAGGTTGTGGATAAATTAGATTTACAAGGTTGGTCTAGTGAAAATGCGGTCTGTGATGTGCTAAGATATATATTTGCTATTTCAAATATGAAAAATGGGCCAACATATTAGTGGTCTTATAAATAGGCGATCAATAATTTGTTAATCTAAAGTTTGATTATGGTCAATGTTCATTCTTCTTTTATGAGGCAGTAAATCCTGTGCTTTTGTCTATATTTATGAGTGGTAATTCTTTCTACGTTATTCTTATTGTATGCATCACTAAAACGCAGGGGAAGTGGTCATGCTGTGCTGATTGTTCAGAGACATCACTTTGCTTCCTACTTGAAAAGAATGGCAGTTGTAGTGCGCATTGAAGAGAAATTTTTTGCTTTTGTGAAGGTTCGTCAGTCATTCATCAGTACTACGTTGCAATCTATGTTACCCATATACCATAAGCATTAAGATTGCCATTATAGAGTTCTTGATTGCTGCTCAATTTGCTTATTTGTGTTCTGGGACAGGGTATCATTTATCTTAATTCATCAATCTTGTTACCTCACAATCAATTGTATGATTTTTGTTCTTGTCATATCTTGTTATATCTACCCTCATAGTCAGGTGTTGACTTTGATTTCTGCACTTATAGAGCTCAATACTGGTTATTTGACACACTAGAGGAGACAAATGTGTTGGCGTTTAACCAAGGGAAAAGGGGGAAATAGTAACTCTGTTCTCCACTGTCTTCTAGCTTTTAAGTTTGTGGCTGAAACTATCTTGGGAAGAAATTTCGAGCTGGTAATCCCAAATGTTGTGATTATCAAGTGAAATAATATGGGTTTTGAAGAAGGCCAAGGTTCTTTTGGGGTTGCTGTTGTCTGCAATATAAGTTGTTTTGATGCAGAGTAACAATCAAACTTTTGAAGATTATTGGGGGGGGGGGGGGGTCGGGGTGTAGGTGGAAGATCTGCGAGCCTCAGTCTCTAATGAGTGTGGTGACCGTCCTTTCCTGTTGAATGTGAACTTGGAAAGTAGTTTCTTAGGCTCCTTTGGTGGTTTTAACCTGTCCTTGGTGTTGCTATTTTTGGTTGTCTGTTTGATATATATTTTTTAGTCCTGTTTCCTTCAAACTCCCGCTTCACTATTTTGTACAGTTTCCATTTTTTTCTCATTTCAGTGGTTCTATTTCTTATGTAATATATTACAATCTAATTACTCCTTTTTCTATATCTTTGCAGTAGAAAAGATGTTCACTCCAGTATTAATAGCTGTTAACAATGAATTTTTCTTTTCATTTCAGGGTGCCCCTGAAACCATTCAGGGTAGACTCACTGAAGTGCCATCATTTTATGTTGAAACTTACAAGAAATTTACTCGACAAGGGTCTCGTGTTCTGGCCCTTGCCTACAAATCTCTTCCTGACATGACAGTAAGTTCTCTGGATTTGTTATTTCTCAATTGCTTTGAATAGTATAGGTCCTGGTGGTTCATGTTCAAAGGAAATAACTTATGTACACACTGGTCATACCATGTTATGTGGTACTAGATGATTTTAAATTGGACTGGAAAAGGGAAGACTTTTGAGAGCCATCGCATTGAGTTCAGTACTTAAAATGTCAAAAAAAATGTTTTACTTTTGAGTTTATGCATCAGACTGGTTGGATTACAGATAAGATAAGAATTTGTTTTTTTTAATAATAAACTTATGTCTTGAAGCTATTAATCATAACTAATGAATTTTCAGGACTCTTTTTCTTCCTTAGCCCAATCCAACTTCTGGATTTAATGCTTTGATCTTCTTCATGGTGCATGTTAAATTTCAAGCAAACTTCATTTGGCGTATCATCAATTAGTATTTTTCTTCATTTTTCGTAATTTAGAAATTTAACCTTAAGGAGGAAATGGTTTAAAATATAGATTATAGAATCGAGTTTCTAATTTGACATGCATAATGATCTCAAGTAGAAACACGAATTAACCAAAGGCTATGTCTTTACTTTTCTACTTTACATTATTGTTAATTACATATGTATAATATCTGAGTAACTGGATTTAAATTCAATGACACTTCTTATACTTGAAGAGTTTCACATAGTTTGTCCCTTATCTCTCTCTAAGGAAGTTTTATAGGCTTTGTTTTTTATATTGTATTTGAAGTGTTTAATTATCTTCTTATTGCTTGAAGGTTAGCGAAGCCAGAAGCTTGGATAGGGATGTGGTGGAGAGTGGCCTTACCTTTGCTGGTTTTGCGGTAAATTAATCATTTCTATTATTTCCTCATACAGAGTAATAGTTTTCTTACTGTTTCTGTTTTTTTATTTATTTTTGTCCCATTTATCTTGTTTTGAAGATTAGATTAGTGTCTGGAGTAGGCTTTGTTTACTTCCTTCACGTCACTAAATTCTTGTCGTTTGAATTTCAGGTTTTTAACTGTCCTATTAGATCAGATTCAGCCACTATTTTGTCTGAGCTTAAACGATCCTCACATGACTTGGTATGTGGTTTCCCTGACGGTCTATCTGTAATTTTGTATAAGGGAATGCTATCTTGTATCTTACCCTTAACTACCATCACTTAAGAAGTATATTCCAGAGAAAAAGAAACTATGTTAGCCTTTTATTGAGGTGAAGAAATCATTTTCATTTTTTATAGTTATTTTTGGCCATAAACATTTAGAAGCAAGTTTGTAAGACTATCATGGTCATGTTGCATTTCCAGGAACTATTCCTATGAAGAAATATTGCAGAAGAGCCTTTATATGGTGATAGCTGTAGAATTATCAGCACTATGGACTTCTAAATTATAGTTGTGTAGCTATTCTTAAATGCTCCCTTTTTTGATAAATTCAAACCACGTTTTACTATATTAGAGGGCCATTATGACCCTTTTACAGAAAACCACTCTTGCATATCTTCATAAGGATATTCGACCAACTGCTTGCTTTTGGGGTGTTGATTGTTTTTTTATCTCTGTATCAGCACTATGGACATCTAGATTGGAGTTTGGTGTAATTTTAAATACTTTCATTTGATTAGTTGAAATCATGTTTTACTGTTGAACACTCTCGCATATCTTCTTTCATTTGATAAGCTCAAACAATGGTTTTGCTGTACGAGGGCCATTATGACCATTTTACACAGAACCATTCTTGCATGTCTTTGTCAGGATATTCTACCTACTGCTTTCTTTTGGGTTGTTCTTGCATGTCTTTGTCAGGATATTCTACCTACTGCTTTCTTTTGGGTTGTCCTGATTGTTTACAGATTTAGTGTAGTTTATTTTTTGTTTGCTCACAGCTCTTTGGTTTGGTGTTCCCTTTCCCCTGTTTTTCTTGTTTTCCTTTGTATGGTACAATCATTCTCATTCATTTTGTTTTTAACAAAGCCGCTGCGTAGGCAGATATAAAATTTAAGTATATATATTTATCCAAAGTGTTTCTTTTGTTAGGTGATGATTACTGGTGATCAGGCTCTGACAGCTTGCCATGTTGCTAGCCAAGTTCATATTATATCAAAATCAGCATTAATTCTTGGTCCAAAGAGGGACGGTGAAGGATATGAGTGGATATCTCCTGATGAGACTCAGATGATTCCTTACAAGTAAAGCTTTTCTTATTTAATGGATTGACTGTTTTCAATTTGGTTTGGTACTCTTGATGTTTTGCTTGGCTGTAAAACCTACTAAAGTGGTTCAATAATTGGGAGTTCCTATCGTTTTTTGGTTTTTATTTATGTTCTTGTGAATTTGTTTCCCTTCTGCACTCTTTTTGCTGATTCACCTCCTTATTTCTTTATCCTTTGTTCTGAATGGAATTGATGAAACTGATTTCAGTGAAAACGAGGTGGAAGCTTTGTCTGAGACTCATGATCTCTGTATTGGTGGTGACTGCTTTGAAATGTTGCTACAAACCTCTGCTGTTATACGGGTCATTCCATATGTCAAGGTGCTTATTAATAACCAATTAAGTATTAATTGTGAAACTTGTTTTTGATTAGTGGCTTTATCTTAACGTTGCTGACTGGAGTCATCTTATTAGGTTTATGCGAGAGTTGCTCCTGAGCAGAAGGAGCTGATTTTGACTACTTTCAAAACAGTGGGGAGGATAACATTGATGTGTGGGGATGGAACCAATGACGTTGGAGCGTTGAAGCAGGTAATTTGTTTTGTGAATATTCAACTACTAGTTGAGTTATTTTTTCTTGGCAAGGCAACTGGCTTATTTGAAATAATAAATCCTTAGTGTAAGTATTAAAAGTCAGTTATTGACGTAATGGCAATTAACGATAGTAGAATTGGATTAGTTTATTTCAATCCTATGTTTGGTACTAAAAAATAATAGGGATTGGATAAAAGCCAATCCCATCAGTTTCGTTCTTGTATGATAATTATTCCTACCACTCTGACCTCGTGACCATGAACCCAAGACCAGGGACCTGGGTCCATGAACATAGGTGCTACTAAAACTATCCTATTCTTAGAAAGAACAATTACTAAAACATCGCATGTTATAAAAAATTATCATATCCTTAAAATAAAAATTAAAGTTATCCTATCCAATCTAGTGCAATCCAATCTAATCCGTTCCCTTGACAACAATCCAGTTAAATTCTGGGCACCAGACAAGCCTTCAGGGTGTTTCCTTTGTATTCATTCCAGAACTGTGGGGGGTTGCCATTCTAACTTTGAAGTTAGTTATCATGGTTTCATGCTACAAAAGAATAAGTAAAGTTCTAGGTGTAGCAATATGTTTCACTCCCCATAGTGTACTCGCTTACACACATTGACACACACAGACACACACACACACACATGGGCTTCTACAGAATCAAAGATTAATTGTCTCACTTGTTCCCTTAATAGCTTTTCAGATATTTATTAGTACTGTTTTGTGTTTTCTTAATTTTTTTTAAGGATTTAATGTAAGAAAGTCAAATTATAGCTCGAATCATGTGTGCTGCTTTTTCATAATTAAGCTGTGAACTAATAAAGTGTGGTATGTTTCTCTCCTCTCAGTCCCATGTGGGAGTTGCTCTATTGAATGCGGTGCCTCCAACTCAGAGTGGAAAGCCGCCCAGTGAAACGTCTAAAGAGCCAAAGAAGTCCAAGTCTGCATTGGATGTTGCAGGTAAATCTACTAGTGTAAATAGAGAAGTCTCTTCAAAGGGAAAAGCCACCGCAAAATTGGATCCCACTAGCAACCCAGCTGGTAACCGGAATCTGTCGGCTGCCGAGTTGAAACGACAGAAGCTAGCTTCATTGCAAAAGAGACTAATGGATGAGATGAATGAGGAGGGGGATGGTCGCTCAGCTCCAATTGTAAAGCTTGGAGACGCTTCCATGGCATCACCATTCACAGCGAAGCATGCATCGGTTGCTCCGACCACTGACATAATTCGTCAAGGTCGCAGTACTCTGGTGACTACTCTCCAGATGTTTAAAATACTAGGCCTCAACTGCCTCGCGACAGCTTATGTGCTTAGTGTTATGTACTTGGATGGTGTCAAGCTGGGTGATGTGCAGGCTACTATCAGCGGTGTGTTTACGGCTGCCTTTTTCCTATTCATCTCACATGCACGCCCTCTTCCAACCCTTTCAGCTGAACGGCCTCATCCGAATGTCTTCTGCTCCTATGTCTTTCTTTCTCTGTTGGGACAGTTTGCTATCCACTTATTTTTCTTGATATCTTCTGTGAACGAGGCTGAGAGACACATGCCAGACGAGTGCATTGAACCAGACTCTGATTTTCATCCCAACCTTGTAAATACAGTCTCGTACATGGTGAGCATGATGCTACAGGTGGCCACCTTTGCTGTGAACTACATGGGGCATCCGTTCAATCAGAGCATCACAGAAAACAAGCCATTCTTGTATGCCATCGTGGCTGCGGCTGGTTTCTTCACAGTTATCACATCTGATGTATTCAGGGACTTGAATGACTGGCTTAGGCTGGTGCCCTTGCCAGTGGGATTGAGAAACAAATTACTGTTATGGGCTCTTCTCATGTTTGTGACCTGCTACTCGTGGGAGAAATTTTTGCGGTGGGCATTCCCGGGCAAGATTCCAGCCTGGAAGAAGCGACAACGGATTGCTGCTTCTAGTCTCGAGAAGAAGAAACAACTTTGAGCGAGTACAAGCTCAACGCCGGACTGCGATTCGACATTTTTGGCAAATGGGCAATGCAGAGTTACATACAGCAGAATGGAGTTCTATTATGCCACAGGAGGTTCCATCCCCTCTTTGATAGGAGATTTTTATTGAGTTGAGTTTGTAGGAGGATTATTTTTGGGACCTCTGCCCTATAAACAAACTGTATTCCTAATGGTTGCTTTTACCAATTGTTTTGACCCTTCATGTCCCTTGTATTTGGAACTACATGCCAAAAACTATAAATTCTGTTTCTAATCAAGATAATCTTGGCGGTTTAAAAGATCTTATGGGGTTTTATAAGCTAGTTTTAATTTTGATTTTCATTGTTTGTCACTTGAATACCATTAGGTTTTCACGCTCAAAAAGTGGAGTCCGACTTCAATGCTTGGTTGCATTAGTGCTACATGTGTTTTAGCTGTTAGATCACAATGGTTACATTCAAAGTTTTAAAAGGCGTTAGTCGGGCAAGGGACTAGCGCTAGGCGTCTAGATGGAGCCAAGTGGGGGCCTAGGCCCCTTTTTAAGTTTTAATTGAATTTATTATGTAACATAAAGATAAATGTTTATTTATACATAAAAAGAATACATAATTGTATTGTGATACATATATTGCAAAATAGAATGACTATAAATTAGAAAGTATTGGAACACATATAATGATAATGAGTGTTCATCAAAGTATTCAATCTCTTACTATTTAATGAAAAAATAAAATGTAAAATGAATGTTATCTACTTTCTATTTAAGTGAGAGTTGCGACCAAGGCCGGTGCCTAGACGAGTCTAGTGGGCTAGGCGAGCCTCTAGGTAGGTCTAAAGTCATTTCTTAATTTTTAAATGTCTACAAATTAATCAGGGTGGTGGTTAGCCGACTAATGCTTAGCCGATGGTCAATCTCATCTATTTATTTTTTGGACTAACTGGTACTTAGCATTGAAGAAACATTGAGGTTTCTGGGACTATATTTTTTACCTTTATGGAGCAAAATCATGTTTATAATCTTGCATTTAAAAGTAGTTTGAAGGTTGAGGGAACTAGATTGTTGCGCAATTTGGTTGTTTGTGTTCTGAGCAGGGCGCCGGTTTATCTCAAAGTCAGCAATCTTGGTATTCTTCGATTAATTATATGAAGTAATTCTATTTTGTGCTTTTAAGGTGATTTGCTACCCACTCGTTAGGGGTGTGGACCTATTATACGAAGTAATTTTAGCATCCTTCCTTGTTATGTCCTTCCATTGGCATAATACTCACTTTAAAATCAGAATGTCACAATAACGGTGAACCTGTTTTATGTAAATTATTTTTCTAAAAAAAAAAAATGAAAAGAAAAAGGAGAGAGAGCAAGACAATGATTCTAGTCTGATTCAAGAGAATGGTTGCCAAGGGGGCTAGCTACATGCATATGTACCTTTCATACATTGCCGATACATGGATTAAGCGAAAATGCATGTTTATATGTACCGAATAAATGCTACTAAATTGAACCTCACCTAGACAATTAAGAGAAAAAAATTAAACAATATGTTCAAGTTAATACACATGCAACCCCTAATGATCATTAACACTGAAGCTGATGCAGTCTGTTTATAATTAAGTGTTAATTAATTGATGATTAGTAGGTGTGTGTGTAACCTCCCATGTTTATGTTGTGATGAGGGTTATGCTGTAGCTTTGTCAATCCAACCTGCCCTTGCATCCCACCCCTTGCATACTGCTGCCACATGAACTGCTCGTCCATCAACAGCTTCTGCTTCTTCTCCAGGTCTGACATTTGCACATATGATGGCGGCGGTACCACTAACGAAGCAGCAAAAGGGTCTACATGTACATTTGACTCACTAGGATGATTTGACGAAGACGATGATGTTGGTGGTGCAGGCAATGCTAGCATTGCAGGCCGTCCTGCTGACCCTAATGCAACACTACTCGCACTGCCACTAACTCCATACCCTGGGCCTGCCATCGCGGCTGATATCTCCGCTTGCTGGTACATTCCGTCCAGCAACAGCAAGTCAAAACCGCCCCCGAGGGAAGCCTTCTGATTCGACAAGTGGCTTGCGGACTGGACTAACGCCGTTTCCCAATCAGCTTCGTCAGCAAAAGCTTCCCATGCCGGTAGACCTGCTGGTGCTTGTTCAGTGGCGCCGTTGAACAAAGCCAACGCCAATTTGTCAGCGTGTTCATTGCTCGACAAAGCATCTTCTCCCAAGTTCAACAGATCGCCTTCTTCTTGTTGCGGTTTCTTAATTTCCTCTTCCTTGACTGGTTCTATCTCCTTGTTATTGCTTTCCTCAACGAAACCCTCTGGCGGTGGCAGGGCCTTCATGGCGTTCATGTCTTCTTCTTCTTCTTCGCCGCCATGATTTGATTCTTCATCTTTGTTTGCCTCATCAATCTTTTGTTGGTCTAGTAGTGCCTTTACCGACCTCTTGCCTTGTGCCAAAGCTGACTTGTCACGTATGTAGTCGTCCATAACCTCGAGCTTCTTGGGTGTAATCTTCTCAACCTCCGGGTACTCTGAGGAGCGCGCAATGCCGATTTGTTTACACCACCCGTAGAACATGTCCAACTCATCAAATTGCTTTCCGATGCGGCAGAAGATCTCGTACACCTTGGCACAGTCAGGGATCTCCAGCTCCATGAAGCGGTCGATTAAGATGCCCATTATTTCTGTTATGTCATTATATATCTGGAAACTCTCTTTTACTATCGCGTACAAGGCCACTATTACAACCCTGTTGTTCTTTGCTACACCTGTAATTAAAAATCATGCACATAAAATAACAAAAAATTGTTAAGAAAGGCTCCCCTATTTAATATTGCTCTGCAAAAAATAAAAGAAGAAATAGCAAACTACAAACAAAAAAAAAAAGACTCTGTAATTCTCGAATAGAGAGTGATTGGCTGGTATCTCATAACAATCTACAATGCCTTCGACACATATATGGCCAATATTTTGCCAACTGAACAAATATCGACGAAGTATCAACAAAAGGTCGGCCAAATATCAACAATGTACCAAATATATATACTGTAGATTTGAATATGATATAAAAATAATATTTTCTCTTCTAAAATAAACGTGCACGTTTTAATTAGTTGATCACATAATGTGACATATGATTTCCTTGATGAAATATTGCATGCAGCCTGTTAGTGTTGGGCGAAGAAAGATTGAATTGATCGAACCTGTTGGGCGACATCCTAAAAATCGCTCAAGGAGCTGCTGCAAATGCTGCATCCTAGAAAACAACTTGTCAGCTTTCATTTCATGCACCGGTGTGGCTCTCTGACATGACTGCTGGTTGGTAAAATTATTAGCCTCCTCCTGAGGATCTTCAATATCTTCATCAAACCCAAATGCACTGCGTTTCCCACGCCGGCTTTGCATTCGGAACTCAAGCCGTTGGTCTAGATACAATGCATACGTGCGCACAAACGCAGAATGGTCCCAAGAATTGGAGCGCGAGGTGTCACGAAAATCAGACATGTTGAGAAAGCGAGTGCCGCGCCTTGTGGAGAAAAATATTTCTTGTTCATAAGCAGGGTCACCCTCGGTCAGCAGTCGTTGGACTAACATGAGGGTCTTGAGAGCCACGATCCAGTTTTTGGTCTTGTTGAGGCGCCGGGAGATGGTGTTGACACAAGCGCTGATGAAGGCACGCGAATAGCATGTTAGGCTGAGAATTTCTCGTAGGTATTTCTCTTCGGTCGGGTATTCTTCGTGCGTTGTTGCTTTCACAATGGCAACGTCTAGGTCCGCCAAAGAGGTG
The DNA here is from genome assembly GCF_042453785.1 of Malus domestica. Classification (NCBI taxonomy): domain Eukaryota; kingdom Viridiplantae; phylum Streptophyta; class Magnoliopsida; order Rosales; family Rosaceae; genus Malus; species Malus domestica. Next base: position 52,269,162 of record NC_091675.1, on the reverse strand, counting down.
CTGCTACCGACTTTGGCGAGGCCTATGCTGGTTTGGTCCTTCACCGCATCCAAGGCTCTTCTAAATTTGCTTGAAGCCATGTATATTATAGATATTTTTCTATATATACACACCTAGCAGCCGGTGTCACAAATCAAAAGAACCTTATTTACAGTGTTAAAAAGATCGAGGAAAAGAAAAGACTATTTGATAATAATTAAGAAAAGAAGAGAAGACTGCCCTCTCTTCTCCTCTTTTTGTTTTTCTTTTTTTTGTTTTCTTTGTTCTTCTCCTCTCGATCCCTATTGTCTTCTTGTTGCTCAAAACTTAAGTTTTTACACCTTTCAATGCAACCATGCAATTTTTGTGCGATATTGTAGCATCAAAATGTGGAAATTCAATGGCAGTGAAATAGCCACGTGTCACATGATGATTGCCAGTTTATTGTTACTGCTTGAGTTTATAAACATGGTTATTATTTTACCTGTCATTTTGTGGGTGGGTGCAGAGGACATTCTTAGCCTGCCGTGGCATTTTGACCATTTCAACGGTCTTGGGACCAAGAACATGATTGGTGCGTCAAATGTGGTGTTGAAAAAGCAGCTGGATCTTCTAAATTTCTTCTTCCATTTTTCTCTCAATTTCCTCAAATCTTCTCGATTTAGATTCATTTGAACAAAATCAACCGTTGCTTTTCTTGGTTGAGTTATCAACTATGGACGACTGAATTTCTTAAGCTGTCAAACTCCAAGGTTTTAGTGATAAGAGTTTCTCCCACTTTTTACGAAGTATATTCATAAACATAGATGTTCTATTTTTGTTTTTTTTTTTTGTCAAAATAAACGTAGATATTGAGTAGATCCATTAGACTCAATCATACACCAAGAATATGATGGGGTTCGGGGGGTGTCTTTGTCAAATCAATTCCTTTTTCAAATTGATCTATTGTGTGTGGATTTTCTTCAACTTAAAACGTGGATGAACACAAACTAGGACAAGAGAGGAAACTTTTGAGAAAATTTTGAGAATTTCACAAGGTTGCTGCATTTACTACTTTGCATGGGGGCTCCCTTTTTTGGGATGCTTTTGGTCCATAATTCTTGTTTAATACCCTTGCAGTGGATGTAAACGTTTCTATTCATCTTTAATAAATTATACTCTTTTGACAAAAGAAAAAAATTATAACTTTAGACCCAATTTCAATCTTATGACACGAGATGAGTACACGGTAATTTAGTTGACAAGTTAAAATCCTACTACATGAGAAAAATCCAAGGAATCTAGCCCAAAGCTTCTTTGATGCCTTCTTAATCTCTCTCACACCATCTGCCTCAAAACTCCTTTGAAGCCTTCTTGTAACTTGTGAAGGAACTCGATAAACTTTGGTATAAGCTCTCTCAACTATGTTCGAATACATTGTTGGAGCCATGTTGTGAATGAATCCTACATTTATGGGAGATTGGACCTTCCATGGGTTTATTAGTAAGTTGGGCTATTCTCTATATTGCTAACTTGTTTTATGATGAAGCCTCAATTTTTTTTATGGTGTCAGAGCAAATTGTTCTATGTATGAAGCCTAAAGCCACATGTGCTCCGTGTCATCTTGTTTGTGTTCTCCCGTTGTTTGACTTGAAAACTTGCCACACGTTAGGGGCGTGTTGATAATGAATTTTACATTGATGGGAGAAGGGACCTTACATGAGCTTATAAGTAGGTTGAGCTACTCCTTATATTGCCAATTAATTTTATGGTGAAACCTCAACTTTCTTCAAACTACATGAGGACCATGATAGGCCTAGGCCTCTCGTGCGGTTTCTTTAATTTGTATGTTTTTGCTTGATCTGTTAGATTTAGCTTCAGTTTGTGTGCTTTTGGTTGAGTACCATGTAGTTAATTCATCATTTGCATGTATAGAGTGTTGTTTAAAGAATTTATCTTGAAAGAAAAATCTCACAATTGCAGTTTTGAGCCGTTGTCATTTATAATATTTTTTTTGGCAAAACTTGTAAACAAATTAGGTGCTTATAATATAATTATTTTAATATTCCGTATCGCTGTTCCTCTCATTTGATTAAAATATTTGATTCCTACACAAAACTTGACCTTCAAATTGTCTCTGATCGTATATATAATATATAAAAAGCCCCCTATATTATATTTAGTTTAATTTCTTTCATATGGTCTAGAGACCTCTTTTAGCCTCAATTTCTGGCTCCATTGCTGCTTCATTCAAATAGAATAAAAAAGAAGACAAGTTACAATAATCCTGCAACGACCAAATTTGAAGTTAAAATTGCGATCGGCGATGTCTGTAACGATGAAAGTGCGTTAAGTTTTAGAGAGTTTAAATTACTAGAAATATCTTTCAGAAATCCTGATGTCCAATTATATAGTAGTATTAAATTTCTAGAAACCATGATATCCAGCTTTTATTGTGTTTTAGTTCAAACATAATTAACTAGCTAGAATAATAGGTTAAAGCTAATTCCATGCAAGGGTGTAATACATAAGTGAAAAACCAAAAACAAAAGCTACAGAAAATTATTCTTCTAAATTCAGAGCTATACCCTTATTGGATTGCTTATGTATATCATATTCTATTCACTAATTAATTAGTCACCCCAATCAAATAATTTATAATCTCTTTAGTTTGCATTTAAAAACACACATCTTGATTCCTCAATCGGTTATGCAATGTTCATTGCTTTCTTGTTCTTATCTCTCTCATCGTCTCTAACACTATTTGCAAATGCAAGAACTCCTCAATTAGTCAGGAGTAGCGTCTCAATTAGTTATGAGTGTCTGCAACAAACTCAAAACCAATTCGGCTACAACCATTAGAAATGCTAGCTCTTTGGAATGATATTCCAACTTGATGATCAACATCTAATTTCAAAAATCTTGATATAGCCATCGTTAACTTAGCACTATCAAATGCAACCCAAAGCAAAGTTTTATTTTTTATTTTTAAATGCGCTCAACACCACCAAAAACAATGTTAATAGCTCCAGAGCTAAAGCAATGTGTAGAGGTGTAGGATTTTGTGTCAGGCAATTTCATTTTTTCAAGGCAAGGGATCAACGACAGTGACAAATTGGTCTTTGATATCCTCAAAAAAGCATTGACCTCTGTTGAAGTTGAGCTTCTTAATTCAATATCTACTACGAATTTTCTGGTTATGTTATACAGGGATGTGCATTTCCTTGTTACTTCTTAGTTGTGAAATATCGATGAAAAGAAACCCGAACAATGTATTACAATTTTAACATACTAAATATCGAGGAAAAGGAACGTGAACAATGTATTACAATTTTAACATACTAGAATCGAGGAAAAGGAACACAAACAATGTATTACAATTTTAACATACTTATATACGAAAAGAATGTATCTATGATTACTATGTAAATAAAAAAAAAAAGAATGAATAATGAAAATAAGAAGGGAAAAAAAAAACTGATATTTACAACGAATCACGACTGTTTACAATCTCTTTTGTGTTATTTAATTTCAATTTCTTATATTACCTTCACTTTACTATGCATCGACTTATATGAAAAACAAATTATGCTACATGTATTTTAATTGAAACTTGACATCATCGTTATCATAGTTCGAATACAGCTTCTGAGATGTTTCATTGCACCATTCGATTCCTACAACTATGTTTTCTTTATCAAAGGGTTAGGGAGATTTAAACTTGAAACCTCTTCAAACATGCATTGGGAGAAGAATTACTACTGGACACCCATATTTATCTTAAGGAATAGTTTAGTTGCGGTCCCTGGTCCCTAACTGTTATAGACTCAAACCTTATGCATTTTAGATTTTTTATTGAAGTCCCTTTCCGCTACATAAATAACATAATAATAAAAGAGATGCAATAATACCAATAAAGTCTCAACCTTTTTTTTTTTTGCTTTCATTTACACTACCAATTTATTTAAAATTGCTTATGGGTTTAGATAATAATAATAATAATAATTATTATTATTATTATTATTATTATTGTTTATGGGTGCATTCTAGATTATAAAAAAAAGGGATTTTATTTTATTTTTTTAAAATGAGTACATTTATATAATAAAATGTGGCTACATTTTCTATATTAAAAATTGTTACATTTACATAAAAATGTGGGTACATTTTATATAGAAAACAATGGGTACATTTTATATTAGAAAAAAACAATGGTACATTTTAGATTTAAAAATAAAGAGATTTTGCATTAAAAAATGAAAACATTTTACATAAAAAATGGTACTTACAAAAAAAAATAGGGATACATTTTCCATATAACAAAGTGGTACATTTGTAAAAAAAAAAAAAGGGTACGTTATAAATAAATTATGGGTACAAATAAAAGGTTAAAAAACATTTATGAGTACAAATAAAAATTTAAAAAATAAGGGACAAAAAGAAATTAATACATGGGTACAAATTAAAATTTAAAAGAAAATTGGTACAATTTAAAAAATGATTGCAAATTAAAAATGGGTACAAACTAGAAATAGAAATATATGATAAAAAGTTTAGCCATAAATATAATATATCAAATGTAACGTTTCTAACACTAAATGAATATATTTAAAAATAAAACATAGTTATCTTGACATGTAAATATTTTGTTTTTGAATAATTAATGGCGTTATTAAAACTGAAGGACCTGATCAAAATTTGAAAAGGAATAAGGTTTTAATCAATGTAGTAGAAAAAAATAAGGATGGGAACCTAATTTCTCCTTATCTTAAAATGCCACCTTGTTTTATGACCTTTTTTAAGACAATCCAAAATAATTCGATAATCTTCCAAGATTCTTTTGTTTTACTAAAGAAATGAATTTTAAGAATGCAAAATTCTTGATCATGATCAACATCCAATTAGGAAGAGCTTGCTCGAGTCGCTCTTGAGTCAGCCATAACGAGTACACAAAGTAGTCGTAGCTTCATCAACATTTACTCAAGAGGGATCCGAGGAAGGCTATTAACAATATTATTTTTGGTGTGGCGCGGGCTTCATTCCAGGGGCAGAGTGAGGCCTGGGTCTCTTCTGCATTTTCTTTATTTTGTATATGCTTTTGCTTGTCTTTGTTAAATTTAGCTTCAGTGTGACAGCCCGTCCCTAATTTTAAGAATTTTTAAAGTTTTAATAAAGGATTTTACAAAAATGCCCTTTGAGGCACGCACATCATTCGAGGTTAATCGTTGTGTCGGGCCATCTAAGATTTGTTTTCTTGACATATCCTCGTAGTACTCGTCGTTACGGACGTGTGGGCGCAGACGGTTCGTGATTTGGAGTTATATCGAAGAAGTTATTAACGTTTGAAATTTGGAATTTTAAGGAATTATAATTTTAGTAAAATATAGAAATTCTTTTATTAAAATTTGGATGGCCCAGATTAAAGGATTTTGAAATGGATGGCTGGGATGAGAAAAATGAAAGTTTTGTGTGGGTGTGTGCGTGGGAAGAACCAGAAAACAGAAAAGAGGAAGAGAGATTGGGCAAAAACTGCCCAATCGGAGAAGAAGGAGAGAGAGCGAATCAGAGGCAGAGAGGGGAAGAAACTGACCAATCGGAACAGGGAAAGGAGGAAGGGAGAGAGGGTGAGAAGCGGAGGAAAAGAGGAAATGGGTTGGGGAGAACCCGTGGGTCGTTTCGACCCGGCGGTGCCCACGCCCAAATTCGATGGATTTCGTCCAAATTTCCGACGAATTGAGTCAAGGTACCACTCCTAATCATCATCTAGGCCTTCCCTCTTTACGTTTCACCCCAAGAATCATTGAATTTCGTTGTGATTTCGCGAAGAACACCCCTACGGGTGCCGCGACCCTTTTGTTTAAATTCTCCAAATTTTGAAATGTTTTCTTTCAATTACTAACACCTTTAGCATTCCTTTAGGACCTAGAACAAAGCCCAAGAGGTAATTGAGGCGTTGGAACAAGTTTGAAGGTCGAATTGGAAACACCCAAATTCTAGGGTTCTTCACGGTTTTGGTGAAATTGAAGCACTTCCAGGCCAAATTGGCCTTGGTCTCAGGTATGAAAGTTGTTCTACTCATTGAGATCTTCAAATCTGCAAATTTTGGTAATTTTTGGAAATAGTTGAATTTTCCGGCGAGCCGGGGGCGGCCAACCGCCACCCGCGGCGGCCCGCGCGGCGGCGCGTGGCCAATGGCCCGCCAATGTCATTATTAGCTTGTGATTAAGGTTCTAGGTTCTGTTTTGATAATTGATGGACGTAAATTGAATAATTGAACCTAAGTTGGTTACGATTCGTGGTTAGATGAAAATGTGAATTGACGATCCGACCGTTGGATCGTCATCAAACTTTGATACGTTGTAATACGTAATATTTGAGGATTATAGGAACTTACGGATTGGGAATCCGATTTACGGATCTTCTGGAATTGAAGTTGTAAGTTCATAAAATAGAATGTTAACCGTCACTTAGTTTTGGAAATTGACGAAGATCCGACCGTTGGATGGTAATGAAATTTTAGGATGTTGTCCTAGAGGTATATTGTGGACCTCTGGAAGTTACGGATTTGAAATCTGAATTGCAGATCATCCGGATCGAACTACGTAGTGACGTGTCTTATATAAGTTATGTATTCTATCGGCAGAATTTCTGAGGTTGGATTTGATTGTTGTTCTAGGCGCTAATCGTCATGACGCCTTGATGTACGGTGCTAGGGAGTTGTGGGCGAACTCCAGGTGAGTGGGCAGTTTTGTTTTCGTATTACCTATATACTATTGTTTTTCCCAGAAAAAATGCTTTTATGCGAAATTATGTTTTGAAAATGCCATGCATAGAATTATTTGGAAAATGTGAATTTCATATGAGTTATATGATTGATATATGATGCATACATGTTGCATGGTGCTGTGGAGGCACAGGTAAGTCAGGTGAGTTCGTTTATTCATTGAATTGTTGTTGTTGAGATGTTTGAGCTCATAATCTGCACCCTAGGTGTTAGTGCTTATATTATTCACCACACCGCACGCTCGCCTTGGATCCAAGTAGGTGGATGTCGTACAGACCATGTGAGGGTTCCGACATGCCAGTCGTACAGACCATTAGAGGGGTTCCGACTGGTGGGTGACCTTAGATATGCGCGCTGATGATATGATGAGAGAAGCACTAGAGCGTATTTTACACCTTTCATCGTATAGACTACCTTACGTAGTTCCGAGTGATGTGCAGAGTAGGGCCGTATAGGTCACTGTGGTGACTCCGGCTTAGTGAGATATTGAGCTATTGAATTAATCGTATAGGACCAACTGCAGGGTCTCCGATTGATTCCTTATTTCACCTGATTTATATTTTGATTTATGGCATGGCATGTTTTTCTTGAAAAATGTTAAAGATTTGGGATTCAAGCTTTGAGATTTCATATGGTTATATATCTATATATATATATATTTCTGAAAAGTGTTAAAGGTTTGAGATTTGAGCTTTTTGCTTATATATATGTTATATATATGCTATTTTCTGGGAAAGTATACAGGTTTTACGGTGAGGGGTTATAAATGTTCTAAATGAAAAGTCTTCGAAAAACTTTGTTTTACTGACCCACTCAATTTTGTTTTGCGCCCCTCCAGGTTCAAGTTAGCAGAGCTTTGGTGGCCACGAGGAATCCAACGGTGTTCTGACAGAATTCACAAAAGTAGGACTCACCCTCGGGTGTGTTATCTTAGTAATTGGAATTTTTTTTAAAGCTTCCGAACTGTGTAAATGGTTACGTCACTCTCACGTGACGGCCAGCACGCCCTCCTTCGGGACGGGGTGTGTCAGTTGGTATCAGAGCCTAGGTTGCAATTCTGGACATCTTGATAATTTCCTAGTGTCTTCTGTCAGAACTATACCGCCTCGTAGCGAGCCACGTAGTTCGGATGAGCCTAATTTCCCTGATATAGTAGTTTGGGGGGAAACTATTGCCATTGTGATTCAGTCTATTATCTAAAGGGACCTTTTGAGACTGGTTATAAGTTAAATTTGAATCCCTTAGGGATATGAAGGACCTAAGGGAGCAGATTGATGGCTTAATCAATTGGGAAAAGGCGTTTCAGATTATGCAAGGTTAAGGGAATTTTCCTCCCGATAGGTAGGTCGAGATGATTACCTAGTTTTTGAGTGATGAATCTGCATTTTGATGGAGATAGGAATGTTATCCGACAATATCGGAAGGACAACTGTTTGGAAGTTGTTTAAAGAATTGTTTAAGAAAAGTTCATTCCCCCGGCATATTGTGATGGTAGTAAACAAGAAATTGCAAATGTGAGACGAGGAAAATGACGACGGATGAATATTATAGAAAGCTTACAGACTTGCCTTATTTCCATTCTGATGATGTTGTTAATTCGGTCGAGGTGTTATGTCGTTTTTGGCTGGATGATAAGAAGAAGTTGCGTTCTTTGGCGATCACTATCCATTGTACTTTTTACCAAGAGTTTACGGGATGCTGTTGGGCTTTGAAGACTTTGAGAATATGATCAGCGAGAGTAAAGAGGAATAAGAAAGGAATGAGAATCAGAATAAGACGATAAAGTTAAAGATTCGTCATATCAAAGACCTCGGAGGACTCAGAGCTTCAAAGGAAGTGAAATTAGAGCTAATTTTCCCAGCTTAAGTTTTACTGCCACTGGTCAGAGGCGAAGTGATAGATTTACTAGTGATCCCAGATTTCTGAGACAAGATGACTCTGGTAGAGGAAATGTATAATTGTGTCAAGCTAGATTGCTATGGGGAATCAGTTAATTTTTGTTGACCTGGATGACCAGAGGTTACTTTTGGGGGTAAGTAAAGTGGAGTGAGTTATGTCATTATTCCTGTTGAGAGAGCAAAGAAGATTGTTATCAAAAGGCTGCCAAGATATTGAGTTCATATGGTGCTAAATGATGTTGATCCTAATAGTATGGAAGATGTAAAGATGGTTAGACATTTTCTTGGTGTATTCCCAGATGCCTTACCTAGATTGCCGCCAGGCAGAGATGTGGGTTTTATTATTGAATTGTTTTTAGGTACAAATCCTATGTTAGAGATTGGTTCAGGTTGAGTTAAAAGTTCCATTCAACTTATTATATCACATTGGAAAAGCTCCGGGTTATTTGTGAGGAAGAAAATGGACATTAAGGCTAGGCATTGATATTATGTAATTGAATCGGGTAACGATTGAGAGCTGTTATCCATTGTTGTGTATTGATGATTATTTGATCAGCTCTGAGGCGCCTGGGTACTTTCTGAGATTGACTTGAGGTCTGAATGATATTAGTTGAAGATTAACAGTGGGGATGTTCATAAGACTGAATCCAGGACTCGTTATGGTCATTTCAAGTTGGGAGGCCATACGGAGTGACGAATGCACCTGCTACTTTTATGAGTTTGCTGAAGGAAGTATTCCAGTGATATCTGGACCGGGTTGTTATTGTTTGCCATTGACGAGATTGATAAGATTAGAGCAGTGCATGCTAGATATTTAAAGTTGGTGTTGCAAAGATTGAGGGAACGTTGATGTATGCTAAGTTTAGCAAATGCTAATGTTGGATAAATTAATTATATCTACTTAAGGTATTCAAATGGATTCTTAAAAGAGTAGCAACGATTGAGAATTTGGAACAATTGCGAACTGTGACTGAGGTTCAGAGTTTTCTCGGATTAGCAGGATATTATCGATAGTTCGTCCAAGATTTTAATTATTGCTTCGCCCTTGGCGAGATTGATGAGAAAAGAGGTTAAGTTTGAGTGGGATAAAAAAAAAAAAAAAAAAAAAAAATTGTGAGTAGAGCTTCAGCAAGTAAAGTATTCCCTCACTCATGCATCTGTTTTCGCACTCCCAGACGATAGTGGTAATTATGTGGTCTATAATAATACTTCTTTGAATGTACTTGGATGCGTGTTGATGCAACATGGTAGGATGATTGCCTATGCTTCAGGGCCATTGGGATCTCATAAGATGAATTACCCTAATTATAATTTGGAATTAGCAGCTATCATCTTTGCTTTGAGAATTTGGAGACAATGTCTTTATGGGAAGAAAAGTGCATGATTGTTACAAATCAAAAGAGTACCCAATATCTGTTTATTCAGAGGTATCTTAATCTTAGGCAACAAAGGTGGAATGAGTTGCTTAGTGATTATGATTGTGTGACGAGGGTGGTCAAGCTAATGTTGTGGCTGATGCATTTAGTAGGAAGACCCCAGTGAGAATTAATGCTTGGTACGCTTGCTATGTTCATCTTCTTGTGGATTTGAAATCTACTGGAGTAAAGTTGAGTATCAAAAATCGAGAAGAAGCCTTACTTGCTAATTTCTAAGTTGGACCCATTTGGTAGATCGTACTCGATACTCGAGCGTTTGACGAAGAAATTCAAGAATTTATTTAAAGCAAGGAATAACGGGAAAAAGAAGGACCTTAGAGTTAGAGAATCAGATGGCAAGCCTATGCAAAAGAACAAAGTGTTTATGCCTAATGGTGTGGAATTAAAGAAAGCAATTTTGACGATGTACATTATTCCACTTCTACAATGCATCCCAAAAGTACTAAGATTTATCATACCATTCGTTCATGTACTATTGACGGGTATGAAAAGAGGAATGGCGAAGTATGTTAGTAGGCGTATCATCAGTCATCAGGTTAAAGCAGAAAGAAATAAGTCTTTTGGAATAATGTAGTCATTTCCCATTCCACGGTGGAAATGGGAGAATATTACTATGGATTTCGTGGACAAGCTTCCTCGTATACAAAATAGTTAGGTTGGAATTTGAATAATAATTGATCGGCTGGTGACGTCAACGTATGTTACTTCAGTATGAGAACACCAACCTTTCCAGACAAGCGCAACATTTATTTGTTTGTTTTATGGAAAAAGAGATTTGGGATCTGTTAAACTTCTTGGGTATGTTGGTCCCTTCAGTTTGTTCCCTAGAGTAACGCCATAAGGCCGTGTAAAGCTATGTCTTGTGTTTCGAAATTGTTAGAATTGGGGACGGATAGTATTCAAGGCCCTGAGTTAGTGGATGAGACTATTCGGAATATTCAAGTAATTAAGTCTAACCTGGAAGTGGGCCAGGATCGGCTGAAGAGCTTAGCAGACAAACATGCCACTGACCGGATGTATATGTAGGTGATCGAATGATTTTGAAATTATCACCTTGGAAAAGTATGATTCGTTTTAAAAAAGAAAAACAAGTAAGTCCTAGATACGTCAGACCATCTGTGATCATTGAACGAGTCAGTGAAGTTACGTACGGGCTGAGTTGCCTCCAGAGCCGATGAAAGGGCATGATATGTTTTATGTTTCGATACTTCGACATTAAACCTCATATCCTTCACGAGTGATACCTTCTCAACCTTTGGAAGTCAATATGGATTTGACGTATGATGAGGAGCCAGTGCCTATCTTTTATTAGAAAGATGATGTACTGAGAAATAAGACTATGAGTTTGGTGAAAGTTTATGGAGGAATCTTTCAGTGGAAGAAGCTACTTAGAAATCAAAGAATCGAATGAGAGAGATGTGTTTCGGGCTGTTTCATGGATATTGATGGATTGTAAAGATTGTGTAAATTTCGAGGACGAAATTTCTGTAAGGTGGGTAGATTGTGACAGCCCGTCCCTAATTTTAAGAATTTTTAAAGTTTTAATAAAGGATTTTACAAAAATGCCCTTTGAGGCACGCACATCATTCGAGGTTAATCGTTGTGTCGGGCCATCTAAGATTTGTTTTCTTGACATATCCTCGTAGTACTCGTCGTTATGGACGTGTGGGCGCAGACGGTTCGTGATTTGGAGTTATATCGAAGAAGTTATTAACGTTTGAAATTTGGAATTTTAAGGAATTATAATTTTAGTAAAATATAGAAATTCTTTTATTAAAATTTGGATGGCCCAGATTAAAGGATTTTGAAATGGATGGCTGGGATGAGAAAAATGAAAGTTTTGTGTGGGTGTGTGCGTGGGAAGAACCAGAAAACAGAAAAGAGGAAGAGAGATTGGGCAAAAACTGCCCAATCGGAGAAGAAGGAGAGAGAGCGAATCAGAGGCAGAGAGGGGAAGAAACTGACCAATCGGAACAGGGAAAGGAGGAAGGGAGAGAGGGTGAGAAGCGGAGGAAAAGAGGAAATGGGTTGGGGAGAACCCGTGGGTCGTTTCGACCCGGCGGTGCCCACGCCCAAATTCGATGGATTTCGTCCAAATTTCCGACGAATTGAGTCAAGGTACCACTCCTAATCATCATCTAGGCCTTCCCTCTTTACGTTTCACCCCAAGAATCATTGAATTTCGTTGTGATTTCGCGAAGAACACCCCTACGGGTGCCGCGACCCTTTTGTTTAAATTCTCCAAATTTTGAAATGTTTTCTTTCAATTACTAACACCTTTAGCATTCCTTTAGGACCTAGAACAAAGCCCAAGAGGTAATTGAGGCGTTGGAACAAGTTTGAAGGTCGAATTGGAAACACCCAAATTCTAGAGTTCTTCACGGTTTTGGTGAAATTGAAGCACTTCCAGGCCAAATTGGCCTTGGTCTCAGGTATGAAAGTTGTTCTACTCATTGAGATCTTCAAATCTGCAAATTTTGGTAATTTTTGGAAATAGTTGAATTTTCCGGCGAGCCGGGGGCGGCCAACCGCCACCCGCGGCGGCCCGCGCGGCGGCGCGTGGCCAATGGCCCGCCAATGTCATTATTAGCTTGTGATTAAGGTTCTAGGTTCTGTTTTGATAATTGATGGACGTAAATTGAATAATTGAACCTAAGTTGGTTACGATTCGTGGTTAGATGAAAATGTGAATTGACGATCCGACCGTTGGATCGTCATCAAACTTTGATACGTTGTAATACGTAATATTTGAGGATTATAGGAACTTACGGATTGGGAATCCGATTTACGGATCTTCTGGAATTGAAGTTGTAAGTTCATAAAATAGAATGTTAACCGTCACTTAGTTTTGGAAATTGACGAAGATCCGACCGTTGGATGGTAATGAAATTTTAGGATGTTGTCCTAGAGGTATATTGTGGACCTCTGGAAGTTACGGATTTGAAATCTGAATTGCAGATCATCCGGATCGAACTACGTAGTGACGTGTCTTATATAAGTTATGTATTCTATCGGCAGAATTTCTGAGGTTGGATTTGATTGTTGTTCTAGGCGCTAATCGTCATGACGCCTTGATGTACGGTGCTAGGGAGTTGTGGGCGAACTCCAGGTGAGTGGGCAGTTTTGTTTTCGTATTACCTATATACTATTGTTTTTCCCAGAAAAAATGCTTTTATGCGAAATTATGTTTTGAAAATGCCATGCATAGAATTATTTGGAAAATGTGAATTTCATATGAGTTATATGATTGATATATGATGCATACATGTTGCATGGTGCTGTGGAGGCACAGGTAAGTCAGGTGAGTTCGTTTATTCATTGAATTGTTGTTGTTGAGATGTTTGAGCTCATAATCTGCACCCTAGGTGTTAGTGCTTATATTATTCACCACACCGCACGCTCGCCTTGGATCAAGTAGGTGGATGTCGTACAGACCATGTGAGGGTTCCGACATGCCAGTCGTACAGACCATTAGAGGGGTTCCGACTGGTGGGTGACCTTAGATATGTGCGCTGATGATATGATGAGAGAAGCACTAGAGCGTATTTTACACCTTTCATCGTATAGACTACCTTACGTAGTTCCGAGTGATGTGCAGAGTAGGGCCGTATAGGTCACTGTGGTGACTCCGGCTTAGTGAGATATTGAGCTATTGAATTAATCGTATAGGACCAACTGCAGGGTCTCCGATTGATTCCTTATTTCACCTGATTTATATTTTGATTTATGGCATGGCATGTTTTTCTTGAAAAATGTTAAAGATTTGGGATTCAAGCTTTGAGATTTCATATGGTTATATATCTATATATATATATATATATTTCTGAAAAGTGTTAAAGGTTTGAGATTTGAGCTTTTTGCTTATATATATGTTATATATATGCTATTTTCTGGGAAAGTATACAGGTTTTACGGTGAGGGGTTATAAATGTTCTAAATGAAAAGTCTTCGAAAAACTTTGTTTTACTGACCCACTCAATTTTGTTTTGCGCCCCTCCAGGTTCAAGTTAGCAGAGCTTTGGTGGCCACGAGGAATCCAACGGTGTTCTGACAGAATTCACAAAAGTAGGACTCACCCTCGGGTGTGTTATCTTAGTAATTGGAATTTTTTTTAAAGCTTCCGAACTGTGTAAATGGTTACGTCACTCTCACGTGACGGCCAGCACGCCCTCCTTCGGGACGGGGTGTGTCATTCAGTTTGTGTGTTGTTGGTTGAGTACTCTAGAGTTGATTCACTATTCTGCATGTATAGGGTGTTACTTAAAGAATTTATCTTGAAAAAAAATATCTCAGTCAATTTTGAGCCATGATGATTAATGTTCTTTTTTGTAGCAAAACTTGTAAACAAATTTGGTGCTTATGATATAATTATCTTAATATTTTGTATCTCTATTCCTCTTCTTTGATTAAAATTTTCCATTCTTTTACAATTTTTTTTTGTGTCCCCCCATTTTTCGCTTAATTAAGGGTAGTGCTATTCAAATAGTCCTTTTTACTTCCAACACATCCTTGTTAATTTTGGTCCATTGATATTTTTCAATTTATTCGACCCAATAGTTAAAAATTGAAAGGGGTGTTGAGAGGTAAAAATGAGTGTTGGATAGCACCACCCCTTAATTAATTAATTAACATATTATTGGTTCATGTCATCAGTTAAATCTTTACTTACAATTGATACCTAGATTATTTTGACATACAAAATTAATACGTTTGCTAATAATTTTGAATACAAGTAGTCATACTATTATATGTGAGCTTTTTACTTCTATTAGAAAATATGTCAATTAGTATATCAATTCTGAGTGCCAAATAACATGACATCGAAAAGTATTTACCAACTAAGTGTGCATCACTCCTAAGCATGGAATATTTGCATCATGCATGTGTCATGCACCCCTAAGCAGCCACCCGAAATCCCCATTGTTGCTTGGGATTGTACAAAATATTTACCCAAATGCTATAAAGCAGAAAAAGAAAGGAGAGTTTTAAGGTCTGCTCAGTGGCCCTTTAGCTGCAAACTTACACATTACATTACAGTGCTAACTGGGCTCCACTTCCCTCTCTCACGTTTATCCTCCTCAATAATTTCTACACGTGAGCATACCAAGTCCCAACCAAAGGATGATCGAGACTTTCCAGCTAGATCTCAAGTGCACAAAATCTCAATGCAGCATGTAATAATTAAGCTCAAGTCAACTCCTACTAATAGTCATTTTACGAATTTGTTTTCCCGCATTTCATCGAAAATCGGATCTTCCTTTTTTTTTTCTCTTTCTGGCTCGATAGTTCAACCTACTAATTGATTTTTTTAAATGATTAATTTTCACTGTTCATTTTTAAGATTCGTAGTCTTAAACTATTGGGAAAAAAAAAAAGATATTAATCACCAACTTATTACGCCAATTGCGGTTCCTTGCTTTTTGATGGTGGATTGGAAGAATTATCTCTGATGATTTCATCATATGCGATTTGCGTGTACATATATTTATAAATAAGGAAATCAGGTTGCATATGTTTTAGCTTCATTTGGGACATATAATTATGCTTATTACTGGGGATCCACAATTCCAAATTTTGTAACATCTGCCCGCGCCCGTGAAATATCGTTTTGTCCTTATTATCCTTTTCGATGATTGTTTTGCCTTTGCGGGTCTTGGCATAGTCCCCATGCTTGTATTTTTTTTGTTTACTTTCATTTATTATCAATAAATTTGGTGGAGGAGGGATTGGCGTGGGGGATTTCTAGGTGTAATGTTGCTCACCCCTTTAGGAAAATGAGGTGTCTTGCATGCGACCATTGCCAAAGAGCTAATCTTGCCTCATCTTTTTCCATTGAATAAGATAATATTTAACTAAAAAAGATTACTAACAAATGTATCGATTCTGTATTTGCCTTGAGCAAACAAGGTTTAGAGTAGGGCCAGACGCAAAACAAAGACAAACACTATTACATGAGGGTTTTTCTTCTTGTTGTTGAACTGTTACATGCGTTACTATCTCAAAAGTTGGTAGAATAAGTTCCGCGGGGGGGGGGGGGGGGGGGAAACCCTAACTAATGTACTTTTCTCTATGCTAATTAATCTCCAGAGAAATCTGCATATCTCTACGGACAGTTGATTATGAACACATGAAAATTTCTGACCATAAGTGGATGTGGTCTTCATTGTGAGACTCACATATATTCACGGTCAAATAATGCTTAAGCGGCCGCATGCCACTTAGTTCAAAATATGTAAAACATGTAGAATTGCTATATAGCTTTCCACTCCTCTCTATGTGACTATGCCAGTGTTGAAAAAATAGTAAAACAGGTCGATCTCATTGTCTCTAATAGGCATAAGTTCTACACATAATACTATGGTCCATTTTTATTAAAATTGTGTTAGATATGAAATTAGTTGTGTGTCTAAATAGCATTGTTTCGAAATAATATAAAGATAAGTTTAATGTATTGAACAACACTCAAATGGCGAAGCCAAAAATTATTTGGTGGGTGCGCTAAGCTAAAATTATTACTACGAAATCAATTTCTCAATTTTCTTTTGTTGCTTACATAGATTTATATAATAGTAACCTAATTAAATTCTATATGATAAATTATATTTCAACAAATCTATCAGAAAATTTAACAATTCAAATTATGCAAACTGAAAATATCAAAATAATTAAAATTTCAAGTATGAACTCTCAAAATCCAAAATAAACAGATAAACTCGCAGTTAGATCAAGAACAAAAAATAAAGTGGTCAAGAACTTACTAATTGATCAGAAAAATCAATAAACATGCAGATTAAGAGTCAAAGAAGAGAGACATTTGTCTAAGTGTCTCTTTGGCAAGAGGCCTTTCTTTAGACTTCAAAAATGTTTAGTCTGGTCTGTATCTCTGTATCGCATTGACAAGCAGCTTTCATGAGTCATGAGTGAGTGCGTTGAGCAATGAAAGGTTACAGTCTACTAAGACCCGTATATGGTAGTAATGATATTGAAGTTTTTAATTTAATACTATGAATTTTTGGTGTTGGTTAAAGTGATTAGTTTTTTTTTTTTTTTTTTTTTTTAAGTGATTAGTTGTGGGCTAGGACAATAAAACATTATATAGTAGCCCAACTAATTAGTTTGTTTAATGTTAAGGAACTCAAACGCTAACTATGCTATAGCCCACCATAGCCATGTACTTGGCTCTGCTAGAAGACAAAAGTTCATCTACCATGGTGGATTCCCGTGATAGATTGAAATCTACCATGGACGGTCTGCCTTTTAAGAATCTAAATGTGATAAAAAATACATATTTTTTACCACATACTTGTATCATAATAGAAATGAGCTATTGTGGATTCGCTAGATAAATAAGTAAAGCCCACTTGGAGTTTAAATAATGGAATTTTTTACAACATTAATCTAGCTACAACCTGCAGTAATGAAATTATACAATTGGATAAAGCTAATTGTTAATAATAGAGCACTAGTTAGGTCCCTCTCTGTCCTTTAATTTTCCCCTTGATCAGTTCTCTTAATTACTCTAATTATAATTTGGCAAACTTATTTCATCAAGATCATCCAAAGATAAGAACACTTCGTCCAGGCACGAAAGCTCTGTCCCATCATCATCATCATCCTCACGCTCGTAGACTTTACACAGAACGTATCCACTGTATTCCTGAAAAACAATTATATATGTAGAAATAAGAATAAGGAAAACTAATGAAAATGGCTTGAAAACTTTGAGTTTTAATGATAAGGACAAAATAAAAGGTAAAGTGAATAGTACCAGGATTGACTTTTTAGTGTAAAAACGTGGTTTTTCGTTAAAGTGAACAGTACCAGATTCTTTTCGTTAAAGTTCCCATAAGAATAACAAAAATACACTTTCTTTTGCATATGTAAGAGAACTGTCATAACTACGTAATTATTTTGTTTCTTGTACGTGAGTAGCCACGCATGCACATCATGTCATTGCATAGTAGTAGTATTAGTAGTAGTAGTAGTGATGGTGACATGCATTACTAACTGTATTGGATTGCCCTCTTCTTTTGGATGATCTGCTGGTGGTCGTGGTGGTGGAAGAAGAAGCACAATCTGAGGCTGACGAAGAGAGACGATACTCGTGCATTGTCCAATTAGTTTTGATGCCTGAATTTGGAGCTTCTCCAACGAAAAACGTCAAATATTTTTTCATCCCAACTTTCTTGGTAGGATTAGAAGATGAGCTTGAAAAGATAGGTTCTTCAATGCCTAATGTTTTCCAGTACCCATTATTCGTGACCCGATTCTGTGCCCTCCTGCTGTAGAAGTACCACTGCTTGCCCTCACTCAAAGCCTTACCTATACATAAATACAGTGCAAAAACTCATTAATTAATATACGAAATATATTCTCTTTACCAGAAGATATAACAATATTAACTAATTATATTGCTAGTCTCAATATGTATGGGAATCGATCGGATTCTTGTGTAGACACGTCCGTATATAAGTTTGCAAGAGAGTCCTGTAATATGTGCTAGCAGTATTGTACCATCTATTCATTGTCAAATATATGTAGTCAAGTACATAAGTGCTTGATTTAGTTGTTCGGGAGTATTTTTAATATTTACGAAAGAAACGCATACATGCATGGTAACAAAAACAAGCATACCATTTAATTCCCATGGATCATATGGGTAGAGATGGAGATCGGGAATGACATCGGGATGGAAAGGTAAGAGAGCTGCCTTACGTTGAAGGAAATGGACTACAAGTTCTTCGTCGGTCGGGTCAAATCGGAAACCAGGAGGGAGCTTAAACTGGTCGTCTCCCATTAGGAACGAATATCAGACAATAACAAGAACAAGAACAAGAACAAGAGAGAAGAAGAAGAAGAAGAAGTTACATGATACAGTAGCTAAGCTGTGGATATATAACTCGTGTAAACGAAGTCTTAGCTGAAGGTGATACTTATAGCTAGCTGTATAGAAAGCAATAGATCGAGAAGAAAACAGAAAAAGATAGAAAACAAATATAAAAGAAAAGTGAGTGAGTGAGTGAGTGAGTGAGTGACGTGAAAAAGAAGGTGGGATTTCATCAGAAATGGGGGAGTTGAGTTGATGGTTTGATTGATGGTAAAAATGATTTGATATGCAAGGCGGCGGGCAACGAACCTGTACATGTAGATACTTTGAAAAGTAATTTAATTGGGTTTTGAGGGACATATTTGTGAGCCACACAAAAAAAAAAAAAAAAAAAAAAAAAAAAGAGGAAAAAAAAATACTTGATTGTAATTTGTGCCGGAAGCAGCCTGCAATATGAGTAGGTGGATGTGCCATATACACTCGTACTTCTGTTTGGACACTAACTTATTTAGAAGGATCAGTCATTCTTCTTTCAACGTGACGTAATATCAATTTATTATACAAACATTCTGATTGAGATAATTTATTCTCTTTGTTATAATGTAAATATTATCTTTATTAAAATGAATTCGATTTGGAAAAATTAAAACATTCATAAGAATCAAATAAATTTACGTTTCATTTTGAAAATATTACTTGTTACAAAACATCGATTTGTTGGATACAAATAGATGTCTCAAAGATCTCCAAATTAGATGAATGTCTTGAAATGATCTTTAGATGGTGAAAGAGAATAAATAATTGTGATTATGACGTTTGAACTAGGGGTGGGTTCTAAAAACCGAAAACCGAAAAAAAGAGGGACCGAACACCAATCCGAAACCAAAAACGAAAAAAAACCCGAACCAAATTGAAAACACCGTACCGAATTATTATATATCTATTATTTATTATTTATTATTTGTATTTTATTTTTTTAAGCGCAATTCCCGCTCCAATTCCAACCCCAATCTCCAATTCCAACCCAATTTATAAGCCCAATTATAAAAGGAAAACTAATGAAAAAGGGTTTGAAAACTTTAAGTTTTAACAATAAGGACAAAATAAAGGGTAAAGTGAATAATACCAAGATTGATTTTTTTAGTGTAAAAATGTGGTTTTTCGTTAAAGTGAACCGTACCAGGAGCTTTTTGTTAAAGTTCCCAATTATAAACCCTAGCACTATCCTTTTTTTTTACTTAGAGAGCCGCATGCATTCCTTTCTCCATCTTTCTTTCTTCTTCTTTTTTTGTCCCTCTTTCTTCTTCTTTTCTTTCTCCCTAGACCTCAGCCGCATCGTCTTCTCTCCTTCTTCTTTCATTTTTTTTCTTCCTCTTCTTTCTTTTTTTCCCTAGACCCCACATCTTCTTTCTTCTCACCCCAATTTTGAATCTCACCCACCGACTCTATCCTCCCCGGAATTCCAAAGCTCTATTTCTACGCTTCCTGCTTGATCTCTAGCAGATTAACTCCGTCTGTAGCTCCCGACGCTGCCACCATAGACGAGTCCACCAAGCCCGCCATAGCCAATTCTACCAAGCGGTGCCTCGCAAATTTATTCAAAGATTTATATGTGGAATTTGAATTTAGATTTCTCAAATTTTCATATGATTTTAGGTCTTCCTAATTGAAAATTATGCATGCATGCTTAGATTTGTCAAAAATTAAATTTTTGGGACTTGTGTTTTGGTTGATAAGATAGAGATACACTTCTTTATGAAAGATTTTCGTGATATGAAAACTAGTATT
The DNA here is from genome assembly GCF_042453785.1 of Malus domestica. Lineage (NCBI taxonomy): Eukaryota > Viridiplantae > Streptophyta > Magnoliopsida > Rosales > Rosaceae > Malus > Malus domestica. Next base: position 52,248,471 of record NC_091675.1, on the reverse strand, counting down.
CTAAAACTTAGATGAAATCCAGATTTTGGACTTTTTCGATGATTGAATTTGAAAATTCGTTTGCTTAATGATAGGGAATGATAAGGTTAGTTTATTGATTTTGTTCTGCAATCCATGTATCTGGAAACAAACTGATTTATTCTTCAACCTAAAAAAGTTGCAGAAGGAAAAAAAAACGAACCAAACCGAAACCGAATAGGAAAAAACCGAAACACCGAAGTTGAACCGAACCGAAAAAAACCGAATCCAACAGTAATTTCGATTTGATTTCCGGTTTCGGCCAAAAACCGAACCCATCCCTAGTTTGAACAGTAAAATAGTGGCACGCCGTCTTTGAAAAATAAATCATCCTCACAAATAAGGAGCCAAGTATAATATTTTTGTTTGTTTATATATTCAATCATGTTGTATATTTGGAATTTGATAAAATCAGAAAATTTGGAAAATATTGTGGGTCTTCATCATCCCACTTCATGCTGATATCATGCACCTCATTCTTTAATCTCATCCACGTAACTCACGTGAATATGGGTTTGGTCGTGGACCAATTTGAGGTCGATGGGCCACCTTCCTTTTGGAGTGTGCCAAAACACCAATAATTATCATTATTTGGGATTATAATTATTAAGAAGTGTGTAACTAACTTCTGGCTTTTGCTTTCCTTTGCTTCTCTTAAAGAATACTAGTCATCAACATCTCATAGCAAAGTTAGACAAATTGAGATGATCACACTCGCATACCCTAAACCCAATTAACAACAAGATTTGCACTTCCACTTGGGGACTTAACAACACTCAACTCCCTAACCCTAAATTCACATATCAGAGTCTTGAGACTTGAGAGTCAAGCAAAACTTTTCTTACTTTGGGAGTGCGCGGGTGCCACTAGAGTAGGGCTAGTTTTCCCCTTTCAAGTTTATCGCATATTTATTCTCTTAATTTTGTACTATATTCCTTCTTTTTTTGCTTCATTACAAAAAACGGTTTTAGGCTCTTTATCTCTAACTTACTCCTACCCACCATCACCATTGAGCTAACCCTAATGGATTCTTCCTCCACCCTCTTTTATTTTATACATTTCCCCCTCTCTCTGTAATTTTTCAGATGCACTAAAACTAGCTCATTCAAAAAAATTACTAGGACTTACTGCTAAAAGGAGACTTGAAATGGTGACTGACGTTGTTCTTAGAAAATGTGTTTGGATGCTAGCTTCTAAGTTTTGAGATCATCTTATTCCATTAGCTGTTGGACTACATAATTACAAGAAATGAGTTTACACTAGAAAAACTGATGATGATGCCAATGGCAATCCCTATGTGAACTTCCAAAACCACAAATAAACAAATTGTTGAAAAATATAAAGTATTTTAGGGATTTGATGTGATATGATTTGATTTGATTAAGACTTTGATATGATATGATTTGATTTGGTGTAGGTTTTCTTGTCATGTGGACAAAGGATGGTTTTTATTTTATTTATTTTCTATTATTGCTTTGGTGTATTCTTATAAATTACTTCCTTATTGAGAAGAATACAATATTAAAGTTGTATTTGAGATTATAGGCGCTTTCCTATGGGTGCACGAAGCTAATTTTCTTCATGAACTCACATGCTATGAACTTGAGAGTGGAGATTATCCACAATTGTTAGAAGAAAAAGAAGAAGTTAAAGTGTTGTCGCTACCATGAAGAAAAAAAAAAGTTATGTTGTCGTCGCTTGGGGAAAAGAGAAATTTTTTTTGCATGATATCCGTTTCCTGTCATGGAGCCTTTTGTGCTTTATTTTATTTTTCTTTTTGATTTACTTTGATTATGAGTTTGAGGAATGAAAAAAAAACAAAACAAAACAAAAAGAAGAAGAGTGAAAAAAAATTTGTTGGTTGGAGCTTTCGAAAAGAGGTTTTATTGGGCTTTCAAAAATATTAATGTTTTTTTCAATTAGACTTTCGAAAAAAGGTATTAGTTCCAACATATCAAGAGTTTTGTTTACAGGGCTTTCGAAAAAAGAATTGATCTTTTGAAAATATTAGTGTTAGTTCCAGTTGTGCTTTCAAAAAGAGGTGACAACTCCGAGAATTATGATTTGTTATGATTTGTTAGTCAGCCTTTTCAAAAGAGATGTTTGTCTTTCAAAAAGAGGCGTTAGTTCTAACAGATTATGATTTGCTGAGTTTTCGTAAAAATTGATGTTAGGTTCACTGGTGAAAATTTCCTGCACGTGTGACTTAATGCGTGGTCCTAAGAAGGGGGTGTTGAACTTACAAAATTTCAAATTAGAATTTATTTCCTTCTTGGTACATCGGGAGTTTGAAGGGGGTGTTGGAAAATATGAACTATTTTAGAGATTTTATTTGATTTGGTCTACATTTCCTTATTTTGTGGACAAATTATTTTGATTTTATTTATTTTCTAGTATTGCTCGTTGTATTCATATAAATATCTCATTATGGAGAAGAATAAAGAATTAGAGTTGTATTTGAAAACTGTAAAATTGTAAAGAATTCTAAATTTATCCTAAACGCATTATTTTCGACTCCTCCAAACAAACAAATAAACAAGTTAATGTCAATTGAGGATGACGCGGGTCGACATCAATCCTAGACCAAGGCCGATCGACCACCTTCAGTTTCGCGGCCGAAGACGAGCCCAGTGATGGATGGAGACAAAGGCCTAAAAGCGAAGAAAGCTTAAGCAATTTCTCAATCCAAGTGCATTGTCCGAACTGAGTTGGAACGCCAAGCGGCTCTAGATTGAATGAAGGGTGACAGGTGCCAAACGAAATAAGGACGTGTGAACAAAAACTTACACGTCTTTATTTCATTAGCACGGGACGTCACGTGGCGTGGCGCTGTACCCATGTCATGTAAGTCATTCTTAGACAGAAAATACTCCAGTAGATATTATTGAAAGATTGCAAAGCAAAGCATATCTCATTTGTAAAAGAGAAGTTATAGTTCACAAAACATAGTCCACGCAATGAAATAGAATCCTCCGGTCCGGATAAACATGTAAGATTGTTCCACTAAATTTCTCTAAGCCACCACATATGTCATTATCATAAGCACGCTCCCGAAGAGATAACTTATCCAACGATTTGACTTCTGATATCAATGGTAGTCGGGAAAGGCAGAAGCAATCGCTTGATTCGAACTAAGCTGCTTATGTAGTGATCTGAACTTGTCCTTAAGCCTCTTGATCTGCAAATCCAACATGTCAAACAAATGTGTACAAGCACGCGTGAAGTGGGTAAGAAAGAGAGGGCAATTTAACAGGTCATAAGTGGGAGGCAAAATTGAAATACCCTTTTAATCTCAATTTCTGCATCTCGCTTTCGCTGGCCTAATAAGCGTCTCAGATTTGTGATATCGAAAATATTATCCAAGTCATCCTCAAAAGCAGATTTTAAGTCTTCTCTAAGCAGTGCAGGCAACTTATCTACAACAGGCATCAGAAGAAAGCAGTTGAACTGCAAAACAAAGGCACACGTTATTAAACAAAATAAAATGTCCCATTAGCAGGAAAAAATAAACCAACAGAGCCATTAAAAGTTAGAAGTAGAATATATGTGTCTGTGTGTGTGTTTGTAGATATAATTGATCTGATTTAAAAATAAAGAAACAAGTCATTATTCACAATGTCTGAAACATCGACCAAATAGAGTGCTAGTTATCACTTCCGCTTACTCAGTTAGATTTGGAAAGCAGCAGTTTATATTACAAACCTTCAACTCTGCAGAGGCTAAGAAATATTCCTTTATGCCATGAAATATCTGCTGCACCAAAGCATAAACAATCCTTTCAGATGAAGGAGCAAGCCTCCTATTCCAAAGTGTACTGTCTAAAAGATCAGCCAGCCTTGTTTCTGTTGAATGAATAAAAGATGTCAAATCAGTGCCAGAGGCCACATGGCTGAGCTTCACATCTCCCCGTGACTTGGTATCCTTCTCACTGGTGACCGACCCAACGGATGAATCTTGGGAAAGACCAGAAGATACACCACTACCACCTGTTGTGGCATGTTCTGTTCCAGCGAAAGAGTCTAAAAATTGACGTAACCCAGCTCGATTCTACTAATTAGGCATCAAATTAGTTGAGGAAATAGATTTTATAAGGAAAAATCATGCAATATAATGAATAGTATAGAAATTATAAGGCTTGAATGCTCCCTTTTTTGGGTTCCACAATATAAAAAAAGAAATATACATAAACAGTAAAATGTCGGTTCTTAACTATACTAACAGACTATTTTAATAGGAATATTGTGTCCTTTTCCTTCTTATTATGTTATTTTAGAGGGTTGAGATCATACTTATTGTTTATATGGCATAAATGATAATTTTCTCTAAGGCCTCTAACAAGACTTGTAGTATTTCAGATGTTAATCTATTTAGCCTAGTAGGTCTACAATAGTAGTCTTTTTATATCTTTCTCTAAGCCAGAAAGTGAGAACGAGGTTATCTCCTGTTTTCCAGGTTGTTCAACCAGAAAAAGAGCACTGTAACTGCTTTTGGCTGCTATAACTCTTCCACTCTAAATCTATTTCATTATTACAATATCAAACTATTCAAATTTTCGCACAGCAACAAAATAGACCAATTTGAAAGCATAACACATGTAGGAATGCCTTCATAGTCAACTATGAATACCTTGTTGTGAAGAGACCAGGTGACATAACGGGTGGTGCTTACTAAATCCTCCATGCATCTGCAGCAAAAACATATTTAACAGGAGCAGGTTCAGGTGATGGAAACGGGGATATATAAGATATAAACATTCTTGAGGATTGTGTATGCTCCTAACTCACTTGAAGTTTAATTTATCAATAAATTTCATTTTAATGTTTTACTGCTGCATTTAATGAAAGAGTGTCACATTTAATTACCTGAACTATATTTTTATGTATCTAGTTTGGAAGATTGAATGAAAATAAACTTAGTACATAGCATTAGCCATGTACGAGAATTCTAGTACATCAGATCCACACTAGTTGTAATTTATGTAATTTGGCCAATTCAGCATCTAGGGAATCAATCTAGGTTACTTGTGGTTCATTGCATCCATGCAGACCTGCAATTGGGTATTCCTCCTAAATTTCCAAATCCCACATGTCGTATTTGTTTCTTGGCTTCCTGTGCTGGTTGGATGAATTCAAGACTTTTCCTTCATGAACCGAGATTAGACCTTCAGGTGAAACTGGTTTTGGTAAACTTTAATGAGAGTTGAGATGTTCGCTTGGGCCCTTTTTCCTCTTAAAATTTCTAGTTCCATAGTGGCTAAAGATTTCGCTTGAGAGCACCAAAATGCGTTTCTTGGATCAATGAGTGGCATCCCATTTGAGAACCTCTCAAAAGGCCCTATGTTTCCTGACTAAACTTCAATGGATCAATAAAACATAGTAATGAAACCTTTACGAGTTTTATCATTTTTTATTCTAAAGAACAAGAACTTTGGTATACCATACTCTTCTAAAGACTAAATGCAGATCTCTGAAAGATGGTTTGGAATGAACAGTTAGGCATCGCTATAAAAAGATTAGGTAATACACTTATAGGGCATGTTTACTTGGAATGGGGAAGTCATGAACGATAATGATACTTTGTTGTTTATAATATCAGGATGCGTTACTAAGTGCGACATATGTTCCTTGTGTGTTAGTAAATACAGGATATGTCAGGATCAGGAATGGACAAGAATTTTCGCCAACCAGATTTGAAAACGAGCCATGGTAGCGCAGCTACTGCCCATGGCAGCTTAAGCCAGTGCGAGGGCAAAGGAAGAAGACGGGAAAAGAAAAAGCTTTTTAGTTAAAAAGTTCTGGACTGAACGGCACCGTTTGGTCCTTTGATTGAAATAGAAACGACAACAGCCATTTTAAAATGGAAAGAAATGACCGGTCAATTTTCTGAAATTAATTAACAGTAGGTATGATAAGGGTTTCTTATAGATATAGGTTTTGAGTTCTTCAAGTGGGCTGGAGTTATTCTTCTCAAGCTTTATCAAAGGTTGATATCCTGTTTGGATTACTGTACTGTTTGTGAGATTTTAAAAGTTTGGAGTTGGTTGCAAATTGAGCAAGAAGGTAATAAAGAACTTTTCAACTTTGAAGCAATCTTCAAATGTTGGTTTTCAAGGGCTCCATCTCCCCGTTACCTTGTCTTTGGCTTAGCACTTAAAAGGAAAGCTTCAGAGGGTCAAACTTATCATTTCTATAATTACTACTACTATTAAGTATTAACGAATCTATAATAAAGGTCGTACCCAGTGCACAAGGCTCCCGCTTTACGCAGGGTCTGGGATAGGTGAATGTCGGCTAGCCTTACCCCTATTTATGGAGAGGCTGCTCCCAAGTCTCGAACCCGAGACCTACCGCTCATGGGCAAAGGCACTTGCCATCGCACCAAGTGCGACCTCTATTAACGAATCTATAATGCATCATAAAAATTTTGGGGGCAATTATAGAGCTTATTCATTCTTTAAATTATGAATCAGATTCACAACAGCATGATTTGATTTTTAAGGGCATTTTTTGTTCCCATAAAAATTTGAGAAGCTTTGCACGTCGCCCACCCAGTGAAAAAATCCTGGATCCGCCACTGTTAATTTTGATTTTGTTATAACATGCTTGTTTTAATGTTTTCCTATTAGAAAAAACAAAAAGAAAAGAAAAACCTAAACAGGGTATTCACTTACTAAGATAGTAATATATATAAGCGGCTTACTTTTCACGACATGCCCTTTCAGTAGATTCTGCAAAGTCATTGAAAGCAGAGGCAACACGCCTCAGAAACACCTCATGGCCACTTAAATACTCACCATCTTTCTGTAGAAAGCAAGATAGAAATTGCAAGAATTAACTGTGTAGAACTTGAGGAGTTTATTATATGCACACAAGATTTGGAAACCACCAACCTACACAACGGTGTAGACTGTAGTCCATACCTGAAGAAGATAGACTGATATAGGAAGTAATCTCTTCAGAATGTGTAAGAGCCTACAACCTAACTGCATGAGTAGAAAATATAAATTTTCAAAAGCTAAGACCATGATAGTCATAACAAGATATCTACTTGCGAAATAATATGTAGTCTGAATAAGAGTCCTAAAAGACGGACCAAATTACTGAACCTTTTGAAGATTCCTTAAGATTACATAAGTAGATTCCTTAATTCTATAGGGAAGTTTCCATTAACAGCAGCCAAAATTTATTCATAAAAACAGAAGAAACACAATATGCTTGCTCCATCAAATATAACCTACTAGAATATATAAATTTTCAATTTCATCATTTGGGTGGGTTGATTAATTAACACTAACTTCCTAGTCAATGGAAAATAACCCCTTGAAAAAAGGAGGTTCCTAAAATGTATTCCTCTTTTATTAGGGAAGCCATTTTCCAAACCTACCAAGCTACCAAAAATATATATTTTGCAATTTCTGATTATTTTTTGTGATGGCAAACAAAAAAATATCTTCCTGGTAGATGGCAATTCAGAAAATGACTTGCTCTGATCGAAGGGGAAAGCTGTTTTCTAAACAAATTTACCAAGACCAGAGGCCCATCGTCCACTACCAGTCAGCCAGCCCATGCTAATTGATGGTGAATGCGTGGTGCCAGAATGTATGAATTGTTCTTTCATTTGAAACAATTATTTTATGTAGTGCAAAGCCTAATCATTCAGCAGAAAACAACCAAAAGATGGTTGCAACAATTGTTTTTATATAAGAAATTCTTGCAATAAAATTAAAAGATTTTAAAAATTTACAAACCTATGGAGTTTAATCAAGTTTTATAGACTCCATGTGAATTTTAAGTGAAATCATCAGAAATTTTAGGGGGAGAGGCCTGATTTCCTAAAGCCTTAAAACAGTATGAAATCCCTCCAAATCATTCATCTTTTAAATATTTTAAAATCAAATCCTAATTGAATACACATGGAGTTTTATGAACTACGTTATAATCCAGAATGAATACACTCAGATTTCTACAGAGTTTTATAAACTACTTTAAAATCTTGAATACCCATGGACTTACATGGATTCTTTTAAATTCTTGATTGAATACATACAGATTTGTAAACTTTTTAAAAATCCTTTAAACTCCTAATTGAATACACCCCTAAGTATGAATATTTTCTAAAACCACATCTCCACTTAATTCCTCTAGGTACACGAATAATGATAATTATATGCTGACCTACATGTATCTCCTGAATATTTTATTAAAAAGAGGGTGGTTCAAGATGGAAAAATTGTTAGGTATATTAATTGTATGATAACGTTACGATTTAAACGGACACTAGAAGGCGAAACTGGGAGATATTTTTAGAATTGCAAGTTTCCAATCCATTTCTTCAAGATACATTGAAAGAAGAAAATCTGGGGGAGCTCCCTTGAGGGTTCCTATAGATCACTGCCGTTTATGAGGTAGTTTTCTTTGTGAAAACATCGGACTTAATAGAGTTCTCACAGTCTAGCATCTGTCAGGTAAAATGTAGCTTGTAGGTGCTCTGTTTCAAGGCTTGCATTTTATTCAATTAACCGAGCAGACAGACTTTAAAATTAATAACTATATTGATCATAACTTTTAAACACATGATGACACAAGATACCTATATTGCACCACTTATAACATAACTCGTATCACAGGGAAAAGATAGAAGGAAAGAAAAATGGGAAATAAATTACTCTGAGAAATTATTCATCACCTGATGGAGGAAAGGCTCAAATGTATCACGGGCCTTTGCAACAGCTATTACACAAGCTGTCCTGATTTATCAAAAGTAAATTTGAAATGGAAAAGGGATTAATAATAGAAAGGGACACAAAAACATCAAGAAAAATATTGGAGCACAAATATTGCAGCTTAAGAATCAGATTCACAGGTATGATAATATAAAATTATAAATACCTTGAGTAGTTTGTTCCATCATGTAAATCTTCCACTCCACATGCATTTACAATTTCTTCCCGTGTAATTGGAGGGCATTTTATACCACCAACTACAAAACGGAACTCAGCCATGGCACGATGGTATTGTGCACCCCCATATAGACGCATTCCTGCATTCTGAACACAAAGGATACACGGTGATTACATGCATGTATATGAAACTCTAAAAGGTTCAGTCAGTTTGGGTCCAGAACATACGCAAGAAATGAGTCTACACTTTTCAGCCTAGTAAAAACTTTCACCTAGATGTTAACGAGAGAAAACAAAGAAAGGCAGCAACTTAAATAGCCTGATTTTTTTGCACGGTTTGGTACTCATATTGGAAGGGAAGAAGCAAGGCTGATTCCAACATTTAGAAAGAAATACAAACAAGCCAAAAAATCTGGAGAGAGAGAGAGAGAGAGAGAAAGAGAGAGATTTCTGAAAATTTTCAGTATGGAAAAGTTCCTGCCACAATACAAGCCATGCAAACACAAAAGAAAATAAAAATGGAAAAAGAAAATTTACAGTCTGAGAATTCTATAACTTACGGGTATAAGCTTGTGGGGGAACTGAAGGCCATCACTGCTAACAAATGCCCCTCCATTAGTCCTCTCGTCCTGTAGCGTTTCACCTTGAAAAAGGAACGATATATGAATGAAACTAGAATAGGAAAGTCTCCATCAACATGAAACGAATTTTCATCATTCATCCTCTCATCCTGTATTATTTCACGTTTAGAAAGCTTAAATAGTTTGTGGTTAACTAATAAGCAACTTAAGCTTATTTACCAAATTTATCTGGAGGTGCAACAACTGTTCCTTTCAGTAGCAATGATAACTGAGGAACAAATAAAACTTTTGTCAGTAAAAATAACAATAGTTTTTAATCATTAAAAATTTAAATACAAATGAAGAACTAGAAACTAAAACAGCCAAACTAATGAAAAAATAAATGGTAAACAATAAATAAAGGTTTCATAAAACCATGAGACTTCATGTAAGCATAAAACAAATAGAAGCTAACATTATGACTAGTTCACATAATTTCTTCCACCCCAAAAATTCTGAAGGAAAACAAAAATGGAAGACCCGAATCTACTTTTAACCACACGAAAACTCGGGTCCTTCGTGTGAGATCTCAATGTGGTCCTAACCTTTAGCACTATAGTGTGAGGCCATTCTACTACCCCATAGATAAGGTACAATATACCAGCCACGGAAGACTCCGATACTAAGATATGAATAACAACAACATATGAGTACTTTTAAATGACAACATCTAAACTACAGAAACCTTTGTCAAGAACAGATCATGAAATATTCTTCCTTTCTCCTTCAGTTTCAGTTCATCCAAAGTGCTGCATAAACAAAATAATGCAATATAACCAACCAATATAAAAGAAATAAATAAGATAAATTTATAATACCAGAGAAAACAAAATTTGCTTAACCTTCCTGGTCAATGATCTGACCAGAGTTTAAGCAAATAAAGTGCCATAAATTGCATCCAGTCTGTTAATTGCCCTAAAGAAATGTGCTCTGTAAGTTAAAACTGTGGACCTGAGTTCTTGATTTATTTCATTCATCTTTTTTGTTGCGCTACGGAACTCCTTCTCAAGAAGTGGAATGATTAGTGGCACATTATCCATATACCTTGCAAAATTTGATTCCCAAACTTTTAGCAATGGAACTTAGCAAGTTGTCATTATTATCAGAATAGGAAGAACAGGATTATTACTAACCTTTTCTGTAGTAATTCTTCCAAAAACAACCTAAGTTTGCTTACACCTATTCGACTTCTTTCTTGTATTGACAGTGACCGGCCCATTTTCTCCTCCAAGCTTGCAACATCTTCCATCTCTCTTAATGATATTGCCTGCATAAAGAAAGTACAAACCAGCCAGCTATGATTCCACATCAAAAGAAAAAAGGAACATAATTGTATACCTGCATACCCAATCTTATGCTTATTATCTAACAGAATACAAAGAATCTACCAGCAACAGCTAACGGAAAAAATTAGCATAGGAACTATAGACAAGTAAAGCATTAAGGGATAGCACAAAGAGGAATAAACTTTAAAAAATTTCCGCATGCAGTATGTAATTTAAACAGTATCAGGATTGACGCAAATATCACAACCAAAGCTCCAAACACTGGAAAGTTTCGGGCCAAAGTTCTGATGAGCAGGGTACATATTACAACTTTCATACTGCCAAATTATTGTTACTAGCAAAATTTCTTCCAGAAGAACAACCATTAGTCGGATGAGAAACAGGCCAGCAATTAGAGCCATAAAGTTGCAAATTCTGACTTCAAAAGTTGCTCTGAGAATCAGTGGATTAAAATATCACACTCAATGCAATATAGTTACTAAATAATAATGATCTACTTCAAAGCTTAAGCTTTATATCATTAAATGACAAAAACAACACTCTGCAGCGGAATATTGACAACTATCAATTAAGGTCGCCGAATGAACATCACAACCATTCCTCGCTTTTTACTCTCTGAAAATGAATAGAGGGCGAGCACGAGTACCTTTTTGAAATCTTCATTACATCTGTAAACCGAATCATGGCCAACGCCAACTCTACCAGAGGGCACAGAAGTGAAAAAGGGAGAGTCTCCCAAGATACACCCATCGAGCATACAAGTGGGAGGTGAGAGAAATACTTCCACATCCGAGGCACGAGCAAACTGGGGTATTTTGGTATCAAGTTTGGTTGAGACAATCACAGTCCTTGAGAGCTCGGGATCAATCTGCAGACGATGAGCAAGGTAAAGCTTGATCGAAAAGAATAAATTAACACAACACAATGCATAAACAGAACAAAAGAAGCAACACCTGCATTACAACCCTTCTTGTAGTTGCATTACTCCAGTCACTGCAATCTTCAAGACACAAAATTATGAACTCTTTATGCTGCATTTTCGCACGAACTAGAGCTTCGACAGCACGAGCGTGGCCCTGTAATCATCATAAATAACATATTTACAACGCAACATCTATCGAAATTCAGAACGAAACCAATGAAAGCGTCATGTTTCCTACTCGAAATTCAAACATTATCGACAATGGAAAACCTGTAAAGCTCGATTCTTTGGACCAGGAGCAGGAGCGATTAGTCCAGGAGTGTCGATAATGGTAAGATTAGGGCAATACTTGTATTCGACTCGAATGATGATCTCCTCAGCGGAGAAAAGACAAGGCTCCTTCTCCAACCTCATGTTCTCAGCTTCAATGTAGGCTTGAATTTCTTGGAGCGAGAGAGACTTTTCGTAATCGGAACTGGAATCGGAGGGGAGGAGGAGGCGGCAGACGGGGGAGTGGGCTTGGGGGTCGTACTTCATGTGGAGGGTAATTGGGCGGCGGGTCTTGGTGCCGCCGCCTACATGGTTGAACTGGAACCCCATAAGTGCTTCCACCAAGGCGCTCTTGCCGTCGGTCTGGTGGCCCACCACAAGCACCGCTGGCGCGTCGAATGGAGTGTCGAAGGCCTGCGCGAGGCCGTGGAGTTCGTTGTAGGCCTCGTACAGACGGCACTGCTCCTCCTCCTCCTCCTCCGCCCATTTCTTTTCATTTTCCGCCTCCTCCCTCGACATTGCTGCGCTGCTTCTTCTGTTACTGGTAGAGTGAAGTGGAGCGTAGGCCAGTTGATACAATACCGTTATTCAGATAGAAACTCGGAGCAGGACGTTTCACATTTCATACGTTATCTTCTTCTTTTTTTTCCATACGATTTGTTTGTTTCTTGAAAAAAACGAGTGATCTTACTTTACTAGCTACTAGTTTATAAATATTATTTTCAACCATTTTAATATGAACACTCCTTTGCTGCTGAAAGAATTGCAGCCGTTGCTGTTGAAACTCAATTACAGATGGACATGGTATTCAAATAATTGAAATTAAAATTACAAATTGGACACGTGTTTATCTTGGATAGGAGTTTCAGCAGCAATTATTGCTTTTCTTTTGCCACCCGTTGATTTTCTTTCAACAACCGTTTGGTACGTGGAAGGGGACGGAACGGAGTAGGGCGAGACGTTCTGTCCTACGTTTGATGCGCTTAAAATGGGTGGAACGTGCTATTCCACGAGACGAATTTTGGATGAATTTTCGTTCCGCCTCACCCTCTGGAACGACTCTTTCCACATCCGTGGAACACAAAATTATAACATCTCCATCTTCTTCTTCCTCCTTGTTTCCATCCGAGGGCATTTTTGCTCCCTCTCCGTTCCGTCCCGTCCTATCCCTTCCCATTCCGTTCCGTCTCGTCCCGTCTGCATACCAAATGATACCTTAAGGTTGGTTTGCAGTTGTGGTACTTTATAAAAACTAGGGTAGGATAACATATTCCACTAGATTGAACAAATAATTAAGCTCTTCTAAACAACAAATTAGGATAGGATAAAAGTTCGATGCCCGCTACGGTTGGTGGAAGCTGGAGCAAAATGGACACTGAAAATTGAATAAAAAAAGATATAAATCTGCAGTCGGATTATAATTAGAGTCTACTAGATTTGTAGCCTGCAGTCGGATTATATTTTTCACGCAAAATAAGATTATTTTACTTTTAAAATATTTAATTGTGATCGTACGATTTTTGATCAACGGTCTACGTGAGTTGATTCTTAGAATCCCCAGCAATTAGATCCGACGAGAATCCAATTCCATAATTAGATACAACTTTTCCAGTTTTCCAAGAAAATTGGACGAAAGGGCCCCAGAAAAGATCAAATCTATGTGCTATTCAAAAATTTAAAGAAAAAAAAGAAGCTGTGTTCTAATATAACCCCGGTCCGGGAGCCAAGTTTAAAATTCAACAAATTCGAGTCTTCCAAGCAAAGTCGTTAGGCTAATCCACGCAAGTTCGAGTCGGGGAAGGGACGTGCTCCCATCCTAGCAAAGTACCGAGGCTAATCCTCTTTTGCAAATTCCTTCCCTCGACAGAAGCTGGTGGATCCGCGAGAGCATTAGACGCTGGGTTATCACTAGAACTGGATTCCTCTTCCGCTCCGTTTCCAAGTTTGAGATTTCGTTTAACAAGAAAATGAGTTTTCTAATTGTTCATAAATTTTAAGTTGGTTTTGTTTTATTAAATTATCAAATATTTTAAGCCTTTGAATATAAACTAATATAATCATGTGGTTAATATGCATTTGAACCGAGATCCTCAAAATGAGGACCTTTGGCCATCTCCAATCGAATGAGGGTCAAAGGTGTTGGATGTATGTCAACAATCTGTGATAATTTATATATGCTAATAAATAATAAATGCAATAGGAATTGACAGAATATAAACTAGAATACGAATTATAAAAAACAAACAACTTGAAGATCGAGGCTTGCGTACCGCAATGTCCTTGAAACAGAAATTTCGTCCATACTCTGTGCTTTTAGTTCTACAGACGTCTGCTTCACCAGAATTCAACGATCAAGTTAAAATTCCAGCACCGGAAAATTTAACTTCTGGCGAATTTAGTGTGGTTCTCTCAGTAAGAAGGTTTAGGAATGTAGAAGATGAAGTTGATTATTTTCTATCTACTAAATGCCATGCAGATGGATGTATATATAGCAGATGGATGCCTGTTTGCAACAGGTATGAGAATGGGGTGTGACTGTTGAGAGACTTCTCTTCAAGGGGTGCTTTACTCTGTGTTCAGAAAGAACTCTCAGACTTCAAATTCGAATTTTAAAAAATAATTAATTAAATCTGAAAAATAATTAATTAAATAATTTAATTATTAGAGCCCGAGCCCCAAGGCCCAAGGCCCATCTTTTGATAATTAATTATATATTAATTATATATTAATTACCAATTAATTAATGCACCCCAAAACCCAGCCCCAAGGGTGAGCCCAATTTTAGTCTCCAGGCCTATTACTCCAATCACTTTCTATAAAGGACAAAGGCTTATAAAGTGATAAAATCTTTTGGGAATTGCCAATGTGGGACAATGAAATGTCTACTCAAACTATTTAAATTTCCAACAAAAGGACTCTCTTTAGCCCTATAACCCTTCAACATATTAATATTTTAATGAATAATGCCTCGATCATATTTCTTAGCATATCCAACTGAGAGGGCCAAGGGGCCATAAGCCAAACATAGTCATGTGACAAAAAACCATCTCCTACTGAGGGGCCATAGGTCAAACATAATTTATTATTTTAATTGAATTAATATGATTACTCAAATTAAACTACATCAATAGTTTTTCGAGATGTAATCTTAATAATTTTTCGAATATGATTTCGAGTGACACATGTCTCTAAAATGAGTAACTTTCTAGATTTATTGTCGATATGTAATCTCAATCATTTTTTCGATAGGATTTCGAGTGACACATGTCGCTAAAGTGAGTAACTCTCCAGATTTTTTATCAATATGTAATCTCAATAATTTTTCAGATAAGATTTTGAGTGTCACGTGTCAAGATGTAATTGATTGTGTAAATTTTAGATATGATTCTTATTTGCATGATACTTCTTATCTTCAGTTTCCAATGTCCATACATAGGTTAGATATTAGGGTATAATTCACACACCTTCATCTTTGCCCTCTCCAATATCTCTTTCTATTCAAATTTGCAATGAATTCCAATTTTGGATAATCTTCGCATTTCAACTGGAGTCCATCCAATTCCAAATTGGAAGATAAATGGACGCAAATAAAATAAGAAGATGAGGAGTCCAATGAAAAAGATGAAGCATGACACAACACAACATATCAAAGTTCATCTTTCTGCTGACGGGCATCCAATGAAAGTGTAAAGCACCCTGGAAAAGAGGTAATCAGCGCCCAACAAGCTGAAGATTTAAAACTGAAAGAAAGAGGAAGCGGGAGCGTGAGGTGATTGTAATCCTGCATTTTCCTTTTCAATTTTTTATTATAATTCATTTGGGTCGAGTGTGTGACATGACAAGTGTTTGGAGCAGAAAAATTTGCCTCGAAAGAAGCGACGAAAATTGGAAGAAGCTAGGGAAATGTCAGAGGAGGAAAATCAGAATGAAAAGTTTGATGTACGTCTCTCTGTCTCTAACTCTGCGTATACATACATATAATATTTCTATACCTTTTGGACGAGGAACTTAATTTTGATTCGTATGTCGGGGCAGTCTTGTATTCCCGTTGCCAGCTTAGGCCACAATCATATATATAAAATGTTTAGTTAAATATTATATTATTGTGTTTTAGAGTGGAATAATATACAAAAACAGAAAAGATATCAGGATGAAGAAATATTTGGTTGGTTGGTGTTCCTCCTTTTCATATATTGTGAGATATGTTAATAGTCGTAAAATGATTTTGGTTGAGGTTATGTTACTTGTAAATAGATCTACTTAAGAGGTCTTAACTAGTTTGCTAGATGATGGATTTCTTATCCACTATTTTGTAATTCATGTTATATTTTAATAAAGCGTTATTGTTTTTAAAAAAAAAACACTTAAAGTGTTCATGTAATCTTGTAGCTCAAAATTCTGAAAAGAAAAAAGGAGACAAAAAACTTTGATGACAATATCCACACTCACATACACACAGATAGATATATATATATATATATATATATATGTATGTATGTATGTATGTATAAAATGCAATAGCGCAGAGAAAATTGTGACTAAGGTTATTGGACTTGATGCCACAAGAGTGGAAGAGAGATTTGAAAAACTCTACATGAAATTATTTCATAGGCTACTTTACTTTCATGCTTCTAGGTGTGTGTATACGGTAGTGATGCATGTTGTGGATTTTATGATCAAAAGTTCTCTTCATATGAGTCAAAGGAGGCAGAACAAAAAAAGTGGAGTCAGAAATGAAGCACCTTATCCTCAGAAATGAAGCACCTTATCTTGTGATTAATCCTCCCTTCGATTTTGATTTGTATCTTACAAACTTACTAAGCATTTTTGTGCTGTACATAGACTTTATGTTATAGATTCAGTCAAATTTTTGAATGGGCACATATCAACAACAAGTCCTTGAGAAATGTACCTATAGTTTACTCATCTTGAAGTCAATGAAAAGTGTGGCAGTGTTGTTGTCATTCTCGTGGGGA
Organism: Malus domestica; assembly: GCF_042453785.1. NCBI lineage: Eukaryota > Viridiplantae > Streptophyta > Magnoliopsida > Rosales > Rosaceae > Malus > Malus domestica. Next base: position 52,231,480 of record NC_091675.1, on the reverse strand, counting down.
GCTTCCATCTTAGTAATAGCTCAAATGGTAAATGGCTTCAAATTTGTCCTGGTTTAACATTGCCCTTTTTTTTCTTCCAGGTTTTTCAAACATTGCCCGCGTTAAGGACCAACGAGACTTTCTAGAGAAAATTACTTCCGGTAATGCTTACTGCTAGTCTTATTTTACCTTTTCTTTTGTTGTGAGTGAACTTTTAATTTTCACTCAGTTCTTAACCTTTATTGTTTTTACTTTGTTTGAGTAGATGGTTTGACATCAGTCATATTTTTCAGTCGCTTTCCCATCCACGCTTGTAATTTGTGATATTTTTACAATGCATCAATCATGTAATAAACTGCTTCTCTCAACTTACTCTTTTTCATCTTACCGAGGCAATATCTTTGCTCCAACCGTTGCGGAGTTGAGATGGAGGGTTCCCACATGTAACCATATATGAGACAATACTTGATAAGGTGTGTCATTCAAATATGCTACTAAATCATCAGATATCTGGTTTACTTGAAATAGTAACTTATTAAAAAAAAAGATTTGAAAATCATTTGTATGATTCTATTATGTGTTATGTGGGAACTCCATGTTTTGATAATGCCCAGTCAGGCTTGCATTTTTAATATTTTGGGCTTAGGAGCCTCCACTTAATCAAAAAAGAAAAGAAAGTTTATTGCAGCTTGGCTGGATGCATTGAATTTATTTGTAGTTCGCACTTCCCAGTTGTACACTTGCTTTTTGCAGCTTGATTGGATGTGATTTCTTTTGGCAGGGGATTTTAGGGAAACTATTCTGCAACGATAAAAAAAATTGGTGAATAATGTTCAACGGTCAAGTGATGAAATTTATTTTTCTTCTTATAGTGCTTCAGGATAGTCGTAACGACATCAAAATGTTGTATATCGCTTTGGCAAGTAACTTTTTCCAAATTTTAATTATCATTTACCATGTAGACCTAACTTTTTTTTTATATTCTCTATAGGAAAGTTTCCAAAAATTTTGCGTGAAAGATACCACTGTGGTAAGTGATTTCATTCTTTTGTTTATTTGAGCATAAAACTTCTATATGTAGTGTAGGGACGTTCAAGATCAATGAATATCGGCCTTGTTGTAATCTTTAGATAGAATAATGCTTTGTAAATATTTTTGCAGCCAGGGTTCTTAAAATTTGTGACTAAGGTTATTGAACTTGATGTGGAAGAGAGATTTAAAAAACTCTATATGTAATTATTTCATAGGCTACTTTACTTTCATGCTTCTAGGTATGTGTGTATATGGTAGTGATGCGTGTTGTGGATTTTATGATCAAAGTTCTCTTCATATGTGAATTGATTGTGTACGTTGCAGTGTGGACAGAATGAGGATATTTACTAATCTCAGGGTTCACCAGATAAGATGACAACATCTCTTATACCGTTATTCCATGTATGCATTACCGAGAAGAAGAAACATTCAAGTAATGTTTCTAACCTTTTGTTTCACACATCGGAATATAACCAACTTCAATTATTTGAGTGTGGTGTTAGTAAATATGTGTTGCACATATTCACAATACATATTTCGGAACATGTTCCTTATCACCGGTAGGGTGAGTTCCATACTCGATCGTTGGTTGGAAGCACAAAAGATGAGACATGATTGCCTAGCACGGGTGAAATTTATATTGAGGTAGGTTAAGTACATTTCACTTAATTCAATGCTATTTTTATATGTTTACAGTTTTTTGGTATCTTGTTTAGGCAATTATGTATATCAAGCTAGAAAGATGGTCATTTTAGTTGATACGATTCTGATCGCGGATGGACAGATTCAATTACATTTTCCTATCAAAATTCAAAGCGGGCAAAAAAGGTTGGAGAGTTTGGTTAAACAAGGTCTAGACCAAATGCGAAATGTAGTTAATTGGAGTGGTATTAATATGGGAAGTGTTGATATTTATGAGCTGAAGAATATGTTTGCGCAAAATGATAATAGGTAGGTGCTTTTTAATTTGTGTTTGATCTATTTATTTTATTTGTAGTTATAATTTTCATTTTGAATGATGACAAGTGTTTTTCTGTACTATAGATTCTTGAAAATCATACTGCAGGGTCCGACGTTAAATGATTCAATAGGGCGAAATAAAATGCGTTGTTGGGCATGGTCAAAGTTCAAAGATAGTGGGGTTATGTTTGGTATTGACAGAGAACCTACAAAATTGGCTAGACTAGGGGTTGGTAAGATATACACAAAGAGGGGCATACGCAAGAAGTATAATTAGAAGTAGAATCTAAGAAGGGTGTTAGGAGATATAAAGTACCAATATTGGACTGGTTAGGTAGATGGTTTTGACTAGTTTGGTGAGTGTGATGTGTTAGCATACTTGAGGTTTAACCGTATTATCGTAGCACACACTGAAGTCATATAAGAATACCTGATCTGTAGTGTGCGCTATGATTATAATGTTAAACCTCAAGTATGCTAACACATCACACTTACGAAACTGGTCAAAACCATCCACCTAACCAGTCTAATACTGGTACTTTATATCTCCTAACACCCTTCTTAGATTCTACTTCTAATTATACTTCTTACGTATGCCCCTCTTTGTGTATATCTTACCAGCCACTAGTCTAGCCAATTTTGTAGGTTCTCTGTCTATACCAAACATAACCCCACTATCTTTAAACTTTGACCATGCCCAACAACGCATTTTATTTCGCACTATTTAATCATTTAACGCCTGACCCTGCAATGTGATTTTCAAGAATCTATAGTACAGAAACACTTGTCATCAATCAAAATGAAAATTATAACTACAAATAAAATAAATAAATCAAACACAAATTAAAAAGCACCTAGCTATTATCATTTTGCGCAAACATAAACATATTTTTCAGCTCATAAATATCAACACTTCCCATATTAATAACACTCCAATTTAAAATCTAATTAACTACATTACGCATTTGGTCTAGACCTTGTTTAACCAAACTCTCCAACTTCATGTTTTGCCCGCTTTGAATTTTGATAGGAAAATGTAATTTAATCTGTCCATCCGCGATCAGAATCGTATCAACTAAAATGACCATCTTTCACAAGCTTCTCTCTAGCCTGATATACATAATTGCCTAAACAAGATACCAAAAAACTGTAAACGTATAAAAATAGCATTGAATTAAGTGAAATGTACTTAACCTACCTCAATATAAATTTCACCTGTGCTAGGCAATCATCTCTCGTCTTTTGTGCTTCCAACCAACGACCGAGTATGGAACTCACCCTACCGGTGATAACCAAAGGAACATGTTCCGAAATATGTATTGTGTGGAATATGTGCAACACATATTTACTAACACCACACTCAAATAATCGAAGTTGGTTATATTCCGATGTGTGAAACAAAAGGTTAGAAACATTACTTGAATGTTTCTTCTTCTCAGTAATGCATCGATGGAATATCGGTATAAGAGATGTTGTCATCTTATCTGGTGAACCTTAAGAATAGTAAATATCCTCATTCTGTCCACCCAACACACTGCAACGTACACAATCAATTCACATATGAAGAGAACTTTGATCATAAAATCCACAACACGCATCACTACCGTATACACACATACCTAGAAGCATGAAAGTAAAGTAGCATATGAAATAATTACATATAGAGTTTTTTAAATCTCTCTTCCACATCAAGTCCAATAACCTTAGTCACAAATTTCCCATTTTATAGAAAAAGAACACCAGCTGCAAAAATATTCACATTTACAAAGCATTATTCTATTAAACAAGGTTGATATTCACTGATCTTGAACGTCCCTACATATAGAAGCTTATGCTCAAATAAACAAAACAAAAGAATGAAATCACTTACCACAGTGGTATCTTTCACGCCAAATTTTCGGAAACTTTCCTATAGAAAACATTAAAAAAAAATTAAGTCTACATGGTGAATGATAATTAAAGTCTGAAAAAAGTTACTTGCCAAAGCGATCTAGTGAAAGCATTATGAGAAGAAAACTAAATTTCATCAGGATCATTGACCGTTGAACACTATTCACAAACTTTATTAATCATTACCGAAATAAAATCAAATACTTTCCCTAGAATCCCCTGCCAAAAGAAATTCAACAACTCACAGATCTTCCCTCAACCTCTGCAACTCATACTCACGGCAGAAATCACAAAGAAATTCTTCGAGGCCTCAAAACTCAAATCAAAACCCTAATGACCCCTCTTCCTCCAAGATCCTAAAATGTATATCTTGGAGTGAAATTAAAAGCAACCAAGTTCAAGACTCGGATTTTTGTGAGGACCCAAGTGGAACAACCAAACCCTTTCAGTCTCGAAGCGGCGAATGCCTGTGTGGAAGAGACGTGATTAAGGAGTTCTAACCTCCGACACTCCTGTCAAAACCTAGCAGCCCGAGCATGAACCCAAACCCATTTTTAGCAACAAATATCACCCCTGGGACCTGCCCCTCCAGCGCCGTACTCGCCTCTGTCTCCGCTCCTCAATCTCTCCCGCCGCGACCCTGACAACAGCGGCTGAATCAGACGAGATACTATTTCACTTGAGCATCTTGGCCACAGTCAGATGGGGAAGGCCTGGAGTTAAGAAAATGAGCAAGAATTTCGGTGTTGAAGGAAATGGGTAACTGCAAAACAAAAAATTAGTAAAACGAAGAGGATGGGGAAGGATGGAGAGACTGGGTTACTCAGGCTAGGAAGGAAGGAGGCTGTGCCGGGAAAAGAAAAAGAAACGAAAAACAAAAGAGGGAGCTGGGTAGGGTCACCCAAAAACCCCTAATACAAAAGAGAAAAAGGCTGCCAACAAAGTAAATGGGCGCGGGCCTCCTCTTTGGGCCTAAAAACCTTCATTAAAAAACATATATATATATATATATATATATACACACACATATATATATGAGAAATGAATTTTGAGCTGTCATTCGGAAAAGAAAAGGGTGAGCTTTATTATTTTGACAATTTGGCTACTAGCAAGATACTTTCTTTGGCAACTCTTCTTCCTTGGAGATTTGGATGACTTCTACTATATGCTACTACATGCTACTAGTCCTTAATACTTAGAAGTTTTATGATTACTCAGTAACTTGGATTTGTCAAGTCCTCAACCGTGAAACTTTCTTTAGTCGGGAACTTAAGGAGTACCATACTTGACCAATTCCAAAACTATTAAATACCGTCAACGTTATACCTTCGAGAACCTACTTACAGGTTCATGCTGAGGCACCTTTGCCGAAGCAAAAAGAAATTGAACCGCCTTTCTTATACAATCGAGAAGCGAGAGATTTATAGGGTTGTGATGATGCGGGAACAAAACCCAAAGATGATATGGTTGAGGACATCTCTGAAAGCAAAATGATATTTCATTTACAGAGATGAGATATGAAGGATTAACTGGATGTCCTCAAAGATGGAAATATGTTGGAAACAAATGAACATATATATAGGAGGAGGGAACAATCTTCTGTAAAACCGACGAAACTGAGAGACAATGAAAGTGAGAGTAGAGAACCAGGAAAAAAGAGTTGATGATGTTGTATGGATATGGCATCGTCTATCCAACAAGGAGGCGATTTTTAGTGGGCTAAGCTCCTGCAGTTTAGAGCAGTTCCACCGGGAACCTTTATGCCGGCACCTAGCCATATTATTGGCCCGGCACTCAGCTAATCCACTCCAGCCGAGCAGATAGGCTGGCACCTAGCCCAAGCTGGTCTCTAGGCTGGCTCAGAATGTGCTGAGCCCTTGCCCGGCCAACATGATGCCAGGCGATACCGCCACGCCTCCCTGAGCTGAATTCGAAGCACTCTGCTTTCCTTCCACCACCACCCCAACTCAAGCTTCCATATCCAAAACCCTCCCTCTCGGTCTTGGGCTGCTGCTCGGAGCTGCGGCGATCGAATAGATTGGTGACGAAGCAGCTGACGTCATGGTCCGAATCGAAGGTGGCATCGGAGAACCAATCGCAATCGGAGGAGCTCCGGGGATCGAGAGGATCAGCGGTGAAAGGTTTGCAGGTTTGGTTGGCGCACCAGTGGGTGAAGGGATCGGGGAGGAGGGTTGGGTGGGATTGCGGGTCGTCGGGTTCGTTTGGTGGAGGCGATTTTCAGTGGGCTAAGCTTCTGCAGTTTAGAGGAACAAGTGAGGTAAGGTGATCGTCACTTTCTATTTCCTTTGATCTGTTGAGGATGGAGGATGTAGGCTTAGTGTTAGATGTATATTGAATTCTGTTCTGATATTAGGGCTTAGCTGTTCTGTATTTAGCACCCTTTATAAAATATGTCCTTTCACAAGTCCAATTCGATTAAATTGGTATTGAGCAATACTATTTCAGCTTTTGGTTCAAAGAATATAAAAATTTCTTATTGATTATGATCTCTCTATTGCGCTCATGCACTGTTATTGATAATGATTTCATCACTTGATTACATGATTCATGACACTTAATTTAATATTATCAATCTAATAAGGTTATGTCTCTACTGAGCTGTTAAAGCTCACCCTACAATTGAAAGGATAGGCGGAATGAGAATGAATTAGATGTGAGGATAGAGAGTTTGTTCATTTATTTATTTTTGCCGTGCAAAGAATTCTTGAGTTCTTTTTATAAGAGGAATTTTATTTTTCACCCCGTTAATTCAGTTTCTTTATTTATTTATTTTTTTTAAGCTTGGATTACAGATTCGGGTTCGAGTTTTTCTGCCGACTCCGTATCCGCGGCATGACAAAATGTTTCTGTATTGTGAAAACCATATGTCTGTGTACTTGGCCACCAATTGTGGCTTGTACCTCTCAATAGACACATCAACTTTGTACTTGACTGTGTATACCCACCTACACCCAACTCTCTTTTTTCCTTGCGGCAACGGAACCAAAGTCCACATTTGGTTCTTTTGAAGTGCATCCATTTCTTCTTCCATTGCCTTGGTCCATCGAGCATCGGATAATGCTTCTTTCAAGGAACTAAGAGTACTACCAGTGAATATTTGTTGTACAAAAGCTTTGCCAGGTTTCGATAATTTATGTGATGACACATAATTGGCAATAGGATATTTGGACCCTTTATTTGTGTTCGGTGAGCATCAGTTAGGTGGTTTTTCTTAGTTGTGCCTGAAAGGTAATTAATAACTCGAAGTATTTGGTTAAACGATAAACCTCACAATTGGCTAGCCATAATAATTTTAAGAGGTGCCTAATTTGAGAGGTGAGGAGAATCCAACTCAAAGAGATGAAATGCCACCTCCTCCTCCACCACCTCAAGTTCAACAATGCCAATCAATACCTTTGCAAGCACCCCTTTCAAGAGCAACTACAAGAAGAGTGAGGGGTCAACCATCAACGCGTGGAAGGGGCCAAACATGATGAACTTAAACTTAACGTTTTGCTTTTGGTTTGCTTAATTTCATTTGGAAATTTGATTTGTAATTTAACTTTTTGCTTTTGGGTTTGCAACTTATTTCATTTTGGTTGTATGCACTTTTAATTTAAGTAGTTTGATAGACTAGAGAATTTGGCTTCGTGTAAATTGGATTTGGTATGAAATTATGAATTTGTATGAGTTGGAATTAGCAGTTGGTATGAATTTATGACTTTTTGTATGAATTTGTTACACTTGTTGCAAGAAAAAAAATTTATGTTCAGTCCAAAATCCAAATAAATTAAAGAAGCCCAACAATTTAAGCTTGAAGGGCCAATTCCGAAGTTCTGAGGATTCCGAAATTTCAATTCGGTTTCAGGGCTATTTTGGTCTAAATATTTTTTTGGTAAAGCCTCGTGAGCTCAAATTAGGGTTCTGCGTTTCTAACGGTAAATATTTAGTTGCTATGATATTAGGGTTATTTGGATTTGTAGTTTTAGTTCTCGATTTAATTTCTGCCATTGTTGTTTTGCGGGTTTCATTATATTTAATTAGTTTGAATTAAATATTTTTTTTTTTGGTTGAATAAACTGAGGTGGGCTTTAAAATGGGTAACAATTAAAGATTTGTCAATGCCTCGATCCATCCATTCCCAAATACTACCAGTTGGCTTCAAAGAGAAAACAGCTTAATTAGTCTTGCTTATTCAAATAACACATTTTCTAATATAATAAGAAGACACAAGAAATACAGTCAAGATTAATTAAAAAAAGAAGAAAGAAAAAGCACAAAAAAATTTCTTAAGATGCAGAGGTGGAAGCTTCTCCACTGCCAGTCTGCCACCTTGCTCCACCTCCCCACAGTCCTCAATTACAATTTTCTTGGTCAAGTTCTCCTTCTAGTGAGCCACACTAGCTAATGGAGTCCAAAATTCCCTCTTTGTCTTCAAATAACACTCCCTATGACTACAAAATACTTGTCATACATAGGGAAGTCTTTAAAGGTGACGAAGAATTGGGAGCGATACCTATTTGTTCCACAATTAGCCATGGACAAACACCCTTGACGGTGGGGTAGAAAGGTGGTGTTTTGGGGACATTCCATATACTGCTTCAGGTCCGACCTCATTTCAAAATGTAAGCCGGGTCTTGTTGTTTATGGATTATCATCTTCTTGTTGTAGTGGAGGCCCTTAATCACGTTGTGAAATCTGGAGCCCTTGTAGTGTAAGGGCTTACCAAATGCTCCCTTCCCGTGCTCTCCTGTGCAAAGAGCACGGAAGTTCTCAACGAAATCTGATGGAGCTTTGTCCTTGTAGAGCTCCATTACTATTTTTCCCGTCTTTCCAGTTTGAAGTCGAATCTGAAAGAAGACCTTCGGATTCATTATAATACCTGTATTAATATACAGTAAATTCAAAGATTAGTTTCATGTTAATAAAGAAAAGAAAAGATAAAACACACACACACACACACACGCACACACACACTCCAACTGAACTGGATTTAACATGCTTATTATTAGTTCCAATCTTAATATGCTTATGTCAAGAATTTAACATGAACATTTCTCAATTAATCAGCAAATACTCTTAATCTCCCATCTGTTTATTGATGAAAACAAGCAAAAAAAAAGAAGATCTATTAGATCAAAAATTTGCAAACAATCCCAACGAGTATTATCATATATGAATTTTATTGGCCTATATGTCCCCCATTCAAAAGTCACAGAAACATAGACCCAAAAAGGTGCCCCCCATCCAATTACGCAGACAGTAGATTTGCAATTGGTTGGTGAGAAAACTTAAAATGTTTTGTTCCTCTTTACTTCCTTAATTAACATTAAAACAAAGACTTTATCAAACAATCAAATAGCTCTATAAGATTGAATAGAAATGAGGGAAGAGAGAAATATACCGTAATTAGTAGATTGCAGATACCAAGAGAAGATTGAAGAGAAATGAGACAAGATAGAGAAAAATCTTAATTAAAACCTCAGCTCCAAAAATTGTATCCTTGAGAGTTAGGAGGTATCTATGTGAGAGATGAGTGAAGGGGAGGGCTTCATTTATAGAGTTATGAAAGCATGCCCGTACAACTTTTACATGCATGTTAACCCTTTTTTATTTTCTTATTTACAACTTTGCTATTTTGTCTCTTTCATACTATCACAAAATCTCTCTATTGGCCTGATAACATCTCTCTCCATACCAGAAGGCATGCATGCCTCCTTATGAGTGTAGCTTAATGTGTCTCTTTATGTTGTCAATTGTATCCCTCTTGGGTTTTATTTTTATTTTTATTTTTTTTGTTTTTTTTAATTATGAAAATCAAATTTAAAGGCTAAAACATTCATAGTCTAGCACTAAGTGTTATGTAGCATTAAAATCACACATGTAGCATATATTGTGTCTCTTAAGAGCATACAACCACTTCTAAGTTCTCTTAAAAAAAAACAACCACTTCTAAGTTTATTGCTAGGACACTTGCTAAAGCCAAGTTACTCTTGTGCCCTTATTTGCTTTCTCTTTCTCCTCCACTTCCACGTTTCTTATTTTTCTTCTTCTTACTCTAGTAAATTTCATCTTATTTTTCCAAAACACATTAAACAAACAAGGCGGCCAATATTCTTAGATTAGTCAAGCAATAAAATCGATGCTCCTAGTTGTTAACGTGAGTGGTATTAAAAAGGGTATGTAAATATATTGTAAATATTAAAATTCTTTATTAGGAAGGATAGTTGTGTGTCCTTTATTGTTTCCTTATAGAATAAGGATTGTATCTTGTATATATTGTCTTCTTTGCAATACAATGAAAATTAAGCCGTAAAATTCAATTCTAGTTTGTTCAATGAGAACTTGAATTTATTTGAAAAAATATTTGTTTTGGAAAACTAAAATGTAGTCTAATGCTTTCTAAAAAAAACCACAACACATTAAAGAAAATAAATTCACATCTTAAAATTCAAGACAAACAAAAAATGTTTGAGATATTAAAAAATCAAGAACGTTTAACCAAAAAAAATTAACAAAAAGAAATTAATCTTTTCGTTGAATTTGGTCCAATTTTACTAGGTTCCAACATTTTCTTTAGACCAGAAAACCTTGTTTTTTAGATTGGCTTTGTTGTCATAATATATTAGCCCTTCATATAGGTTCCAATCAATAAAAAAGAAAAAACCTTTTTCTTTCACCATTCTTCACATCCAGGACTAGGAGTATTGTTTCCCTTTAGTTGCTCTATATTTCTCAACTATGAACCCACAAAAGGTGAGTTATTTACAGAGAACAGGTTCACCGTCATATGACGTTCCGACCATACATTGTCATGTGAAAAAAAAAAAAAATTACACATGACAATACATTGTTAGACAATGGACATCACGTGATCATGAGTCAGTTTTCAAACAATGCAGTAAAACTGTCTAGGCTAGGCTATGAAACTGGTAAGAAAACAATGAGCGGGAAGAGAAAGATTTGAGAGATAGAGGGAGAAAGTAAAGCTTTGTATTCTTCACATTGAAAAACTAAATGACTCTTACGCTATGGTTATATAGCAACCATTCTTACAACAACAATGTCTATATTGCCCTCTGACAAACTCCCTCTAACTAACTGCAATCACAACTAACTCAATCAATTGCACATTGGCAAGTGTCATCATCTTAGCTTTACAATTGTCAACATCTTAGTATATCCATTACTCCCCCCCCCCCCCTTAAACTTAGCTAGGAGCTCCTAGACTAAGTTTGTGACACGGTCGAATAAAGATTGGACTATGTAGTCCTTTAGTAATGACATCTGCCACTTGGTCTTCAGTTGGAATGTATTGGACTTTCAAGTCACCCTTTTGAACCTTTTCTTGAACAAAATGATAATCGGTGTCGATATGCTTTATCCGAGAATGGAAAACAGGATTTGAAGTCAATGCTAATGCAGAATGGTTATCACAATGTAGACATGGAGGTTCTAATGTAGTTTCATGAATGTCTTTGAGTAATGACCTTATCTAATACACATCTGCAGCACAATGTGTAAGAGCCTTGTATTCTGCTTCTGTTAAGTTTCTGGAAACAGTGGATTGCTTCTTTGATTGCCAGGAAATTGGATTGGAACCTAAGAAGACTACATAGCCATTTATTGATCTTCTTGTGTTTATATCCGCAGCCCAATCTAAATCTTAATATACTATCCTCCATTAATAGATAGACAATCCTGTCCTGCTAATGGAAGTCTCTACTTAGGGACTCCTAGCACCATTTTTAAGTACCCATTTAAAAATTTAAGAGATAGAGAGAGAAAGTAAAGCTTTGTATTCTTCTTCACATTGAAAAACGAAATGACTCTTACACTATGGTTATATAGCAACCATTCTTACAACAACAATGTCTATATTGCCCTATAACAATCTTCCTCTAACTAACTACAATGACAACTAACTCAATCAATTACACATTGATAAGTGTCATCATCTTAGCTTTACATTTTTCAACATCTTAGTACATCCATTACGTTTCATGTAAGTCATTCTCCTAAAAAAGAAAAAGAAGTGCAAAACAGGAGGAGAAATCTAAAGCAAAGAACGGGCATAAAATTGACTCCCATTCAACTAAGAGTGGTGCAATCCACACACTATTTTTTACCTCCCACACACCCTTGTTAAAGGTTGTCTATTGATTTTTGGCTATTCATTCGATCAAACGGAAAAAAACTGAAGAAAAAATATATGTAAAAGGTGAAAATAGATGTGTAAATAGCGCTACTATAAATTAATTCAACTTTATAGCAACTGAGCTAGTAGTTGGCAACATTGCTCATTCTTAACAGTGTGACCATCTTTGAATAAAAAAGGTTGGTGGGAGAATCTCATGGCCCCCTTAAATTAATTCAACTTTGATTCCTTAAACTAAAATAGTATGTCCAACCTAGATCAACAAAAATGTTGCTATCCTACATACAGAAACTAGCAACCATCCCATGCGAATGACATAATATTTCTACAGTTTGGCCCATCATGGAAAAAAAGGCCACCCAATCATGAAAAAGTAGTAAATAAGATTCACTACCCTCCATTAATAGATAGACAATCCTGTCCTGCTAATGGAGGTCTCTACTTAGGGACTCCCACCACCATTTTTAAGTACTCATTTAAAAATTTAAAAGATAGAGAAAGTAAAACTTTGTATTCTTCTACACATTGAAAAACGAAATGACTCTTACACTATGGTTATATAGCAACCATTCTTACAACAACAATGTCTATATTGCCCTCTAACAATCTTCCTCTAACTAACTACAATGACTACTAACTCAATCAATTACACATTGATAAGTGTCATCATCTTATCTTTACATTTCTCAACATCGTAGTATATCCATTACGTTTCATGTAAGTCATTCTCCTAAAAAAGAAAAAGAAGTGCAAAACGGGAGGAGAAATCTAAAGCAAAGAACGGGCATAAAATTGACTCCCACTCAACTCAGAGTGGTGCAATCCACACACTCTTTGTTACCTCCCACACACCCTTGTTAATGGTTGTCTATTGATTTTTGGCTATTTATTCGATCAAACGGAAAAAAACTGAAGAAAACAAATATGTAAAAGGTGAAAATAGATGTGTAAATAGCGCTACTATAAATTAATTCAACTTTATAGCAATTGAGTTAGTAGTTCGCAACATTGCTCATTCTTAACAGTGTGACCATCTTTGAATCAAAAAGGTTGGTGGGAGAATCTCATGGCCCCCTTAAATTAATTCAACTTTCATTCCTTAAACTAAAACAGTATGTCCAACATAAGATCAACAAAAATGTTGCTATGCTACATACAGAAACTAGCAACCATCCCACACGGATGGCATAATATTTCTACAGTCTGGCCTATCATGGAAAAAAGGGACACCCAGTCATGAAAAAGTAGTAAATAAGATTCACTATCCTCCATTAATAAATAGACAATCCTGTCCTGCTAATGGAAGTCTCTACTTAGGGACTTCCAGCACAATTTTTAAGTACTCATTTAAAAATTTAAGAGATAGAGAGAGAAAGTAAAGCTTTGTATTCTTCACATCGAAAAACGAAATGACTCTTACACTATGGTTATATAGCAACCATTCTCACAACAACAATGTCTATATTGCCCTCTAATAATCTTCCTCTAACTAACTACAATGACAGCTAACTCAATCAATTACACATTGATAAGTGTCATCATCTTAGCTTTACATTTGTCAACATCTTAGTATATCCATTACGTTTTATGTAAGTCATTCTCCTAAGAAAGAAGAACAACTGCAAAATGGGAGGAGAAATCTAAAGCAAAGAACGGGCATAAGGGTAAATTGACTCCCATTCAATTAAGGGTGGCACAATCTACACACCCTTTTTTACCTCCCACACACCCTTGTTAATGGTTGTCTATTGATTTTCTGCTATTCATTCAATCAAACGGCAAAAAACTGAAGAAAAAAAAAATATTTAAAAGCTGAAAATAGACGTGTAAATAACGCTACTCTAAATTAATACAACTTTATAGCAACTGAGCTAGTAGTTGGCAGGATTGCTCATTCTTAATAATGTGACCATCTTTGAATCAAAAAGGTTGGTGGGAGAATCTCATGGGCCCCCTTAAATTAATTCAACTTTGATTCCTTAAACTAAAACAGTATGTCCAACCTAGATCAACAAAAATATTGGTATGCTACATACAGAAACTAGCAACCATCCCACGCGGATGACATAATATTTCTACAGTCTTGCACATCATGGAAAAAAGGGCCACCCATTCATGAAAAAGTAGTAAATAAGATTTACTATCCTCCATTAATAGATTGACAATCGTGTCTTGCTAATAGAAGTAGCTATTTAGGGACTCCGACCACCATTTTTGAGTACTCATTTAAAAATTTAAGAGATAGAGAGAGAAAGTAAAGCTTTGTATTCTTAACATTGAAAAACGAAATGACTCTTACACTATGGTTATATAGCAACTATTCTTACAACAACAATGTCTGTATTGCCCTCTAACAATCTCCCTCTAACTAATTACAATCACAACTAACCCAATCAATTACACATTGACAAGTGTCATCATCTTAGCTTTAAATTTGTCAACATCTTAGTATATCCATTACTTTTCATGTAAGTCATTCTCCTAAAAAGAAGAAGAAGTGCAAAATGGGAGGAGAAATCTAAAGCAAAGAACGGGCCCAAGAGTAAATTGACCCCCATTCAATTAAGGATGGTGCAATCCACACACCATTTTTAACATCCCACACACGCTTGTTAATGGTTGTCTATTGATTTTCTATTATTCATTCGATCAAACGGCAAAAAACTAAAAAAAATATATGTAAAATGTGAAAATAGATGTGTAACTAGCTTTACTCTAAATTAATTCAAACTCTATAACAACTGAGCTAGTAGTTGGCAACATTGCTCATTCTTAATAGTGTGACCATCTTTGAATAAAAAAGGTTGGTGGGAGAATTTCATGGAGCCCTTTAAATTCATTCAACTTTGATTCCATAAACTAAAACAGTATGTCCAACCTAGATTAACAAAAATGTTGCTATGGTACATACAGAAACTAGCAACCATCCCTCGCAGATGACATAATATTTCTACAATCTGGCGCATCATGGAAGAAAGGGCCACCCAGTCATGAAAAAGTAGTAAATAAGATTCACTATCCTCCATTAATAGATAGACAATCATGTCATGCTAATGGAAGTCTCTATTTAGGGATTCCCAACACCATTTTTGAGTACTCATTTAAATATTTAAGAGATAGAGAGAGAAAGTAAAGCTTTGTATTCTTCACATTGAAAAACCAAATGACTCTTACACTATGGTTATATAACAGCCATTCTTACAACAACAATGTTTATATTGCCCTCTAACAATCTTCCTCTAACTAATTACAATGACAACTAACTCAATCAATTACACATTGACAAGTGTCATCATCTTCGCTTTACAATTGTCAACATCTTAGTATATCCATTACGTTTTGTTTGTACCATACTTGACCAATCCTGAAACTACCAAGCACCAGTCAACGTTATACTGTCAAGGGCCCACAAGAGTTTCCCTTCAACCAGGAGGCCAATCACAACGCGACATATGTCAACATTAGAGGCCAATCACAGTGTAACATGTGTCAACGTCAGAATAAAGCTAGAGACTCTCTTCTTCTATAAAAGGAGATCATTCTCCTACAATGGATCCCTAATGTCATTATGAGGAGCTTGAACCAATGTATTTGTGTTAACCCTTCACTATTAATGAGAACTCCTCTACTCCATGGACGTAACCAATCTGGGTGAACCACGTACATCTTGCGTTTGCTTCCTTATCTGTATCTCTATCTCTTTACATACTTATCCTCACTAGTGACCGGAGTAATCGAGAGAAGGTCACAAACTTGACGCTTTACGTTATTCCAAAGTCCTCACCGATTTTATGCATCAACATGTTTCATGTAAGTCATTCTCTTGAAAGAGAAGAAGAAGTGCAAAACGGGAGGAGAAATCTAAAGCAAAAAACGGGCATAAGTGTAAATTGACCCCTATTCAAGTAAGTGTGGTGCAATCCACACACCCATTTTTACCTCCCACACACCTTTGTTAATGGTTATCTATTGATTTTCTGCTATTCATTCAATCAAATGGCAAAAACTAAAAAAAAAAAAAATATGTAAAAGGTGAAAATAGATGTGTAAATAACTCTACTCTAAAAGTAATTTCAACTTTATAGTAACTGAGCCAGTAGTTGGCAGCATTGCTCATTCTTAATATGTAACCATCTTTGAATCAAAAAGGTTGGTGGGAGAATTTCATGGGGCCCTTTAAATTCATTCAACTTTGATTCCATAAACTAAAACAGTATGTCCAACCTAGATCAACAAAAATGTTGCTATGCTACATACAGAAACTAGCAACCATCCCTCGCAGATGACATAATATTTCTACAGTCTGGCGCATCATGGAAGAAAGGGCCACCCAGTCATGAAAAAGTAGTAAATAAGATTCACTATCCTCCATTAATAGATAGACAATCATGTCCTACTAATGGAGGTCTCTACTTAGGGATTCCCACCATCATTTTTGAGTACTCATTTCAAAATTTAAGAGATAGAAAGAGAAAGTAAAGCTTTGTATTCTTCACCTTGACAAAGCAAATGACTCTTACACTATGGTTATATAGCGATCACTCTTACAACAACATTGTTTATATTGCCTTCTAACAATCTCCCTCTAACTAACTACAATCACAACTAACTCATTCAATTACAAAAGGACAAGTGTCATCATCTTAGCTTTACATTTGTCAACATCTTAGTATATGCATTACGTTTCATGTAAGTCATTCTCCTAAAAAAGAAGAAGAAGTGCAAAACGGGAGGAGAAATCTAAAGCAAAGAATGGGCATAAGGGTAAATTGACTCCCATTTAGTTAAGTATGGTGCAATCTACACACCCCTTTTAACCTCCCACACACCCTTGTTAATGGTTGTCTATTGATTTTCTGCTAATCATTTGATCAAACGGAAAAAAATTGAAAAACAATATGCAAAAAGTGAAAATAAATGTGACAATAAATGTGTAAATAGCCCTACTCTAAATTAATTCAACTTTATAGCAACTCAGCCAGTAGTTCGCAGCATTGCTCATTCTTAATATGTGACCATCTTTGAATAAAAAAGGTTGGTGGGAGAATCTCATGGGCCCCCTTAAATTAATTCAACTTTGATTCCTTAAACTAAAACAGTATGTCTAACCGAGATCAACAAAAATGTTGCTATACTACATACAGAAACTAGCAACCATCCCACGTGGAAAGCTTCATTTACAGAGTTCTAGCTTCGAAAGCTTCATTTACAAAAGCTATAGCTTCAAAAGCTTCATTTACAAAAGCTCTAGCTTCAAAAGCTTCATTTACAGAGCTCTAGCTTCGAAAGCTTCATTTACAAATCTCTAGCTTCAAAAGCTTCATTTACAGAGCTCTAGCTTCAAAAGCTTCATCTACAGAGCTCCAACTTCAAAAGCTTCATTTACAAAACTTCACCTACAAAGCTTCACTTGCAAAGCTTCACCTACAAAGCTTCAGTGCAAGGTATACAAATACCATCTTCGAACAACCACCACTTCGACCCATACATGGATTCAATTTGAAGTCTCCAGCTAACACACTCTATTGACCGAAGTCTTGGGGGACTACATTATGTACCATATATTGGGCCTCAACTGGGCCTCATGAAAAATACTTGGGGGACTTAGCCCATTATCTATGTACTGAGGAGCGAGCCCTTATTCTATAAAAGGGACTCCCTCACTTTCATTAGAGAGGACCTATTATTCATGTACTGAGGAGCGAGTCCTTATTTTATAAAAGGGACTCTCTCACCTTCATTAGAGAGCATCGCCGCCAGATGAGCAACCGGCTCACCGCGAGCATCACTCCTAACCCCTCACTTATATATTGATGAGCGAGCCCTTACTCTATAAAAGGGACTCCCTCACCATCATTAGAGAGCATCGCCGCCTACTGAGCAACCGCCTCGCTGCGAGCATCAACTCTTAGCCCATCACTTATGTATTGAGGAGCAATCCCTTATTCTATAAAATGGACCCCCTCACCTTCAACGCCACAAGCCGAGCCAACCAAGGCAACATAAGCCACAAGCCGAGCAACCTCGCAACATGTGCTACTTCTAGTTGAGCATCATTTCACATTGAGCACTGCCTCATATCGAATATCAATTCTAGACGACATCTAGTTACTTCGGCCTACACATGGACTGAATTTCAAGTCTCCAGCCAAAAGACTCTCTTGACTGAAAACTTGGGGGACTACTGTTTGTACCATACTTAGGGCCTCCGTATTTAGATCTCGTATAAATACTCGAGGGACTCAAATGTAATTATGTAATAAAGGAAGGGGCAAATATGTAATAAGTGAGGAGCCCTTATTCTATAAAGGGGACTCCTCACCCTCACAATGGAAGAGAGCCTCACATCCCCTCTCATATTCAGAAAAGCTCATCATCACATAAGGAAGCTCTCTCTCCCTCTCATCGCTCTCATCCTCACACAGAAATACAATAATTAGTGTGGACGTAGCCCAAACATTGGGGTGAACCACGATACATCTTGTGTTATTTACTTTCTTGCAGATTCACGGTCGGATTTACGTTGTTCCAAGACCCCTCTAGTTTTGTGCATCAACAGACCTCACACATCCTCCTCAAAATGAGGACCTTAGGAGAGCAGGACTCCATCAAATTAATGGGTCTCACTTTGAAACATTAGATGGTTTAGCAAAATTAGCAAAATTAATGAAATGGGGTAAAGTGAGACACAAAGTTGGCATTTAGGGGTTAAGAGAGACATTTTGAGTGAAAATTTATCATATCTTGCCAAAATTTACACTTCGATTTCAAAAATGTGAGTTTTTATAAAAAAAAAAAAAAAAAAAAAAAAAAAAAAAAAAAAAAAACTATCAATTATAACAAAAAATGTACTTGAATAGGCTTAAATGCCCAAAAAATTAAAACCAAACTACACTACACCAAAAATCCTTGAAGTTCCCATACTATTTGGTTGTCACCGTAAAAAACTGACTTGATTACTGAAAAGTAAGTTTCAACACCATGGAAATATCTTTTGTCCACAAAAAAATTAAAAAAAAAAAAAACACACACACACACAGCATGGAAATATCTAAAATACTAACAATAGTAACCCTGCCTCTTTCATGGGTTGTAATTCCAACCTTGCTATATGAGTTATTATTGATGCAGGTTTTCGTAATTTTCTTTCCCACCAAAGCCGAATCAAATTCTTGGAATCCAGTTGCCGACAATTTTTCCGGGGATAGGCCATAGAATTCAGTTGCTCTGAATGCGGTATGGGTGGGTATTGGATCAAAGGGAGCTTTATTTCTTTGCTAGGATAAAAAACAATTATGATCAGAATTAATAGGCTCATACACATCGGTAACAATTTTTACCCAATGAATCCAGATCCATTCATCAGCTTGCAAAAGTTGCATACTTTGTTGTTGGTGAATGAATCACCACAATTTCATACTGTTGTCTAAGAGGGTTTAAACTTTAAGGTTTATATTTTTTTTACTGGGTATTTGAGTCTTTTCGAGTGTAGATTTGGCTAAATTAGAAATTATTTATAAAAATTTGATTTATGAAATTGAGTATTAAATTTTAGCTTTTTATGATAAATAGTCATTTTGAATTTGATGGGGCAAAGTTAAACTATAATTGAGTTTCATAAAGTAAAGTGAGACCAAAGTTGGATTTTAGGGGTATTGAGGAATACCTATTGAATCCTTCCTCTAGTATCGTCTCTAATCCCTACGAGAAATTAGCCAAATTGGAAATAATTGACACTTTGAGTTGTGACCAAAGATGAACGTATATTCTTAAAGGAATTGACATTTTATGACGAAGACGGTCAAATGTTAAAAATAAATGTTTTGGATAAGATAATCCGACCTGACCCGACCCATCCCAACCCGTTCAACCCATTTAATGATCAATAATTTGATATGGGAGTGTGCTATTCACACACTGCTTTCTCACATATCTCTTGTTAATTTCTGTCATTTGATCTTTTTTAATTCAATTGATCTGATGATTGTAAATTAATAAGGTGTATAGAAAGTAAAAAAGAGTGTGGATAGCATTAGGGGTGGGCACGGTGCAGTTTGGTGTGGTTTTGAGTGAAACCACAACCGAAACCGAAACATTTTACGGTGCGGTGCAGTTTTGAAGCCAAAACCGAAATGAAACCAAACCGTTCGGTTCGGTGCGGTGCGGTTTCAAATGGTTTCGGTTTGGTTTTTGAGAAAAAAAATGTACAATTTAAAATATACACCTATTTATGCATAAGACGGTCTTATTTTCCTCGTATATTAATTAATGAATATACAGTAAAATTACAGCAAAAAAGAGTCAAAACTGCCAAAAAAAAAAAAAAAAAAAACAAGCAGCAAAACTGCATAAAAAGCCACTGTCATAATGTCATTCACATGACTACATCCACACCAAATCAAGCAAGCTCGAGCAAAACACATAGTGCATTTCTATGCATGATTACCTTGAGTTCACTTTACATAATCTCATTTTGCACTTATCTGATTAAGTACTGGTGGCTATACATTCATCTCTAATGTCAAAGTTATGAACTTTATCTACCAGTTTTTATGTACCACACTATTAGCTTGCCTACTGGACATATATAAGAGACGTTCGACGCACTGAAAGTATTCAACAACATCCTAGAATTTTCTATAAGCATGCCCGCCCATCTCTTAGTTATCAGGTTACTAGACTTCAATACCAAATAGAGGGAACATGGAATTAAACTCGACCTTTGCGAAACATATAAGAAATGCCCAAATAAAATTACCATTCATTCAACAAATTAAGGAGTAGGTATTACTACTTGAGAATGGAGATACATATTTTTATTCTCTAATTAAAGTGCCAAATATTAAACCAACATGGTGGCATTAATTGGCAGGAGGGGAAAGGCGTGGTGGCATTAATCGAACGATGCGGAACAGGCGTTGTGGCAGCGGCAGCAAGAGGTGGTGAAGCAGGGGCGGAGGAATTAGTACTACTAGCTATATATATATATATAGATCAAATATTGCATAATGATGAATGATACAAGTTCTAAGTTCTAAGTTCTTACCATATTGCTGAGCTTTTGATTTGCAGAGATTAGATTAGGGCTTGCAGATGAAGGGGATCTAGGCAATGGGCATGCAAGGCAAGCAATGACTCAGTGAGGTCGTAGTCGCAGAGGCAGAGATGCAAGCAGGCAGTCGCAGAGGCAGTGATTTGCAGAGTTGAGGTCGCAGACTTGCAGTCGCAAAGGCAGAAGTAAAGATGCAAGCAGAAGCAGTGGAGTCGAAGTGCAAACCCACCGCAAAACCAAATCTATAAGTTATAACCTAGTTGAAAAGTTGAAAATATAAGTTATATAACATTTATTTATTATATGGTGTGGTTTCGGTTTCGGTGTGGTTTCGAAAACCCAAAACCGAAACTAAATCGTTTTGTGTGCCGCGGTCTGGTTTTGAAACCGAAACCGTTTCAAAACCGTAAAACCAAACGGTTTAGTGCAGTTTGATTCGATTCGTGTTTCGATTTCGGTTTTGATTTTCGGTTCGAGTGCCCACCCCTAGATAGCATATCCTAGATATGTGGTCGGTTATCGTGTTGAGAGTTGAAGCCCTAAACGCAAAGGGATACAAGAACCAAAAACGGAGCGACAGCCGACCGAAAAAAAAAATTAAATAAAATTTAGACACAAGGAAGCGATCGAGGGAAGAAAATGGCGAGGGTAGTAGGACAGTTGCTTAGCAATCGCAACAATCCCTGCCGAGGTCTTCTCCATCATCTGAAGCAGCAGCAGCGTCCTTGCAATTTTATCCAAACCCAAACCCTAATTTCGGCCAGATTATCATCACCAGAGTCAACTCCTTCCACTAAAGAAAGCCCCTTCAACATTTACAACCTTCATGAATTTGCGAAAGAAATTGTGTATGGCCGGCCTCTGCATCCACCCACAGGTACTTCCCCACTCTCGGCCCGGTGCACCCTTTTTTTTTTTTGTCAAAAGTTTGTTAGATTAGTCATCGATGAGGTTCGATCCCACGCAGTTTTTGTTTTTTTGTTTTTTGTTTCTGTTGTTGTCGATGGTAGTGTTTTCACAAATATTTATATTCATTTCAGGTCCCTCTCATGTTATCCTTACATCACCGGATAAGCTTGATCGCGACATTCGAAATATTTCTTGTAAATTTCTTTAATTGTTTGTTTCTTATAGGACACACTCACTGTGACTCGCATTCTCTAATTATTGTTTCTTTTTAATTCGTTCGGATAGTTAGGGGTTTGTCAGCAGTTTTCTACATGACTGGGCGCCGTCGTCCTAGTAAGTTGTACTGAATTTATTCTCTATGGGGTGTGTTTTGGTTTGGTTCAAACGGATACTCGTTTACCAATTGACTTGCTATCGATTTTGGTCTGTGCTCTTGTGCAGAGAGGAAGCTTGTCGATTCAGTCCTTATCAATTTTAGCGGGCAGTTCCCACATGTGACAATATATGAGATGGTCCTTCCCAAGGTCTAGCATTGTAAACTCAACTGGTCTTCTGTTAACTTTGATTATTTATTGTCATGAACCCATTTTTAAGTCTAGTTTTATATTTACTGTTTCAAGTTTGAACTTAAGATTAAGGCGCGGACAACTAATGTGTTTTCATTTAAGTATAATCGTGGTTCTTAAGATTAATACGTTATTGTATTTATTTGAGGATAGTAGGAATAGATAGGAACATACGAGGTATCTGGAATTACTCCGACCTTTGGCATCATGCTAAAGGTATATCAGAGAATTTAGAAATTTCTGGCATCATGCCGGCCTTCGGCAGTACACTGAAGGTGCTTTAGAGTCACTCACAGTGAACCTGTGCCTCACCCTAACTGGAAATCCACAAAGTAGCCCCTTTTATAGGCAGAGTCTGGGAAAGATCCACATTAATACACTATGGAATTCTGAAGATTATTTTATGGCACCTGATGTATTGATTTTGTAATATAATATAGAGAGAGTCAAAGACAATGAACCTGCTGACTACATCTGTAAACTGCATCTACTTCATAAGAAACTAGGAATACTCTAATCTGTTGAATTTTAAACCTGGCTCCTGGATGGGGGTGTATTTGAACACACGATCTTTTTACCGACTTTGAAAAAAAAAAAAATGAATAGCACCCAATTTTGATATTTCTGGGTCCTTTCGTCCAATTTGGAAAGGAAAAGTTCTTCCTAATTTACAGGCGTCAGCTCATGAGAGAGTGGTTACTTGATAAGGAAGCAGATTCTACAGGAGCAGATTAGTTTCTCATGTAGTAATTTTCTTTTTCCATATTCTAATTATCATCTGGCTTGCAGCCTTTTATAGAATTATGATTTTATATCTTGTTGCGGAAGACCTAGGAAAACTTTGGAAGAGACCCTAAGAAAATACTTGAGTACTTGGATCTAACGGAGGACATGACACAAAACCGAGCGCAATGGCATTCTAGGATTCATATAAAAGCCGACCCCACTTAGTGGGAAAAGGCTTTGTTGTTGTTGTATATCTTGTTGCGTTAGAAAGCCAGTAGACTTTAATGACGGTCCGACTGCAGCTGTTTATAGAATTATGACATTACTTGTTGCTATGGATGAAAGATAGTAGACCCACTTAAGCGTTGTTCCATTCCTTGTATAGGATTACATTGGACGTACAATAGGCCCATTTCATTTCACAACTTTGGTAAGTGGTATTATCCTTTTATCGGTTTTCAATTTCAGTGTCCATTTTGCTCCACCTTCCAGTCTAGCACTTTTGCGTTTATTTTGTTTTCAAAATAGGTATAATTCCTTGTTTGGAAGAGCTAATTCGTTTGTTCAATCTGGTTGAATATAATTTGGGCTTGCTTTCATCTAAATATCCGAAATTACATTTTGTGGATGCAGCCAATGTTTTTTTTCTATGAACGTGGGGAAATGGTAGATGAAGTGGTTGGTGCTGACGTCGTTGGCTTGAGAGATACATTGGCATATCACTACGGGTAATTCTCTTGTTTTTCTTATTGGTTGAATAATTCTCTTCTAGTTACTACTAAACATGTGTGTACCTTTTGTATTTATGAATGTGGTCATCAGTTGGTGCCCCCAATAGATATTTTTTAGTTGAAGACAGTTCTTCAAATGTGATTATTATTATTCGGCGCAAGCTTTTTAATTACACACACACACAAGCATGAGGATGTATTTTGTTTACTCGTGCTCTCAGGAACATTTTAGCGTTTTTGTAAAATCACTGTGTTCGTTTATTTGTTTTATTATTAGATGACTAAATGATTTCGGATTTAGTTGATTTTTATGAGGATGATGTATGAATTGGATCCTTCAAAGTGAGTGGTTGAGCCACCCCTGATCCCTTTACTGTAATAGTAAATGGGGATACCCCTTGTTTACAACACAGATAGACACACACGCGCAACGTTTGAATTTGATGTATGCGTTATATAGCACGGCATGCCTTATTTTTTGGATTTTCTCATCTGGTGTACTAGTTGGGAGGAATCTGAAGATATTGTCACAATTGGAAGCGGATCGACTATCGCAAAAACTACGACAAAAGTTTATGAAGATGAGAAATAGGTTGTTGATTATGAGATGGGGAGAACCAAACTTCATAGTTCAGTTATGGCAGATCTGTTAACGGATTTGGATGGTATGGCGTAATGAAATTTGGCACTCAAAAGAATTATAAACTTGCTAATGGTTATTTTACTCAGTATGTCTATAGTCAAACGAGTGAATTTGTCAAAAGTAGCAAGTTTCACATAGGTGGTTAGTTCCCTTTGTAGAATGTGAAGAATTCACTTAATACAAAATTCCTTTTGAAAAATAGTAAAGACATTTGTTTCCGCAATAAAACTTAATTATAAGCGTCTTATGTGTTAGAATGAGGAACTAAATGTGTTGTAACCATTGTGTGTAAATATGTAAAAAGTACTTATACAAAACATGTACAAAGTATTTATAAAATGTACATAATAGTTGTTGACAACTCTACATACATATAAATAGTTGTTCAAAATCTAGCTGCTCCTATTTCATCGATGTACAAATTGGTGTTAGCACGAAACTTATAAGAAAAAAAAATGGAGGGAAGGAAAGAGGAAGAGGGAGCTTTACAGGCGTGCAAACCCATTGTAAACTTGGTGAGGCTCGTTGGAGTCGTGATAGTTGCAAGCCTGCAAATATATATATATATATATATATATATGGTCACAAGTTTAAAGTACCCGGTTGAGAGGACATTTTGCTCGGTGAGTACTGTGGGAGAGAGTCGGACCTCAAACCACATGGGAACTTACCACAGCACGGATATTGAATGTCCGCATTGCATCTTCCGAGTCTTCCTGAAGGAATAAACAATGTCACGACTATCATTTTTGGGACATAACAAGAAATAATATCGTAATTGCAAAGCAGCTGCATGTCAGATAATAATTAGCGTATTTTGAAAAAAAATTATTGCATGAACAAGTATTGATGCATAGCTAATGTAAATACATTTGATCCAATGGCTAAAATTATTATATCTTTTAAAAGGAGCCTCTGTTTTTAGCCGTTGGATCAAATTTCAAAGGTCTGGATCACTTTATCCGTGGGCTTTGGTGAAAGAGATCCAGAGATGATCTCTTTCCGGTCAATGACAACATTGGTCTCCGACTTTATTTCAATTAATGAGGACAAATAATTTATAAAGATAAATGAGGAAAACTATTTTTTGAAAAATAGTAAAGACATCTGCTTCCGCAATAAAAACTAAACTATTTTTTATGTTACTCTTATCACATTTTTCATACAATATTTTTAACAAAAATGAGATCCACCTTTGTTGGTGGGCCTTACTCTTATTAGAGGGTTGGTACAAATACGATAATGTTGTCAAGAGAATTGATCTTAAATTGTGAGATGACAGATAGTCCCAAGACAATCCTACTTTAAAGAGACACGTTAGCATTTCTCATGAACTAATTAAGCCAAAACATTGAACCAAACTAGAATTAAATAATGGGAAATGAATGCGTTATGATTGTAATGTAAAGTAGGGATCCCCTGAACTTGTATGAAGCTGCCAATTTCCTATTGAACTTTAATTTTAGCCGATTACCTTCTTGAACTTTTATAATTAGCCAATTTCTCCCTTGAACTTTAATTAAGGGCTGGTTTGGTATTGTTGTGCTTTGAAAAAAAGTTGCTTTTGATGTGCTGTGAGAATAAGCGGCTGTGAAATAAAGTTGTAGAGTGTTTGGTAAACTTTTTTGTAAAAATGTTTTTGAAAAAAAAAAGCAGTATTATAGTGTTTGGTAAACTTTTATGTAAAACAGATGTGAAAAAAACCGGTTTTTCAAAGCTGGGCTTTGCAGCTTCTTGTTTTTTGTTTTTTTTTCACCCAAAACTGTGAAAAAAAACTGAAGCTGAATGTTTACCAAACACAAAAAAACTCCCATCTTTTTTTTATACCAGTTTTTTTTCAGAATCCCCTTAGTACCAAACCAGGCCTAACTCTCTTGAACTTTTATAAATAGTTAATTTCCCCCCTTGGCTTTAGATTTTAAAAATTTTCATCCAATTTTCCATCAATCTTGATCATGGAAACAACACATGACAACTGCATGAGGGCAAAAAGGATGAAAAATTGAATGAAAGTTTTCAAAATCTAACGCTAGGGGGGATTGGCTATTTATTAAAGTTCAATAGGGTAATCTGCTAAAATTAAAATTCAAAAGGAAAATTAACTAATTAAAAATGTTCAAAAAAAATATCGGCTAAAATTTAAGTTTAAGGACAAATCAACAAATACCTCCCTTATCCTCCTTCTCTCGACTATGCAGGCCTACCCTAATTTCGTATTAGCGCCACTTTAACAATGTTGATCAAGTTTCTGTTCATTCCCCACGTGGATGTGGGATGGAGTTTTCCACACGTGTCAACGTGGGAACCATCCACATCACGGACATGTAATTATATGTCCATCCATGTAACTTATTATGATCGAAGCTCTGATTTTTTTCGTTTCTTTTTTTCAGATTTGATCAATCATGATAGCAATGGTATGCAGTTCTTTGATTTTTTTGGAGAATTTGTGCTTGACAGCACCCCTCATCGGAACCGTCGTTTGAATAATCACAGTCCAACACAAGAATTCCCAGATGAGAGAGAAAGAGAGATGAAAAGTCTTGGGGTGGGTCTCCAGAGTAGCTTTCTTTAATATTTTTATTTTTCAAGAATTTTATAAAAAGGTAACAGTGTTTTTGTTAAGTTAACTTAACAGTGTTAGATGTGGGTGTAAAGTAAGAGACACTTGTCATAAAATTAAACATGAGACACAAATGAGACATGAAATACGGGACAGCAGATCTGGAGCCTTAAGATTGTGAGTATCAATGAATATGATTTACAGATTTCTTAGCAATCAATTAACTTGGTCAACGAGTTAATTGGTGTTGAAAAAAATGATAAAATCTTGTTTTAATTAAAATTTGGAATCCTTATTCCATACAACTAATCAAGAGGCCTTATTTGGTTCGACAAGAAATCAATATCAATTAGGACTCTAATGTTATCCTATGATTTGAAAAATCCCCACTAATCAACAATAAGAGGGATTAGCGGGAGACTTTTCACGATATACAGGTTGTCCTTGCTTAGAAGACACCTTTCGAAACCCTAGAAGTCAAGGCTTTTTCTTCTTCCTCCTCGACAGATAAGTTTATTTATTTATTTATCATGTTAATTTGGTTTATCATATCTGTGATCTTGTGATGTCTTGTTGTTCTAATGATTTTAGAAATACCTTACATAATCTCATTAAGTTTATTAGTTGTATACGTGTATTACCTAAGTATGACATGGTGCATTATACAATCATTCTTGAGAGTTGAGATGATATTGAAAGGACAAAGGTATGAGATGATGCATTCTACAATCATTTTTACAAGCCAAACATAAGGACACCTCACACAACAAATTCATCCATATGATGTTGATACATAATGTAATTATTTAGGGGAGTGAATTCCACACACCACTTTTCTCCCCTCTGATTTTGATTGTATAAATCTCTTAGAAATGACCAAGAGTGTGGACGAGGAAAAAGAGGTACGAGAATCAGTTCCCTTATTTAGACTCCAAACCACACACACAAAGGACTTGTAGCTCATATATATTCTTTAAAAACTTAGAAATTTGAACAAAAACTTAGAATTGAATAAGAGTGTGTAAGAGGAAAAACGAAAGGACTGGTAGGTCCCCAAATATCGCCTTGTTTCGAGTCGTGTTGTCATCACCATCTTACTACGCTGACGCGGACCGTATGTTAGACATGAATCCTATCGAGGTATGGTGGCCTTTCAATGGGATGTTCACTAGATCAGAAAATTCAAACATACAGAGTTAGCAAATAACTGATAATTCGGTAAACCACTTTCGTAAATAGACTGTAAAAAATAGTAAAGACATGCTAAAATTAAAAACAAAATCCTCGATAAACCACCCACATATATACGATCACAAGTTTAAAGTACCCCAGTTGAGAGGAGATTTACCCGTAGAGAGCTTCAAAAGTATACTTCAATTGTGCAATATTAGCACCGACACAGTTCGACACCCATTCCCCATCTTTGATGAAGGCCACCGCTGGCTGCAGAAATTTTTTACACATGATCAAGAAATTAAATTTTCCCTTTTGAGATGAATACAAGGATAAAACGACCAACTATTCACTAAGGTCCCCTGCTTTACCCCACAACATTTGGGGAGCGAGAAACTCTAGCATTTTGCTCAGTGGGTACCGTGGGAGAGAGTCGGACCCCAAACCACTTGGGAGCAAAACCAAGGGCCTGGCCGCTAGACCAGCAACTCTTAGTTGACACATATGGTAAATATACAAACCAATTTTTTTAAATATCGTATTCTAACAATAGGAACTTACCACAGCACGGACATCGAACGTCCGAATTGCATAGTCAGAGTCTTCCTGTAGGTAGAATAAACAATGTCACGATTGTCATTTTTGGGGCATAACAAGAAATAATATCGTAACTGCTAAGCAGCCGCACATCAGACAATACTTAGCGTATCTGAAAAAATTGTTACATGACCAAGTATTGATGCATAGCTAATGTAAATACATTTGTTTCATCAGGTAGAGAAAATAAGTTATCCTTAAGCAAGAACACAGTGATCAGCTAAGCACCCATCAAACAAATGAAGATTGGTGAATGTAAATGCAAATATAGGTTACTTGACAATGGTCAATGACAACATTGGTCTCCGGGTTTATTTCAATTAATGAGGACAGATAATTTATAAAGATGAATGAGGTAAAGGTTTAAACTGAGATTTTTTAGGGGCTTTTAGATCCAAGTCCAAAAACTTAAGCTGGGATTACGTCCAATCGACATTCTTAAGCTCATTTTGCACGTTGAGATAAACGATATAAACAAATTCAAGTCTTTGATTTCAAGCATATTTCTTGGGAAAATGATCCAGAAATTCATCCACATATAAATATCAACCAAATCAACCTATGTGCAAACATTTATTAAATGGCTATACCTCTATACAAGTCACATCTAATCAACAGGCTATGGCTCGACATATGCATTAATCAAATAGCAACACCAATAACCACTACACATCAGAAAATATCACTCCACTGTTTCCAGTGGAAGGTCATGCCCAATTTTTCTCTCAGCAAAGGCCATCATTCATGGATGCCAATTAAAATCAAAAGCATCACATTCCACCAACAACAGAGTCATTTTTTTTATTTTTTATTTTTGGAAAGAATAATAACCCAGTCAAATTTACACAAGAAACGACAAAAAAGGCACGCAATGATATAGGTACTTTAGAAGCACATAGTGATGAGTAGAGGTGTCTACGGTGGAGCTTTGGGATAGGTGGGAGAGAGTTAGGTACGGAGAAAACGATGGTGCGGGCAAAGATATAAAAGAAACCATTTTAAAACTGAAATAATGAGAGTAATTTAGTGATTTCTTTTAATCTTAAGACCCATAAGAAGATAACAAGATTTCATAACAGACAGCTGTTCAGTTTTTCAAATCTTAATCTTAGAAGAGGGATTCCAACACTAAACAATAAGGTCTCGAACGTTTTAAAGGATTAAAAAACAATAATCCAAGTTAACGGAAGACCAGATTGCAATATCGCGCACCTTAGAAGCGTCAATCTTGTACGCTTTTACGTGTGGAAATCGTTCGATCAAATCTTGAAGGACTGGAGAAACCAGGGCGCCTGCACAAAGAATAATTACTACACAATGATCAAGTTGAAGGGGGCTGTATTTAACTTTGATTGATTAAAAAAAAAGGGGGTAAATTCTTTGGAACTTACAGAATGCAGAGGAGGGTGCCGAGAAGAAAAAAATTACTGACGGTTTAGATTCCAATAGGACATCTAAACGAAATATTTATGTCAAATTGTCAATGAATAGGAGAAAAACTTGATGAAACTATATACAAGTTGCATCAAAATTAATCAATTAAAACCGTAGAGATACTGACCTTCAAGTTCAAACATTACTTGACGATATCGGGCCTCTGAGTAAAGGCTGCAAATTCTTGAGCGACCTGGAAATAAGAAATAAAACAATAAAAATTGCGAATATAGAAACAGAAAGTAGGAGCCACTTGGTATTTCCGAGCCCTTAGATCCGAATCTCGTTGTACAAAATATAAATAAAAGAAAACAGAAAGTAGCAGAGAAAGAGGGAGTAGTAGCTGAACCTGAACCTGAATGCAGGAAACGAGGGTTTGGGGAGTTGAAGCAATTGGAGAATGGTTTGGGTTGCGAAGATGGTGCTAGGATTAGGGTTTCCATGGTGTGATTTTTGACACGATTAGAATTAGGGAGCAACTGCCGTACCAAAACCCCTAAATTCCTCGCCATTACTTTCCCTTTCTTTTCCGTTCACTTCTTTTTCCTCTCTCCCCTCGTTCCTTCCTTTGCGTCCAGAGAAGCTGTAAAAACTGAAGATAGAAAACTATCAAGGGTTTTACAACAAATGGTCCCGTATGTTTTAACAAGTCATCCCTTTAGGCTTTTTTTTTTTCTTAGTCGAGCATCAAGAGGCAGAAGATGAGCTTATCAACATCCCTGGAACTCTGGAGGTGGCTAACCTTTGGATTCCACCAAGCAAGGCCCTGTCGGGCAGGGAAGAATGGGTTCAGCAGAAGGTAAAGAGGATATCCAGCCTTTAGATCACTCCATGGAGTTGTATTTTGATGGATCTTGTACCCAAAATGCTGCTGAAGCTGGGATGGCTATTATTCAACGGGGTTCAACACTGTTACTTATTCCTCCTAGATTATCAGGAGACTACCAACAATCGGACGGAGTATGAGGCATTGATAATTGGCTTGGAAATCCTAATAGAGTTGGGGGCAACTGAAGTTGAGGTGTTTGGTGATTCAGAATTGGTGATTAATCAGTTAAATGGAGAATACAAGTGCAGACACATCACCATGGCTAGTTATTACTTAGCGACCACTCAATTGTTAAGTTATTAAGGCACTGGAATATCAGTAAACTACATCCCTAGAGAATCAAATGCAATTGCCAATGAAATGACACAATTAGCTTCTAGAGCATAGATCCAAAAAAGGAAGTTTGAAGGGGATATAGAAGTTCACAAAAAAAATCCTCCTTCTATCTTTGAAAGAGGATTCAGATTAGATATAATGACTGAAGAAATGGAGATGAAAGATTGGAGGACACCTATTATTCAGTATTTGAAGGATCCATCCTTCCCCACAAGTAAGAAAAATAGACAACAAGCAACTAAATGTGTCATGTGGGATAAATCTATGCTAAGGAAGACTCCAGATGGACTGTTGCTGAAGTGCTTAGGCCAGGAAGAATCAATGAGGGTAATGGCCGAAGTACATGAAGGAATCTGTGGAGCACACCAGGCTAGAACTAAGATGAGATGGTTGCTTAGAAGATATGACTATTTCTGGCTCGAGATGGAGAAAGACTGCAAAGCTTACACCCGAGGGTGTGAAGAATGCCAAAAACATGGATTGCGCCAACATGTGCCATCAATACCCTTGAACCCCGTAGTCAAATCATGGCCCTTTGGAGGATAGGCAATGGATTTCATCGGGCTAATTTACCCAGTCTCTAGCAAAGGACACACGTTCAAAAAACGTGGCAACAGATTATTTCACCAAATGGGTAGAAGCCTCAGCTGTGAAGACTATCACTTTAACTGCAATCAAGAAGTTCATTGAAACCAAGATCTTACACATATTTGGAGTTCCCGAGACAATTGTCACAAACTATGGGCCATCTTTTATTTCAAAAGAAGTAGAGGAGTTTGCAAGTAAGTTTAAATAAAGATGGTTCAGTCTAGTCCTTACTATCCCCAGTCAAACGGCCAAGCAGAAACCAGTAACAAGGTCCTGGTGAACATTATCAAAAGAATGGTGGCCAAAAGTTCAGAAAGATGGCATAAGAAGTTAGGAGATACTTTAAGGGCTTATATAACTTCCAAGAGGGCAGCAACTGGAACTACTCATTCTGCTCTAACCTTCGGGTAAGACGATGTACTCCCCATAGAGATCAATGTGAGTTCTATTAGGATTCAGAACCAGTTCGGGCTACACAGTGAAGAATATATTCAGGCTATGTGTCAAGGAGTTGAAGATCTAAAGATAGCCCGAATTGAAGCTCTGGACAAAATTCAAGAGGGGAAAAGAGTTGTTGTTCGTGCATATAACAATAAGGTGAAATTAAAGACCTTCAAGAAAGGAGAATTGGTTTGGAAAGCTATTTTGCCTTTGGGAGTTCAAATTAGAGGCTTTCGGAAGTGGAGCCTAATTTAGGAAGGTCTTTTCATTGTTAACCAAGTATTGGACAAGGGTGGATATTACTTAGCAGATGTGGAGGGAGACTTACAGAAGTATCCAATCAACGCTAAGTTCTTAAAAAAATATCACCCAACCTTGTGGGATGTTAGGGATTGCTACATAGAAGAAGTATGAGTTTTGCATGAAATCTAAAGTAAGTTTTATGCTTATCATATTTGGGTCTCAAGAAAAGAATGCAAGCCAAAGTGAATTGAAGAAGTCATTTTCATTTCAGTAAATGTTGAAAATTACATTAGAATGAGCTCAATAGTTTTACATCTTTGACTAGGGCAGCTATCCTAGAATGATGGGTCTACATTTCACTCGACTCCTCCTAAGCAATGTTACTATTAGCTAAATATGTTCTAGCATATCCAACTTCCATTTGCTGTCTTGACTTCTTCAAATCTTCAGAGCCGTCGTCCACAAACTCAACCGAGGTTTTTGGCCTACAAAGTCATGGTAGTGGATCCCAAAGCATACACCTATGATGATGAAGTCATCAAGAAAGGAGAAGCTCTAGGGAAGTCTGGGCTTGAGGATATCAGCAAGTGAAATCTACTGGTGTAATTAAAACTGCTCGGCTTTAAAACACATTTGTCGTTTAAGTACTACATCTTCACTAAAAAATAAGAGCCTAATGAACAAACATCCATACACTACTAGTCTATTACAAAATATTAAATGTCCAAGGATATGCAAAATGAAAGAGTTTTTGTTTTCAAGGTTGTGAAGCTTTTCTCAAAAGTTTAAACCTTGCCAATGGAACTCAAAGCTTGCATGTTATTCCTTTTACAAAATCCTCAAATTTCATCGATCATCATGACATAAGATTTTGTGGTATCCACTAGTGTAAATATTTTAAATTGAAGATCGAATTCATTCATTGTATTCATATAGGGTCAACAAGTGTAGCTGTAAAAAATCATCAAAATCAGAGTTAAAATAATCATTAAATCATGATTAGTCGTTGATAACCGTCGAAAAGTTTTGTCCCATTCCTTGATCTCCGAATGTTTGTTTTTTGCGATTTTTGGCTTATGCAATCTTGAAGCATATACAAACAAGTTTGACGGTTGGATCGTTGAAATTAGTTTCATAGAATGTGTATCCTATCAAAACGATAGATTCACTAACACATAGAGTTTATTTATACATTCACTAAGTATAGCATAAGATTTTGTAGTATTCACTTGTGTAAATATTTTAAATTGAAGATTGAGTTCATTCATTGTATTCATATAGGGTCAAGGAGTGTAGTTGTAAAAAAATCATCAAAATCGGAGTTAAAATAACCGTTAAATCGTGATTTTTCGTTGATAATTGTCGAAAAGTTTTGTCCTGTTACTTAATCTCTGAATGTTTGTTTTTTTGCAATTTTTGGCATATGCGATCTCGAAGTATATACAAACATGTTTGACGGTTGGATTGTTGAAACTAGTTTCGTAGAATACGTATCCCATCAAAACAGTAGATTCACTAAAACTTAAGAGTTTATTCATACTTTCATTAAGTATAACATAATATTTTATGGTATCCACTAGTGTAAATATTTTAAATTGAAGATCGAGTTCATTCATTGTATTCGTATATGGTCAATGAGTGTAGCTGTAAAAAATCATCAAAATCGGAGTTAAAATAACCGTTAAATCTTGATTTTTCATTGATAACCATCGAAAAGTTTTGTCCCGTTACTTGATCTCTGAATGTTTGTTTTTTTTATATTTTTGGTGTATGTGATCTTGAAGCATATACAAACAAGTTCGACGGTTGGATCGTTGAAAATTAGTTTCGTAGAATGCGTATCCCATCAAAACGATAGATTCACTAACACTTAAGAGTTTATTCATACTTTCATTAAGTATAACATAAGATTTTATGGTATCCACTAGTGTAAATATTTTAAATTGAAGATCAAGCTCATTCATTGTATTCGTATATGGTCAATGAGTGTAGTTGTGAAAATCATCAAAATCGGAGTTAAAATAACCGTTAAATCGTGATTTTTTGTTGATAACTGTTGAAAAGTTTTGTCCCGTTACTTGATCTCTGAACGTTTGTTTTTTGCAATTTTTTGCGTATGCAATCTCGAAGTATATACAAACATGTTTGACTGTTGGATCGTTGAAACTAGTTTTGTAGAATACGTATGCCATCAAAACAGTAGATTTACTAACACTTAAGAGTTTATTACTTTCATTAAGTATAACATAAGATTTTATGGTATCCACTAGTGTAAATATTTTAAATTGAAGATCGAGTTCATTCATTGTATTCGTATATGGTCAATGAGTGTAACTATAAAAAATCATCAAAATCGGAGTTAAAATAACCGTTAAATCGTGATTTTTTATTGATAACCGTCAAAAAGTTTTGTCCCATTACTTGATCTCTGAATGTTTGTTTTTTGCAATTTTTGGCGTATGCGATCTCGAAGCATATACAAACAAGTTCGACGATTGGATCGTTGAAATTAGTTTCGTAGAATGCGTATCCTATCAAAACGATAGATTCACTAACACTTAAGAGTTTTTTCATACTTTCATTAAATATAACATAAGATTTTGTGGCATCCACTAGTGTAAATATTTTAAATTAAGGATCGAATTCATTCATTGTATTCATATAAGGTCAAGGAGTGTAGTTGTAAAAAATCATCAAAATCAGAGTTAAAAATAACTATTGAAATTTTTTGTCCCGTTACTTGATCTCTGAATGTTTGTTTTTTTTTCAATTTTTAACGTATGCGATCTTGAAGCATATTCAAACAAGTATGATGGTTAGATTGTTGAAATTAGTTTCGTAGAATGTGTATCCTATCAAAACGATAGATTCACTAACACTTAGAGTTGATTTATACTTTCATTAAGTATAACATAAGATTTTGTGGTATCCACTAGTGTAAATATTTTAAATTGAAGATCAAATTGATTCATTGTATTCATATAGAGTCAAGGAGTGTAGCTGTAAAAAATCATCAAAATCAGAGTTAAAATAACTGTTAAATCGTGATTTTTCGTTTATAACCGTCGAAAAATTGTCTCGTTACTTCATCTTTGAATGTTTGTGTTTTGCAATTTTTGGCGTATGGGATCTCGAAGTATATACAAACATGTTTAACGGTTGTATCGTTGAAACTAGTTTTGTAGAATGCGTATCCCATCAAAATAATATATTCACTAACACTTGAGAGTTTATTCATACTTTCATTAAGTATAACATAAGATTTTGTAGTATCCACTAGTGTAAATATTTTAAATTGAAGATCGAGTTCATTTATTGTATTCGTATATGGTCAAAGAGTGTAGCTGTAAAAAATCATCAAAATCAGAGTTAAAATAACCGTTAAATTGTGATTTTTCATTGATAATTATCGAAAAATTTTGTGTCGTTACTTAATCTCTGAATGTTTGTTTTTTGTTGATGCGATCTTGAAGGATATACAAACAAGTTTGACGGTTGGATTTTTGAAATTAGTTTCGTAGAATTCGTATCCCATCATATATATATATATATATATTTATTAAGTAGATTTAAATTTATTTATTTTGTATGTATAACACTTAAGAAATTGAATGATATGTATATTTAAGCCAATTTAATGGTCACCAATTTTTAATATTTAATTTAATATATATATATATAATTATTATAGTATTTTTTTAGGGGTATAAAATTATAAAATTAATATTTTGCTTATCGTGTACCGTGTTACCTACGTGTATACCCGAACCAACCCATTATCTTAACAGGTGTTTATCGGGTTACCTGATAACGACCAAATTCGTTATCATGTCGACCCGAACACTTGTTAACTTTGTGTCGTGTTGTGTGGTGTCGGGTTATCGGGTCGTGTCAGGAATTGCTAGGCCTACTTGTACTGAGTTTGAATTTCATTTTTACCTCATTTAAGCTCAGCTCAAAAAATAAATGAGCGAAACCAAGTTAACGTATTATGAGCTTTTAACAAACCTAACTTAAACGTGATGATACTCGCAACATTTATACCCTTAGTCAAACTTAGCGAGGTGATTTTTAGACACTCTATTTAACTTCTCACACACTCTTTATTTTTTGTCGTCAGATTAAATAAATCAACTAAAAGAGAGAGATATAAGTAAACATGAGAGTAAGAGAAGCTAAAAAAGATGTGTGTTTATTATTTTCCTAAATTTATTTGACCATTAAGGTGATTTGGAAACATATCCTAGTATTTACTAAATGAAGGGGCGACTTGGAAAAAGGACCTCCAGAACTAATGTGGACTTGGGACTATGGAGATACATGTTCTTACCTATAAATGTTGCTGCCAAAACTTATTGGGCTTAGTTTATGGTAACTTTGCTCTGATCACTAGTCAAAGACAATTTGATGGCGTTTCTTTCTTCGAAATTATGGCTCTATTCATGCATTCCTATTACTTTGGGGGCTGAACTCTTAGCCAAGAGAAAAAAAGAGTATCTTTTAGACACCCCTACATTTACAATATCCCAATGATTAAAAAGGAACAAAAGCAAAGAGTGGAACAATAAAAACATTTAGGAATCATAGTATTAAATCAGAAAAATGTAGACACATATATAGGGCATGGCCTTGCTACATGAAAATAATGGCCTTGCTACTTGAAAATAATAGAACCAAAAAAATAGACACTGAGGGAAAATAAGGCAGATATTAGGGTAACAGATAGTGGAATACTTCCTTTGTCTTTCCTTATTAGCATTCCTTCAATAATAGGGTAGTTAATTACTATGACATAAAAGGCTATGAAGATTTGTATGAACATCTTGTCCAACTCCCCCACAAAGATCCCTCTAGCAATCCCCACAGCAAACGAAGCCATGTTCAAGATGACTAGGGCAACCATTGGAGCAAGAAATCGTAGTGATGTTTGGAAATCAAATACTCCCATATTGTAAAGCTTGAGTTGTTCAACGTCGTCGACTTTATTTGTTGGGAGAAAACTGGCTTCTCTCATACCAAGTTTCTTCACGAAAGCATCCACACTACCATATAAGTGAGATGTGACTGACTTCATCATCCATATTCTCTGCTCATTTACCCAATGTTGAAATGTTGATCCTGTTGCGAGCACCTCGTATAAATGTTTAGAGAGCGATGAAAGGAATACGAACGAAAATACGATAAAATACATATTTGAAACCTGCAAAGAACAAGAACATGATCGGCATGTTAGAATATCAGAATCATACTCCAAGGTGTGAATTACCTATAAGCACTCTAAAAAGGGTAATGCTTTCTTATGTACTTACGTTTGTATACAAGTACTTATATTGACAAACTGTGAAATTGAATTTTGAACCATAAATTTTGTCCATAATCAACCATAATAAATGGTTTAGATTCATAATAATGGAAGTGAACCTTTCCCTTGTTGCTATAAAAATTCTTAATCATATTTAAATATATTTAACTATGCATAGTTATAATGAGAGGAAAACAAAATTTAATTACCTCGGGGTACAAAGGAATGCCATTGAGTAGACACACTTGAGGAATGATAGCAAAGCACCAGAGTGTCAAGAAATAGAAAATGGGGAAGAGAGCAATTTCTGCATAACACATGCTTTGAAGGAATGTGTGGGTTTTGAAAGGGCCATATATAAGAGGACTGAACTTGGAGATAGCAACATCAGCTAAGCCAGAGGACCATCTTGTCCCTTGGACCAAAAGCTCATCCAAATTGGTGGTGCCACTACCCAAGAATTGTGGCCTTTTTGGATTTAAAAACACTGAAATCCAACCTTTACAATGCAAATGAAACCCTGTGAAGTAATCTTCCACCACTGAACCGTATAAGAAACCAACCTGCATGCCACAAATAAGAGTAAGATATCACCATTAGCATTAGAGGAATGCTAGGCTCAGTCACCTCCTGTGCAAGGTTATTATGATCTGTTAATACATTGTACAACCGACATCTATCAACTACTCACAATTGACGCTTACCATAATTATTTTAATAAATTTACCTTTCAATTTGGGAGTGAAATATAAGATTCCAATGGTTTAATTGTACTTGCCTCTTCACCCCATTTGGTGCCATCTTCATAGGCACAAAAGGCTAGCAGTGGGCTTTCATTTGGCTGTGCATTATTTCTCTGGATGAACATATGGTCAGGCTTCTTGATTTGGCGGAGGGATTTGATGAACTGATTGGATGGACCAAAATATTGTCTAAGTTTCATTGCATCCCCATCTGAAAGCATATTATGATATACAACAGAGAAAAATGTCCACTAATTAATTAACACATATATCTATAGTCGATCGATACATCATCCAACAGGTATTGCAGAAAATTTGGTCAATTAAAAAGTATATATATGTAATCGACAAGTTCATAAATTTGATATATATGATATGCTTATTATATATTAAATCTAATTAAGGTCTTTTAATTAAGACAATTTATATACTTACCTTCACTAATGGAACTTCCACATAACGACACCCTCTTGATGTAATAGCCAGTACCACACACACAGGGCCCTCCAAGCCCATCATAACCTTGCCATGGCAACTATATATATACAAGTAATCAAGAACAACTAGTCAAAGATTATTCTATGATGTAAATAATACATTTACGTATCAATTAATTAATGTAAAGTTTATCCTTGAGTTCTTACATACCGTAAATAGTGATCTCAACTGACTGTCATAGATATCGTTGGTACTGATGTTGTGAAATTTATGAGGGAATTGAACAAATGCTAGAGAGGGTGATATCTTGGGGTCAAGATGGAAGCACATTGCTTGCCGAGCCGAACTTGCATCATTGCAGTACATGTCACAATCTAACCCTAATATGTAAGGTGAATTGCTTATAACTCCCGACACACGTAGCTGATCAAAACAACGTTAACGTTCACTTGTCAAATCATGTAGCAGATAAGTATAATTTAATTATGAGACACTTTGGATGCGATCCCTACCTATCAATGTTCTTTGATTGAATCCTTTGTGATTTTTAGTTTTTGATCGAAGTCCCTGACAATAATATAATAATGTATTTCTATATAAGTTATTATATTTTTAACTTAAAAATAAAATTTGTAGTTATTTATATTAATGAGATTTAAAATAAAACCCATAATTTATGGGATTAAAAATATTAAAAATAAATTATACTCTCCAATATATTGTGTGTATCTATATATATACATGGGTACATTCATAAAAAAACTAACCAAAAAATTATTGTACCAAAACATGGGTACATTTTTCAAAAACCCAAAAAAAGAAGAAGATATTAGGCTTAATAACATTATTAAATTTCTTCTATTAAACTTGACATAGATACATTTTCAAATCAACGAAATAGAATGTACCCATATAAGTTTAAAAATGGATTAGAGAAAAGATTGAATGAATTTTATATAAAAAATGGGTACATTGTATATTAAAAAAAAGGGTACATTTTTCACATAACAAATTGGTATATTAAGAATGGGTATATATCAATTTTGTTTATAAAAATTTAATGGGTACAAACTTATTCTAATTTTATTTTTTATATTTTGAAAATGTTTGAATTGAAAATTAATTAGGATTTTAATAAGGGTTTTTTATTATAAAAATTATGTAACTTACATGTAATTCATTAATATATTAATGATAAGGACTTTGATCAAAATCTAAAAGCTAACAAGGTTTTAATCAATGAACATTAGAAACTAAGGACCGGATACTAATTTTCCCTTTAATTAAACTATCAATTTGAATCATTGAAACGAACTATTATTTTTTAACACACGACAAACAATTGACAGCTTACATAAGTAACTATATAGGGTAAAGAGAGAGAGATGCATGCATACAAGAACATTGAGCGCTCCAGCCTTGAAATGATGGGGATGAGAGGGTCTTTTCTCGCGAGAAACATAAACAAGGAGAGGCATATTTTTTGCTTCATTTGTTTGAATTGCATCATCACCTTCACTGGACGTTTCTTGTATTACCTGCCAAAATTCAAGATATGGTTCTAGGATTATTTTGTATATATAATTAGAGATTTGTCTTTCCTTGCAAGAGTTTTTTTTTTTTTTTTTTTGGTTTTTTTTTGGTTTTTTGTTGTTGGATTCTTATAGCAAGCCGGCCTGATGGTGAAAAAAATTAATGGTATGAATGGTGTGGAGACCACTTTTTTCGTATTTGTTGGATATACTGGCAAATTAGGAAATAAATGGGAAAGTAGACATGTGAGTTGTGAGGCAAGGCTTACTTGATCAACGTTGCTAATTGCATGTTAATATTTTATGGGATAATAATTTGACTGTCACAAATCAGAACATCAATGGGCAGAAGGATGTGTCAACCAAGGAGAGCGACTCGATCCAATAATATATTTAATGTCATGTGAAAAAAAATTTACATGTGACATTGCATAGACCGGAATGTAATAATGGTGGTAAACCCTGATAAGTTCTTTTTTACCACCAAGCCTGAAAGCTCATTGGTAATTTATTTTAGGGTTTTTTTTTATAACTTTAATCCTTCAAAAATATTGAAATTTAAAATAAATCTGGTGTTAGATTATATATTGATTATAGTCCCTTGATGTGTCCTTAATTCAAAATAATTAATATGTATTTTATTTAATGTCTCCCATTAAATATTTAAATTTATTAATATACAAATTTTAATTTATTTTTTGACAAAAAAAGTTTTTTTAATTTATTAATTTTATTTAACATTCTTCAAACTTGAAAGACTCAATTAATGTACCTAAATGTAAGTACCGAAATGTATTATATTAAATTAACGTACCTAAATGTGTACACCAAATGTTTGCACCGAAATGTTAGTACCAAAATGTATCTACTGAAATGTATTATATTGAATTAATGTACCTAAATGTTTGCACCAAAATGTATGTACAGAAATGTGTATACCTAAATGTATGCACCGAATGTATTATAATGAATTTAATGTACCTAAATGAAGAAAACAAAGTACATCGAAATATATTGTATAACAAAAATTAGTTTATCTAAATGTTTACAACAAAATATATTACCATTAATGAAATGAAAATGAAAATGAAAATGAAATAAAATTAATACATCAAAATTAGGAAGAAATAGAGAAATAATAAAACCAACAAAATATAATTAATAAATAAGGTGATTAATGTATGAAGGGACTAAAATTAGATTTTGATCCTCATGGTTTTAGTCTAAAAGTCATCTTTAACAAGAATTAAAATGAAGTTTTCTATATAATGGGTCTAAATAATTTGTAAAACTAAAGTACTAATCAACAAACAATGTGATATGTAGGATACAAAATAACAATACCTCAATGACTGCAGAGTGATCTCGACGCATGTTGCTCCTGGCGTCCTCAATCCTTGCATTTTCTGTTACTCTTTTCTTAAACACCTCGTATGCCTCGTGCAATCAAATCTTTACCATCAGCTTTGTTACTGAGAAATATCATACTTATGTATCTTCAAACATGAGGAATTTGTTTTGAGAAATATTAATTGCTAAAAAAAAAAGTCATCATGCACTCATTCCGCGCTCCTTATATCATTCTGACCATTTTAAGTATCTTCTTTAGAGTAGTGTTATATTTATTATCTATTTGTATCATCTTTCTAATAGCGGTTGGTGTACACATATGTGTCTCATTTCTATTAGAGAGATGGTACAATTGATGATAAAAATAGATGGTAAGAATAATATTTTTGTTATAATTAACCTTGATATGCTCTTTCTCTTGCACGAACTCACTACCCCCGGAATCACCATCCTCGTAGCCATCTCCCTCTCCTCCTGCAGAGAAATAAGCCTCCGGAGCCGTACACTTGATCCCATACCTCCTACAAAACGGAAGCCACCACTTTGCAAACCTCCAAGCCTCTCTCATCCCATTCAAAGTCACGGCAGCACAGCCGTCATCAGATAGATACACATGAAGCTTCTCTGGTGGATAGTCCATTGCCATGGCTGATAACACCGTGTTCATAACCATCACGGTTGGCTCCTTCTCCGGATCTGCGGTGCAAATTAACACGTCAATTGCCGGAAGTTTGTCATCCTCCGGCAGCCTCTCTGGGAACACGGTTCGCGAAACAGTCCGCCAGCGAAATGATTGGCTGAGGAGCCATTCGAAGGCGAGGAGGATTTCCGAGGCAAAGACAAGAAGCCATGGTAGGGTTGTGGCTTTGGTATTGGGGTGTTGGAAGAAGAAAGAGGCTCTATAGTAAAACAAGAACGCTAGAGCGACTGAGTGGACGAGGATATGTGTTCGGTTGATGAAGTTTGAAAGCTTGTGGACATGGCAGAGATGGAGAGGGAACTTAGGATTCTCCATAGCTTCTTATGTGGCAATTATTTGTGTCGTAGCACTCAAGCATGACAACAAGCAACACCCTCCACCTCCCTTTAAAGGACCAATAACACTGTCTACTAAATAATTTAATAAAATTAGAAGAAAATAGTGATTCCCTAACTACATAAAATAGTGATTCCCTTAACTTGTAGTCATGTGATATTTTTTTTTGTTTTTTGTTTAAAAGTACTTGTCATATGTTGAATAATAGTAGTTGACGTCTAAGAATTGGCTACAATATTTGTCATTAAGTAACATGTTCTTGAAACTGGAAGGTGTTAGCTGTTACCAGATTTTTATAAAGAGAAAAGACTAGAAAGATATTTTAAGAGCTCCTTATAGAATTCCTACTCGAATCATACTCTCTAAATCAATTTTGACCAAGACAAATGTAGCGGTTGGCGCTACACATCAGTTCATGTCAAAATTGTATTTGCAACCACGAAGCTTCCTGGCTGCATGCAATTTTGAGTCCCAGGTATCAGATTAGTCTCCTAAAAGAACAAGTGGTGA
Organism: Malus domestica; assembly: GCF_042453785.1. Taxonomy (NCBI): domain Eukaryota; kingdom Viridiplantae; phylum Streptophyta; class Magnoliopsida; order Rosales; family Rosaceae; genus Malus; species Malus domestica. The sequence continues at coordinate 52,187,719 of NC_091675.1, read as the reverse complement.
AATGAGTGGTGCCCAAGATTCTATCATTTCCTGGAAAACATCTTATTTTTTTGGCATGTTTGGTTTGGACATGGCAGGGATATTTTGAGCTGAGCCTACATAAGCCCGATTCAAGATCAAGTGTTCACCACCCTGAATCAAATCCAGTTCAAGAATAAGCTTGTGGAAAGTTACTTCTTAAAAAACAAAAGTATTTCATATCATCTCTTCTCCATTTGCTTCTCCTTATCCTTGGTGCTATTTACGACACAAGGAGAAGGAGAACAATCAACAGGAAGCCGAAGTCGAACCTTCGATCCAGGTTGCTTGCTTGGAAGTCTGATTGCTTACCTTGTCTGTTACCTCATTCGACAAATCTCCTAGCTCGGCGACTTGGGAGACTCCTACTATATGTGTTGAGAAACAGTCAAACTTATTTGTATATGTGTTGAGAAACAGTCAAACTTCGTATAAATTAATTTGATTGGATTACTTAATGAGAAGCATGAAGCACGGTCCAGATGAGTGGGAGCAAAAAGATGAGCCACATGTGCCTGTAAATGGAAGCTACAATTAATGATTGCTAAACCCCAAAGTTAATTATCTAGATTACATCGCTTATATATCCATATTCCTAATAATTATGATCGATAATAGCAATAATAATTAAAAGTCTATACGCAAAAATCTGAAAGTTAATGGGGAGAGGGATCTTATATTATTTCAAAAGAGCTTACATTCTTGGCGCGGTATGAAAATAAATTATATATAAAAATAAAAGTCAATATATTATGCTATGTAGCAGAAAGTAAAAAAAATAGGATTATATTATGATTCATACAACTAACTCCACTTATTTGGATAAACTTGATTGTTGTTGTGTGCGTGACAGGAAAATTACCAGACGTCGGTTTTAATCATTGGATTCTATTATTCCTGGACTGATATGATTTAAGGCCTTTATACTATGCATTCTGTTTAAAGTTGAATAACATAAAAGAAAAGAGACAACTGACGAATCCTTATATAATTAAATTGTGAGAAACTGGTGACTTGTTAATTTTTTTTGAATAGCATATTTTATCATTTATTGTACTCTGAAAACTACAATTTCTGTTCCACTCTCCAGTTTGTTGATTTGCGGTGGAAGCATGAATTGGGCATTTTTTATCTTTAATTCTCATCAATTGCAATGGAGATTTGGGTACTATCAAATTTGGCTGATATATCACTTTGGAGATGAAATTTCCAGCTGGAATCTAGCAGGGTAGAAAAGGAGAATGTGGAGGCCTTGAAGAGTCATTTTCGTATGAGTGGATAAATAGTAGTGGAAACATTGAATAATAATTATGCATAATTAAAGTTTCGGTCACATTGAATAATAATTATGCGTAATTAAAGAAAATGTTGTAAATAATGGGTATGTTTGCCCACTTGTGTATAGTAATGTGTATAGTGAAGTATCACATGTGTATACTATATACTCATAAGCTAAATAGTAATGTTTTGTAATTTTCTATAGAAGTAGCTCTATAAATAGAGCACTTCAATTGTGCAAAGATTAGTGAATGAGAAGAAGAAAGAAAAGAGAAATATATCTAATAGCAATAATATACATTACTTCCTCTGCAACAGCTTGTGTCGGTATATTACTCTGCAACTGCTTCGTTCCTTCACCGAGTAAAGGTTATCTCTCTATAAATTTTGCCTATTTATAACACGTTATCAGCACGACTCTCTAATCATTTCTCATTTCCTTTCACCGAAAGAAAAAAAAAATGTTTCCTCTAAGGTTTTTACTGTTCTTCTTCTTCCTCTCTCTCAATTGCTGGGTATACCCTCGCGAAGAACTGTTTGCACCATGTTTACTTCTAGTTCTCCAACTAACAGTCACTTATATCTTTGATTTCTTGTTTGGTGTAGATATTGACTACTAACCCACTGATTATTTATGCAATCCAAGATTGTGCGGTTCTATCGCCTATCTTGGACTGCAGATCTAATTTTACTGCAAATTTTAAGTGGAGCGGTATAATCGCCCGCTCTATCCTGCATATTTAAATTTTCCCGTTATTTAATTTTATCGCAATTTTAGGTGGTGTGAAATAATCACCCACCCTGCTTTACATATTTAATTTTATCGCAATTTTAGGTGGTGCGGTATAATCGTCCACCCTGCTTTGCATATTTAAATTTTATCGCAATTTTAGGTGGTGCGGTATAATCGTCCACCCTGCTTTGCATATTTAAATTTTATCGCAATTTTAGGTGGTGCGGTATAATCGTCCACCTTGCTCTACATATTTAAATTTTCCTGCTGTTTAAAGTAGTGCGGAATAATCACCCATCCTATACTTATTTCGATGAGAATGGTGCGGTACAATTTCCCTTCTCATTAATTGTGTAAATCTCGAGCCTAAAGTTTCGAGTACTTATCATTTTGGCCTGAAGATCAAAAATTTGTAAGAACCAGAAGTTCTAACAATATATTTCTCCAGTACACATATTATTGCAAGTTCTTACACACCTCATTTTTCTTTCAGAAAAAGAAAATGGCAAACTTGGCAAAGCTTGATTTTGCTGCCCTGGACATTACTGGAAAGAATTACCTTACATGGGTATTGGATACCAAGATCCATCTGGAAGCAGCAAATCTTGGAGATACCATCAAGGAAGAAAGCAGCTCATCCTCTCAAGATCGGGCAAAGGCCATGATTTTTATTCGTCGTCATCTTGATGAGGCACTAAAGAGCGAGTACTTAACGGTTGAAGATCCGTTAGCCCTTTGGAATGCCTTGAGAAGCAGATACAATCACCAGACAACGGTGATTCTTCCAAAAGCTCGCTATGACTGGACACACCTGAGGATCCAGGATTTCAAATCAGTGGCTGAGTACAATTCGGCGTTGTTCAGAATTACCTCTCAGATGAAACTCTGTGGGGATACTATCACTGAGGAGATGTTATTGGAAAAGACTTTCAGCACATTCCACGCCTCTAACATGGTACTGCAACAACAGTATAGAGCGCAAGGCTTCACTGAATACAACCAGCTGATATCTGTGCTCCTGGTAGCTGAACAGAACAATGAGCTTCTCATGAAAAACCATAATTCCCGACCTACTGGATCAGCACCGTTCCCAGAAGTGAATGTTGCTTCCCTTGAAAGGAATACCATATCCTCTCGTGGCAATAATTACAAACGAGGACGTGGCCACAAGCAAGGTCGGTGGAAAGGGAAAAGCAAGAACCATGGTGTCCAGTTTCACAACCAGGTTCCAAGGAATAATCCAGGCCCGAGCTTTAAAAATACCAATCGCCAGAAAGGAAAAGCTCATGTGAACACTCCTAGAAGTCATGAAGGAGGTTGCCATAGGTGTGGTGGCAACGGACATTGGGCGCGTACTTGTCGCACCCCAAAGCATCTGGTGGAACTATATCAAGCCTCCTTCAAGGAAAAGGGTGTCGAGATCAATTTCCTTGACCAGGCTAAACCAATGGAAACCCCTGATCCAGTGACCAATTTATCAGGACAGTTAAACACAACCCACCTGGATGCTACAGACTTTATTAATGAAAGAGGGAATGAAGTTTATGGGTCCGATTGAATTATTTATGTTTAATGTACTCATGTTATTTGTACCTATGGTTTAATGCTCGCATTTTCAATTCAATAAAAGTAGTATTCCAGTATGAATAAACTGCTTTTTCTTTACTCAGAGATCATGGATAAAAATTATGGTTATTCTCAAAACAAGATCAATGGCGGAGACTTTTGTCTTGCAGATAGCGCAACCACGCATTCAATACTTCGAGACCGAAAGTATTTCTCGAATTTGGTACTTGCAAAAGTAAAGGTAACAACAATATCAGGACCATCAGATGTAATTGAAGGCTCAGGAAAAGCCCAGATTATGTTACCAAATGGAACAATATTGTCTATAAAGAATGCATTATATGCTACTCAGTCCATTCGAAATTTGTTGAGTTTTAAAGACATACGTTTAAATGGATACCACCTTGAAACGAAAAGTGTAGAAAATGTGGAATATTTATGCATTACCTCCAATGATACCCAGAAGCGTATATTGGAGAAGTTGCATGGTTTATCGAGTGGATTGTATTGTACATACATAAAGACAGTTGAGGCATATACTGTCATGAACCAGAAGTTCATTGATTCAAAGGTTTATATGCTTTGGCATGACCGTCTAGGTCATCCAGGATCTACCATGATGCGTAGAATCATTACCAACTCTAATGGACATCCATTACTGAGCAAACACATTAATGTCTCGAATGATAATCCTTGCAAGGCTTGTTCCCAAGGGAAGTTGGTAATTAGACCATCACAACTAAAGGTTGATGATGAATCCCCATCATTTTTGCAAAGAATTCAAGGGGATATTTGTGGACCTATTCAACCAACTTGTGGACCATTTCGATATTTTATGGTTTTGGTTGATGCATCTACCCGATGGTCACATGTTTGCCTATTGTCTACTCGAAATGTAGCTTTTGCGAGACTTCTTGCTCAGATAATTAAGTTGCGAGCACAGTTCCCAGATCATCCCATTAAGTCCATTCGACTTGATAACGCTGGTGAATTTACGTCTCAAACATTTGATGATTACTGTATGGCACTGGGCATTAATGTTGAACACCTTGTTCCTCATGTCCATACTCAAAATGGTTTAGCAGAGGCATTTATCAAGCGGCTTCAATTAATAGCCCGCACTCTGCTCATGAAAACAAAATTGCCAGTTTCTACATGGGGACATGCCATATTACATGCTGCATCATTGGTTAGATTGAGACCCATAGCCAACCACCAATACTCATCAATACAACTCGTGTTTGGACATCAGCCAAATATTTCACATTTACGAGTTTTTGGTTGTGCTGTTTATGTGCCTATTGCACCACCACAACGAACTAAAATGGGACCTCAGCGCAGATTGGGAATTTATGTGGGTTTTGATTCACCATCTATCATTAGATATTTGGAACCTTTGACTGGTGATGTGTTTACAGCTCGTTTTGCTGATTGTCATTTTGATGAGATAGTTTTCCCGTCGTTAGGGGGAGAAAAGACCGTTCCAGAAGAACGACAAGAGCTAACATGGGTTGTTCCCACCTTATCTCATTTTGATCCAAGAAGCACTCAATGTGAAAATGAAGTGAAAATGATCGTTCATCTTCAAGGTATTGCTAATCAAATGCCAGATGCATTTAATGATGCTTCGAAAGTGACACAGTCATATATACCGGCTGCAAACGCACCTGCAAGAATTGATGTCCCTGTTGGACAAAATAAAGTGGCAGCGAATGATTCATCCAGTGCACGCCTGAAGCGTGGTAGACCCCCAGGTTCAAAAGATTCAGCCCCTCGAAAGAGAAAGATGAGGGCCCAATTGAACCCAAATGATATCATTCAAGAAAAGGAATTGAATGATAAATCCACAATTCGTGACTCTGTACTTCCAGAAAAAGAAAATGTCCTTGATGAAACACATGTCCCTGAAGAGACAGAAGTACATGAAAGCAAAGAAATATCCATAAATTATGCATGTACTAATGAATTGTGGGATCGAAATGAAATAATCATCGATGACATGTTTGCATTTGCAATAGCCACTGAAATTATATTAAGTGATGATATTGAGCCCCGCTCTGTTGATGAATGCAAACAGAGACAAGATTGGCCTAAGTGGAAAGATGCAATCCAGGCAGAATTAAATTCCTTGGAAAGGCGAAGTGTTTTTGGACCAGTAGTCCAAACCCCAACTGATGTAAACCCCGTAGGTTACAAATGGGTGTTCACAAGGAAACACAACGAGAAAAACGAGATTGCAAGATATAAAGCACGACTTGTTGCACAAGGTTTTTCACAAAGACCTGGAGTTGATTATGAAGAGACATACTCTCCTGTAATGGACACAATTACGTTCCGTTATTTAATAAGTTTGGTGATTTCAGAAAAACTTGACATGCGACTTATGGATGTCATCACCGCGTATCTATATGGAGAATTAGATACTGACATATATATGAAAGTCCCAGAAGGACTTAAGTTGCCTGAAGCAACTAACAAACCACGGGGTATGTTCTCAATCAAATTAAGGCGATCACTATATGGGCTAAAACAATCTGGGCGAATGTGGTATAATCGTCTCAGTGAGTATTTGATTAAAGAAGGATATGCCAACAATGTCATCTGCCCTTGTGTGTTCATTAAGAAATCAAATACTGGATTTGCTATAGTGGCAGTATATGTCGATGATATGAACCTAGTTGGAACCCCTGAAGAGCTCAACAAAACTGCTGAATATCTGAAAAGCGAATTTGAAATGAAAGACCTTGGGAAAACCAAATATTGTCTAGGCCTACAGATCGAGCATTGTGTTAGTGGAATTTTGGTCCATCAATCAGCTTACATTGAAAAAATACTGAAGCGATTTGGCATGGACAAGGCTTATCCACTTAGCACCCCAATGGTCGTTCGTTCTTTGGACATTAAGAAAGATCCATTTCGTCCAAAAGAAGATGATGAATTGGTCCTTGGTCCAGAAGTACCATATTTGAGCGCAATAGGTGCTTTATTGTATTTAGCACAATGTACTAGACCAGATATAGCTTTTTCAGTTAACTTGTTAGCCAGGTATAGCTCTGCTCCAACAATTCGTCATTGGAAGGGAGTCAAAGATGTTCTACGATACCTTCGTGGGACAACAGATATGGGTCTCTTCTACTCAGACAAGCCCACAAATGAACAAATCCTTGTTGGATACGCAGATGCTGGTTTTCTCTCCGATCCGCATAAAGCCCGCTCACAAAATGGATATGTGTTCACTAATGGAGATACTGCAATTTCATGGCGATCAACAAAGCAAACGCTAGTTGCAACATCTTCCAATCATTCGGAAATAATTGCTTTACATGAAGCAAGTCGTGAATGTTCTTGGTTAAGATTAATGATCCATCACATCCGGAATTCATGTGGTCTACCTTCAAAGACAGACACTCCAACTGTCATCCATGAAGATAATGCAGCCTGTGTCGCCCAGATGAAGGAAGGATTTATCAAAGGTGATAAGACTAAACACATATCTCCAAGATTTTTCAGCGCACATGAGCTTCAGAAGGCTAAAGTTATTGAAGTCAGACAAATCCGTTCTAATGAAAATTTAGCAGACTTGTTCACCAAATCTCTACCAAAGTGCACATTTCAGAAGTTGGTACAGGGAATCGGATTACGTCGGCTTACAGATTTGAAGAATGCGGAATCAGGGGGAGATACAATTCAGGGGGAGCATCCATGATACATGCATGTTGTACTCTTTTTCCTTCGCTTAGGATTTTTCCCACTGGGTTTTTCCTATCAAGGTTTTAACGAGGCAACCTAAGCATGCTCAACACCATCCGGGTAAAGTTGTACTCTTTTTCCTTCGCTATGGTTTTTTCCCACAGGGTTTTTCCAAGCAAGGTTTTAATGAGGCAACTGATGTTGATATGTGGGCATCCAAGGGGGAGTGTTGTAAATAATGGGTATGTTTGCCCACATGTGTATAGTAATGTGTATAGTGAAGTATCACATGTGTATACTATATACTCATAAGCTAAATAGTAATGTTTTGTAATTTTCTATAGAAGTAGCTCTATAAATAGAGCACTTCAATTGTGCAAAGATTAGTGAATGAGAAGAAGAAAGAAAAGAGAAATATATCTAATAGCAATAATATACATTACTTCCTCTGCAACAGCTTGTGTCGGTATATTACTCTGCAACTGCTTCGTTCCTTCACGGAGTAAAGGTTATCTCTCTATAAATTTTGCCTATTTATAACAGAAAAGGAATTGTTTAGAGTTTTTCTAGTTATATGAGCTCTAGTAGAGTAGGAAGAGAACGGGTTTGGATATGGAATTTTTCCATGAAGAAAGAGAAAGAGGGTCCATGTTGTCATATGGAGGGCCAACATGCAAGAGTAAACCCAATGGGTTTGATTTATGCTTTATTGACTGAACACTTGCTATATTCCACTCGGTCTCTCTCTTCCCTCTCGCCCATCTGCAAACAAATTTCCCTTTCCCCCTTTTTTCCTCCTAACAAATTTCTCAAAAATTTGGGCAGTTTTCTCCACATATTTTCACTAACTTTCTCAATTCGGTAAATCCGGTTTCTGGGAAGAATTGCTGGCGTTTTTGGGCAGTTTTCGTCTCAGGTAATGATCTCTGTGAACCTTAAAAGCATATTTCATATTTCCAGAACTAGGTTTTTTGGGCAGTTTCCATTTCATATTTCCAGAACTGGGTTTTAGCTATTTAATGATCTCTGTGAACCTTAAAAGCATGAATCCTTACTCTGTCCTCCCTATTACAAAATTTCACTACATGGGTTTTGTTCAATCCCAGTTTTCCACGTATTGGAAGCTCATGCACTTTGAGCTTTAATACTTGATTCATGCACTTGTTTAGAATATGGGCATTAATATATAATATTGATATTATTGCTATTATTGCTTTTTGAATAATCTTGATATAGTATTGATATTATTGCTATTATTGCTTTTTGAATATGGGCATTAATATATGATTCATGCACTTGTTCCAGATCGTCCACAGTAGAGGTCAATTCCCTGAAGGAGGAAGTGACAACCCTAAGAGGTCAGCTTGTGGCCCAGAACGAGAGGATGAATATGATTGTTTAGGCCTTAGCGATGTCTGGCCTCCAAATCCCGATGCCAGAAACTAATCTTGCTCCACCTTCGACTTCTTAGCCACTTCGCCCAGTCGATACCTAGTAGCATGATGTATTAAACCTAAAGACCTGTAGTTTTTCTTTTTTGTTCGGACATCTTGTATGTACATTTTCATATATTGTATAATTAAATACTTTTTCTTGGTTTATTAATTATTGTTTAGAATTTAATTACAATATTTATTAAAAATTAAATAAAAAATTTCTTTGCCCCAAATAAAAAAAAAAAGAAAAAATTGCACGACGTAGAGCGTCGTAAACCTTCGTCGCCCGAAGTGGTTTTGCGCGACGTAAACCTTCGTCGCGCAAAACCACTTAGCGCGACATAGACCTACGTCGTGCTAAGTGGTTTTGCGCGACGCAGACCTATGTCGCGCTAAGTGGTTTTGCACGACATAGACCTACGTCGCGCTAAGTGGTTTTGCGCGACATAGACCTACGTCGTGCTAAGTGGTTTTGCGTGATGAAGGTTTACGTCGCGCTAAGTGGTTTTGCCCGACGAAGACCTACGTCGCGCGCAGTGGTTTTGAGCGACGTAGGTCACTTCTGCGTCGCGTAAACCCTTCCTTCACTGCCTTGACGCGACGGTCGGTGCGCGACCCGGGTTCGTTGTCCTACGTTTTGCGCGACGTTTTTTTGACTTTGCGCGACGAAGGTCCTACGTCGCCCAAAGCCTTTTTTGTACTAGTGGATTAATTTGAGCTGAGCCTACATAAACTTTGTGGCGTCAGAATGGTTTTGTTAGTATCTCAAAATATGATGATAAGGAATAATCATTCTAGGTCAGGATTGTTAGCTGGTAGTTTTTCTTGGGTTCATCCCTTTTTATCCAATATTAACATATATTGTTCTTGTCATTTAGTGCAATGATTTAGTGATATTTGTTTTCACTTATGAGTAGAAATGTAGGTTTAGCTCTCGCACAATTTCAATACCATATTATTAAGACAATCCCCTTGTGTAATTTAATTCAATATAAATAATATCATTATATTAATCTAACATATATTGTTCCTAAAATTATTCTTTTATGTTCTTGTGAACACGGAAATTCCTGAAACAAGAACGTGTACAAAGAAAGATTTTGGTGTTAATGATTTTGGGTTACAATCTCTTTATAACTTGATCCTCTGATTTGATCTCCGTAAGTGTTGAATGTGAGGTTGATTCAGGGGCTGTCGAGGCTTAATCTTAGATGAACGGTTAGAAGTTTCTTTAAGGGCTTTTGGGCTTGATCTTGGAGAATGGTTGTGCGGATTTGTTCAAGGGTTTTTAGGCTTGATCTTGAAGGTTGATGGATGAATAGATCTTCAAGGGCTTTTGGGCGTGATCTTGAAGAATGATTGTGTGGATTTGTTGATGTTGTTGATCCAAAGGGCCGTTAGGGCTTGATCTTAGGATGAACGGATGATGAACGATGAATACTTTCTTCAAGGGCTGTCGAGGCTTGATCTTGAATTGGTGGAAGTTCTTCAAGGGTCGTTGGGGCTTGATCTTGAAGGAGGATTTGATGAAGAACGAAGAGGGCTTTCTTGATCCTTCGGGATTTGTTTGAGAGCTTTAGAGTTTCAAAGCTTCAAGGATTTTGGATGTGTGGGGAGTATTCTTTTCCATTTTGGGTGTAGAGAAATGTATTTGTGAATTTTAGGATGATTGATACCTTGATGGAGAAGCCTATTTATAGGTTTTGAGAATGAATTACCACCACAAAATTTTCCCACTTAAGCACCATTACCTAATTTTCCACTTAATGCAATATTAAAATTGAAGTGGTCTAACATATGGCCTAATTTTCCACTTAATACCATTTTAAACTTGAAGTAGTCTAACTTATGGCCTAATTTTCACACTTGATACAATTTTAAACTTGAAGTGTGCTTGAATTGTCATTGCCCAAATGAGAAAAACTTGTTTTGATCCGTAATGGATTGAAATATGCTTACCTAGTCATTGCCCAAAATGAGAAGAAAAACTTGTTTTCATCCATAATGGATTGAAGTGTGCTTGCCTTGTCATTGCCCAAAAATGAGAAGAAAAAAAAAACTTGTTTAATCCTCCAAGGGTATTTCTTCCAATTTGTTGAGTCACATGCCATGTGTACAATTGTGTGACATGTGGAGCATCCCATGTATGTCGTGACACGTCAAAACTTTAATGCGTTGGTGAAGATTTATTTACCGAAATTTCGTTGTCTACAGTTCCACAAGATACAGAGAATGCATGAGTCTTTTCTGAATAAAATCTTAAGATATATAGCTCTAGCGAGGTTTAATACTAAATTATTATGACAATTCCCTTGTATAATCTAATTCAATCTTTCATCTTGGAGGAAATAATATCATCGTACTAACCTAACATTCATTGTTCCTAAAAGCATTCTTTTATGCTCCAGAAGAGACAAAGATCGCATGTGAGTTTTCTGGAACAAAAAAAATCTTAACATATATAGTTTTATAGGCAATTTTATGCAGAGATTTATGGGACCACCAGATTCCATGCATCTGGTTGAAACTTTATAGAGGCTTGGTCTAAGAAAATACCACTTTTGCTTGGACCAAATAAGAAAAATACTTTTCTGGAGCAGGTAAAATAAAATATTGATTCACTTGACGCAGTGTTCTGGAGCAGGTAAAAATTGATTCCATGCATCTGGTTGAAACTTTATCCAGGTCCTTTACAGAAATGGTAGGTATCACTCATTGATACGGAACGCACAGCTCAATTCTTATATGCATCTCGAAACGAGTAGGAAGAAACAATAGAAAATAAAATATAGCGGTAGCGAAGGATATCCTACTCAAGTTAGTGTTCAATTCAATCAATCAAAAGAGGTGAGGGTGATCTCCTTTTTTTTTTTTTTTTTGAACAATACTTGGTTACTCAAAGATGAATAAGAACTTCTACTCAAAATTTCTCAAAATTGTTCGTTGTCAATTTATAAAATTTCATTTTTATAATCAAAATTGTTCATATTATAAATCACCTTATAAAGATCACATTTGCTTCACATTGTACTTCATAATATGAACGGTTCTGATTATAAGCACAAAGCTCTATGATTAAAATACTAAGAGTTTTGAGTAGGAGTTCATACTCAAGTATTGTTTTTTTTTATTTTTTTTAAATTTTTATTTTTATCAAAGGGGACTTGTAGCTTAAGTAAATTTTTTGTTATTTGTCTTAGGAAAATTTAAGTATTTAAGATGCTTTATGAAAATTTAAGTAGTTAAAACCGTAAGGAGGCGTTTGTTTGACCGGATTGGGGGGACTAGACTAGACTAGACTGTAGTCCCTTGTTTGGTTTGGACAAGGATTAGGTTTAATGAGCTTAGGTCGGACTCGCTCGGATTATACACCTCGCTATGAGTTCTTAACGAGGGTCCCCACTTTTGGCAGGACTCGTAAGCCATTCTCCCTCCTTGCACATCGCTCGTCCAAGAACCCCAACGTTGCTCGTCCTGCTTGTCGCACATCGCTCCCTCCTTGCCCTGCTCCCTCATCGTCGTCCTCCTCACCCTCATCTACTCCGAGTTGTCTAGTAAACTTCGAATCTTCGATTTATTTCATCGATTTGTTTTGCAGATCGTGATATTACTGAGCTTTATTTGATTTTGTTGTTTTGGGTTTGAGAATTTTTCAATCATAGACCTCTGCACTTGAACAAATTAGGGTTTTGATTTTTATGTCAAATTGACATTTAGGGTTTTCATATTTCAACTTTTCTTTCAAATCCGAACTCAGAAACCATGCTTGGCCATAAAATCGACAAGTTTCTTATGCAGAAAGGACACATATTTCCATCTCTGTTATGTTAGCATAAATCTGTGTGGTTTTTCATTTTTATGTTCTTGGTTCCCGAATCTTTACCAGTTTCTCTTTTTTATTTTATTAAATTGCATGTAGGGTTGGATGTTTGTGAATTGTTTGGATGAGAAATTATGTGAGCTGAAGAAATTTTTGTTATGCACTCTTTAAATGGTTTGTGGTTATGTTGAAAGTCGTATCCTCTGTTTGGTTTTGTTTCTGCATTTTTTGATTTCCTGTTACCTTCCTCGGAGGACCTTATGTTGCTCTTAAAGATAAACCCTATCAAGAAAAGAACTTAAACTTGTTCCCTAAACAATCAATCCTATGAATAAATGTGATCACTGGAGAAAATTAGGAGAGGTTTTCTTCCAAGTTCTCTTCGAATCAATCCTTTTTTATGTCGTCTGTTCATAAATTTGAAGTGGAGATGAGTAGTTAAAGGTGATGGCTTTCTTTTACTATGGAACTGTCTCAAACCACCTTGTTTGAATGGCATTGGAGATAGGTAGGAAGCAATTCCATATGTCATGTCAATGCCCAACCATGATATTACAATGAATGTTTTGTACCGTGTGGGGTAGATACTGAACTGCAATATTTTGTGGGTGCAGAGAAGAGGAGCATAAACGGAAGTGGCCAGTGCTCAGAACCCAAAGGAAAACAAGTAACAAACGACTCAAAACCCTCGAGTCTAGAAGAAGTTATAATTCCTAAACCCATACATCAATTTTCGACATGGATCTATTAAATGTAGTCCTTGGATATGTGAAAGTTTGCGTTGCATCTCTGTGAATATGACTTCTATGATATTATAGAAAAACCAAATTGTTTAGGCAATGTAAAAATACGGCTTTTGATGAAAGAAAATTTTAGCTTTAGAGGATTTTCAGTAAGCTGATTGGATCTCTTTAGTCTCGTCAAATGAAGCATTGTCTCCTCGGTTGAACTTAACAATAAGCGCAACTGAGTTGGCAATTTGAAATTTCTATTTGGAAACGCTCACTGATCTCAATACCCTGGATATCCAAGCAAACAAAAGTTAAAGGTCCAGTAAAGCTTAACAGTTAGAAAGTATGAGTGGGAAGTTGGAAAGCAACTATAGTAGTGCAATCTATGGCTAAGTTTCTAGGCCTAGTATTAAAACAAATGAATCACTTCACGCAACATAAGAATGAAGAAAAATAATCACACCATAGTGATTACACACATTGGTTCATACGCTACAAGCACAAACAAACTATTAAATTAGTATAATTTGATTTCGGGCTCATGAACTGTAATGATGCAGTTAGTTGTGACTTGGCTGGTTATTTTTGGGTTGTTGATGCAGTTAGTTGTTTCAAAATTCTTTGTATACCTTTTCTTTTGATCTAGTTCATTTGATATCATAATCACTTCATTTCCATCACCCTTAAATTACAGTAAATATTACATATATAATGTCCTCAATTTTTTTTCCTTTTTTTTTTGTTTGGATAGATATGGATCGAAGGAAGCTTTTATTAATCTTATTGTTAGAGATGTCTCATTTAGAGACAATTTTCATTTATACGATTCTTGTGTTGCTGATGCTAAGGGCCAAATAGAGACATGTTGAACGACGCACTTTGACTAACCGTTCACTTGTTAGACAAGAGATTAGTTTGTGTTACCTGAATGGTATAATAGGGAATACTGATATTGAATGTGTCAACGAATTGAGAATGGATAGAAGGACTTTTGGCATATTATGTGACTTACTTCTTCAAGATGGGAGGGTAAAAACGAATGGTTTGGTGTCTGTAGAGGAGCATGTGTGTATGACTTTACAAATACTAGCACATCATACTAAGAATCGTAGTGTTGGTGGTAAATTTTATAGGTCGGGAGAGACTATAAGTAGGTATTTCAATAGTGTATTGCAAGGAATTTTGCAATTACAAGTTATCCTACTAAAAGTCCATTAGCCTGTGCAGGTGGCGATGTTTTAAGGTATATTGATAATTTTTTTCATTTTCCCTAAGCTTTACCTAGAGATTCCCTTTGTATAAATTAACACAAGCTTATTTTTTGTTTAGAATTGCTTGGGAGCATTAGATGGAACACACATTGATGTGCATGTACCTGAAATTGACAAACCAAGATACCGAACAAGAAAGGGTTGAGTTGCAACTAATGTGTTAGGTGTGTGTTCAGGAGATATGCAGTTCATATATGTGTTTCCAGGGTGGGAGGGTTCTGCATCAGACTCTAGAGTGCTACATGATGCAATTACAGGCCTAATGGTTTAAAGGTACCAACGGGTAAGGCTACTAGTTAGTCTCAACTTTGTAAGTTAGGTCTAGTTTTGTTTGTGAACTACAAAATACTAATAAGGTTTTTTTTTATTAGGTTATTATTACCTTGTAGATGGTGGTTATACAAATGGTGAAGAATTCCTTGCACCCTATAGAGGAATACCTTATCATTTATCTGAATGGGAGGGACGAACACCTTCCAATAAGGAAGAATATTTTAACATGAAGCATTCTAAGTAGGGGTGGGTTCGGTTTAAATCGGTTTGGTTTTTTGCCAAAACCGAAACCAAACCGTAATTTCGGTTCGGTTAGGTTTTTTTTCTATTTGGTTTTTTCCGATTCGGTTTCGGTTTTTTGTTTTTTTTTGTTTTTTTTTTCAAAAAATGAAAAATATTGAAATTTTAAATTTTAACATATCCAACACAATCATAACATAAGCATTCTAACTAGAATCAAAGACAATGAAAATAAACATTTAAAGTTGAATTAAAATCATCAATCAAGTCTTCCAAAGTCCAAACTAACAACCTCACAACACAAAAATCGTACAAATGACTTAGAAAAGTTAAATTGTATGATGTTGTTCAAAGATCAGGGTTGTTTGCTTGTAACTGCATGTTGACAACTTGATTAGTAAAAGTAATGCGTGGGTGGATTTATTTAGTGTGTGTTGGATTCTTTTCCATCACAAATTACCCAAGTAATCTACCCGAAATAAATGTTTATGGATTATGTTACATGTTATATGAGAGTAGATTTGGAAAAGAAAGCTGGGGCAGAAGTAGACAGTGCTATGGAGATGGATGTAGGTACTTCAGGAGGAGGTTTGGTTCCAGAACCCTATATGGGGAGAAATAATAGGTTAGGGTTTAGAGTTTTTATAGGCCTGTTTTTAATATTTTGATCTTAAAGTTTGGCAACATATTGGGTTTAGCACATTTTAACTTACAAATTGAGTTTAGAAAATAATACCCAAAACAAATAAGAAAAAAAAAATTAAGTTAATTAATTCGGTTCGGTTCAGTTTGGTTCGGTTTCTAGATCACTAAAACCGAACCGAACCAAAAGAATTCGGTTCGGTTCGGTTTTTCAATTCAATTCGGTTTTTTCGTTCGGTTCGGTTTTTTCGGTTTCGGTTCGGTTTGGTTTTTGGTTTTCGGTTTTTTGAACCCACCCCTAATTCTAAGGCAAGGAATGTAATTGAACGCTATTTTGGCTTGCTAAAAGGAAGGTGGGGGATACTAAGGAGTCCATCTTTCTATCCGATAAGGACATAACGTCGAATAATTACCGCTTGTTGCCTACTACACAATCTTATTAGGCAAGAGATGTCTGTAGATCCAATGGAGAATTTGCCAATAATAGAAGATGGACAAAATACAGAAGAAGGTGAATATGTTGGTAGTGTTGGAACATCTGACCAGTGGAGTGCAAAGAGGAATGCCATGGCTCAGGAAATGTATAATGAGTGGAGAGCAATTAGGAACCAGCAACTGAACTAGCTATATGTGTTAATGATAACATTTTATTTTGGCTTTTCTTTTTATCATGCATATGTTGGATATTAGCAAAATGATTAGATTGGTCATCATTGAATGTAATTTGATTTATTGATTGGATAGTATGCAAATTAATTGGATATTATGCAAATTGATTGGATATTATGGAAATTGATTCTTTGTATTGTACTTTAGTACATTCAAATATTTTTTGTTTAGGTATGGATAACGACAATAATTTGAGTGCTGCTCAAGAGCTAAAAGGAAGAAGGCGTAAATGGGAAGCATTTGAGGAAGAAGTATTACTATCCGTTCTTGAGGATTTTGTTGCTCGAAAGCAACAGTGTGACACATGTGCTTTCAAACAAGGTACTTTGATTGAAATTGCGAAAGCTGTCAATGTTTTATGTCCTAATTCAAATATAAAGGCAACTCCACATATTGAGTCAAAGTTGAAGAAATGGAAAAAAAACATATAGTTTGGTCCTTGACATGATAAACATAAGTGGATTTGCATAGAATGATGTCAAAAAGTGCGTTGAAGTTGACAGTGATGACGCATGGCAAACTTATGTGCAGGTTCATATCCTATTTTATTTATACATTAGTTATATTCTTGCAGCTATATTTGTTATGCATGCTAAATTTTAGTTTTGCTATGTTGATATAACCTTAGAAAAATAAAGAAGCCGATGGATGGAGAACCAAACATTTTCCACTGTATGCTAGATTTGCATATATATTTGGAAAGGATTGGGCTACGGGTAATGTAGCTGAAACCTCTGTTGAAATGATGGAGGAACAAAGTCATGATCAGGTTGGTGTAAGTGATATTGGAGGTGAAAATGTTGTTTATCCAATGAACCAATAAAGCCAACAAAGCACCCCATCTGAAAATAGCCAAAGAAAGAGGAAAAGAGAAAGTTCAAGTGATGGAACCGAGGTAATTATTAGTGGACTGAAAGAATTTTATGTTGAAAGTGGGAAAATGATGCAAATGGTAACTGAAGTTATAGTTCAAGGTACTACAGATCATAGTGACATAGCTAACGAACTTAGTGCAATGGGTCTTTCTCCTATGGATCAAATTGATACATTGACTCTTATTTTGAAAAAACCACAAAATGTGGGAGTGTTCAGGGCAATCAATTTGGAACTCAAGAAAGCGTTCGTCCAAAGGCTTTTAAGTGACAAAGTAAGCGGATGAGTATATTATGTGGTGCCTTTTGACATGGATGTATTTTATTAATCGTACAATCTTAGGTTATGGCTTCTAACTTAGCTTTGCACTATGAAGTATTTTGGCTAATGTTAATTAGGATTTTGTAAATTATGGAGATCTACTTTGGAATGCTATACTATAGTTAACTAGCATTTTGTAAAATATCATGGATGAAAGTTTAGTGAATGATGTTTTAGAGAGTCAATCAATATCAAAGATTGACTTGTCACAAGTATCTTCTTACGTACCTTCATTTGTTGAAGTTGCATGTATTGGGCACTCTTCTTTTTCTTCTTTTGGGTCATAAAGAGTTTAAACCAAACTAGATTTGTAGATTAAAAGAGCTTAGAGAAGGGATGTGAAAGAGCTGCGGGTTTGTGTACACGGATCTCATAAGCTAGTGAAAGCTTAGCTGCAAAAGCCGTTATATAGAATAGAGTCGAGAAATTCCATAGTTCAAGTTCCCAAAAAACACTCACTTTGTTGCCTAAATGTGCCTTAAGGGGTGGGGGAGTCTTAGCCACTTGAAATGTAATGTTGCTCATTATATGATAAGCTGAAGAATTCTAAAAATTTATAAATATTTGATAACCAATTTGCCATCTTAAACTCAACTATAATATGTCCCAATTCTATTAGTAGGTACTAAAAACAAAACAATTGTCCTCTTTTTTTTAAGATTCATAATATACATGGCAAAAATATGCTCCAATTAACCCAAATCATGAGATTTGTAGCATTATTACACAATGGCAAAAATTTGGGCGTTGGGCACAGGTAATTGGAGCTATTAAAATAGAACAATAATGTAGTCCTAGTCTAAGCAAACACAAATATGGTGAACAGTACTGTTTTCATTATCCCGCTTCTTAGTCCGACATTGCACCAAATGCTTCACTAAATTAGTCCAGCTTAGTCTAGTCTAAGCCAGTCCAGCTTAGTCCCTGCAGCTAGTCCAGTCCGAGACAGTCCGGTGCAACAAACGCCCTAGGTTTATTTTATAAGTAGAACATAATATTTTATGGTATCCACTAGTGCAAATATTTTAAATTGAATATTGAATTCGTTCATCGTACTCTTATAAGGTTGAGGAGTGTATTTGTGAAAAATCATCAAAATCAGAGTTAAAATAACCGTTGAAAAGTTTCGTCCCGTTACCTAATATATGAATGTCTGTTTTTTGTGATTTTTTATGTATACGATCTTAGAGCATATACAAACAAGTTTGATGGATGGATCGTTGAAACTAATTTTGTAGAATGTGTATCCCTTCAAAACGAGGGAGACATGGCAAGAGAAAAGAAGAGAGAAAGAGAGAATGTTTGATTGATGAGTAAAATAAAATAAGGAAAATGATTAATCGGTAGGTATGGTGGGTGAGAATGATTGATTTTTAAAGTTGGGAAAAGATTACTGTAGCAATACTATTCACTTTACAAATTTTCCTCAAATAAATAGCGAAAATACTATACATGAATAGTAACCCATTCATTTTTCTTCATATGAATAGTAATCCATTTGATTTTTCTTCATATGAATAGTGAAAATGCTATGCATGAATAGTAACCCATCCGTTTTTCTTCATATGAATAGTAACCCATCCGTTTTTCTGCATATGAATAGTAATCTATCTAGCTTTAGTACTAAAGATGTATATCCCTCAAATAGCTAAAATTATAATAAACGTATGTGCTTAGAATGTGAAGAAAGCCATGAGCAATTAAAGGACCAAGTCAACACTTTAACAGATAAGTTGAATTCCTTGTAAGAATTAGTTGAAAGACTGATGTCAAATAACTCAAATAATTATGCGCGCTCAGGACCATCTGCTTTTATGGTAAGTTGTTTTATTTCATTTTTATTGTTTCTTACTCTTGAATAATATATTATTTCTTTACTTAAGTACTCTCTTTATTGTTTGTTTGACACGAGAATGTTGAAAATTGATCAGGTGCTCAACATGATAATTAATCACCGATGAGATTCGAACCATGTAGTCTTTTGTTTTTTTTTTTTTTGTTTGTTTCTGTTGTTGTCGATGGTCTAGTGTTTTCACAAATATTTATTTTCTTTTTAGGTCCCTCACATGTTATCCTTACATCAGTGGATGAGTTTTATGGCGACATTAGAAATATTACTTGTAAGTTTTTTTAATTGTTTGTTTCTTATAGGACACGCACACTCTGACTTGCATTCTCTAATTATTGTTTCTTCTTAATTCGTTCGGATAGTTTGGCGTTTGTCAGCAGTTTTCTACATGACTAGGCGCCGTCGTTCTAGTAAGTTGTACTGAATTTATTCTCTATGGGGTGTGTTTTGGTTTGGTTCAAACGGATACTCGTTTACCAATTATTTATTGTCAGGAACCCATTTTTAAGTTTAGTTTTATATTTACTGTTTCAATTGTGAACTTAAGATTAAGGCGAGGACAACTAATGTGTTTTCATTTAAGTCCAATCGTAGTTCTTAAGAGTAATACATTATTGTATTTATTTGAGGATAGTAGGAATAGATAGGAACATACGAGGTATCTGGAATTACTCCAACCTTTGGCATCATGCTAAAGGTATATTAGAGAATTTAGAAAATTCTGGCATCATGCCGGCCTTCGGCAATACACTGAAGGTGCTGTAGAGTCACTCACAGTGAACCTGCCTCACACCCTAACTGGAAATCCACAAAGTAGCCCCTTTTATAGGCAGAATCTGGGAAAGATCCACATTCATATACTATGGAATTCTGAAGAATATTTTATGGCACCTGATGTATTGATTTTGTAATATAATATAGAGAGAGAGAGAGAGAGAGAGTCAAAGACAATGAACCTGCTGACTACATCTGTAAACTGCATCTACTTCATAAGAAACTAGGAGTACTCTAATCTGTTGAATTTTAAACTTGGCTCCTGGATGGGGGTATATTTTGAACACATGATCTTTTTACCGTCTTTAAAAAAATAAAAAATAAAAAGAATAGCACCCAATTTTGATATTTTTGGGTCCTTTCGTCCAATTTGGAAAGGAAAAGTTCTTCCTAATTTACCGGCGTCAGCTCATGAGAGAGTGGCTACTTGATAAGGAAGCAGATTCTACGGGAGCAGATTAGTTTCTCATGTAGTAATTTTCTTTTTCCATATTCTAATTATCATCTGACTTGCAGCTTATAGAGTTATAATATTATATCTTGTTATGTTACAAAGCCGGTAGACTTTAATTACGGTCCTTTTGCAGCTGTTTATAGAATCATGACATTGCTTGTTGCTATGGCTGAAAGATAGTAGACCCACTTAAGCATTGTTCCATTCCTTGTATAGGATTGCATTGGACGTACATTAGGCCCGTTTCATTTCACAACTTTGGTAAGTGGTTTTATCCTTTTATCGGTTTTCAATTTCAGTGTCCATTTTGCTCCACCTTCCAATCTTAGCACTTGTGCGTTTATTTTGTTTTCAAAAAAGGTATAATTCTTTGTTTGGAAGAGCTAAATCATTTGGTCAATCTGATTGAATATAATTTGGCCTTGCTTTCATCTGAATATCGGAAATTACTTTTTGTGGATGCAGCCAATGTTTTTTTTTCCTATGAACGTGGGGAAATGGTAGATGAAGTGGTTGGTGCTGACGTTGTTGGCCTGAGAGATACATTGGCATATCATTACGGGTAATTCTATTGTTTTTCTTATTGGTCGAATAATTCTCTTCTAGTTACTACTAAACATTTGTGTACCTTTTGTATTTGTGAATGTGGTCATGAGTTGGTGCCCCTAATAGGTATTTTTTAGTCGAGGACAGTTCCTCGAATGTGATTATTATTATTCGGCGCAAGCTTTTTAGTTACACACACACACACAAGCATATAACACTATGTTTAGCCGAGGGAAATAAACTTAGAATTTGGGTAAAAGTCAGAATTTATAAATTGACATACACCAATTCCCTTGTTTGGATTCATAATCATAGAAATTTAGAATTTCCGCATGAAAAAAAAACTTGGAATTTGGAACCTCCAATTCCCAAGTTTAAATTTCATGTAAATAGGTGTCATTTCTCAATTTCTATGATTGTGAGCTTAAAAATAACAAAGTTGACTTGGGTTCTAAACAAATCATGCTGGCCTTTTTTGTTGTAGATAGTACTTCCACTTACGGAGCTTTACTGGGAAGAAATTGGATTCATCAGAGTCTCTCTGCTATCTACCTTACACCAACAAATGGTTGTTTACCATGAAGAAGGGGAAGCAAGACTTGGATTTTGGGAGATGGTGAAGGTCAAATCACAGCCATTCCTCCCTACAGCCAACGTTGCAAAAGCCAGCTTCTACAATCCCATTGTTGGGATTCTTCGATGTTTAGAAGCTAATAAGAACGGCCGCCAGACTAAGGTGATGGCCCAAAAGCTCATAGAGCAGGGGTTATCTTTTACAAGGGAAGAATGGGATCGGTCCCATATCATCCCAACTCCTTAACACCAGTAATGTCAAAACAAAAAAGGAAGGACCAAATGGTTGCAGTCAGGTCCCTAATGAAAAGAATGTTGGTGTATGGGAGATAGAGAAAACAAGAGAGGGATGATTCAGCCAAGGAAGAAAAAGATTGGAACAAAGAGGCTTCTAGCGGCCAGATGAGTAAAGAAGAATGTTTTGCGAATGAGTTAGAAGCAGCCATCCAAATGGCTGAATGTATATATGACCTAAAGGACTGAGTGGTTGTAGTCAGGTCTGTTGATGCACAAAATCAGTGAGGACTTTGGTACAACATAAAATGTTAAGTTTATGACCTTCACTAGATTTTTCCGGTCACTAGTGTGAATAAGTATGTAAATGGATAGGGACAGGGAAGCAAACACAAGATGTACGTGGTTCACCTAGATTGGCTACGTCCATGGAGTAGAGGAGTTCTCATTAATTGTGAAGAGTTTACACAAGTACATAGGTTCAAGCTCTCATTTAGTGAGTACTAGTGAATGATTTAGTACACATGACATTCGGAAATATTGTGAGAGAATGATATCTATTTATAGAAGAGAGTTTCTAGTTTCATTCTGACATTGACACGTGTCGTGTTGTGATTGGCTTCTGATGTTGACACGTGTCACGCTATGATTGGCTTCTGATGTCGACACATGTCGCACTGTGATTACCCTCCTAGTTGGAGGGAAACTCTTCTGGGTCTTTGACGGTATAACGTTGACCGGTGCTCAGTAGTTTTGGGATTGGTCAAGTATGGTACAAACAATGCTCCCCTAAGTTCCTGAGTGAGGGAAGCTCCTTGGTTGGGGACTTGCAAGATCCAAGCCATTGAGTAATCACGAAACTTCTAAGTACCGAAGTGTGGTATCATTTTCACTTGTCTTATTTGTCTCATATGTAAATGTGGTATCTTCTCTGGAAGTACTTTTCCTCCATCCAGGGGTGGTATCTTTAACCGATGAAGATGCACAAGGTAATGTATCAATTTCACTTGAAGCTTACTTGTAGTTTCGGGTTTGGTCAAGTGCGATACAAACCCTATAATAGGAGTCCCTCAAGTCTCCAAGCTAGGAGATTTGCTGAAGGAGGTAACAGACAAGGTAAGCAATCAGACTTCCAAGCAAACAACCTGGATCGGAGGTTCGACTTCGGCTTTCGGTTGATTGTTCTCCTTCTCCTTGTGTCGTAAACAGCAACAAGGATAATGAGAAGCAAATGGAGAAGAGATGATATGAGATACTTTTGCTTTTGAAGAAGTAACTTTCCACAGGCTTATTCTTGAACTGGGCTAGAGGGTTTTCTGGTTTCCTCCAGAGTATAAGGCCAACTCAAGAATTTGAAGGTTAAAACAAGTCCATCAAATCTAGAGTACGTTCGACCCTGATGATATGGGATACTTTTGCTGTTGACAAAGTAGTGGATGTATCGGCACGTGTTCTGTTACGCTTGTCTTCACATGCTTCCTTGTATCCTTCTCACTTGCCCTATCTGTTCCTCAGGCAGATGTGGTATCTTCTCTGGAAGCATAAGATGTTGAAGATGAGTACTTGAGAGCAATGCCAGGTAAGTAATCAGGCAAGGGGTTCCAGGCAGTCAATTCCTGACTGGAAGCTTGATTCCAAGTGCTGATTGATTGCTCTCTTTCTCCTTGTCTTGCAGGTAAGAACAAGGCCAAAGGAAAAGATAGGGAAAAAGCATGATATGGGATACTCTTGCTTTTAACCCTAATGATATGAGATACTCTTGCTCTGGTGTGGCTTGTTTGCAGAGGTATTATCGGAAGGAAAAGAAACTGAGTATTTCGAGAGACTCTGCTGAGAGTGCCCTCTTAGATGTGAAGAAAAGTTGAGCATTTTTTTATTTGCAGGTCTGCCTAGCTGTGGAGGATGGAGGTCAACATATATAGGAGCTACAAGCTTCACGTGTTTTAACTTTGTCAGAGCACTTTGAAAAAGTGGTCTGTGGTATCTGGAAAGCTGATGTTGCGTGTGAAGATTGCAGACAAGCTTTATCCAAGGAAATCTGGCTCTTGAAGTTCGGAGAGCGGTGCCTCTTCGATTTTCGAACAAGCAATCTTGTCGAGGATCTGGCTCTCAAGATTTAGAGAATGGTGCCTCTTCGATTTTTGAGAAAGCAATCCTGTTAGGAGTCTGACTCTTGAGATTCGGAGAGCAGTATCTCTTCGATTTTTGAAAAAGTAATCCTGTTGGGAGTTTGGCTCTCGAAATTCGGAGGGCGGTGCCTCTTCAAATTTTTAGCACGTAATCCTGTAGGGAGTCTGGCTCTCGAGATTCAGAGAGTGGTGCCTCTTCGATTTTTGAGAAAGCAATATTGTTGGGAGTTTGACTCTTGAGATTCGGAGGGCGGTGCCTCTTCGATTTTTGAGCACGTAATCTTGTTAGGAGTCTGGCTCTCGAGATTTGGAAAGCAGTGCCTCTTCGATTTTTGAGCAAGCAATCTTGTTGGGAGTGTTTTCTCGAATGTCAGTAAAGGTTGGGGATTTTTGCCAGTTTGCCTTGCCACGGAGCACGGAGGTTGACACACATTGAGTTTCTAGTTATCAAGCTAGGGTGCTGTTCCTTTACCCTTGTGGGTAATAGTAGGGTAGTTGGACCTTCAAAATTTATGTGTCTAACCTTTGTCAGAGATCTTTGGCAAAGTTATCTGTAGTACCCGAGGAGCTGATGTTGAGTGTAGAAAGTGGTGCCTCTTCGGAATCCGGAGAGTGGTGCCTCTTCGATTTTTGAACCAACGGCCCTGTTGACATTTCTTTTATAAGGGCACCAATTGTGTGCAAGAAGTACATTTAGAGAGTTATTGCTTGTAGGAATTTTCCCCTTACTTCAGAGATTTATTGCACCTCATTTCTCCTTCATCATTTCTGAGAATGTCTGGCCCATCCGACCGTCGTTTTGACTTGAACTTTGGTGAAGAGGCAGCCATGCCTTCTCAAGACAACATATGGCGCCCATCCTTCTTATCCCCTACTGGTCCTCTTACTGTGGGGACTCTGTGATGAAGAATGATATGACCGCTGCGGTGGTGGCCAGGAACCTTCTCATTCCTAAAGATAACAGACTACTTTCCAAACGGTCTGATGAGTTGGCTGTTAAGAATTCTCTGGCTCTCAGTGTTCAGTGTGCAGGTTCTGTGTCTAATATGGCCCAACACCTATTTACTTGAACCCGCCAAGTTGAATCATTGGCGGCTGAAGTGATAAGTCTCAAACAGGAGATCAGAGGGCTCAAGCATGAGAATAAACAATTAAACAGGCTCGCACATGACTATGCTACAAACATGAAGAGGAAGCTTGACCAGCTGCAGGAATATGATGGTCAGATTTTACTTGATCATCAGAGGTTTGTGGGTTTGTTCCAAAGGCATTTATTGCCTTCATCTTCTGGGGCTGTTGATAAGATCATATTTATATATATTTTACATCAAATTCACTTGTCTTTTCTTAGTTAGTTCCTTATATTTTTGAGCTATTTACTTTGTTTTTGTGTTTTGTAGGATTTGTCAAGCAAATAAAAGAAAAATAGCACAAGTGGGATTTTAAGTAACAAATTCGTCAAAACTGCCTGTGCAGGTCAGCTGACTTTGGAAGAAAGTTGCGAACAGCTCAGAATGAATTAGAGAATGAGCCTTATATGCTTGGAAAGCTACGGATGTCTATTTTCTGGGGCATTTAGCGGATTGTTAATATCTTTTTTCTAGAAGAAGTTATGGCCGTTTTAACACTGAAAGGTTTCCAAGACGCTGAGCAGTTTGTAACTGCATTGAAGGCAATAAATCCAATAAAACTAGCAGCCAAAACTGATGCAGCCAAGAACAAGCCAGCTGACATCTCTTCAAATATCAGATGAAATGGAATTAAAGATGAGGATTAAGTGGGAGTAATTGGCATAGAGGTTGCCCAAAAAGTTACAATTGTTTTACCATTTCCACTTATTGTCATCACTAAATGGCTGTTAGTGGGGTGAGTTATGGAGCAGAAATGGGGCAGCAAGCATGGGCATAAAGGCTGCAGGTTGCAGCAGCAAAAGAGAGTTCTTTAGAGGAAAAAAAAAATAGAAAAAAAGGAAGGAAAGGAAGGAAAAAATGCAAGGCTGCTGCGTTGAGAAAGGAAGGAAAGGAAGGAGGAAATCTTGGCACTCTCTTCTCTCGGTTTTATCTTCTCAAACTCATGTCTTTCTTTTGGTTTATTTTGAGAACTATGTGTAACTAATTTTTTAGAAGTTAGGGGCTGTTTTGAAGCCCCGAATACGATTGCAATTTTGTTATGACATTTCGTTGAATTACTTTTATGAATGGATGAAACTTGGTTCACTACTTGCCTCATTGATGAATTCTTTATTTGTTTTCTATGGATGCATACGTAGTAAGCATATCTAGGATTCTAATGCTATGAATATGTGTGTGCCTACCCTTGTCGAATGAGGACATACATATGTTCTAAAGTAGTACTTGTTAATTGCGATTAATATGTGAACCAATTTCTAGGATAAGTAAGACAACGCCAGTACTTACGATGCCTTGTGATGACTCAAACTCTTTTCGCTCTTAATGATTTCTACTTGTTAAATCTATGAACACGCCATTCTAGATTGCATGCTAGGGACTAAGTTAAGTTGAAAATGCCATTCTCTTAACATACTACATAAGAAAGAGTAATAGGTTGAGTTCTAACATTGAGCCAACTTGAGCATCTTCATCCGGAAATAAAAGAAATTTGAATGAAACATAACATGTTTGCATGATTATTTGGTGGTGGATAGCAATACCCCTAACTCGTTTTTCTTAATTTGTGAACTACTTAAAATTTGTTTCTATCCTGTTTTTGTTCGATTTAATTTAAATAGCAAATCAACTCCAAAAATCCCAAATATTTCTGTGAGTGTAGCTTTGTGTGTCTAGTATCTGCATATGAAATTTCGTAGACTTTAGATAAGTATAAGTCGGTCTAATAATTATTTTTCGGTGGCTGGTCAGTAGGGACAACAACCCAGTTTTTGTGACATTTTAGGTAGTTGGATAAAACAATCTTCTGCGGGAAAGACCCTTATTTTTATATGCTACAATTGACAAATCTTAGTGTTTATAAGGAAAATCAATAGGACATTTATGTGCTACTTTGTGGTGTGCTTTTAATCCTATCAAATTTTTGGCGCCGTGTCGCCGGGGATTGTTATTTCTAATTACTTATTTTTCTGTTGTTTTCTTTTCTTGTCTCATTAGTGTTTTTGTTTTTGTTTTTATTTCAGGTACTCTTCGTAGTATATGCATACTCGAAGGTCCAAGAGCATTGATCTAGCTTCGTACAATCCTGAGCTTGAACGAACACTTCGAAAGCTTCAGAGAAAAATCAAGCCGAAGCGTGCATCAGTGTCCTTACCACCATCTTTTCCACTACATTTGAGTTTTGAAGAGGAGGAAGAACCACAAGAAGGCATGGCTGATAACCGTACTTTGAGGGAGTTGGCAACGCCAAATACGGATCAACAACCATTGTGCATCACCTATCCAAATGTAGACGGAGGATTTGAGCTCAGGTCCGGCATGATTCACTACTTGCCTAAGTTCCATGGATTCTCAACAGAGGATGCCAACAAGCAGCTCATGGAGTTTCACGTGGTATGCTCGGGAATGAGACCAGCAAATATGGATGAGGAGCAAGTCAAGTTGAGGGCATTCCCATTTACATTAGAAGCCAAGGCAAAGGAGTGGCTTTACAATTTACCTCCGGGATTAATGAACACATGGAACCAGGTGAAGCAAGCATTTTTGGAGCAATATTTTCGGCCACAAAAGCTGCAAGCATAAGGAAGGACATATGTGCAATCCGACAACAACATGGAGAACCCTTTGGAGATTACTATGAGTGATTCACACATTTGGTTGTATCTTGTCCTAATCATCAAATTTCAGAGCATCTTTTAATACAATATTTTAATGAAGGATTGTGTGGTACTGATCGTGTAATGCTTGATGCAGCAAGTGGAGGAGCATTCATGGACAAGACACCAACTAATGCTAAGGCATAGCTAAAGAACATTGCTGGCAACACACGACAATTTGGAGGGAGAGATGAGCTACCTCTTAAGAAAGTTAACGAGGTAAGTGCTAACTTTAGTATTGAATTACAATTAGCTAACTTGACTAATCTTGTGCAACAGGTTATGGTGGCTCCAAAATAGGTATGCTGTGTATGTTCAATGATGGGACATGCCACAGACATGTGCCCTTCGTTGATAGATCAAGGTGGTCTTAAGCAAGCTAATGAGTTAGGAGGATTTCAAGGGCAACAAAGGCAAAAGTATGATCCATATTCCAACAACTATAATGCAGGATGGCGCGATCATCCACACTTAAAGTGGAACAATCAAGACAATGGACAACAATCTGTTCCCAACAACTATAACTGTCCGCCTGGCTTCTTTCAAGCAAGACCGCAGACTCAATTTCAGCCTCAACAACAACAAGCTCCAAGTAAGTCTCTTGAGGATTTAATTGCTTCTCTAGCTAACTCTACTCAATCTCATTAACAGAAAACAGACAAAGCAATTGAAAACCTTGAGCGCCAAATGAGTCAGTTAGCAAGTTTGATGGGGCAACAACACCAACCAGGAAGGTTGCCTAGCCAAACCGTGGTGAATCCAAATGCGGAGCAGATGAATGTTGTGACTTTAAGGAGTGGAAAAGAAGTTTTTGAGCAGTCGAGGATGCAAAAGAGGACTAGAAAAGACACAATTGAACAGGGGGAGCTACAAACCAAGAATCTTGAGCAAGATGAGGCTTCAACAGAAACTGAAAAGTCTCATAAAGATACAGAATTGAACAAAAAAGATTCTGATAAGGTAAGTAAAGAAGTTCAAAATTCATTTAACTCATGCGTCCCTGTTCCTTTTCCTCGTAGATTTATGAAGTCTAAGAAAGAGCAAACTGATAAGGAAATCTTGGATACTTTCCGGAAAGTCCAAGTGAACTTACCTCTTTTAGATGCCATAAAACAAGTTCCCAAGTATGCAAAGTTCCTTAAAGAGCTTTGTATGAACAAGAGGAGATTCAATGATCAAGAAAATGTGGCATTGAGCGAGGAAGTATCAGCTGTTTTGCAGAGAAAGCTGCCATCGAAGTTGAAAGATGCTGGTAGCTTTACCATTCCATGTGTAATCGGAGGGAAAGAGTTTGGGAGAGCATTGTGTGATTTTGGGGCATCCATCAATCTGATGCCATATTCAGTGTATGAGTCATTGAACCTTGGAGACTTGAAGGAAACAAAGGTAGTAATCCAGTTGGCAGATCGTTCAAATAGATATCCCAAAGGCCTATTGGAGGATGTACTTGTGCAAGTGAATGAGCTCATTTTTCCCGCTGACTTTTTTGTTCTTGAGATGGAACACGACCCTATGCCTACTGCACTTCCTCTTATATTGGGAAGACCATTCCTTAGAACGGCACATACGAAGATTGATGTCTACGATGGTACCTTAACCATGGAAATTGATGGGGAAATCGTCAAGTTCAGAATCTTCAATGTTATGAGGTATCCTAGTGAATTAAAATCTTGTTTGTCTCTTGATGTGTTTGACTATTTTGTGCAGGATTGTTTTAATGAAGGTGTGGGACAAGATACTTTAGAGAAGGCATTAGTGCATAGCATTACACATGGAAATTTTAATTATTCAGAGCACATTGAAGAAGAATTAATCCAAACAGTGGCCTCTCTTGAGTCTCTTTCACCAATTCGTGGTAAGTGTTCTTCCTATTTTATTTCTCTTCCTACTTCTAACGAAAAAACTCTTCCTTCTGTGATTCAGGCACCTAAATTTGAGCTTAAACCGATTCCTGAACATCTGAAGTATGCATTTTTGGGAGAGGATGAAACATTACCGGTTATCATATCATCACAACTCACAGCAGAAGAGGGGGAGAAACTAATCCGGGTACTGAAGGATCACAAAACTGCCATAGCTTGGAGCATTGCAGATATCAAAGGTATAAATCCAGCTACATGTATGCATAGGATTCTGTTGGAGGACGGTGCAAAACCAACAAGGGAAGCTCAACGCCGTTTGAACCCACTTATGATGGAGGTTGTCAAGAAAGAGGTTATCAAACTTCTTGATGTTGGCATCATATATCCTATTTCGGACAGCAAGTGGGTGAGCCCTATTCAAGTAGTTCTGAAGCGATCCGAAGTCACAGTTGTTAAGAATGAAGCTAGTGAGCTAGTGCCTACACGTGTGCAAAATAGTTGGCGAGTCTGTACAGATTATCGGAAGATAAATAACACCACACGCAAGGATCACTTTCCAGTCCCATTCATAGATCAAATGTTAGAAAGGTTAGCTGGTCATTCTCATTATTGCTTTCTTGATGGCTATTCTGGATATAATCAGATTGCAGTTGCTCCGGAGGATCAAGAAAAGACGACTTTCACATGTCCATTTGGCACATTTGCATACCGGAGGATGCCGTTTGGACTTTGCAACGCTCCCGCCACATTTCAAAGGTGTGGTAAGTATATTTTCTGATATGATTGAGAAAATAATTGAAGTGTTCATGGATGATTTCTCAGTTTATGGTGATTCTTTTGATACATGTCTACATAATCTGTCCTTAGTTTTAAAACGTTGTCAAGAAACTAATCTGGTGTTAAATTGGGAAAAATGGTTTCGCATGGATTAGTTCTAGGGCATATCATATCTGAAAAGGGAATTGAAGTTGATAAATCTAAAGTAGAACTTGTTAGTTCTTTACCCATCCCTACTACTGTCAGGGATGTTCGTTCTTTTCTTGGACATGCAGGTTTCTACCGTAGGTTTATGAAAGACTTCTCAATGATTTCCAGACCCTTGTGTCGTTTACTTCAAAAGGATGTAACATTTGATATGAATGAAGAGTGTGTGGTAGCATTCAACAAGCTTAAGGAGTTGTTATCCACGGCTCATGTGATCATGCCACCAGATTGGAGTTTACCTTTTGGGTTGATGTGCGATGCTTCAGACCATGCTGTTGGTGCAGTTCTAGGGCAGCGTGTCAACAAAGTGCCATATGTCATCTATTATGCATCTCGAACACTCAATGATGCACAGTTGAATTATTCAACAACAGAGAAGGAGCTTCTAGCTGTTGTATTTGCTTTAGAAAAATTTAGATCTTATCTGATTGGGACTAAAGTTATTGTGTTTTCTGACCATGCAGCTTTGAAGTATCTACTCACAAAAAAAGATGCAAAACCGCGACTCATTCGATGGATACTTCTGCTTCAAGAGTTTGACTTGGAGATCAAGGATAAAAAAGGGAGTGAGAATGTTGTAGCAGATCATCTTAGCCAACTTGTGCATTCAAACACAGAGGAAGATCTCATCCCTTTACGTGAAAGTTTTCCAGATGAGCAACTGTTTTCATTAAAGATTACTGACCCTTGGTATGCAGATATTATCAATTACAAGGTCATCAAAAGGATTCCGGATGATTTTACACGTGCTAAAAAAGATAAGCTTGTCAAATGTTGGAAGTATGCCCACAAAGCCACTCATTTGATGTAATAGCTTTTGGAATACTTATTGTATTAAACTTTTATATGTTTAATGAAGGGCAAAGCTTATTGTTAATCACTATTTATTGTATCATGTGTTTAAGCAATAAGGGAATCCAAGGAATGTATTTGATCTAAGAGATAAGCGATTTAAGTAAGTTAGATTATCGAGACCTTTCTCTTATGTTCATTCCTAAAACGTTCCTAGCCATAGGATTGCCAATTGGGCATTGACAATCCGCTAAGGTTAGTATGTGTTATGTCGACTCAAGCGTGAGTATGACTAGTCTCATGTCATTTAGTGTTGGACACTAAGGCAAACACATAGGTGCTCGAAAGAGTGATCGAGTACACTGAACAACGATCAAAAGAGAGTTCGAACATACATGTCATGTAAGAACTCGAAAGTTGCAATATGCAAAGTAGTCCTTTGACCTGAGGCATCATTGATGTCTAATGGTTAGGTCCTTGATCTTTGATCATGTCAAAGGCATTCCATTGGAGTGTCCACGGCATTGTTGTGGTCAAGCTACCTAGTCATGTAGGCATATGAATGCACAACAAGGAATCTCTAACCTTCCATGGTGGAAGGAGAATACTCTAAGATATGATTCGAGAGTCTTTAACCAAAGCATATGAATATGACTTAGGAAGTTTGTTCCAAATCATATTCAGTTGAATCATATAGATAAGTATCACATTGGATAGTAGACATGAAATAAACTATCACCTGAAACAATGTGATTAAGAGTATTGTATTAGAGAAAGACCGTATTGCATTGTAGTTGTAACTGGATAGGTTCTCCAACCACTTCTACTTAGCTTGGGTAACCATGATATGCTGCTAGGTGTCACTCATGGTTTGTGGAAGCCCTAAAGATTAGCAAACACTAATTTTAAGGGAGAATTGAAATGTGGTTTCAATTCACAATCGATCGTTAAGAGTAACAATCGCCCACTACCTCGCTAAATGAAACCTAATGAATCGTACACCGAGTAAGGATGTTGGTGAAGAAATTAAATGAAATGGATAAGCAATTAAATGGTTTAATTGAAGAATGGTCAAGGTTAATTAATTAGTTAATTAATTATACGAAATGTTCGTATTGGGCTTATATGTTGGTTTTGGGTTTCGGGGCCCAAAAGCGTTTTGGTCCACAAGGCCCATTATGTTTAAGTTGTATGACAACTAAAACAAAATGGGCAATTAGCCCAATCAATTTGATATGGCTAGCCATTAGGGTGAGAAGTGTCAAACTTGGATTAATTACAAGTTTGCCACTCACATGTGAGGAAGTATAAATTCAACTTTATAGCTTTATTTTCATTTAGGGTTTTTCTTGGTGAAATGAGGTGAAACATTTTCTCTCATTTTCTCAAAAGAGGCCGGCCACCTAGGGAACGAATAGCTAGCAATCTCTTCTTCCCTAAGTCATCCATTTCATCTTCACATCTCATCCTTGGTGAAGAGACTTAGAGACATCAAGCTTTTGATGTTTTGGAGAACAAATCCTCAAATCCTCAAAGAAGCAAAGGAGCACTAAAAGGAGGAAAAACACAAGGAAGATCCAAGAAGCAAGGAGGTGACTTGAAGGCCCTCCACTTGGGTAAATCCCTTGTGTAATCAAGGATGAGCTTCAAGGGTAAAGAAACTCTAAATCTTTCATTCTCTTTAATGTTGTTAAAGAGTTTATTGGTTCACCATATACTAGGCTTTGAAAGTCATGGGTTTTATGAATTGTTTTTGAATGCATGCCTACTTTAATGTGTTAATAGTTTGCATATGTATTCAAATGTTCTTACTTGTTCTTAGCTAGGACAAATTTTTTCCTTCAAGTGGTATCAGAGCCTAGGCCTAGTTTATGGTGAATCCTTTTGGGTTTTGTGATTTTTCATGATTTGTGATTTAAATGTTGTAAATGTTACAAGCTTTGTTCTTGCTTTGAATATAAATTTTGCTTGAAAATTTAGCATCTCAAATGTTGTAGATGTATTTCATTTAAACATGAATATTGGAACTAAAATTTGGTGCCATGTTTGTTGGGAAATTCGGCCAAATCCAAAGGGTGGTTTTTTGGGTTCATGTTTGTCTTGTTAAAATGGTTTTAAAGTGACTTTTGGAACCCCCTAAGTACCCTAGGATATTAACCCTCTTTTGAGTAGTGAAAATTTGAGTTTTGGTGAGTGAAAACATTCATGGAGCTATTATGAGTTTCCATGAGTGTTCTTTAATGTTCTTGAAGTTCTTGCCAAGAACAAAAAGTTTTGAAGTTTTGATTCAAAAGTTTTATGGTTTGTCATAAAGTTTTGGTATATAATTGATGAGTGATGTTTATTGGTGAAATATGTTTAATGCCTTTAATGTTTTACAAAACATTTTCTTACAAACCATCTAAATCACCTTTATCTCACCTACCAAATCAACTTGCAAAAATTTTTTAGAATTTTTTTTCACTTCTTCTCTCATGGCCGGCCAACCTTTACAATAGGGTAATTTTGGGCCTTTTGTGCAATTACATAAATTTTGATACTTTTGTGTTTTTGCATTTTGGCCCAAAAGTTTACGTATTTTTGCGTAAAGGTCCAAAATCACTAAAGGACAAATTGTTTTGTTCCTTTAATGAAGTTTTAGGAATTATTAAAATTTTGGGTTCTAGTTGTAATTACATGAAGTTGTGGACTATTGTGTTTTTACAAAGTGACCCCAAAAGTTTTTGTTTATTAAATAATGGCCCAATTGTTGAGGTCATTGTTTTTGGCCCAAATAAGATGAGAACAAAATTGTTTTGTCTCTTTAAATGAGAATTGGATTTTCATTTTATTTAGTTCCATTTAAATCAATTCTATGAATCCGAAAACCAATTGTTTAAGTTGCTTTCTTAGTTAATGTGATTGATTAAGAAAAGGGTGATTATGAACCAAAGGCCTCGATAATTAAGCTATGTGATTGGCCGCTTTACATTATGAATGTTTGGGTTTAGTAGTGTAGAATTGAATGTAATTTGATTAGTTCAAATTTGTTGTAAATGGACATAAGTCTATCATTTGTGTTGTAAAAGGGCATAAGCCCTTCTTATTATTTCATGTATTCCTTTTTGTTTAAATGTATGCAAATTGGAATAGTTGGGTCCAACGCCCAATAGGAAATAACGGTTTAATTAGATTAAACGCGTAACTAAAATCAACAACTATCTACCTTAAACCCAAGGTCCAACACAAGGCTCGTGTTGGATCAAATCAAACGGTTCATAATCATCCTAAAACCTAATATGACTATATAGTCCATATGAGGATGCAATGCGTTCGTTAGTAGTTCCATATAGTCTCGCTTGTTTCAACGAAACAGTAGGAGTATTATATGCTACTAATTTATGTTCACTTGGACCAATAGTTGTGATAGGCCCAAGTTCTTTTAATAAGATTAAAATGATTTTGATGCAGCCCAACATTACTCCCTCAACAAAACGAATATTAAGTTGATAAGCGAGAGATGTTTTGAACATCTCTTCGTAGGCCTTCCATCGTGGTGGGCTCCAATCGTTTGTGACTCCTACACCTTATTTACTCTATCATGGGGAAGTTCAAAGTATGTGCTTACATCCAAGAGGAGTCCATAAACATATGATGAAGTGAGTGTAGGCAACGAGGATGGCCAACATCGTATCATCGTGAGGCTATTCTTGAACCCCTACACGAACTAAGCATGGTGGGAATAACTTAACTAAGTGCAATGGTGCCGACATCGTATCATCGTGAGGCAACATTCTCTAGAGGCCAAACTAGATAGGTAATTACAAAAATTGTAAATGAATAAAGCGTTATTTTCTCATCATTATTTTTGCTAACCAACATCGTATCATCGTGAGGTGGGCTTGGGCTTGGTAATGGTGAGTCTCCCATACCCCGCTTAGAGTTCAAAATAACTCTCGAATTCCATTGAGGGATGTGGAATTTGCCAAAAATAGTGGGTGGTACTATTTGATTTAAGACCCAATCAAGTAGTTTTAAAACAAACAATCTAATATGATTTCTGTTATGTTATGTAGTTAACGACATGCCTAAAATAATACCCACCATTATACTTGACAAAAGGGGCCTTAGGGGCCAACGTTTCCTTGCTTGGTATCGCCGCATTGAGAATGTCTCAAAGGTGAAAGACATATTGTATGTGCTTAAGCAATCCCCTCCTCATGTACCTCCTACGAAACTAGCTTCAAATGAGGAGTGTCAAAATTATGTTAGACACTATGAGGATGACTTGCAAGCCAAATGCTTAATCCTCACTTCACTTAATGAGGAGCTTATGAAGCTACATAAGCACATGGACACTTCTTGTGCTATGGTTAAAAGTTTGCATAAGATGCATGACAATGAGACTAGTAATGTACGATTCTCAAATGTTTGTAGTCTAATGAATGCCAAAATGGCAAAGGGGACATCGGTCCATAAGTATGGACAAAAGATGGAAAGGATCTTTCAAGATCTTCAAAGTTTAGGAACTTCCATCGATGGGAAAATGGCCCAAGACTTTTTCCTTGCATCTCTCTCGGATGATTTCACTAAGTTTATTGTAAACTATAAAGTGAATAGATTCGATCATACTTTAAACGAGATGATTGACATGTGCTGTAAATTTGAAAAAGGTTTCAAAAGGGACAGTGGGAGTGAAGCTGCAATAACAAGGAAAAGGTTACATAAGAAGAAGGCAATAAAATCCAAAGGAACATGCTTTCATTGTGGAAAGGATGAAGGTTGGAAGAAGAAATACAGGGTGCACATTGCGAGCCTTATGACATGAACTTTTGAAGAGACTATTTCTGTCATAGAGAGTGCTTTTACAGTGAGCTCCAATTCCTGGATATTTAATTCAGGCGCTAGTCAACATATCTGTAATACGATGCAGGGACTAGTAGGGAGCAGGTCACTGCGCAATGGGGAGATGGTTGTGCGAGTTGGGAACGACACTAAAATCTCTGCAAAAGCAATAGGCACGTACATGCTTAAACTACCCTCTGGGGAAGTCCTGGAACTTAAAAATTGTTTATATTTTCCTTCAAGTATAAAGAATTTGATTTCTATCTCTAAGCTTTTACGAGATGGGCACTCAGTATTGTTTGACAAAATGAGTTGCACTTTATACTTGAACGGTCGTATTATCTCTCATGGTAATATGATAGAGGGACTTTTTCACCTAGAGACGAATAGTGGGATGCACTGTATTGAAAGCGGGAATACCTCAAAACCCAAAAGGGCTAGAGAAGAAGTTAACCAAGAAAGGATGTGGCATCTTAAACTTGGACATGTGAACCTTGATAAGATTCATAAGATGTCGAAAGACGGATATTTCCGCCCATTAGGTAATGACCAGATGGGTACTTGTGAATGTTGCTTGAAAGGGAAGATGACCAAATTTCCATTTACTGGAAAAGGAGAGCGTGCCACTGAAATTCTAGGGTTAATCCACACTGACGTATGTGGACCTATGTCTACTACGTCGATAGGAGGCTTCTCCTACTATATCACATTCACCGACGATCACTCTCGGTTTGGCTATGTATATCTTATGAAGTACAAGTCAGAATCCTTTGAAAAGTTCAAAGAATTCAAGAATGAAGTTGAGAAGCAAACTGGGAAACAAATAAAGACCCTAAGATTGGATCGAGGGGGTGAATATCTGAGTAATGAGTTCCTAGATTATCTCAAACAGTGTGGAATAGTATCACAGTTGACTCCACCAGGAACTCCACAACTTAATGGAGTTTCTGAAAGGAGAAATCGAACCTTGATGAACATGGTTCGGTCTATGATGAGTTCCGCCAATCTACCAGTAACATTCTGGGGATACGCTCTATATATAGCAGCTTACTTGCTTAATAGAGTACCTTCTAAATCAGTTTCACAAACGCCCTATGAGATATGGCATGGAAGAAAGCCAAGTCTTAATCACATTAAGATTTAGGGTTGTGAAGCATATGTCAAAAAGCTTGAAGCTACTAAGCTTGAAGCGAGATCAGTAAGATGCTATTTTGTGGGATATCCTAGAGAAACTATGGGATATGAGTTCTACCATCCAGACGACCAGAAAGTCTTTGTCGTCAGAACTGCTAAGTTTCTAGAGGACGAATTCGTTCTCAAAGGAACTATATGCAAAGAGATGGAAATTAATGAGATTAATGATGAACCACAAACAAGCACTCGACAAGTTGACAACCCTGTTCCTGAACCTCTAGCTCCACGTAGATCTGAACGGGTTAGTAAGCCACCTAAAAGGTATAGCTTAGGCAATGACTTTGAGGAATTGTACCTTCTAGGTGACAATGACACAAAGGAATACCCTAGGGACTACACTGAAGCAATGTCCGACATTGATTCGAAGAGATGGCAAGAGGCCATGAAATCTGAGATGGATTCCATGTATCAAAATCAGGTCTGGACTCTTGTAGACCCTCCAGAAGGTATAGTACCTGTTGGAAACAAATGGGTCTTCAAGAAAAAGATAGGCGTTGATGGGAACGTGGAGACTTATAAGGCTAGACTAGTAGCCAAGGGTTACATGCAACAAGAAGGGATTGACTATGAAGAAACCTTCTCTCCTGTAGCCATGATTAAGTCCATTCAGATTTTGCTTGTTATAGCTGCGTACCATGATTATGAGATATGGCAAATGGACATGAAGACGGCCTTTCTGAATGGCTACCTAGAGGAAGAGCTCTATATGACTCAACCTGAAGGTTTCGTGTCCAAGTCTGAAAAGGCTAAGGTATGCAAGCTTCAAAGGTCCATTTATGGACTTAAGCAAGCCTCCAGGAGCTGGAACATTCGTTTCGATACTAAAATCAAAACGTTTGGTTTTACTCAAAATGAAGACGACAATTGTGTTTATCAAAAAGTCGTTGGGGATGCAGTGGTATTCCTAGTGTTATATGTAGATGACATATTACTATTCGGGAAAGACACTGTAGTACTTTCTTCTGTAAAAGTGTGGTTATCCAAAACCTTCCACATGAAAGATTTGGGAGATGCATCTTATGTACTTGGGATAAAGCTCTATCGTGATAGATCCAGAAAATTAATTGGATTATCCCAATCTATGTACATAGATAAGGTGCTAAGTAGGTTCCAGATGGAACAATCTAAGAAAGGTATTCTTCCTGTGAGACATGGAATTCACCTTTCTAAGTCCATGGAACCTAAGACTCCTGAAGAGATACGGCAAATGAGTACTGTTCCTTATGCTTCTGCCATAGAAAGTCTCATGTATGCCATGATATGCATAAGGCTTGATATCGCATATGTTGTGAGCATTACTAGTCGATATCAATCTAACCCAGGATCAGAACACTGGACAGCTGTCAAGACGGTCCTTAAGTACTTAAGAAGAACTAAGGACATGTTCCTCGTTTATGGAGGAGCAACAGAGTTGCGAGTGGAAGCCTATACAGATGCAGATTTCCAATCTGACGTCGATGATAGAAGTTCCAACTCCGGATATGTATTCACTCTAAATGGTGGGGCTGTCAGTTGGAAGAGCAAGAAACAAAGTGTAATTGCTGATTCCACAACAGAGGCTGAATATGTCGCTGCAGCTGAAGCCGGCAAAGAAGCGTTCTGGATGAAGAAGTTCATAACTGAACTTGGAGTGGTTCCAACCATTACATCACCAGTAACTTTGTACTGTGATAATAGTGGGGCGATAGCTCAAGCCAAGGAACCCAGGGCACATCAAAAGAACAAGCATTTTGACAGGCGCTTTAATATCATTAGAAGATATGCTGCCGAGGGGAAAGTCAACATCCTCAAAGTTGCCTCAGCTGATAACGTAGCAGATCCACTGACAAAGCCAATGTCTCAAATCCAGCTTGACCGTCATATGGAAAAGATGGGTATTAGATACATGGGAAGGTGGCTTTGAGTGCAAGTGGGAGATTGTTGGAAGTATGCCCACAAAGCCACTCGTTTGATGTAATAGCTTTTGGAATACTTATTGTATTAAACTTTTATATGTTTAATGAAGGGCAAAGCTTATTGTTAATCACTATTTATTGTATCATGTGTTTAAGCAATAAGGGAATCCAAGGAATGTATTTGATCTAAGAGATAAGCGAGTTAAGTAAGTTAGATTATCGAGACCTTTCTCTTATTTTCATTCCTAAAACGTTCCTAGCCATAGGATTACCAATTGGGCATTGACAATCCGCTAAGGTTAGTATGTGTTATGTCGACTCAAGCATGAGTATGACTAGTCTCATGTCATTTAGTGTTGGACACTAAGGCAAACACATAGGTGCTCGAAAGAGTGATCGAGTACACTAAACAACGATCAAAAGAGAGTTCGAACATACATGTCATGTAAGAACTCGAAAGTTGCAACATGCAAAGTAGTCATTTGACCTGAGGCATCATTGATGTCTAATGGTTAGGTCCTTGATCTTTGATCATGTCAAAGGCATTCCATTGGAGTGTCCACGGCATTGTTGTGGTCAAGCTACCTAGTCATGTAGGCATATGAATGCACAACAAGGAATCTCTAACCTTCCATGGTGGAAGGAGAATACTCTAAGATATGATTCGAGAGTCTTTGGCCAAAGCATATGAATATGACTTAGGAAGTTTGTTCC
This sequence comes from Malus domestica, assembly GCF_042453785.1. Taxonomy (NCBI): domain Eukaryota; kingdom Viridiplantae; phylum Streptophyta; class Magnoliopsida; order Rosales; family Rosaceae; genus Malus; species Malus domestica. The sequence continues at coordinate 52,147,550 of NC_091675.1, read as the reverse complement.
AAATCATATTCAATTGAATCATATAGATAAGTATCACATTGGATAGTAGACATGAAACAAACTATCACCTGAAACAATGTGATTAAGAGTATTGTATTAGAGAAAGACCGTATTGCATTGTAGTTGTAACTGGATAGGTTCTCCAACCACTTCTACTTAGCTTGGGTAACCATGATATGCTGCTAGGTGTCACTCATGGTTTGTGGAAGCCCTAAAGATTAGCAAACACTAATTTTAAGGGAGAATTGAAATGTGGTTTCAATTCACAATCGATCGTTAAGAGTAACAATCGCCCACTACCTCGCTAAATGAAACCTAATGAATCGTACACCGAGTAAGGATGTTGGTGAAGAAATTAAATGAAATGGATAAGCAATTAAATGGTTTAATTGAAGAATGGTCAAGGTTAATTAATTAGTTAATTAATTATACGAAATGTTCGTATTGGGCTTATATGTTGGTTTTGGGTTTCGGGGCCCAAAAGCGTTTTGGTCCACAAGGCCCATTATGTTTAAGTTGTATGACAACTAAAACAAAATGGGCAATTAGCCCAATCAATTTGATATGGCTAGCCATTAGGGTGAGAAGTGTCAAACTTGGATTAATTACAATTTTGCCACTCACATGTGATGAAGTATAAATTTAACTTTATAGCTTTATTTTCATTTAGGGTTTTTCTTGGTGAAATGAGGTGAAACATTTTCTCTCATTTTCTCAAAAGAGGCCGGCCACCTAGGGAACGAATAGCTAGCAATCTCTTCTTCCCTAAGTCATCCATTTCATCTTCACATCTCATCCTTGGTGAAGAGACTTAGAGACATCAAGCTTTTGATGTTTTGGAGAACAAATCCTCAAATCCTCAAAGAAGCAAAGGAGCACTAAAAGGAGGAAAAACACAAGGAAGATCCAAGAAGCAAGGAGGTGACTTGAAGGCCCTCCACTTGGGTGAATCCCTTGTGTAATCAAGGATGAGCTTCAAGGGTAAAGAAACTCTAAATCTTTCCTTCTCTTTAATGTTGTTAAAGAGTTTATTGGTTCACCATATACTAGGCTTTGAAAGTCATGGGTTTTATGAATTGTTTTTGAATGCATGCCTACTTTAATGTGTTAATAGTTTGCATATGTATTCAAATGTTCTTACTTGTTCTTTGCTAGGACAAATTTTTTCCTTCATCAAAACCGCCAAATACTACGAGTGGGATGATCCTTATTTGTGGAAATATTACACTGATCAATTGATTAGAAGGTGTGTCCTCGAATCTGAGTTTAAATCTATTCTAACTTTTTGTCATTCTTATGCATGTGGTGGCCATTTTGGAGCAAAGAGGACAGCTCTTAAGGTGTTAGAGAGTGGTTTTTATTGGCCTAGTTTGTTTAAGGATTCGTACGATTTTTGTGCAACATGTAATCGTTGTCAACGAACAAGTAACTTGGGCCCAAGAAATCAATTGCCACAAACCTCTATTTTGGTTATTGAGATCTTTGATGTGTGGGGCATTGATTTCATGGGACCTTTTCCATCTTCAAATGGTTTTCTTTACATTTTATTGGCTGTGGATTATGTTTCTAAATGGGTGGAAGCGAAAGCCACCAAAACTAATGATTCAAAAGTTGTTTCAGATTTTATTAAGACTAACATCTTTGCAAGATTTGGAACACCTAGAGCAATCATCAGCGATGGAGGGAGTCACTTTTGCAATCGAACATTTGAAGCGTTGCTTAGGAAGTACAATGTCACACATAAGGTGTCTACACCTTATCATCTGCAAACTAGTGGTTAAGCAGAAGTATCAAACCGTGAGGTGAAGCAAATTTTGGAGAAAACTGTGAGTCCCAGTAGGAAGGATTGGAGCATGCGCTTAAACGATGCATTGTGGGCTTATAGGACTGCTTATAAGACTCCTATTGGAATTTCCCCATTTCGGTTAGTTTATGGGAAACCATGCCGTCTTCCAGTAGAGTTAGAACACAAAGCTTATTGGGCGATCAAAGCCTACAACATGGACATGAGTGTTGCCGGACAGCATAGAAAGCTTCAATTGAACGAGTTAGACGAAATCCGGAATGATGCATACGAGTCTAGTCGAATATACAAAGAGAAATCAAAGGCATTTCATGACAAGATGATATCAAGGAAGAGCTTTTCCATTGGACAAAAAGTTCTTCTATTTAATTTTCGCCTTTGGTTATTTCCAGGTAAACTTCGTTCTCGATAGGTTGGTCCATTTGTTATAACTAATATTTTTCCTTATGGTGCAGTGGAAATCCAAAGTGCAAAGACCGGAAAATGTTGTAAGTGAATAGGCATAGACTCAAGCCATATTATGAGTCTTTTGTGGAGCATGATGTGGAGGTTGTACCCTTCCAAGAACCATCTCCCCTTGGATGATTACTCTTGGTACCGTCCAGCTGCGGACATAAAAGCAAGCGCTTATTGGGAGGCAACCCAATATTTCTATTCATTGTCTTTTTATGTCATTTTCAATTTTTAGTTTGTTTTTTCTGAATTTTCTTGCGTGCTAAGCTGAATTATTTCTTTTCTTTGTAGGAAAATTTGATCGTGCCCACCATTGGAGTTGATTGCAGAATTGGAGTTTGGGGGTCACTGCTTGATTTTACTGCAAATTGGGGAAGTTTTCAGTCTAAATGCTTTATTTTGTTTATTATTATTATTATTATTTTTTTTTCATTTTCTGACATTGAGGACAATGTCTAGTTTAGGTTTGGGGGAAAGGATCTAAAAAATGACCAAATTGAAAATGTTCATCCCTTTGACTAAGAATTGGTTTGATTTGTTTCCTTGTTGTTGCTTTTTGTTTTCTTAATTGGTTTTGTTTACTCTAAAAAATAAACCCAAAAAAAAAAAAATTTTAAAAAAAATGTGAAAATCCAAAAAATATTGTCTTATTTTCTTTATCGCTTTGAATTAGATTTTTGTTAGTTTCCCGACCCAATGATATAATTGGATTGAATTTGAACTACAGGGATCAAGAATTTAGTAAGCATGTGTTGTGTGAAATTCCTTATTCTCTTGTTAGCCTTGTACATGTTTAATCATCTTTGAAAATCCAAATGCACATAGCCTTGTTGATGTGAAACTAAAGTATGACTTAAAACTTCGCATGTGAATATAGTGACCATATACAACCTATGTGAGTTTTTGAGCCTATTGAAAGTGTGTGCATTTTTCATACACTCATATTCTTTTATGTGTGATGAACTCATGTGACTTACATCTCTAGAACTTGCGTAACGATCTTTCGAAATGTTTGTCATTTGATTGCATGAACTTGAAAAGGATAGAGGCATTAGGTTTATCACCATGGCCCAAATAAGCATGTTTCCAAAAGAAAAATAATATCATTAGATTGCCAATTTGAGTCGTATATGTTAAGCCTTTTATTTCTTATCACCAGATATGTCTATCCTTATACCTTAAACATTTTTCCTTACCCTTTCCAAGCTAGCTAGTGAGCAATGTGAGATTGTCTTATGAGAAATGTTTGTGAAGTACTTTGAAGGAGTTTGGAAAAAGAATAAGTGTGGGGGTATTTCATGTTTGTATTTAGTTATGTGCAAAATTGGTTCAAAAAAAAAAAAGAAGAAAAAAAAAGTATACAAAGCAAATAAAAAGTTTTTTTTTTTCAGTTTAGGGGTGTGGTTGGAGGTATTAGTAGAGTGGTTGGAGAGCTTGAGTTCTTGTAAATCTTAACAAGAGAATTGCTTGCAATATAGCTTGGAACTTGTGTTTACCTATCCTTTCATTTCTATAACCCACTTCCTAAGCCTCATTACAACCAATAAAAGTCCTCTTGATTTAAGTTTTGCAATTATGATTGTAGAGATGAGATCTTTATGCAAGCTTATGGTAAATCTTTCACATTTGATTCTTTGAGAGAAACACGTTAAACTAAACATATGTGTGATTGAGTGTATGTCCCGTGAGAAGATCACTAGTTAGCATGTGGTGTTTAAAAAAAAAAAAAAAAACTTGAAATTGCATTAGCATGGCTATTACACACACTACACTTCATGGATGATTAAAAAGTTACTGCTAACATTTGAATAAGGAAGATGAGCTTGGATTAGCTTGTTTGGTGCTAGCTAAGATTCTTGATGATTTGTTTTCTTGAATGAAATTCTATGAGGGTCACATAGGGGGAAGCTATTGTTTTTCATGTTGCTACTTTTTCATATTTTCTTCGTTTTGCTCGAGGACTAGCAAAAACTAAGTGTAGGGGTATTTGATAAGCTCATATTTATATATATTTTACATCAAATTCACTTGTCTTTTCTTAGTTAGTTCCTTATATTTTTGAGCTATTTACTTTGTTTTTGTGTTTTGTAGGATTTGTCAAGCAAATAAAAGAAAAATAGCACAAGTGGGATTTTAAGTAACAAATTCGTCAAAACTGTCTGTGCAGGTCAGCTGACTTTAGAAGCAAGTTTCGAACAGCTCAGAATGAATTAGAGAATGAGCCTTATATGCTTGGAAAGCTACGGATGTCTATTTTCTGGAGCATTTCGCGGATTGTTAATATCTTTTTTCTAGAAGAAGTTATGGCCGTTTTAACACTGAAAGGTTTCCAAGACACTGAGCAGTTTGTAACTGCATTGAAGGCAATAAATCCAATAAAACTAGCAGCCAAAACTGATGCAGCCAAGAACAAGCCAGCTGACACCTCTTCAAATATCAGATGAAATGGAAATAAAGATGAGGATTAAGTGGGAGTAATTGGCATAAAGGTTGCCCAAAAAGTTACAATTGTTTTACCATTTCCTCTCACTTATTGTCATCACTAAATGGCTGTTAGTGGGGTGAGTTATGGAGCAGAAATGGGGCAGCAAGCATGGGCATAAAGGCTGCAGGTTGTAGCAGCAAAAGAGAGTTCTTTAGAGGAAAAAAAATAGAAAAAAAAGGAAGGAAAGGAAGGAAAAAAGGCAAGGCTGCTGCGTTGAGAAAGGAAGGAAAGGAAGGAGGAAATCTTGGCATTCTCTTCTCTCGGTTTTATCTTCTCAAACTCATGTCTTTCTTTTGGTTTATTTTGAGAACTATGTGTAACTAATTTTTTAGAAGTTAGGGGCTGTTTTGAAGCCCCGAATATGATTGCAATTTTGTTATGACATTTCGTTGAATTACTTTTATGAATGGATGAAACTTGGTTCACTACTTGCCTCATTGATGAATTCTTTATTTGTTTTCTATGGATGCATACGTAGTAAGTAGGATTCTAATGCTATGAATATGTGTGTGCCTGCCCTTGTTGAATAAGGACCTACATATGTTCTAAAGTAGTACTTGTTAATTGCGATTAACATGTGAACCAATTTCTAGGATAAGTAAGACAACGCCAGTACTTACGATGCCTTGTGATGACTAAAACTCTTTTCGTTCTTAATGATTTCTACTTGTTAAATCTATGAACACGCCATTCTAGATTGCATGCTAGGGACTAAGTTAAGTTGAAAACGCCATTCTCTTAACATACTACGTAAGAAAGAGTAATAGGTTGAGTTCTAACATTGAGCCAACTTGAGCATCTTCATCTGGAAATAAAAGAAATTTGAATGAAACATAACATGTTTGCATGATTATTTGGTGGTGGATAGCAATACCCCTAACTCGTTTTTCTTAATTTGTGAACTACTTAAAATTTGTTTCTATCCTGTTTTTGTTTTAAATAGCAAATCAACTCCAAAAATCCCAAAAAAATTGTGTGAGTGTAGCTTTGTGTGTCTAGTATCTGCATATGAAATTTCGTAGACTTTAGATAAGTATAAGTCGGTCTAATAATTATTTTTCGGTGGCTAGTCAGTAGGGACAGCAACCCAGTTTTTGTGACATTTTAGGTAGTTGGATAAAACAATCTTCTGCGGGAAAGATCCTTATTTTCATATGCTACAATTGACAAATCTTAGTGTTAATAAGGAAAATCAATAGGATATTTGTGTGCTACTTTGTGGTGTGCTTTTAATCCTATCAGCTGTATCGCGTAATGAAGCTCCAAATGATCAACCTTCGGTGCCTCCTCCTTCTGGGGTTCTGCCTAGTACTGAGGCTCCGAATAATCACCATCTGGTGCCTCCCCTTTATGGGGCTCTGCCGACTGCTGAGACTTCTCCTGAGCAACCTTTATGAAGGCTCCCTCTTGTTTGTTTATTTTGATTCATGTATATGTACATATTTGTAACTTATCGGAGATATCAATAAACAAGCTTTGCTTCATTTTAACGTATTGTGTTAAATACACCAAGGCATTCTTCACTAAGTTCTTTGAATTTTTCCTTTTGTTGAAGCTTGTATGTTGAAGCTTTGTGAGTGAAGCATGTAGGTTGAGGTAATGCTCCCTTAATTTCCTGAGTGAGGAAAACTTCTCGTTTGGAGACTTGAAAAATCCAAGTTACTGAGTGGTCGTGAGACTTCCGAGTGTCAAGGTGCAGTAGCATATGGTAGGAATCCCCCAAGTCTCTGGTCGAGGAAGTTGACGAATGAGGCATTTCCTTTCTAAGTGGTAGTCCAAAACTCATTCTTCATATATATTTGTTATGAAAGTTGTTAGGCCCAAAGAAGAGGAGGCCTAGGCAATTTTTTTTAAGAATATTTTTTTTTTTCGAGATTTTTTTTTTCAAAATTTTTTTTTTCGAATTTTTGAATTTTTGAATTTTCGAATTTCCTAAATATATATATTAAAGCTTTGTAGGTGAAGCTTTGGTGTTGAAGCTTTGTAGGTAAAGCTTTGAGGTTGAAGCTTTGTTGGATACCATGAATTGATTTTGCTTCACACTATCTTGATCAAGATAGTGTGAAGCTTTTATAAGTAAAGCTTTTGTTTTGAAGCTTTGTAGGTGAAGCTTTTGTGGTGGGTGAAGCTTTTGTTGGTAAAGCTTTTATGGGTGAAGCTTTTGTGGTGAGGGAAGCTTTTGTGGTGGGGGAAGCTTTTGTGGTGGAGGAAGCTTTTGTGAATGAAGTTTTTGTTGGTGAAGCTTTTATGGGTGAAGCTTTTGTAGGTGAAGCTTTTGTGGTGGGTGAAGCTTTTGTGGGTGAAGCTTGTGTTGGTGAAGCTTTTATGGGTGAAGCTTTTGTAGGTGAAGCTTTTGTAGTGGGTGAAGCTTTTGTGGTGGGTGAAGCTTTTGTGGTGGGTGAAGCTTTTGTGGGTGAAGCTTTTGTTGGTGAAGCTTTTGTGGGTGAAGCTTTTGTTGGTGAAGCTTTTGTAGGTGAAGCTTTGGAGTTGAAGCTTTTGTTGGGTACCATGAATTGATTTTGCTTCACACTATCTTGATCAAGATAATGTGAAGCTTTTGAGAATTTGTAGTTGTCTTCCATTGATGAAGCTTTTGTTGGTGAATCTTTGGAGTTGAAGCTTTTGTTGGGTACCATGAATTGATTTTGCTTCACATTATCTTGATCAAGATAGTGTGAAGCTTTTGAGAATTTGTGGTTGTCCTCCATTGATGAAGCTTTTGTTGGTGAAGCTTTGTTGGGTACCATGAATTGATTTTGCTTCACACTATCTTGATGAAGATAGTGTGAAGCTTTTGAGAATTTGTAGTTGTCCTCCATTGATGAAGCTTTGTTGAATTTCCTTTTTTTTTTTTTGGGAAATAGAAATTTGAAAATGTGGGAGAGACAACATATACAAATTTTGCTTCCACACTGTTGAGCAAGAGATTGTGATGCAAGTCACACATTGTAGTAGTTGAAAGTTTGGATGAGCCATATAAATTGAATTTGCTTCAAACAGTCTTGAATTTGCTTCGAAGGTTTGAGAATTGTAATTGCCCTCTATTAATGAAGCTTTTGTTGGCACCATAAATTGGTTTTGCTTAACACTGTTTTGATCAAAAGTGTGTGAAGCTTTTGAGAATTGTGGTTGAACTCCTTTGATGAAGTTTTTGTTGGCAATATAAATTGGTTTTGCTTCACACTGTCTTGATCAAGAGTGTGTGAAGCTTTTGAGAATTGTGGTTGCCCTCCATTGATGAAGCTCTTGTTGGCACCATAAATTGGTTTTGCTTCACACTGTCTTGATCAAGAGTGTGTGAAGCTTTTGAGAATTATGGTTGAACTCATTTGATGAAGCTCTTGTTGGCACCATAAATTGGTTTTGCTTCACACTATCTTGGTCAAGAGTGTGTGAAGTTTTTGAGAATTATGGTTGAACTCATTTGATGAAGCTCTTGTTGGCACCATAAATTGGTTTTGCTTCACACTGTCTTGGTCAAGAGTGTGTGAAGCTTTTGAGAATTGTGGTTGAAGTCCTTTGATGAAGCTCTTGTTGGCACCATAAATTGGTTTTGCTTCACACTGTCTTGATCAAGAGTGTGTGCAACTTTTGAGAATTGTGATTACCCTCCATTGATGAAGCTTTTGTTGGCACCATAAATTGGTTTTGCTTCACACTGTCTTGATCAAGAGTGTGTGAAGCTTTTGAGAATTATGGTTAAACTCCTTTGATGAAGCTCTTGTTAGCACCATAAATTGGTTTTGCTTCACATTGTCTTGATTATTTGTGAATGCTAGGAGTTCACATGTACAAGTTGTACCACTCGTCTTCCGGTAGGTGGAATGAATGGTGAGTTGTTTTCATCACTTGGTTGGTGGTACGAAGATGAGTTCCTTCTTCACCTGGTTGGTGGCATGAGTGGCAAGTTGCCAAATGATATTAGAGTACGGGTTGTACATTTCATCACCTGGTTGGTGGCATGAAGATGAGTTCCTTCTTCACCTGGTTAGTAAGAATAAGGGCAAGGTGTCGAGGCACATTGTAGCAAGTGTTGAAGACACAAAGTATGTTGAACCCTTTCGAATCACAATTGGCTTATGTATGGATGTGTTGGAATGTATGATGTTTATGTATGAATGTGTTGGAATGTATAGTGTTTATGTATGAATGTGTTGGAATGTATGATGTTTATGTTGATTGATATGAGCGATGCTTATGAATGTTTTGCTATGCATGAAGGGATCCATGCTTTTGATATGTGATCCATGTTGGTTGTAACACTTAGTATCACATACTTTGTGTCAAAGTATGCATGTTGAGGCTCTGAGTTGGAGTATAAGGGTAGGTTAGTGTAGACCAAGTGTTCCAGTGCTAGGAACGCAAAAGACTCAGAAAAAGTTGTCTGAATTCCCTCTTCTTTAAATATTTACCGAATGGCTTGTGTGACAAAAGATCTCAAGCGGTTGAGAGTCAAAACATTTGTAATGTGTATGCCTTCTTATAATAGCATTTCCTTCAGTACCTAGTCTTCCACTTTGAAAGAGTGAGGCTTGGCCTAATAGTCATAATAGTCGACAGTACGTTTACCCCTAGTTGTCTTGATACGAACTTTTATCCCTCTTGTTGTAATAGGCTTGCTGAGAGTAAAAATCCTTCCTCTTACCAAGAGACAGATACGTTTGGTGACTTAGCGAGTAGCTAAATGAGGCAGGAGATGATGCAATGGGTGTCTGAATGGCCAAGATCTCCTCACTTGGTAGAACTTGACTTCCACTTCCCACTTGTTGATAGAGATTAACCATATGGGGGTTCCCTTGGTATGTCCTTGCTTCGGCGGAGGCGTGGTTGTAAACCTGTGCCATCGCCTCAGAGTAAGTATTCCAAGTGTTGGCATTGATCATGTACTTGAAGAAACAATCATGTAGACCTACCGTGAAGGCCTTGAGGGCGGTCTTATCATCTGCCTCAGCACAGCGAGAATACTCATGGCTGAAGCGATTGGCATACTCTCGTAGTGACTCGTCCGGCTTCTGGCAAATAGTGTACAAGTCATCTATAGAATGCAAGCGATCGGTCTGGAAGATGTGTTGAGAAACAAACAATTTCCTCAGTTCCTCAAATGAGTCTACTGTCTCAAGTGGAAGACGGCAATACCAGTTTAAAGCTCCACCAGAAAAGGTAGAGGGGAAGAAAAGACATCGCCCTTTGTCGGTGTGCATCCAATATGCCATGGTGGACTCAAAGAGGTTAAGGTGTTCAATTGGGTCCTCCCTTCCAGTATATAGTTGTAAACCAAGCTTTTGTTTTGTCTTTGCTTGAAGGGGCGTGTCGAGGATCTCTCTTGTGAGAGGGCTAGACCTGGGTTGGTTCCAGTCAGGTATCTCGGCCTGACGTTCGGCCTTCAACTTGTTTACTTTTTCAATGAGCTATAGGACAAGGGGGTCCTGAGTGGAGCCATGTACCACTGGAATTTTCTTTCGTAAGTCTCCATCTCCTCTTGGAAGTATGAAAGTTTGAGCAATGGCGTGTGGTTTTTTCTTGAACTCGTCGTACTGACTTTTAAGGTGAGTCTATCGAAATACCTCAGAGTCCCCTGTACCTTCATGTTCCTCTGGGACCTGTTATTCCTTCCTTAGATTGGTAGCGGGCCTGGGTCATGGGAAGGGACCGAGTCTTTCAGAAACCCTTAGGTCATTGATCTTCAAGCATATATGGAGGGGATTCTCTCGACGTTGCTTTAGGAAGTCTCGGCAGTCACGATAAACAGTTTTCGATCCTTCCAACCCTTCTACAATGAGGTGTCTTCCTCCACTTCTCCTGCTTCGGGTTGAAGCATCTGGGTTGAGAAAAGTCTCATGTTGATCAATGTTTTGATGATTAGCTCCCTCCTCATCAGGGATACCCATGTCAAATGGAGGTGCCTTCCGTGTTGGGGGGTACCCAGATGATGGTTGATGTCCATAGGGGCAACAAGCTTGCGTGTTTGAGTACGCCTAGTTTCGTGGAGCGTCTCAAAGAGCTTCTCATACTGCTCTTAGAAGACCTCATTCTTCATTGCTATCTTGTTGTTTTGAGCTCTCATCGACTTTAGCTTGAAGAGGAACCATTTTTCCTTCATTCTTTCGTTGCTTCGCACTAGGTGCAAGAGGGGTGTCATTCTGTGTGATGTGGCTTCCTTCACTCCCCATGTTGGAGATGGATGCTTGGTCAAAAGAGAGTGTACGAATGGTGGAAACCAACTTGGCAAAGCTAAAGAAAGTGGGAATAAGTGTCGTTCCCACAGACGGCGCCAAATGTTGATGCACAAAATCAGTGAGGACTTTGGTACAACAAAAAATGTTAAGTTTGTGACATTCACTAGATTGCTCCGGTCACTAGTGTGAATAAGTATGTAAATGGATATGGACAGGGAAGCAAACACAAGATGTACATGGTTCACCCAGATTGGCTGCGTCCACGGAGTAGAGGAGTTCTTATTAATTGTGAAGGGTTTACACAAGTACATAGGTTCAAGCTCTCCTTTAGTGAGTACTAGTGAATGATTTAGTACAAATGACATTCGGAAATATTGTGAGAGAATGATCTCTATTTATAGAAGAGAGTTTCAAGTTTCATTCTGACATTGTCACGTGTCGTGTTGTGATTGACTTCTGATGTTAACACGTGTCGCGCTATGATTGGCTTCTGATGTCGACACGTGTCGCGCTGTGATTGGCCTCCTGGTTGGAGGGAAACTCTTCTGGGTCCTTGACGGTATAACGTTGACTGATACTCAGTAGTTTTGGGATTGGTCAAGTATGGTACAAACAAGGTCCTTAATAAAAAGACAGTTGGTGTATAAGAGAGAGAAAACAAGAGAATGAGAACTCAGCCAAGGAAGAAAATGATTGGAACAAATAGGCTTCTAGCAGCCAAATGTGTAAAGAATAATGTTTTGGGAAGGAGTTAGAAGCAGCCATCCAAATAGCTGAATGTATATATGACCTGGATAGGCCAGAGGATTTGCCCAAAAGTCCAGAGTTAGTTGAATTTTTGCGTGTAGAGCCTGATAAACCGCCCCAGAAGTACAAGACCCCTTGGAGACCATTGATTTGGGAACTAAGGAAGATCCGAGAGCTATACAGATCAGTTTGTTGGAAATCGAAGTTCGGGTAAGGATTGTCAACCTTCTACATAAATATAAAAACTATTTTGCTTGGCACTACATCGAAATGCCAGGTTTAGATTCAACCTTAGTAGAACACATGATGCCTATTAAGGAGGGGTTTAAACCTGTCAAGCAGGCACCACGAATGATGTAAAAAGAGATCGAAGAAAAGGTCAAAGAAGAGATCGAAAGGCTGATGAAGGTTGGATTTATTAGGCCTGCCAAATATGTCGAGTGGTTGGCCAACATTGTACCTATATTAAAAGCTATAATTAATGCAGTTAGATGTTGTGTTGACTATAGAAACATTAATGAAGCCATGCCTAAAGATGAATACCGCATGCCTATGGCTGACCTATCCATAGATGCAGTTGCCAAGCACAAAGTTCTATCTTTCATGGAAGGGAATGCTATATACAATTAGATAAAAATGGCTAAAGAAGATTTACATAAAACAGCTTTTAGGTGCCCGGGTTATGTCAGAGCATATGAGTACTTGGTAAGGTCATTCGAGCTCAAAAATGTCAGTGCAACCTATCAAATAGCAATGAAAACCATTTTTCATGACTTAATTGGCCATAGCATGGAGGTATATATTGATGACATCATGCTGAAATCTAAGACTGAAGAGCAGCATCTAATAGACCTCAGACAAGTCTTAACAAGAATGAGGATCCATAAGTTAAAAATGAATCCAAAGAAGAGTGCTTTTGGGGTAAGATCGGGTAGCTTTTGGATTCCTTGTTCATCAAAGAGGGGTAGAAGTCGACAAGAACAAAGCTCGAACAATAATGGAATCACCTTCTCCCACTAATAAAGTACAATTGCAAAGGCTGCTTGGAAAAATCAATTTCTTAAGGAGATTTATTGCTAACTTGGGGGGCAAGATTTAGCCGCTAACTCCTCCTCTAAGGTTGAAAGATAAAGAAGAGTTTGAATGGGGTCCACCATACCAAGAAGCCTTCAACAGCATAAAGACTTACTTGGCCTTTCCACTAGTGCTCATGCCACCTCAGAAAGGGAAGCCTTTAAAGCTTTATATTTTTGCCTCTTAGAAATCAATTGGAAGCTTGCTGGCCCAAAATAATGAAGGCGGGAAGGAACAAGCCATATACTACCTCAGTAGAATCCTTACTGAGGTAGAGACAAGATATACTCCAGTGGAAAAATTATGTTTAGCTCTGTACGTTATTGCCTACAATCTAAGAAATTACATGTTGCCTTGCCACATCCACATTATTGCCAAGACTGACATGATCAAATATATACTGTCAAAACCAATGTTGACAGGGAGAATTGGAAAGTGGATTCTAGTACTGTCAGAGTTTAGCTTTCAATATGTACCACAAAGGGCAATAAAGGGGCAAGCAATAGCGGATTTCTTAGTCGAGCATCAAGAGGCAGAAGATGAGATTATCAACATCCCTGGAACTTTAGAGGTGGCTAACCTTTGGATCCCACCAAGCAAGGCCCTTTCGAGCAAGGAAGAATGGGCTCAGCGGAAAGTAAAGAGGATATCCAGCCTGTAGATCACTCTATGGAGGTTGTATTTTGATGGATCTTGTACCCAAAATGCTGCTAAAGCTGGGATGGTTATTATTGATCCTAACGAGGTTCAACACTATTAACCATTCTTCCTAGATTATCAGGAGACTACCAACAATCGGGCAGAGTATGAGGCATTGATAATTGTCTTGGAAATCCTAATAGAGTTGGGGGCAACTGAAGTTGAGGTGTTTGGTGATTCAGAATTGGTGATTAATCAGTTAAATGGAGAATACAAGTGCAGACATATCACCATAACTGGGTATTACTTAGCGGCCACTCAATTGTTAAGTTATTGGGGCACTGAAATATCAGTCAGCTACATCCCTAGAGAATCATATGCAATTGCCAATGAAATGGCACAATTAGCTTCTGGAGCACATGTCCAAGCAAGGAAGTTTGAAGGGGATATAGAAGTTCAAAAAAGAAATCCTCATTCTATCTTTGAAAGAGGATTCAGCCTAGATATAATGACTGACGAAATGGAGATGAAAGATTGGAGGACACCTATTGTTTAGTATTTGAAAGATCCATCCTTCCCCACACATAAGAAAAATAAAAAACAAACAACTAAATATGTCATGTGGGATAAATCTATGGTAAGGAAGACTCCAGATGGATTACTGCTGAAGTGCTTAGGCCAAGAAGAATCAATTAGGGTAATGGCTGAAGAAGTACATGAAGGAATTTATGAAGCACACCAGGCTGGAACTAAGATGAGATGGTTGCTTAGAAGATATGGCTATTTCTGGCCTGAGATGGAGAAAGACTGCAAAGCTTACGGTCGAGGGTGTGAAGAATGCCAAAGACATGGACCATGCCAACATGTGCCCTCAATACCCTTGAACCCCGTAGTCAAATTGTGGCCCTTTAGAGGATGGGCAATGGATTTCATCGGGCTAATTTACCCAGCCTCTAGCAAATGACACATGTTCATAATTGTGGCAACATATTATTTCACCAAATAGGTAGAAGCCTCAGCTGTGAAGACTATCACTTCAACTGCAATCAAGAAGTTCAGTGAAACCAAGATCTTACACAGATTTGGAGTGCCCGAGACAATTGTCACAGACCGCGAGCCATCTTTTATTTCAAAAAAAGTAGAGGAGTTTGCAAGTAAGTTCAAAATAAAGATGGTTAGTCTAGTCCTTACTACCCCCAGTCAAATGGCCAAGCAGAAGCTAGTAACAAGGTCCTGGTGAACATTATCAAAAGAATGGTGGCCAAAAGTCCAAAAAGATGGCATAAGAAGTTAGGAGATACTTTACGGGCTTATAGAACTTCCATGAGAGCAGCGATTGGAACTACTCATTCTGCTCTAACCTTTGGGCAAAATGATGTACTCCCCATGGAGATCAATGTGAGTTCTATTAGGATTCAGAACTAGTTCGGGCTACACAGTGAAGAATATATTCAGGTTATGTGTCAAGGAGTTGAAGATTTAGAGATAGCTCGAATTGAAGCTCTGGACAAAATTCAAGAGGGGAAAAGAGCCGTTGTCCGTGCATATAGCAAGAAGGTAAAATTAAAGACCTTCAAGAAAAGAGAATTGGTTTGGAAAGCAATTTTGCCTTTGGGAGTTCAAGTTAGAGGCTTTGGGAAATGGAGCCTGACTTAGGAAGGTCATTTCATTGTTAACCAAGTACTGGACAAGGGTGGATATTACTTAGTAGATGTGGAGGGAGACTTACAGAAATATCCAATCAACGCTAAGTTCTTAAAAAAAATATCACCAGACCTTGTGGGATGTTAGGGATTGCTACGTAGAAGAAGTATGAGTTTTGCATGAAATCTAAAGTCAGTTTTATGCTCATCATATTTGGGTCTCAAGAAAAGAATGCAAGCCAAAGTGAATTGAAGAAGTCATTTTCATTTCAGTAAATGTTGAAAATTACATCAGAATTAACTTAATAGTTTTACATTCTTGACTAAGGCCGCTATCCTAGAATGATGGGTCTACATTTCACCCGACTCCTCCTAAGCAATGTTACTATTAGCTAAATATGTTCTAGCATATCCAACTTCCATTTTCCATCTTGACTTCTTCAAATCTTCGGAGTCGTCGTCCATAAACTTGACCGAGGTTTTTGGCTAACAAAGTCATGGTAGTTGATCCCAAAGCATACACATATGATGATGAAGTGATCAAGAAAGCAGAAGATATAGGGAAGTCTGGGCTTGTGGATATAAGCACGAGTGATATCTACTGGTGTGATTAAAACTGCTCGGCTACTCATCAATGCACTCCTCAATGCCATAGAAGTCCTGAAACAGAAGCTAGATGCAGTACGCTTTTCTGAGGATACTGTGGAAGCCAATGACCAGTCATGGGTAACATCTACGACCCTGCCCAATGGCCTTAGGCCCAAGTAATGCACTCCTCCCTTCTCAAGGAAAAGTTCAGTGTGTAAACCAGTCCGAAGGCGATGAAGACCATTGAGCAAGCAACACATGGTGGAGATTCCCTCAATAGTTTCACAGGGAGATTAAGCAGGAATAGTTTTTGGCGCCATCTAAGAGAATTCGAAGAAGGAGTAAAAGAATAAGAGAGTAAGGGCTGGTTTGGTATTGCTGTGCTTTGAAAAAAAAGCTGCTGTAAGAATAACCGGCTGTGCTGTGAGAATAAGCGGCTATGAAATAAATCAGCAGAGTGTTTGGTAAAATTTTTTGTAAAAGTGCTTTTGGAAAAAAAAAGCAGTTTGATAGTGGGTCTTTTCATTAAAGGAGCATTGTAGCTCCGTGTGCTTTGAAAAAAAACCAGTTTTCCAAAGCTGCAAATAGCAGCTTCAGCTTTTTCCTTTGATTTCAACTTATTCTCACAGCAGCTTCCAAAATAAGCTTTTTTTTTTCAGTTTACCAAACACCTAAAACTCTCACAACTTTTTTTCATGGGTGCTTTTTTTTTTAAGCACCTCACTTCCAAACCACTCCTAAAGGAAAGGAAAATTTCTGGAAATTAAGAAGGCTTAGTAAGTTTTGAGAAGTTGGAAGATTCGAAGTGGCTAAGGTATTTAGCCAAGAGAGGGGGTTTATATAAATGGTTAATTGACGGTTAGAATTCATAGGGTAGTGTAAAGGTTTAGCTAATAAATGGTTGTTTAAAGTGGTGCAAGTCCCGAGTGAGGGCGTGCGACGACTATTTAATCATTATCAGCGTCTTGGGTCGTAGACTCAACAATGATTAAAGGGGCCATTGTTTGGGTTAATATTTGAACTTTGGATGTAAAGGAAGGAAAGCCCAAAAGAACTAAAGTAAGGAGACTTACCCGAAACCCAGCACCAAGCCCAGCCATTAATCTCAAGACAATATGATGGCTCATCATTAATGCAAAGGCTATGTGCTTACATGGGAAGTGACAACCGATGGAAATCAACTTACTCTCAGCCCAAAAACACTTTCTAGATGACTCACTGAAGTGCTTTCGGGCAAAGCCTGCAACAGCCAGGATGAAATGTCTATAAAAGGGAAGACAATGCCCATAGACAAGGACACTGAACCAATCAAACGAACAAGAATACAAACTCTGCTCTCAAGCTAGTTCGTACCTCTCAAGCTCTTTTTAGCCAATAGTTCCCTTAGAAAGACATCTTTTGTCCAGTGTAAAAGTTATGCTACCTTTTCTAGATGTTGTAGTATCGATCCCCTTGTGTAAACTTGTTTACCATCCATCCTTCTTTAACACACCACTCTCTATAACCACAAAGAGAAGAGATTGCAAGATATTCAACCTTGCCCGACAAGGTGAAATCTTGCTCGATTCTCTTTGTCTTGTCTTTCAATTGGTAGATATGGTATTATGATGTACTCTTCAGTGTATATTCAAGTTATTTCCAGTCATTTGATGATCAAAAGTTCCATTGGTTCTCAGATCCAGTTCACTTAGTGGTTTTTACAATCATGAAAAACTAAATGGGGATTAAACCAATGACTTAGTCAGATCTGGACTTCCACCCTTTTAAGCATACAAGATAATGAACTAAAAGTCCTTGATCTCAAGGCACAAAAAAGAACTTAATGTAGACTTAACCCATCAACGACAATCATTTAATAACAAGAAGTAAGAATAACTTGGGGCGTAAGTAATCGACTTAAACACACTTGTTCTACATCTGCCATACTAAGATGGCAGTGGCACGCCTTAGTACTTAGTTAGTTTTGATTGCAAACTCCAAGGCCTACACCTAAGGCCCTATAAAGGCACGTTTCAGAACTAACTATGTCCTTCTCTTGCAGCCTCTCGACAAGAAAGTGCCCAACAACCAACCAAAGTGCCAACTCCTCGGGGAGTTGTGTGCTTGAGCCAATGACTCTCTCTAGCGAAGTTCCTACTCGAACATCAGGCTACATGAAGTTTTCCATCTACATGTAACAATAAAACTCCGTCCCGTGGAGAAACCACTTAATTCGCCAACCTTGATAAAATTGGAAGAATCCGAAGCATGCCCATCTAAGTTCCTAAAGAAAAAAAAAGCATTAAATTTTGAAGTATTGTAGAGTTTTCTTTTTGAAACTTTGACACACAGAGCCTTCTTCTTCTGGAAATTATCAAAACTAGTCAAATTGTGGGAATTCCTATCATTATAACGATATACCAGACTAAAGAAATATTATCGTACGCCTCTTTCACTTTTTCAATGGAGCTGTACACCTCTTTCACTTCTTCAATGGAGCTACAGCTCCTTATACCAAGAACTGCAACAATTCAATCAACAAAGAAATCGTTTAAAATCCATCGTTGGGAAAATTACAAGTAAATTTAATATTCTTCTAAGAAGCACGTAGACAATTAGGCTTAAGCACGAGTATCTTGCTTTCTTTAAGGAAGTTCAAGCCCACTGTAGTTTGACAAAAGTTCATGAACCGATGCAATAGTATATCTCTTGACTTGTCCCCTCCAAGATGCAATAATCCAACTAAATTGTCTTTGTCTCAAATCTTTCTGCACAAAAAGAGAAGAGTCCAAAGCTCCACCACAAGAACACTTTTTTTTGGCCAATATAAGTAAAAGATAGAAAGTATGAGGAATAAAGATTGTAGTTATTAGGAAATTGGTAGTGAGATCATAAATAAAAAGATAATGGGAAAAATGCTAATAATTATGTTATTATCAGCCTTAGTGAATGGGTAATAAACACAAATTAACAAAGAAAAAAGGTTACAAGAGTTACACATAACCACTAATTTTCCCACTAATTACCACAAATAATGACAAATAAACTTACTTCGTGTTTTGGGTTTAGGTAATTCCCTAGACCTTAATTCATGTTTTGGGTTGGTTTTGGAGTGTGAAATCGTTGAAATCAAGCTCGGGGAAGCCTTGACAACATTATGGGTTATTCTCTATAGTTTCTGACAAGGCTCGGGCAACAATGTTCAGTGACAGCCACCAATAACTTTGACGCAGCAACTGAAATTCCGTTAACTTTGATGAAATATGGACGAAAAAGGTATATTCCATTACCTCACTTAAAACCTCACAACACCAGCGCGTGGCTCCACTTCGGTGAGTATGGTGTCTACTAATCGAATTGTGATGGCGAGTACGACAGCGCGTTCACCAGTGATGACATCCCATGGCAACACGTGACACCACCACAGCGGTACATGGAGGTGCGTGGCCAGAGCACGGCAGCTCGTGAAGGACCCGAGACCTACCCTTAGTGTTTTTTTTGTGATCTGAATCACGCGGTGCCCTCCATGCAAATTCAATATCTAAATGGTAGTTTTGGGCAATGTTCCATAAAATATCGATTTAAGCTTAACTTAGCTTATTATGATTTTGACAGGCGTATTAAAGGATCGAAAGGATTTAGGCAAGGAGCCTATTGACAAGAGATGCTCTGCTTACCTGTGAGTGGACCCCTTTGAAAAACTAAGAGATATATATGTTTTATATGCAAATGCATATTACTATGTTGGTCTTTGATGATATATGGTGATATTTGATGATATCTTGAAATCATTGGTGACTTATTTTCACACAGTCTCTCATATATGTTATATAGCAATCTTCGGCCGTAGATTATTTGCAGGTGATATTTTATCCTATTAGACTGATGAGTCGATATTGTACTATATATTGTACCCTAATCTTAGTATTAATTTATTGGTTATTTTGTGTGAATGTTGATACTTTGAATTATATTTCCAATATAAGACATTCGACTTCCTCTTGAGAAAAAGTAGTTAAAGGGACGAATTTTGGAGTGATTTCAATTGGAGGATGTTCATGAGTCTCTCAACTTATTTTTATCAAAGTTTCATATTTTTCTACTAAGCGGTTTATTTATGCGATGAAATAAAGAAGCAGCGTGCAGTGTTGTCAAATTGACGTTTTGGGCTTATTTGGACTTTTCGGCGTCCAACATGATGTCTTTTGTGTTTGAGACCTTCTGCAATTATGTTTGGGATATCTCAAGCTTTAATTCTAGCCTTTTTGGGCCTGTTGTGGAGTCCTAAAGATCTAGAAACGTGGGATTCTTTATGGCTGGGCAGTTTTCCCAAAGTTAGAATAGGAATGTATTTCCTAAATTATCTTATTCAATTATGTTTTCTAGTTTTATTCTAAGACCTTTTCTAGGTAGGATTTTATTTTGTAGTAGTATAAATAGGCTAGTTAGCCATTAGGGTTGAGTACGCACTTCTTTGGAGAACTCAGTTTAGAGAGCATTTGATGATTCAAGTTTATTTTCAAAGTGTTTTCTATCTTTATTTTTAATAATATTTTGTTTTATGATTGTTCGTAACTAATTTCCGTTTGCTAAGGTGAGGCCACGAGCCTCAGCAAGAATATCTATTTTGTTTTCAATTTACTTATGATATTACGAATGCAGGTTTTGAATTATTAATCATCGTATTTGAAACTGTCTAATTGTCTTCATGATTGGCCACTATTAGGATATTTAGAAAAGTAATTTGATGCAATTTTGACAGAGGACTATACCTGAAATTTACTAAGGCTTCTTGTGGTTAATAAATGTAACTTTACTTAGGATGGACACCACATCCTAAGGGTTGCATGGTTTTTCAAAAGGTTTGCACAAAACTTGATGAGTCTTGCATGTTCACATTCAATCTGGACACTACGGATGAGTTGCACGTTAGATATACGTTCTACGTTGCAAGTTCCAAGTAGGACATATATTAGGAAAATCGAACCTTCCAAATATGCATGTGTAAGCCATAAGTAATTGGAAGAACTACGTATGATTGTTTTTAATTAAATTCACTTTTAATATTTTAAGTCATAAAATCACATTTTTTTTTCAAACTTTGTTTTCAAATAATTAATTAAAATTTGGTTCTAACATACGTTATTCATTCAATCCCTATGGAGGATGACCTTGGTAAAGCCGACTATACTACAATTATCTTGTACTCTTGCAAGTATTTTAAGTGTTTTTATCCCTACTTTTGCAGGTGGTAAAATCCTATCATAAACGCTAGGATTATTGATTATTACTGGTAGTGAGTTTAGCTAGTTGATGCCAGCAAACCCTGGGTGCTATATTTATGCTAGTGGACTGACACACCCCAATCCTCATATCCCCAAATATCAGGATAGGCATGTGCTAGCCGACACCCGAGGGTGACGAAGCCACTTTAAACATGCATGCAAATAAAATATGTAATTAGAAAGAAATATACCAATGCAGAAATGTGTTCAGAGCATACAACTAATTAAGAATAATGTGAAAAGATGATTATAAAAGGTATGAATAAAGGAATGGGTACCACATAGGGAAGACTTGAAGGTACCTAAGCGGAAGTGTCCTGAGACCGGGATCGTGTGTCTCGACTTTAACTCCTACGGAGGCACAAAACAAAAGAGTGAGTGGACCAAAATTTATAATAATAATACTAATAATAAGAAAATCATTTTCTTTCTGAACATACTAACCCCCTGTTTTGAAAACACACACACACACACACACACATATATATATAATACTACATAGTAGTTTTCCAAAAAATCTACATGCCATGAAAACGTTCATAAAATTAGTACGTATAAAACCGTACTCATAAATGAATATAGATGCCCGAAGGCAAATCCGTAAAACCTCTGTAAATCGCATCAATGATGTACTCTCTAAGGGTATCATAGTCGTCTAAAGGCAGTATATGTCCCTCACCTGAAGGTGAAGCTATACGTCACTGGGTTACGCCAGTGAAGAAACATGGTAGGCTCTATCATCTGAAGGTGAAGCTGTACAACTCTGGGTTACGCTAGAGAAGAAACATATAACATCACACATCGACACTAGCCATGGCTAGTGAAGCTATCTGACACTGGTTTTGCTAGTGAAGCTGGGGGTATGATATAAATATCTCACTCCTCATTTGCCAGTGAAGCTGTCCATCACCCGAAGGTGAAGCTGTACGACTTTGGGTTATGCCGGAGAAGAAATATATACATAGATATTCTCAATTGTGTCCTATGGCCATAGACGTCTACATACTTGTGTTGTGTGGATGTGTTGTATGATAACCCACTACATAAGCACCGAAAACATACCTCAAAACTCATATCAAATCCAAAACTCAAAAGCTCAAAGCATCATTTCATAAATCCAAGATAGATCATATTCATAAATCCATAAAATAAATCATATTTGAAATCCATAAAATCTCATATATGAAAATCCAAAGAATTCATAACCTTTTTGTAAAAACGTAAATTCGATAAATCATAAATAATGTAAAACGTAAAATCAAGAAATCATGCTTTTCGTGAATGCAATCCTAATATTTTATAAAAATATGCAAGTTAAGAAGGGGTCCACTCACAGGTATTTCATTGCCCGAGAGCCGCTCGAACTAGCGAGGATGGTGTCACTTCCCACCGATGCACCTATTAAAGGCCGTGACATGACCGGAGTTGGCCGGAACACCGCTCGAAAATTGTCGGATTTCTCACAGGAAACCATGTCGGAAAAGGAAATAACTCGTCAGAGAATCCTTTGAACAGTGGCAGTGCCATTGTGAAGAGAGAGAGAAACCATGCTGAGCTTGAGGTTCGTGAGTCCCACTTTAATAGATGGGGAAGGTTCGTAAAGGTGGTGGTGGTGGTTGGTTTGTGGTCTTGCCAAAGTAGGTGGCTTGGGGAGGAGGAAGTGCAGAGGTGAAAGGGTGAAAGTTTCCTGGGGGAAAAGGAGAGAGAAGAGAAGGAAAAAGAGAGAGAGAGTTCTAGAGAGAAAGCGAACTCGAGGAGAACAGCCCAGAAGACCAATTTTACCATGTGTCACCACCCCAGTGGTCTATGATGGAGAAATAACCCAAATTGTAAAATAACCAAAATACCCTTATCGTTCCAAGTCTCGTAAAATCTTCGTCTTAGCTCCAAATTCAATTCAACTCGTGCCCACACGTTCGTAGCGACAAGTCCTACAAATATATGCCAAGGGAGTGGGTTTTACATGACACGACAAATATATGCCCACACGGGTCGTTACAATCTACCCCCTTTAAGAAAATTTCATCCCAAAATTTAAAATAACTTGCTATAAGTAAAATACTTGAAAATAAGGAGAAAATATGTATATATATATATGTACACACACACACACAAGGAAGAAATCCAATTAGAATGGCTGCATAAAAGAGAATGTTTTCGTCGCGATCAGATTGCAATGATTCCTCTTTCATGCCTCCAAGCTCATACCTTCTTCCTTCTTCAATATAATAGTATAGTATAATACTCATATAAAAATAAAAAGTTAAAAATACATATTATTATGTAATAACTTAAGGTCAAAATATATGCGTATAATAAGATAATGTCAAAAATAGATATATATATATATACACACACACACACATTTAAGGGAATGGATTCCTATTTTCCAAAAAAATTGGGGACACCCGCTTAACCGTTAAATTTGGCTTTAATGAAATTCTGTGGTTAAGAGTTTGTGGCCTGTGATTTAATCTCAACCACAGATTTTCATTAAAACCAAATCTAATGGTCAAGAGGATATCCCTATTTTTTTTTTTAATGGGATCTCTTCCCGGGTCTGTATATATATTAACGTGCAATTCAAATACTTGTATTAAGTTTAAAATCGAAAGTGGCCCGGGATTGATCGCGGTCGATGAACTTGATAGCCACGATGGCAGAGTTCATAGGGAAGCAGATGGCCTTGGAGACAATAGCGCTGACACCGGATCCCATTTCGTCGAGGATTTGGTAAGAGGCGGGGTCCAACGGGAATTGGACCTTTTTGGGAAGTGGGTTTTCTTGGTGGGAAGAGAAAGAAGTTGTCATTGGATAAGAAAAAGATGAAATCTTAATATATCGAAATGGGTTTTTGGGATTTCTGGGAAGTGATTTTTGATGGAGAGGATGAGTGGGTTGTGAGGGTGAAGAAAAAGTAGGGTTTAAGCAGCAATCTTGTGAAAGGTTGATGGTGAGGGTGGCTTTGGGACGATGCATATGAATGCCTACTGCTCTCTGTTTTCTGGGGCTTTCCTATTCCAGTTGGGGTGGCATTATATATTTTGTTGTTTAAACAAAATCTTGATTATATTTTGAGGGGTCTTTTGGGAATTAGGATTGGGTGAAATAAAAGTTGGTTTGAGATAATACAGTTGGTCTGTTTAGTTGTCAAGGCATCAAGAGTGGAGTCTTAGGGTCATTGGGCGGTGTACCACCTTCTTGCACCCATGTGTGATTCTATTTTCACTAGTCAATAAACGAATTTTTGGAGCTGGTGAAACAAAAAAAAACTACTAGACGAATGGCTAATTGGTAAAAAGAAATACGGAAATATTGCTACGAATTGAACTTCAACAGAACATACACCAGTCGATTATGAAGTCGGTGATTAAAGCTTGAAACACGTAATCTTCCCTTGCTATTTAGGTTTCAACTCCTTTAAGAAACAAGCCGAGCTTGACCTTAGACATGCTCAACTCATAAAGCATGTGAGTGGCCCTTTAAAAAGAAGTTTGAAGAACATGTTATACAAGCGGACCATCTCATTGTTGTAAAGTGACTTGTACAGTTGTACTGAGTTTGAATTTCATTTTTACCTCGTTTGAGCTCAGCTCAAAAAATAAATGAGCCAAACCAAGTTAACCTATTATGAACTTTTAACAAACCTAACTTAAACATGATGATACTCGCAACATTTATACCCTTAGTCAAACTTACACACTCTATTTAGCTTCTCACACACTCTTTATTTTTTTGTCGTTAGATTAAATAAATCAACTAGAAGAGAGAGATATGATTAAACATGAGAGTAAGAGAAGCTAAAAAAGATGTGTGTTTATTATTTTCCTAAATTTATTTGACCATTAAGTTGATTTGGAAACATATCCTATATATTATTGATTAAATGAAAGGGCGATTTGGAAAAAGGACCTCCAGAACTCATGTGGACTTGGACTATGGAGATACATGTTCTCACCTATTAATGTTGCTGCCAAAACTTATTGGGCTTAGTTTATGGTAACTTTGCTCTGATCACTAGTCAAAGACAATTTGATGGCGTTTCTTTGTTCGAAATTATGGCTCTATTCATGCATTCCTATTACTTTGGGGGCTGAAGTAGAACTCTTAGCCAAGAGAAAAAACAGAGTATATCTTTTAGACACCCCTACATTTACAATATCCCAATGATTAAAAAGGAACAAAAGCAAAGAGTGGAACAATAAAAACATTTAGGAATCATAGTATTAAATCAGAAAAATGTAGACACATATATAGGGCATGGCCTTGCTACATGAAAATAATAGAACCAAAAAAATAGACAATGAGGGAAAATAAGGCAGATATTAGGGTAACAGATAGTGGAATACTTCCTTTGTCTTTCCTTATTAGCATTCCTTCAATAATAGGGTAGTTAATTACTATGACATAAAAGGCTATGAAGATTTGTATGAACATCTTGTCCAACTCCCCCACAAAGATCCCTCTAGCAATCCCCACAGCAAACGAAGCCATGTTCAAGATGACTAGGGCAACCATTGGAGCAAGAAATTGTAGTGATGTTTGGAAATCAAATACTCCCATATTGTAAAGCTTGAGTTGTTCAACGTCGTCGACTTTATTTGTTGGGAGAAAACTAGCTTCTCTCATACCAAGTTTCTTCATGAAAGCATCCACACTACCATATAAGTGAGATGTGACTGACTTCATCATCCATATTCTCTGCTCATTTACCCAATGTTGAAATGTTGATCCTGTTGCGAGCACCTCGTATAAATGTTTAGAGAGTGATGAAAGGAATACGAACGAAAATACGATAAAATACGTATTTGAGACCTGCAAAGAACAAGAACATGATCGGCATGTTAGAATATAGGAATCATACTCCAAGGTGTGAATTACCTATAAGCACTCTAAAAAGGGTAATGCTTTCTTATGTACTTACATTTGTATACAAGTACTTATATCGACAGACTGTGAAATTGAATTTTGAACCATAAATTTTGTCCATAATCAACCACAATATAAATGGTTTAGATTCATAATAATGGAAGTGAACATTCCCCTTGTTGCTATAAAAATTCTTAATCATATTTAAATATATATAGTTATAATGAGAGGAAAACAAAATTTAATTACCTCGGGGTACAAAGGAATGCCATTGAGTAGACACACTTGAGGAATGATAGCAAAGCACCAGAGTGTCAAGAAATAGAAAATGGGGAAGAGAGCAATTTCTGCATAACACATGCTTTGAAGGAAAGTGTGGGTTTTGAAAGGGCCATAAATAAGAGGACTGAACTTGGAGATAGCAACATCAACTAAGCCAGAGGACCATCTTGTCCCTTGGACCAAAAACTCATCCAAATTGGTGGTGCCATTACCCAAGAATTGTGGCCTTTTTGGATCAAAAAACACTGAAATCCAACCTTTGCAATGCAAATGAAACCCTGTGAAGTAATCTTCCACCACTGAACCGTATAAGAAACCAACCTGCATGCCACAAATAAGAGTAAGATATCACCATTAGCATTAGAGGAATGCTAGGCTCAGTCACCTCCTGTGCAAGGTTTTTATGATCTGTTAATACATTGTACGACCGACATCTATCAACTACTCACAATTGACGCTTACCATAATTATTTTAATAAATTTATCTTTCAATTTGGGAGTGAAATATAAGATTCCAATGGTTTGATTGTACTTGCCTCTTCACCCCATTTGGTGCCATCTTCATAGGCACAAGAGGCTAGTAGTGGGCTTTCATTTGGATGTGCATTATTTCTCTGGATGAACATATGGTCAGGCTTCTTGATTTGGCGGAGGGATTTGATGAACTGATTGGATGGACCAAAATATTGTCTAAGTTTCATTGCATCCCCATCTGAAGGCATATTATGATATACAACAGAGAAAAATGTCCACGAATTAATTAACACGTATATCTATAGTCGATCGATACATCATCCAACAGGTATTGCAGAAAATTTGGTCAATTAAAAAGTATATATATGTAATTGACAAGTTCATAAATTTGATATATATGATATGCTTATTATATATTAAATCTAATTAAGGTCTTTTAATCAAGACAATTTATATACTGACCTTCACTAATGGAACTTCCACATAACGACACCCTCTTGATGTAGTAGCCAGTACCACACACACAGGGCCCTCCAAGCCCATCATAACCTTGCCATAGCAACTATATATATACAAGTAATCAAGACCAACTAGTCAAAGATTATTCTATGATGTAAATAATACATTTACGTATCAATTAATTAATGTAAAGTTTGTCTTTGAGTTCTTACATACCGTAAATATTGATCTCAACTGACTGTCATAGATATCGTTGGTACTGATGTTGTGAAATTTATGAGGGAATTGAACAAATGCTAGAGAGGGTGATATCTTGGGGTCAAGATGGAAGCACATTGCTTGCCGAGCTGAACTTGCATCATTGCAGTACATGTCACAATCTAACCCTAATACGTAAGGTGAATTGCTTATAACTCCCGACACACGTAGCTGATCAAAAAACCGTTAACGTTCACTTGTCAAATCATGTAGTAGATAAGTATAATTTAATTAAACTGTCAATTTGAATCATTGAAACGAACTATTATTTTTTAACACACGACAATCAATTGACAACTTACATAAGTAACTATATAGGGTAAAGAGAGAGAGATGCATGCATACAAGAACATTGAGCGCTCCAGCCTTGAAATGATGGGGATGAGAGGGTCTTTTCTCGCGAGAAACATAAACAAGGAGAGGCATATTTTTTGCTTCATTTGTTTGAATTGCATCATCACCTTCACTGGACGTTTCTTGTATTACCTGCCAAAATTCAAGATATGGTTCTAGGATTATTTTGTATTATATAATTAGAGATTTGTCTTTCCTTGCAAGAGTGTTTTTTTTTTTTTTCTTTCTTTTTTCTTTCGTTTTTCTTTTTTGTTGGATTCTTATAGCAAGCCGGCCTGATGGTGAAAAAATTAATGGTATGAATGGTGTGGAGACCACTTTTTTCCTATTTGTTGGATATATTGGCAAATTAGGAAATAAATGGGAAAGTAGGCATGTGAGTTGTGAGGCAAAGCTTACTCTATCAACGTTGCTAATTACATGTTAATTTGTTATGAGATAATAATTTGACTGTCTCAAATCAGAACATCAATGGGCAGAAGATTGAAATTTAAAATAAATATGATGTTAGATTACATATTGATTATAGTCCCTTGATGTGTTCTTAATTCAAAATAATTAATATGTATTTTATTTAATGTCTCCCATTAAATATTTAAATATATTAATTTACAAATTTTAATTTATTTTTTGACAAAAAAAAAGTTTTTTCAATTTATTAATTTTATTTAACATTCTTCAAACTTGAAAGACTCAATTAAAGTACCTAAATGTAAGTACCGAAATGTATTATATTGAATTAATGTACCTAAATGTTTGCACAAAAATGTATGTACAGAAATGTGCATACCTAAATGTATGCACCGAAATATATTATAATGAATTTAATATACCTAAATGAAGAAAACAAAGTACATCGAAATATATTGTATAACAAAAATTAGTTTATCTAAATGTTTACAACTAAATATATTACGATTAATGAGATGAAAATTATAATGAAATGAAAATTATAATGAAATAAAATTAATACATCAAAATTAGGAAGAAATAGAGAAATAATAAAAACATCAAAATATAATTAATAAATAAGGTGATTAATGTATCAAGGGACTAAAATTAGATTTTGATCTTACTCATAGTTTTAGTTTAAAAGTCATCTTTAACAAGGATTAAAATGAAGTTTTCTATATAATGGGTCCAAATAATTTGTAAAACTAAAGTACTAATCAACAAACAATGTGATAGTAGGGTACAAAATAACAATACCTCAATGACTGCAGAGTGATCTCGACGCATGTTGCTCCTGGCGTCCTCAATCCTTGCATTTTCTGTTACTCTTTTCTTAAACACCTCGTATGCGTTCTGCAATCAAATCCTTACCATCAGCTTTGTTACTGAGAAATATCACACTTATGTATCTTCAAACATGAGGAATTTGTTTTGAGAAATATTAATTGCAAAAAAAAAAAACAAAAAAAAAGGTCATCATGCACTCATTCCATGCTCCTTTTATCATTCTGACCATTTTAAGTATCTTCTCTAGAGTAGTATTATATTTATCATCTATTTGTATCATTTTTCTAATAGTTGTAGGGCACACCAACACATATGTGTCTCATTTCTATTAGAGAGATGGTATAATTGATGATAAAAACAGATGGTAAGAATGACATTTTTGTTATAATTAACCTTAATATGCTCTTTCTCTTGTACGAACTCACTACCCCCGGAATCACCATCCTCATAGCCATCTCCCTCTCCTCCTGCAGAGAAATAAGCCTCAGGAGCCGTACACTTGATCCCATACCTCCTACAAAACGGAAGCCACCACTTTGCAAACCTCCAAGCCTCTCTCATCCCATTCAAAGTCACTGCAGCACAGCCATCATCAGATAGATACACATGAAGCTTCTCTGGTGGATAGTCCATTGCCATGGCTGATAACACCGTGTTCATAACCATCACGGTTGGCTCCTTCTCTGGATCCGCGGTGCAAATTAACACGTCAATTGCCGGAAGTTTGTCATTCTCCGGCAACCTCTCTTGGAACACGGTTCGCGAAACTGTCCGCCAGCGAAATGATTGGCTGAGGAGCCATTCGAAGGCAAGGAGGATTTCTGAGGCAAAGACAAGAAGCCATGGTAGGGTTGTGGCTTTGGTATTGGGGTGTTGGAAGAAGAAAGAGGCTCTATAGTAAAACAAGAACGCTAGAGCGACTGAGTGGACGAGGATATGCGTTCGGTTGATGAAGTTTGAAAGCTTGTGGACATGGCAGAGATGGAGAGGGAACTTAGGATTCTCCATAGCTTCTTATGTGGCAATTATTTGTGTTATAGCACTCAAGCATGACAACAAGCAACACCCTCCACCTCCACTGTCTACTAAATAATTTAATAAAATTAGAAGAAAATTTTAAAAGTTTGTTTCTTTTTCTGGATATAGTAATTAATATGCGTTTTGTGTTTTCTTGGTCAGCACGATGGCCGCCGGTGGATGACTTGTGTGATTAATATAGGAATGAGGACGACTGGTTACTTTAATTATACCTATTAACCTTTGTTTTTAAACGGTTCTAGCAATAGAGTAAAATAATTTAAACATGTGAAGTTCCTGTACAAAACGTAATAAAAATCGACCTTATATGGTTAATTAATGGTAAAACTCCTTAACTACATAAATTAGTGATTCCCTTAACTTGTAGTCGTGTGATATTTTTTTCTTCCTTTTTGTTTCGAAGTACTTGTCATATGTTGAATAATAGTAGTTGACGTCTAAGAATTGGCTACAATATTTGTCATTAAGTAACATGTTCTTGAAACTGGGAGGTGTTAGCTGTTACCAGATTTTTATAAAGAGAAAAGACAAGAAAGATATCTTAAGAGCTTCTATATAGAATTCCTACTCGAATCATACTCTCTAAATCGATTTTGACCAAGACAAATGTAGCGGCTGGCGGTACACATCAGTTCATGTCAAAATTGTACTTGCAACCACGAAGCTTCCTGGCTGCATGCAATTTTGAGTCCTAAGTATCAGATTAGCCTCCTAAAAGAACAAGTTGTGAAATGAGTGGTGCCCAAGACTATCATTTCCCGGAAAACATCTTCATTTTTTTGGCATGTTTGGTTTGGACATGGCAGAGATTAATTTGTGCTGAGCCTACATAAACTTCGTGGAGTCAGAATGGTTTTGTTAGTATCTCAAAATATGACGATAAGGAATAATCTTTCTAGGTCAGGATTAGTTAGCTGGAAGTTTTTCTTGGGTTCATCCCTTTTTATCCAATATTAACATATATTGTTCATGTCATTTAGTACAATGATTTAGTGATATTTCTTTTCACTTATGAGTAGAAAGGTAGGTTTAGCTCTCGCGCAATTTCAATACCATATTATTAAGACAATCCCCTTGTGTAATTTAATTCAATATAAATAATATCATTATATTAAAGGAAAACAAATGAAAATGAGTTAAAAACTTTGAGTTTTAATGATAAGGACAAAATAAAAGGTAAAGTGAATAGTACCAGGATTGACTTTATAGTATAAAAATGTGGTTTTTCGTTAAAGTGAACAGTACCAGATGCTTTTCGTTAAAGTTCCCTATTATTAATCTAACATATATTGTTCCTGAAATTATTCTTTTATGTTCCACAAGATACAGAGAATGCATCAGACTTTTCTGAATAAAATCTTAAGATATATAGCTCTAGCGCAAGTTTAATACCAAATTATTATGACAATTCCCTTGTATAATCTAATTCAATCTTTCATCTTGGTGGAAATAATATCATTATACTAACCTAACATTTATTGTTCCTAAAAGCATTCTTTTATGCTCCAGAAGAGACAGAGATCGCATGGGAGTTTTCTGGAACAAAAAAATCTTAACATATATAGTTTTCTAGGCAATTTTGTGCAGAGATTTATGGGACCACCAGATTCCATGCATCTGGTTGAAACCTTATAGAGGCTTGGTCTAAGAAAATACCACTTTTGCTTGGACCAAATAAGAAAAATACTTTTTTGGAGCAGGTAAAATAAAAAATTGATTCACTTGACGCAGTTATACAGAAATGGTTAGGGGTGGGTTCGGTTCCTTTAGGTTCGGTTTTTGACTGAAACCGGAAACCAAACCGAAATTACTGTTCGGTTCGGTTCGGTTCGGTTTTTCTTCGGTTTTTTTTCGGTTCGGTTTTTTTCGGTTTCGGTTTTTTCGGTTCGGTTTCAGTCCGGTTCGGTTTTTTCCTTTTTTTTATTTTATATATATATATATATATATATATATATATATATATATTTGGTTGGTAAACTAGCCCAAAAGAGGACCTGCCAAACAGCCCAAAAGATCCAACAAACTGTAAAGGCCCAATACATACAACACAACAAAATAAAAACCTAAGCTTTCACTGCAGCACCCGCCGCCGAGCATCCAAAACCCTCGCCACCAACCAACCGACGCCTCACTGATTACAACATCCAGACATGAGCACCTGTTTGAACACAGCCAAACAGACGAGCAACCAACATAGGGCTCCACAAAGACAAATCCAAGAACAACATCGGTCAATTTTCCTTCAAAAATTCACAAACCAACAATCCAAACAAATATCAGCAACTTCAAAAATTCACAACCAAAAATCCAAACAAACATCAACAACATGTTTTTAGATGATCAAAAAACACAAAAACAAAAAGAGAGATTGATTAAACAATTATAAGAAAATCCAAACAATTATATTAAACAA
Organism: Malus domestica; assembly: GCF_042453785.1. NCBI lineage: Eukaryota > Viridiplantae > Streptophyta > Magnoliopsida > Rosales > Rosaceae > Malus > Malus domestica. The sequence goes on along the minus strand of NC_091675.1, from coordinate 52,115,291 downwards.
ACATCAGCATAATTCATTGGGTTTTGCAACTTACTTTCTTTTCGCCATTTTTGATCCCACATATTTTTTTTTTTTTATCCCAAGAAAAATCATATTTTTCACGAGGAAACCACCAAGAAAGGGATTAGATTTTGGGTTTTGCAACTTTCAATCAGCAGTGAGTTTTGGGTTTTGTATGATCCCTTGAATCTGCCCTGTTATGGGTGTTGAATGAGATCCAGGCGGAATGTGGTAAGAAAAAAGTTGTCTTCTTTTGGGCTCTCTGGTCTTGAATATTTACCAGGAAGGATAAAGGCCAGAAGGGTTGGAGGAAAGTTGCGTTTTTGGTACAACTCACAAGAGTGTACAGAGAGTTGGTAATTTGCAGCAAAAAGGAAGGAAAGATTGTTCCTTTTTTGGTGCATTTTCTGGGTTTTTCTCTTTTGGTGGGTGGAAAATGAGATTGCAAGTTGAAGAGTAAAACTAGCAACAAAGAGGTACTTGGAAGTTGGAATGGACTGAGAAGCAACGAGTTGGCTATTCTCAAGTTTACTTGGTATTTGCAACAAAGAGGTACTTGGTATTTGCAGAGGGTAACAATTCCAATTTTCGAACCCAATCATTCAATCACAAAATAAATAGATTTACAAGATTGGGAAGAAATCGATGAAATTGATACAGCTAGAGCAACTTTACGAACCTGAACTTCTTGAATCAGGCATCGCAGCGGTGGGAGAGATAGGTTCTTGACGGTGGGAGAGAGAGAGAGAGGTTGAGAAGTCAGAGAAGATGAAATGGGAATAAATGGGGGACGGCTAGTGTTTGTGTTTAGATATGTTATAAATATAAGGAATTAAAGATCCAGAATCAATATAAATATTTTACTAATACAATTATAGCAAACAAAGCTTGTTGTCAAGTTGGCTGAAGCAAATACTCATCAACCAGGAGGGAAGGGGTTCGAAACCTCTAACCTTTAGGTTTTGAGTATTTGTGTAGGATTTATATAATTAATATATATTAAATAAATAAATAATATATATTATATATAAATCGGTTCTGTTTGGTCCGGTCTGGTTTCTGGACCACCAAAATCGAAACCGAACCAACCTATTTCGGTTCGGTTCGGTTCACCTAGTTCGGTTCGGTGTTCGGTTCGATTTTTTTCGGTTTTCGGTTTTTTAAACCCACCCCTAGAAATGGTAGGTATCACTCATTGATACGGAACGCACAGCTCAATTCTTATATGCATCTCGAAACGAGTAGGAAGAAATAATAGAAAATAAAATATAGCGGTAGAAATAATAGAAAATAAAATATAGCGGTAGAGAAGGATATCCTACTCAAGTCAATGTTCAATTCAATCAATCAAAAGAGGTGAGGGTGATCTCTTTTTTTGTTTTTTGTTTTTTTTTTTTAACAATATTTGGTTACTCAAAGATGAGTAGGAACTTCTACTCAAAATTTCTCAAAATTGTCGTTATCAATTTATAAAATTTCATGTTTATAATCAGAATCGTTTATATTATAAATCATCCTATAAAGATCGCTGATGACAATGACATCGGTGTTGCAAAACACGCTGAAAGTCTGGGAAGTGAAGGAAAGAGGAAGGAGAAGCGGGCGGTGGAGATGGTGTGATGTTGTGATTGGCAAACTGTCGCAACAAAACCAAAATTCTTCTGCCATTTTTGTCCTACTGCCGCTTGGATTGGGTTGGATGTGAATGGGTTGGATGTGACGGTGTTACTAACATATAGGAATCCATAGGTAAGTTACAACCCAAAGGTAAAATAAATAGTTCTGCACACTAAATTGATGCATTTCATGAAATATCAATTGTAAATTAAGCATGTAATCCAGCAAGCACAGCTTTATATTGAACAAATTTAACATATAATCCAGCAAGCAAAGCAGCATATTGAATCTATTCAAATTTAACATGTAAAAAATTATAGACATTGAGCAACCAGAAATTGTCGTGCAGCAACCATGCACAGCACACCTACACAAAATCCAAAGTGTACCAAATGGGTCTCGATCAAAATTACCTCAAAATTCTAAGTATGAAATGCCTAATTTCTAATCGTACCTTCCCTAAATCCACAAAACCCTAATTTCTTCTTGAATCGAAACACATCACAGAAAATGAAAGAAATTACCAAAATTTGGGAGGAATGTTGGTTGATTAGGCTCTTAGCTGGGCGTCTGCGTTCGATGCGCGGCCTAGCAGTTGCAGCTTTGCTGAAGGATTGGGCGAAGTCGATTCGCACACTGGTGGTGCGTGGCGGCGGCAGCATAAGATTAAAGGAATTTTAACGAAAAGTTTCGGTACTGTTTATGGCCTAGCAGTTGCAGCTTTGCTGAAGGATTGGGAGGAGTCGATTCGCACACTAGTGGTGCGTGGCGGCGGCAGCATAAGATTAAAGGAATTTTAACGAAAAGTTTCGGTACTATTTATTTTAACGAAAAACCACATTTTTACACTAAAAAGTAAATTTTGATACTATTCAATTTACTCTTTATTTTATCCTTATCTTTAAAACTTAAAATTTTCAAGTCTTTTTCATTAGTTTTCCTAAAATTAAATCTCACGGCTATTATAAATTCTAATATATAAAATATAATATATACCAACTTTAAAAAGAAAGAAAAAAACTGATGAGAGAGCCCGTATGATTGTTGGCCCATTATGTGGGTCTCATGCCCAACGCAGACACAGCCCAAATACCACCCTTGTGATTAATTTTGGATTAAATTACATTTTGAACTCTAAGGTTTAGGTGGAATTACAATCCCATACTTGATTTTAAAGACGTTGCAATGTTATATACAAATTTATGTTCTAATCTTAATATCATAGATCGGTTAGCCAAATCGTCAATTTGACCTTTAAATAATGATGTGGCAACTACGAGCACCACTATTTGTTGTCGATGTTGTTGTCAAATTTGTGTCATGTGGACAAACAACAAAAAAAATTATAATGGTTTACAAATCACTTAAACTAATTTCATGAAATTATAATAATAAAATAATCTTAAATATAACAAAAAAAATATAACACTAACAGCCGCCAAACCCGAAAGACCACAGTAACCACACCTTTTCTCTCTTGAGAGGATCTTCCACACCCATTTTGGGGGCAGAAAATCCTCTCTCCTTTCTCTCTATCTTCACCTTCTACTCTTTTTGTACGGCCAAGAGCTTGACAAGCAAGAACATGGCCAGATTAAAGCAAATGCGCATAAATATTTGGTCCCAAAAAATCAAGATATCAAAAAGGAAGATCGACGAATCGCCCAAATTGGGGTATTCAACGAAGGTTCAAGACAAGGCGGATATTCAAATATTGAGTTTCAGGACGTGTTATTGGTGTAAATTTAATTTGAATAATTAAATACGTGAGGGAAGATAAATAAATAATATAAACTATGTTAACAAATATATATTTTGTTGGTCGTAATTGATAACGTGACAAAGAACAAGAACTAAGCGATCAACTTACTCGAATCCTTAACCACAGATGTGCTGCTTTGTTGGATCATCCTCGTGCTCACAATCTTCTTTTTCATGACTGATAATGTGAAGATCCCCTAGCGTTGGAGTGATTGATTTAAATGTACTAGCAATATCTCACACCTGGTTCAACAGTGTTTGGGCGGCACACAAAGTGTTCTTTAGAGTTTTTTTCTTTTTTCTCTGAAGGACAAAACTGATTGCATTATGCATTAGGGTTATAGGAGAAACATAAGGAGTATATATAGACCCCTTGTCGCACCCCCTAACCGCACCTCATTAGGCCTTGACATTGTGGGAACAAGTGAGGTAAGGTGATCGTCACTTACTATTTTCCTTTGATCTGTTGAGGATGGAGGATGTAGGCTTATCTTTAGTCTTGCGGTTGAATTAAACTAGAGACCACAAGACATTAGTGTTAGATGTATATTGAATTCTGTTCTGATATTAGGGCTTAGCTGTTATGTATTTAGCACCTTTTATAAAATATGTCCTTTCACAAGTTCAATTCGATTAGATTGGTATTAAGCAATACTATTTCAGTTTTTGTTCAAAGAATATAAAAATTCTTATTGATTATGATCCATCTATTTATACATACTTGATCTAAACCAATGGAGTTTTCAGAGTAAATTGTAGCAATAGTCCCTTAATTTTAATCAAATTGGAGCAATGGTCGATAAACTAAAAATTCATTACCATTAGTCCTTCAACTCATCAAAATGGGTAGCTATGGTCATTTTCATTAACTTAATCAAAATTTTGTCAAAATGAGTTATGTTGGAAGGACCGTTAGTACAATTGTGGTCCCTTAACTCATCAAAACGTGTAGCTATGGTCCTTTTCGTCAACTTCGTTAGAATTTTGTCAAAACGAATTATGTTGGATAGACCATTGCTACAATTGGGTTAAAGTTGAGGGACCATTGCTCGAATTGAGTTAAAGTTAATGGACCATTTCTCCAGTTGGATTAAGGTTGAGGGACCAATGGTAATAAATTTTTAGTTGAGGGACCAATGATAATGAACTTTTAGTTGAGGGACTATTGCTCCAATTGAGTTAAAGTTGAGGGACCATTGCTACAATTTACTCGAGTTTTCACCATAGCACTCTATTTACTTGTATATGCCTACTTTCACTTCTAAGGTAGTTTGGTTTTAGTTATTTATATATATATTACACTTGATATACTAACTAATTAGTTTTAAAAAGAAAATCTATTTTGATTGAACGTTAAAGCTGATATACATAATACCTTTGCCAATTATATTTTTATGTCTACAATATATATAGTTTTATGCTATTATTTGGATTACATTATTTGTAATATTGATAAAGCTTTTATATATCTATAAGTTAAATCCTATTTAAGCTTACTTTATTCAATCGTTTCTTCTATTATGGCAAATCTATTTTACATGGTACAGAAGTGTTATTTGATCCGAGTTATGCGGAATTTGTAGCTTATTAAGTAATTCTATTCGGATTAGTTCATGTCATGCATTTAGTGATATGTTTATACTTGTGAAATAGGTACTGACCAAGGTGGTGGTGCCTTTTGTTACTAACTCAGAGCAATGGTTTGGAATCTAGGTAGAGGAAATACGGCAGACCTTTACATAGATTGATTTTATTAAATTTCATGAAATACTATTATTATTGTTGATCTCATTCGTCTATAATTCTTGTTGAGTGTTACTTGGAAATGTGTACATCATTGTTTTGTTGGATCGTTGTTTGCTATTGTCTATGGAATTACTCTTGGTTGAGAATATACTGTGGTATATGTAAATGCTGAATTCAAAGTATTTGTGAAATCATTCATAATGTGTCATGTGGTTGGAGTTACGACGTTGAGAAAGGAATTGGAAATGAGGGTAGTTGGAAAGGATCCTTTGTGTAGTTGAGCCAAACTCTTAGTAGGTACCAAGTCTCAGGCGAGCCAACAATTTCTTTTAGGGTAATTCGGGATTGACGACAAAAGGGTTTTGGCAAGACGGCTAACAAAAGGGGAAATTGGGATGACGAGTTATAGGCGTTAGTTCATATAATTACTCACTCGGGACCAATTGGTATAAGTACAAAATGCGACATACGAGGTCTGATTATTTAGTTATATGAATTAGCGGGTGTAGATGAAGAGTATTGCATTGTGCTCATGCACTGTCATTAATTTCATCACTTGATTACATAATTCATCACTTGACCAATCGTGGCTTGTACCTCTCAATAGACACATTAGCTTTGTACAACGGAACCGAAGTCCACGTTTGATTCTTATGAAGTGCATCCATTTCTTCTTCCATTGCCTTGGTCCATCAAGCATCAAATAATGCTTCCTTCAAGGAACTCGGAGTATTATCAGTGGATATTTGTTGTACGAAAGCTTTGCCAGGTTTCGATAACTTATGTGATGACACATAGTTGGCAATGGAATATTTGGACCCTTTCTTTTGCTCGGTGAGCATCAGTTAGGTGGTTTTCCTCAGTTGTGCCTGAAAGGTAACTAATAACTTGAAGTACTTGGTTAGCCGATAAACCTCACAATTGGTTAGCCAAAATAATTTAGTTCGATTTGATAGCCATAATAATTTTAGGGGTGCCTAATTTGAGAGATGAGGAGAATCCAACTCAAAGAGATGAAATGCCACCTCCTCTTCCACCACCTCAAGTTCAACAATGCTAATCAATACCTTTGCAAGCACCCCTTTCAAGAGCAACTACAAGAAGAGTAAGCGGTCAACCATCAATTCGTGGAAGAGGCCAAACAAGATGAACTTAAATGTGGAGCCAAAAATATTCTCAAGGCGACACGTGGATTTTTGGACAAAAAGGACAAAAATACCCTTGCAGTACAACGAGGTTCCTACGCGCAAACAGCGGGCAACCATCTTTCAACCAAGACAGAAGTGCCCAAAATAGGTAACAATTCAAAGTCCATCTCATCAAATCCTTTCTACAAGGTAATTCCCAAACACATTCCTTTTAAATTATGTTAATTGGCTAATTAATGGGTTTATTGCCTAATTAACCCATTAATTGTCAATTAAATCATCCATTATATCCAAATAACCACAAAACACATCCAATTCAACCCTAAAACACCACATGGCCGGCTATCCCCATTCAAAACCTAATCCATCACTTTTTCTACCTTTTTCACCATTTCTTCCTTTTTATTAGCCAATTAATTCCATAACCACAAAAATATTTCCTTTTATGTTTAATTAGCCAATTAATTGGCTAATTAAACCAAAATAAAACCTAAACCAACCTAGCCCTATAAATAGGCTCCTATTTTCACCAAATATTGACTCCAACACTTTGGCAAAAATCCCAAAATTCTCTAAACATTATTTCTCTCTAAATTCTAACTTTGGCATCGGAGGTTCTTCGGCCAAAGCCCCCCCATTCATCGTGGGCGCGTGAGGCTCTTGGTCTTAACCTAAGGTGTTAATTGTTTTGTAGGTGCAAAATTGTCCAAGATCAAGGAGGAAGAAATTTGCATCCACATTAAACTTAACGTTTTGCTTTTGGTTTGTTAAAATTCATTTGGAAATTCGATTTGTAACTAACTTTTTGCTTTTGGGTTTGCAACTTATTTCATTTTGGTTGTATGCTCTTTTAATTTAAGTAGTTTGATAGACTAGAGAATTTGGCTTCATATGAATTGGAATTAGCAGTTGGTATGAAATTATGACTTTTTGTATGATCTGGAAAAATAGTGCTTGAATTTATTACACTTGTTGCAAGAATATTTTTTTATATTCAGTCCAATATCCAAATAAATTAAAAAAGCCCAACAATTTGAGCTTGAAGTAGGCCTGGCAATTCTTGACACGACCCGATAACCCGACACGACACGACACGAAATTAACAGGTGTTCGGGTCGACACGATAACGAAACGGGTCGTTATCGGGTAACCCGATAAGCACCTGTTAAGATAACGGGTTTGTTCGGGTATACACGTGGGTAACACGATACACGATATGCAGAATATTAATTTAATAATTTATAACCCTAAAAAAATACTATAATAATTATATATATATATATATATATTAATTTAACAATTTTATACCCCTAAAAACTATAATAATTATATATATATATATATATTAAATTAACTATAATAATTATAATAACTATATATACTATAATAATTATACCCAAAATATTAACTATAATAATTATATATATATATATAGATATTAAATTTTATACCCCTAAAAACTATAATAATTATACATACAAAATAAATAGATTTAAATCTACTTAATAAATATATATATATATATACACACACACACACCATTGAACTTCATGGGATACGAAATATACGAAACTAATTTCAACGATCCAACCATCAAACATGTTTGTATATACTTCGAGATAACATTCAGAGAGCAAGTAACGGGACAAAACTTTTCGACGGTTATAAACGAAAAATCACGATTTAACGGTCATTTTAACTCCGATTTTGATGATTTTTTACAACCACACTCCTTGACCCTATATGAATACAATGATTGAATTCGATCTTCAATTTAAAATATTTACACTAGTGGATATCACAAAATCTTATGTTATACTTAATAAAAGTATGAATAAACTCTTAAGTATTAGTGAATCTATTGTTTTGATGGGATACTCATTCTACAAAACTAGTTTCAATGATCCAACCGTCAAACATGTTTGTATATACTTCGAGATCGCATACGCCAAAAATTGCAAAAAACAAACATTCAGAGATCAAGTAATGGGACAAAAGTTTTCGACGGTTATAAACGAAAAATCACGATTTAACGGTTATTTTAACTCCGATTTTGATGATTTTTTAAAACTACACTCCTTGACCCCATATGAATACAAGTAATGAATTCGATCTTCAATTTAAAATATTTACACTAGTAGATACCACAAAATCTTACGTTACACTTAATAAAAGTATGAATAAACTATTAAGTATTAGTGAATCTATTGTTTTGATGGGATACTCATTCTACGAAACTAGTTTCAAAGATCCAACCGTCAAACATGTTTGTATATACTTCGAGATCGCATACGTCAAAAATTAAAAAAAACAAACATTCAGAGATCAAGTAACGGGACAAAACTTTTCGACGGTTATAAACGAAAAATCACGATTTAACGGTCATTTTAACTCCGATTTTGATGTTTTTTTACAACCACACTCCTTGACCCTATATGAATACAATGATTGAATTCGATCTTCAATTTAAAATATTTACACTAGTGGATACCACAAAATCTTATATTATACTTAATAAAAGTATAAATAAACTATTAAGTATTAGTGAATCTATTGTTTTGATGGGATACTCATTCTACGAAACTAGTTTCAATGATCCAACCGTCAAACATGTTTATATATACTTCGAGATTGCATACGCCAAAAATTGCAAAAAACAAACATTCAGAGATCAAGTAACGGGACAAAACTTTTCGACGGTTATAAACCAAAAATCACGATTTAACGGTCATTTTAACTCCGATTTTGATGATTTTTTACAACTACACTCCTTGACCCTATATGAATACAATGATTGAATTCGATCTTCAATTTAAAATATTTACACTAGTGGAAACCACAAAATCTTATGTTATACTTAATAAAAGTATGAATAAACTCTTAAGTATTAGTGAATCTATTGTTTTGATGGGATACTCATTCTACGAAACTAGTTTCAATGATCAAATGTCAAACATGTTTGTATATATTTCGAGATCGCATACGCCAAAAATTGCAAAAAACAAACATTCAGAGAGCACGTAACAGGACAAAACTTTTCGACGGTTATAAACGAAAAATCACGATTTAACGGTTAATTTAACTCCGATTTTGATGATTTTTTACAACTACACTCCTTGACCTTATATGAATACAATGATTGAATTCGATCTCAATTTCAAATATTTACACTAGTGGATACCACAAAATCTTATGTTTATACTTAATAAAAGTATGGTATAGTACTATTGTTTTATTTTTTTTCATAATTATTTTGGTAAACTTCTCATAATTTGAATGATTTTTAATGTTTGGTTTTTCTATGCTTAGTTTATGCAGAAGATAGTTATGACGTGGAAAACCATACTGAAAACATCATCAACATAACTCTTGAAGGCAATAGATCAAGCCAAAGTTCCAATGCAATTTCATGATGATTGATGTAAATCGAGAATTTTGTAAATTGAGGTTTAAACTTTTGAGAAAGATTTCACAACCTTGAAAACAAAAACTGTTTCATTTTGCATATCCTTGCACATTTAAAATTTGTAATAGATTAGTAGTGTATGTATTATTTTTTTATTAGGCTCTTATTTTCGAGTGTAGATGTAGTACTTAAACGACAAATGTGTTTTAATGTTTTGAAGTAATATTTATGTGTCAATGTGTGGTATGTGCAAATTTAAGAAAAAAAATATATTTTTCTTAACGGGTCATAACGGGTCATAATGGGTCGGGTCACTTTACCTGTTGGGTAAAGTGACACGACCTGTTAAGGACTCGTTAAGATAACGGGTGTGACACGACACGACCCGTTAAGATAACAGGTGTTACACGAAAACGACACGAACACGACTGACACAACCCGTTTGTCAGGCCTAGCTTGAAGGGCCAATTCCGAAATTCGAGAATTCCAAAATTTTGATTCGGTTTTAAGGTTATTTTGGTCTAAATATTTGTTTGGTGAAACCTTGTGAGCTCAAAGTAGGGTTATGCGTTTGTAACGGTAAATATTTAGTTTCTATGATATTAGGGTTATTTGGATTTGTAGTTTTAGTTCTCGATTTAATTTGTGCCATTGTTGTTTTGTGGGTTTCATTGTATTTAGGGTAAAAGACTGTTTACTACCCTCATGTTTCGTGGTTTTCAACATTTAGTATATCAAGTTTTTTTGTCTCAGAATCATACATAAAGTGTAAATTTTGGGACATTCTCATACATCCGTTAGTCAAACTGTTAATTCTCCCGTTAAATGTGACGTGACGCCCATGTGGACACTGACTAGGCGCCACGTGTCATCCATGTTCTTTCTTCTTCTTCTTGTTCTTCTTTCTTCTTCTTACTGCAACTTTTTTTTTCCTTCCTCCTTCTTCCTTCCTCCTTCTCCTTCTTCCTTCTTCCTTCTTCTTCCTTCTCCTTCTTCTTCTTCTTCTTCCTCCGAATCCGAGGAACATTTTCTTCTTCTTCTTCTTCTTAATCTTCTTCCGAATCTTCTGAATCTGGGTTGTAGACGGGTTTTTTTTTTTCTTTTTTACTTCTTCTTCCTCCTTCTTCTTCTTCCTTCTTCCTCCAACTACAACTTTTTTTTTCCTTCCTCCTTCTTCTCATTCTTCCTTCCTCCTTCCTCCTTCCCCTTCTTCTCCTTCTTCCTTCTTCTTCCTTCTCCTTCTTCTTCTTCTTCTTCTTCCTCCGAATCTAGGGAAGATTTTTTTTTTTTGTTCTTCTTCCTCCTTCTTCCTTCTTCTTCTTCTTCTTCTTCTTCCTCCGACTACAACTTTTTTTTTTCTTCCTCCTTCTTCTTCTTCTTCCTTCCCCTTCTTCTCCTTCTTCATTCTTCTTCCTTCTTCTTCTTCTTCTTCTTCTTCTTCTTCCTCCGAATTTGGGGAAGATGAAGGGTTTTTTTTCTTTTTTTTAATATATATATATATATATATTTATATTATAAATAATTTATTTTAATTTCCACGTGGATGACACGTGACACCTAGTTAGTGTCCACATGTGCGCCACATCATAGTTAACAGAAGACTTAACAGTTTGACTAACAGATGTATGAGACTGTCCCAAAATTTACACTTTAGGTATGACTTTGAGACGAAAAAAATTTGATGTACTAAATGTTGAACCACAAAACATAAGGGTAGTAAACAGTCTTTAACCCTTGTATTTAATTAGTTTTTATTAGGATGTAGTTGAGAAGGTCACAGAGCAATATAACTAAAAAGCGATAAGTACATATGCTATAAATGCCCAATGAATTTGTTGTACATCTGCCAAATCACATGCTTGGAATTAGGCCTGCATTCCATGTCTCTTTTACAAAATATGTGAATTTGATTATATTCACTGTCGTTTAATTTTGTTCCTGGTATCGATTAATCAGTTTAAATGAAATACCACGCCGTTAGACTTATTAGGTGGTCTCCTTATACTGGGTGCATATGTTATGACCATGGAAGAAATATCGCCGATATTATCAGTTTTTCGCGCAATGGATATTTTAATAGGTATCCGAATGGTTTTCGTCAAAATATCGCGATATTTTTTTGAACGGTGCAATCGGACTCCGAGCCGAACGTCGGAGAAGAACGCCGGAGATGGTGTGCCTATTCCCAAGCCGATTTCGTCCCAAAAACCTTGCAAAAACACGATTTTTAACTTCAATTTCACATATAAACTTCAAATTTCACGCATGCAAGAGGTAATAAACGATTCAACATATGTGATGTCGGTTTAGGGTTTAGGGTTTCGATGGAATCTCACCTGAAAACTTGTTTTCTTCGAGTCGAAGACGAACCAGATGACTGAGCCAACTCCTTGCTCAGCGGCGCACCGCCACAGACGACTGAGCCAACTCCGACTTCGCAAGAGCCACGATCAACGGCGGCGACACCCAGAAAGCTGGTTTCTAAAAGGAAGAGGGGTTTGAGATTGTCGGACTGAGGAGCAGAAGGCCGTGGTGTGTGTGTAGGGGAAGGGAGAAGAGAGATCGAGAGATCTCTTTTACAATTATTCCCGACAAGTTTTACAATTATTTTGACAATTTTAGACCACTTTTACAATTATAATTTGTATTCTTTTCAGACCATGGATGGTGGTTTCATTCAAAACCGTGTGCCGATATTGTTTTAAAAGGTGGAGTATCAGAGCCATTGTGATATTCTTTCAAAGCTGCCATTGTGATATTCTTTCAAGAGGTGGAGTATCAGAGCCATTCAGAGCCTTTTCGATTATTTTATTTCCCTTACCCCTTTCAAAGTCATTCCAGATCCATTCCAGAGCTTGAACACAAAGGGTTCCATATTTAAAGTAAGTTTACAAACTTATATTTATATTCTTATAATTTATACAACAACAAAAAAATTTGTGTGGACTCGTATGTTAATTTTTTTAAGTAATTAATACTTGCATGTTAGTTTTTGTAAGTAATTAAGTAATGTTAACAATTACATGTTAATTTTTTAAGTAATTAATACTTGCATGTTAGTTTTTGTAAGTAATTAAGTAATGTTAACAATTACATGTTAATTTTTTTAAGTAATTAATACTTGCATGTTAGTTTTTGTAAGTAATTAAGTAATGTTAACACTTACATGTTAATTTTTTTTAAGTAATTAAGTAATGTTGTATAATTATTCCATAGGATACTTTTAATATGTTTAATGTTATTTATTACTTTATTTCCCTTACCATTTTCAAAGCCATTCCAGATCCATTCCAAAGCTTGAACACAAAGGGTTCCATATTTAAGGTAAGTTTACAAACTTATATTTATATTATTGTAATTTATACAACAACAAATAAATTTGTGTGGACTTGTATGTTAATTTTTTTAAGTAATTAATACTTGCATGTTAATTTTTGTAAGTAATTAAGTAATGTTAACAATTACATGTTAATTTTTTTAAGTAATTAAATAATGTTGTATAATTATTCCCTAGGATAATTTTTATATGTTTAATGTTATTTATTATTTTATTTCCCTTACCATTTTCAAAGCCATTCCAGATCCATTCCAAAGCTTGAACACAAAGGGTTCCATATTTAAGGTAAGTTTACAAACTTATATTTATATTATTGTAATTTATACAACAACAAATAAATTTGTGTGGACTCGTATGTTAATTTTTTTAAGTAATTAATACTTGCATGTTAATTTTTGTAAGTAGTTAAGTAATGTTAACAATTACATGTTAATTTTTTTAAGTAATTAAGTAATGTTGTATAATGACACACCCCGTCCCGAAGGAGGGCATGCTGGCCGTCACGTGAGAGTGACGTAACCATTTGCACAGTACGGAAGCTTTAAGATACAATTTATAAGTTGATACACCCGAAGGTGAGTCCTAATTTTGTCCAAATCTGTCAGAACCCCGCTGTATTCCTCGTAGTCACCACACCTTTGTGATTCCTGAACCTGGAGGGGCGCAAAACCAAAATTGAGTGGGTCAGTAAAACAATTCTTTTCCAAATCCAAACATTTCTCAAAACGTTGTAACCCCTCTCCGTAAAACCTGTATACTTTCCCAGAAATGTAAAATATAAATATACATATATAATCTCAAAACTTCATTTTTACTATCTCAACATTATCTCTTTATCAATCATGCCATGCCATGTCATCTCAACATTTCTCATATTAATTATGCCATGCCACATCATCTCAACAGTAATAAGGTATGAATGCATCAACATAATCATATCAGGTGCAAGAAAGTAATCAACCGTAGGCCCTCTAATAGCCCTATACGGTTGAACCTAGAGCTCAAAATCTATCATTATCACTCTACCGGAGTCACCTCTGTGACCCGTCCGGCCTTCTGCACACAAGTTACGCTCTAGTGCTTCTCATAAATCATCTGTGCACATAATCTAAGGTCACCCACCAGTCGGAATCTCACTAACACTCTCGCGACTGGTCTGTCGTACCCACTCCGCGTGGACTGTACGACTAGCATCTACTTGGATCCAAGGCGAGCGTGCGATGCGGTGAATACTATAAGCACTAAACCATGGTGCAGGATTTGAGCTCAATATATATCATCATCATCATAACAGTAATTAAATACTCATCTGTGCGTCCACCGCACCATTTCATACATATGCATCATAAATCAATTCTTACCTGTGCGTCCACCGCACCAATTCATACATAAGCATCATATATTAATTCATGCATGGCATTTCAACTCACATTTCTATATACTTTTCATATCAATTCTATGCATGGTATTTCACTTCCCGTTTTTCCACATAACTCATATGCATTTCATTTTAAACATAATTTCATGCATTTTCAATTTCTGGGAAAACGTTAAGTATATATATATATACGGAAAACAAAACTGCCCACTCACCTGGAGTTCGTCCAACAACTCCCTAGCACCACACATCAAGGCGTCACGACGATCGCCGCCTAGAATAGTAATCAAATCCAACCTCAGAATTCATATCGATAGAATATATAACTTATATAAAATACGTCACTACGTAGATTGATCCGGAAGATCCACCCCTCAGATTTTAAATCCATAACTTCCAGAGGTCCACATTATACCTCTAGGACAACATCCTAAAATTTCATTACCATCCAACGGTCGGATCTCCGTCAATTTCCAAAACTAAGTGACGGTTAACATTTTATATTATGGACTTACAATTCCAATTCCGGAAGATCCGCAAATCGGATTCCCAATCTGTAAGTTCCAATAATCCTCAAATATTACGTATTGCAACGTATCAAAGTTTGGTGATGATCCAACGGTCGGATCATCAATTCACATTTTCACCTAATGTGAAAATTATAAAACGTTATTTGAACACCTAACCAACAATCCTCAATAACTTTCTCATACGGTGTTCAATTTAGGTATATGAATATACCACAGTGATCTACTCGACGTCACGGACGTCGACATATTTTTAAAATAATTTTATTTTTATTTTTTATTTTTACTGTAGCACCTTCTTCTTCCTTGGGTCGCCGGACTGGTTTTTCCGGCGGCCGTTTTCCGGGCAGTTTTTCAAATTGCCATAACTTTGTCATTTCTCAACGAAATCAAGTGATTCAAAAACTAAAGTTGTAGCCCTTGAAGAGACAAAGAGAATGGTACCTTGCACAACACCTAGTTCGCCGTAGTTTGGCCGGAAACTGCCTCGAAAGCCTCGGAGGTCGCCGGAAACTGGGTATTTTTCAAATGAGTATAACTTCTTCAATACTCAACGAAATTGAGTGAAACAAAAAGGAAAGTTGTAGTACTTGACGAGACGAAGAGATTGATACCTACCTCGACTCCTAACTCGCCAGGGATTCGCCGGAAAACGCCTCGAAAGCTCCGGCCAAACTTTGAACTTGTCGATCTCCGTGTTCTTACGTCCAAAAACTTCCAACGAAGCACTCCAAGCTTCCTTGGGACCTTAATAAACTCGTTGTGATCTTGTTTTAGCCTAAAACGTAACCAATTCAAAGCTCATGAACAGTGTCATCTCACGGCAACTTTAGAACTAGGGTTTTCGAAGTGAAACTCACCTGAAATTGGTATCCCCGTGCTCGTGAAGTCCCCAGGATCACGATGGTGGTCTTAAATGGAACGTTGGTACAAGATTGTGGTGGTTCTTGGTGGTTGCCGTGTGTTCGAGAGGGTGAGAGAGAGAGAGAGAGATCTGAAATGGAAGAAGAAGAAAGAGAAGGAAAGGTTACGAAAAATGGGGAGGAAATTAGGGTATAGGACCCTACCTAAAGTCCAACACAACAATAGCTTAGAAATTTTAAGTAAAACAAACACCAAAATTACGCACCTTAATCCCGTTTAAGGGCGTTTTTGTAATTTCACGTCCTCGGAATTAAAAATTCCGGGACGGGCTGTGACAATCTCCCCTCCTTATAGAATTTCGTCCCCGAAATTCCAGCAACCAACCAAATCATCTATACTCATACAATAGCCTCGGATAAATCTTTCTCATCTGATTCTCTTTCTCCCACATACTTTTCTACTGAATGATTTCCTTCACAAAGCTTTTACTGCTTACTCTGTCTTAATTCTCAGGACCTTCTTTTTCCAATCCAAAGTCGTCTTTGGTTCCTTATCAAGTCGAATCCAATTTAATTCTCAATAGTTACACCATAATCCCATGTGACAAATCTGTCACCTAGTGACAACGCATCGAACACAAAATACATTATGTGCCTTAGCCAATTCTGAAGGCATCACAAACTTGTATGCAACTTCATCGATTCTTTTAATGATCAAAACGGTCTGATGTGTTTAAATCTTATCTTGTCTACTTTCCAAATCTTACTATTTCTTTTCATGATGAAATTTCCAAAAATATAAAATCATCTACGTTATACACTCGATTAGTGGCATATCCATCTGTTAATCTCTTTTGTCATTCCTGGCTACTTTCAGGTTAACTTACTCACCTGAATATTTTGAGGAGACTCATCCATAGTCTCAGGGCCCGTAAGAACTCTTTTGACAACTTCTGTCCAACACAAAGGTGTACTATAAGGTAACTTGGTAACCAAGCTTCTTATACGCTATCCAAAACTTAGAAGTAACCAACATACCCAAAAACTTAACAGTGTACATCGTCAAAATTGCTTTCTTTAATTCCACATAATTTGGCACATACGTCCCATTCTCTTGCATAAACATACCATCCAATTCTGCCTCGGTTAATTCTTGAATTCCTTCGTCAAGCATTTGAGTCTCGAGTACGACCTTACCAAATAGACTTAACTTGAAATTTAACAAGTATAACTTCTTCTCGATCTTCCATTTTTAATTTTTCTTCCATTGGTTTTCAATCCACAAGATGATACTCTTGGCAAACGTACCAAGCATTAATTCTTACTGGAGTCTTCTCATCAAGTGCTTCAGCTACAACAATTCACGATCACCCTGATCGTACAATCATAATCACTAAGTAATTCAATCCACCTTTGTTGCCTCATATCAAAATCCTTCCGAGTAAACAAATATTGGAGACTCTTTTGATTTGTAAAATCTTGCATTCTTATCAACATATAATGTCTCCATAACTTCACAGCAAGGATGATAATCGTGACTTCCAAATCACCAGTAGGGTAATTCATCTCATGAGGTTCCATTTGTCGTGAAACATATACAATCACCCTAATATTTGCATCAACATGCCTCCAATACCATTCAAGAAACATCACTAAAAATTTATGATTACCACTATCTTCTAGGATTACTAAAATACGTGCATGAGTGAGGAAATACTTCAGTTGTTGAATCCTTTGCTCACAATTTCCTTCCCACTCATACATAACCTCTTTTCTCAACAGTCTCGTCAATGACAAAGCAATGACTGAAAAATCTTTCACAACCATCCAAGATAGCCTGGTAAGCTAAGAAATTCCGAATCTCAATTACAGTTCGTGGTTGTTCTAATTCCTCAATTTCTGCTATCTTTTAAGGATTCACTTGAATACCTTAAGAATATATAACAAATCTCAGAATGCCACCTGATTCATCTAACTTTAGCATTTGCTACTTAGCATACAACCGACATTCTTCCAATCTTTGTTCCACCGACTTAATACGTTTACATGCTCTGATCTGGCTCAGAATATGCCAGAATATCTTCAATGAAAATGATATCTATTTATCAAGGCATTATTGGAATACTTCATCCATCAACTCATAAAACAGCATGAGTATCCATATAGCATCACCAAACTTCATAAAGACTATAACGAGTCCAGAAAACCATCTTATGATCAACGTCACTTATAATATTCAATTGGTAGTAACCAGATCTCAATTCAATCTTTGAATCTTCGCAATTACTTCTGAGCTGGTTAAATAAACATCAGTACATCACCATGGGTAACGGTTCTCAATCGTTACCCGACTCCATTGTCTATAATCAATGAACAGTCTCAAGATCCATTTTCTTCCTCACCAACAAACTGGGGCTCCTCAAAAGTGTTCTACTAGGTTGAATGAAACTTTTATCAACCAATTCTTTCAACTGAATTTCCAATTCCCATAACTCATCCTGAACCAATCTCCAATATAAATTTATACCTGGCAACAAATCAATAATGAACCTCATATCTCTGCCTGAAGGCAATCCAGGTATACTTTCAAGGAAGACATCAAGAAAAGTCTAACTCTTTCGACATTATTCACACTACTCCAAACAACATCATTTAGCACCACATGAGCTAAGTATTTTTGACAGTCTTTCGAAAACAATCTCTTTGCTCTCACAGCATAAATAACAGCCTGACTCAATCCATTTTGCATACTTACAAAAGTAATCTCTGTTCATCCAGATCGATGGAAAGTACTGGTTTCCCATAACATTTCGTCTTGTCACAATTATAACCAACCAATCTAATGGAACAGAATTAACTGATACAATATATATTCTATTATTATTAAGCATTCCAAATAAGTACAATACTAACATAAAATAATCTACCGAGTTGCTTGCTTAACGAATCCACGAATGAGTTATTAATATTACGGTCTGCAGCCCGCAATACTGATAAATCATCGTTGTCTCGATAAGTAGGCAACCACTCTCAAAGATATAACATTACTATTTTGTCACTCAATGCAAAATACATACACTCGTCTCAACTACATTTATTTACTACTCTCTAGGTAATATCAATCATAATAAAATATATATATATCAGCCAGAGTCAACTAGAATGACTTGTACGGCTGATTCAACAATTACCTCAATAATGCGTCGGCCAGATCCACTCCGCGTGGTCGGTACGGCCGAGCCTATAACTCACCAATTTCTCATGTGTCAGTCAAATCCACCTCTCGTGGTCTGTACGGCTGAACATATAACTCATCAAATCTCTCTGTACCCACGGTCAATCTGACCAAACTATTAAGTCCATAAACCTGCTGAATCGACACTATGATATCATGGAAAATTATTGAGTACAACTGATTCTAGGGACGATTCACAATTCTGTGTCCCCTCTGTTCACATAAACACATTCATTAATTTCACATTTCCCAAAGTGTTAATTTTGTACCTGCTGCACAAGGTACATTTCCTTTACTCGAGACACTTTGTCTCAAATATCTGGGATTACCAGTATATCCATCACTTTTACTCTGACCAGCGACATTAAAACCTCAGCTGGAAGAATTAACTCTAGCTTCACTTCTTTCGAAGCTCTGAATCTTTCTATATCCTTGATATGACGAATCATTAACTTTATCGTCAACTTCCTTGATTCACATTTGCAAACTCTTGCTTACTACCATCGATAAATGCCGGAGGGATAAACTTTTCCTTAAAAAATTTTAAATCGGCTGATTCCTCTGGTGACAACAATTAACATTCCTGTTTCCACCAGGATACAATTTCATACCCAAAACCAGGTAGTCGTCTCGACCCACCTGTCAGAAGGAAATTTCCTTTAACTTGCATATTCCGAAACATCTTTTCCAATTGGTTAATCCGTCACTTCGTTCCCTCAGGTTGATCATTCCATAAGGTGATTCAAATTCAACTCATAACCCGTCTTAAAATGTCCCTTTAGACAATAGACTGAATCACCATAGTAATAGTTTCCCCCAAAACCGCTAAATTAGGGAGACTAAGTTCCTCTAACTACGTGGTTTGGTACGAGGCGGTGTAGTTCTGACAGAATTCACTAGAACTTCTCAAAATGTCCAAAATTGCAACCATGCTCTGATACCAACTGACACACCCCGTCCCGAAGGAGGGCATGCTGGCCGTCACGTGAGAGTGACGTAACCATTTGCACAGTACGGAAGCTTTAAGATACAATTTATAAGTTGATACACCCGAAGGTGAGTCCTAATTTTGTCCAAATCTGTCAGAACCCCGCTGTATTCCTCGTAGTCACCACACCTTTGTGATTCCTGAACCTGGAGGGGCGCAAAACCAAAATTGAGTGGGTCAGTAAAACAATTCTTTTCCAAATCCAAACATTTCTCAAAACGTTGTAACCCCTCTCCGTAAAACCTGTATACTTTCCCAGAAATGTAAAATATAAATATACATATATAATCTCAAAACTTCATTTTTACTATCTCAACATTATCTCTTTATCAATCATGCCATGCCATGTCATCTCAACATTTCTCATATTAATTATGCCATGCCACATCATCTCAACAGTAATAAGGTATGAATGCATCAACATAATCATATCAGGTGCAAGAAAGTAATCAACCGTAGGCCCTCTAATAGCCCTATACGGTTGAACCTAGAGCTCAAAATCTATCATTATCACTCTACCGGAGTCACCTCTGTGACCCGTCCGGCCTTCTGCACACAAGTTACGCTCTAGTGCTTCTCATAAATCATCTGTGCACATAATCTAAGGTCACCCACCAGTCGGAATCTCACTAACACTCTCGCGACTGGTCTGTCGTACCCACTCCGCGTGGACTGTACGACTAGCATCTACTTGGATCCAAGGCGAGCGTGCGATGCGGTGAATACTATAAGCACTAAACCATGG
The DNA here is from genome assembly GCF_042453785.1 of Malus domestica. NCBI lineage: Eukaryota > Viridiplantae > Streptophyta > Magnoliopsida > Rosales > Rosaceae > Malus > Malus domestica. Next base: position 52,094,540 of record NC_091675.1, on the reverse strand, counting down.
TGCAGGATTTGAGCTCAATATATATCATCATCATCATAACAGTAATTAAATACTCATCTGTGCGTCCACCGCACCATTTCATACATATGCATCATAAATCAATTCTTACCTGTGCGTCCACCGCACCAATTCATACATAAGCATCATATATTAATTCATGCATGGCATTTCAACTCACATTTCTATATACTTTTCATATCAATTCTATGCATGGTATTTCACTTCCCGTTTTTCCACATAACTCATATGCATTTCATTTTAAACATAATTTCATGCATTTTCAATTTCTGGGAAAACGTTAAGTATATATATATATACGGAAAACAAAACTGCCCACTCACCTGGAGTTCGTCCAACAACTCCCTAGCACCACACATCAAGGCGTCACGACGATCGCCGCCTAGAATAGTAATCAAATCCAACCTCAGAATTCATATCGATAGAATATATAACTTATATAAAATACGTCACTACGTAGATTGATCCGGAAGATCCACCCCTCAGATTTTAAATCCATAACTTCCAGAGGTCCACATTATACCTCTAGGACAACATCCTAAAATTTCATTACCATCCAACGGTCGGATCTCCGTCAATTTCCAAAACTAAGTGACGGTTAACATTTTATATTATGGACTTACAATTCCAATTCCGGAAGATCCGCAAATCGGATTCCCAATCTGTAAGTTCCAATAATCCTCAAATATTACGTATTGCAACGTATCAAAGTTTGGTGATGATCCAACGGTCGGATCATCAATTCACATTTTCACCTAATGTGAAAATTATAAAACGTTATTTGAACACCTAACCAACAATCCTCAATAACTTTCTCATACGGTGTTCAATTTAGGTATATGAATATACCACAGTGATCTACTCGACGTCACGGACGTCGACATATTTTTAAAATAATTTTATTTTTATTTTTTATTTTTACTGTAGCACCTTCTTCTTCCTTGGGTCGCCGGACTGGTTTTTCCGGCGGCCGTTTTCCGGGCAGTTTTTCAAATTGCCATAACTTTGTCATTTCTCAACGAAATCAAGTGATTCAAAAACTAAAGTTGTAGCCCTTGAAGAGACAAAGAGAATGGTACCTTGCACAACACCTAGTTCGCCGTAGTTTGGCCGGAAACTGCCTCGAAAGCCTCGGAGGTCGCCGGAAACTGGGTATTTTTCAAATGAGTATAACTTCTTCAATACTCAACGAAATTGAGTGAAACAAAAAGGAAAGTTGTAGTACTTGACGAGACGAAGAGATTGATACCTACCTCGACTCCTAACTCGCCAGGGATTCGCCGGAAAACGCCTCGAAAGCTCCGGCCAAACTTTGAACTTGTCGATCTCCGTGTTCTTACGTCCAAAAACTTCCAACGAAGCACTCCAAGCTTCCTTGGGACCTTAATAAACTCGTTGTGATCTTGTTTTAGCCTAAAACGTAACCAATTCAAAGCTCATGAACAGTGTCATCTCACGGCAACTTTAGAACTAGGGTTTTCGAAGTGAAACTCACCTGAAATTGGTATCCCCGTGCTCGTGAAGTCCCCAGGATCACGATGGTGGTCTTAAATGGAACGTTGGTACAAGATTGTGGTGGTTCTTGGTGGTTGCCGTGTGTTCGAGAGGGTGAGAGAGAGAGAGAGAGATCTGAAATGGAAGAAGAAGAAAGAGAAGGAAAGGTTACGAAAAATGGGGAGGAAATTAGGGTATAGGACCCTACCTAAAGTCCAACACAACAATAGCTTAGAAATTTTAAGTAAAACAAACACCAAAATTACGCACCTTAATCCCGTTTAAGGGCGTTTTTGTAATTTCACGTCCTCGGAATTAAAAATTCCGGGACGGGCTGTGACATATAATTATTCCCTAGGATAATTTTAATATGTTTAATGTTATTTATTATTTTATTAATGTTAGGTTTTATTATCAAATAGGATTATTATTCATTAATATTAGGTTTTGTTATTATCAAATTGGATTATTATTCATTAAATTAGATTATTATCAAATTGGATTATTCATTAAATTGGCTTATTATCAAATTGGACTATTCATTAAATTGGATTATTATTAAATTGGATTATTATCAAATTGGATTATTATTCATCACTATGTTTTATATTAGGATTATTTTTAAGATAATTGGATTATTATTCATTAAATTGGATTATTCATTAAATTGGCTTATTATCAAATTGGACTATTCATTAAATTGGATTATTATTAAATTGGATTATTATCAAATTGGATTATTATTCATCACTATGTTTTATATTAGGATTATTTTTTTATCAAATAGGATTATTATTCATTAATATTAGGTTTTTTTTATTATCATATTGGATTATTCATTAAATTGGATTATTATTAAAGTGGATTATTATTAAATTGGATTATTATCAAAAAGGAATATTATTCATCACTATGTTTTATATTAGGATTATTTTCATGAAAAATAATTATCATCATTTATATTAGGATTATTATCAAAAAGGAATATTATTCATCATTTATATTAGGATTATTTTTTTATCAAATTGGATTATTATTCATTAATATTAGGTTTTATTATTCCATATTATTTTTTTAATTACTTAAATTTTTACAATCATTTTCTTTACTTCATATTTAATTCTTCTGTAGAATAACTTTATTATTTAGGTTCTTTTATATAACCGTCATCACTACTATATTTTTTGGCCAAAAAATATTTGTCTAATTTTCATGAAAAATAAATGTAGGTACATTTACGATGTCCAGTGGAGCTACTAAACGTGATCCAGCTTGGGAACATGGATACCCAATAGACGGAAACAAACATGGCACAATTTGCAAATATTGTGGTCGGGTAATGAAGAGTGGCGGAGTGACACGACTTAAGTACCATCTTAGTGGATTAGATCCAGTAAAAAATGTCCAACGATGCGATAATGTCCCCCCAGAAGTGAAGGCATTCATCAGCATATTATTAAAAAATAAAAAACAGCAGAAGGAAAAGATAACACAGGGAATGGAAAATATTCGAGCTGGGCTACGGGGAGAAGTCTATGGCCAAGCGATTGACAGTGATGATGATGACGATGAGGACGAATGTGATGATGACATGGGACCTGAAGAACGACGCAGTTTGAAACAAGCATTACGTGCCTCCAAACAGTCAGCATGGGAAAGAGAACACCTTCATAAAATTCCTAATAGAGCACAAGGTTCCGGGACAAGTGGTGGTGCACAAATGAGACGGGGAGGCAGTCTTAGAGAATCACAACCAACACCACCAATAGCCCCAAGTTTATATAAGTCATCCAAAGCACGTCAAAAGAGTGTTTGGAGTTATTTCACTGGAGGTAATGTGAATGAGGGAATATGGCGTCTAATTAGCAAGTTCTTTATCTATGAAAATGTCCCTGCTGCGAAGGCATTATCACATCATTTCAAAAATATGGTAGTGGGATGTCAACAGGCCGGTGTTGGAGTACAACCTCCCACTCCCTATGAGATAAGAAACAAATATTTGGATATGGAGTATAAAGACATTGGCGAGTATGTTAACAAGTTGAGGTCAAAGTGGGAAACTAATGGTTGCACAATCATGTGTGACGGATGGACCGGCCTGACCAGATTGTCTATCATAAACTTCATGGTATACTCCAAGGGAAAGACAATTTTTTTGAAGTCTGTTGATGCTTCAGACCATATAAAGAATTACAAGTATATTTACAAATTATTGAGGGATGTAATCATGGAGGTGGGAGAGCATAATGTTGTCCAAGTCGTGACCGACAACGGTTCTGCATTTGTCAAAGCTGGAAAAAAGTTAATGAAGCATCATAATGTGTTTTGGACATCATGTGTAGCACATTGTATTGATCTCATGTTTGAGGCAATGGGGAAGAGAGAGAATGTTACTACTGTGGTCAAAAGAGCTAGAACGATCACAAATTATATTTACAATCACGGTTGGTTGTTGGCAAAGATGCGTGAATTTTGCAAAGGAGAAATTATTCGTCCAGCTACCACTCGATTCGCCACCAACTATATTGCATTTGACAGCCTACTCAAGAAGAAAGCAGGGTTGAAGCAACTATTCACTAGTGACGATTGGGCCAACCACAATTTGAGCCGCTCAAATACAGGTCATATGGTGGAAAGTATAGTGCTTGATCATGCTTTTTGGACTCAATCAGAACATGTGTGTCAACTGTTTGAACCTCTTTACAAAGTTTTACAGATCGTTGACACAGAAGTGTATCCTACTATGGGGGCAGTATATGAGTTGATGCGTGTAGTGAAGGATGAATTGGAAAGAAAACATGGTGCAAGGTGGGTCATAAAGATAATTGAAGACCGATGGTATAAAACATTATACCACGATTTGCATGCAGCAGGTATAAATTATGTCATAATTTGCAATTCATTTCTTTAGTTGCATAAGTATTATTTCTCTTATTAGAGTATGTGTTTCTTTGAACAACATATTATTTGAATCCCCGATACCAATACAGACCCGGTGTTGGAGATGATGGTAACCTTATACGTGCTGTACATAATGTATACTCTAAATTAGACCCTGCATCACCAGCAGTTGGCCAATTTGGAAATGAGGTACACAATTACTTAAATTATAATAATTACTTTGTTGGATTAAACTAACACAATTTATTGAATTCAGCTAACATGGTTTAAAGATGCAAGAAGAACTTTTGGAGAACCAACATCAGTTGCTGCTCGAACAAATATGTCTCCTAGTGAGTATAAACATATTTCACTATAAGTTTATAATTGAATTTGTTGGAGTTATTAGGCTTATCAACATTGTTTTTCATTGTAGCTGAATGGTGGATCATGTATGAGACCGATGCACCAACTGTGAGAAAGTTAGCAATCAAAGTATTATCACAAACAGCTTCCTCATCTGCTTGTGAAAGAAATTGGAGCACATTTGCACTCATACACACAAAGCAAAGAAATAAGTTGGCTCATAGTAGCTTGGAAAAATTAGTTTATTGCTACTACAACATGAAGCTTCAAATTCGAGATAAGGAAGCAGAAATAGATCATGTCGACCGTGGTGACCCACTAGATGTGTTTGATATTGTTGGTGAAAATGATGATACAAAGGGTAACCAACTTTTTCAATGGATTAGACCTCTTCATTTAGATGATGATGAAGGCAACCCAGCTTCTAGAATTGCTGAAGAAGCATGTAATGAAGGGATAAATGTAGAAAGAGTATTAGAGAAGAAGGTGGGATCTAGCAGCTCTGACTCTTTGGAAGAACTTTTGTGCCCAAGACCAAGAAACACTGGAATTCCACCTTCTTCCAATCCTACACAACCACAACATCGTGCTGATACTAATGATAGCTCTAGTACAAGATCAGGAGACTCACCTACCACTGGAGGTGGGAATGATGAAGGACATAGTGGAGCTGGAGGTAGTGGAGCTGGATATGGAAACTATTATGGACCACCTCCCGGATTTATAAGCCCCTTCACTGGTGAGGCAAACTTCACACATGCAACACAGGATGATGACCATGGCAGTAGGCGGGCAGGACCAGGAATTGGTGCCATAGGGAAGGACTATACTCGCAAAGAAAGAGGCAAGGGGATTTTGTCAAGTCAAGAAGATGACTCGTTATCTAGAACTTCGGACTCTGTTGGAGTGGGAAGTAGTAACTATGGTAATACTCATAACCAACCATTTCCCTACCCTTCATATCCCATTCCTTTTGGGATGGAATCGAGCGACTCATGGAAACAATCCGAGACTCAATCTTCAAATGATTTTGCTTATGGACAAGGTCAACCAATCTCAGATCCATATGGGTGGCATGTTAACAATTACATGCAAAATTATTTTAGGGATTTATCATTTGATAACTACTTTTCACAATACACTCACTCTACACATAGAGATGATGAAGATAGTCAAAATTTTGAACCTCATAGGAACTCTATGTGGTACTAAGTCACTCATGTATCTTACCATGCAATGTATAAAGTGTAAAATATTGTACTAATTCATTATATATAAATGATTATGGTGTGTTTAGACTTCTTTCATTAATTACTACATATTTTCTACACTCACAATGTTTGTCAGCTCGCTATATAATCAACTTGATAATGTTAAATCCATCATGCAATGTATTTCCTTCCAATTTTTTGTGATAAACTAATAGATAATTGACTAAATAACATCCTGCAAAGTTTCAATAAAAATTTCCAAGTTTTTCTTACAATTTCCGTGGTTTCCATGTAATTTTTATCGATATCGATATTATCCCGATATTTCCATCGCTATTTCCGTGTTTTCGGACTACCGATATTTCCGATATTACCGATATTTTCTTCCTTGGTTATGACTATTATGTAATTGTCAATTTTAGAACCATCTCCAACCGAGGGCTATATATAGCTCACTTAATTTAGCCTAAATTTGTGCAAAACTATCTCCACCTAGGGCTATAAGAATTGCTAATTATCAGGACCCCAGCATGTTCATCACAAGCCAATCATAAACTCCACATCATATTGTCTATAAAATATTTTCTAAGAACAAAACATCTCTAGAATTTTCCGTTCTTTAGAATGCTAATTTTTGAATGGCCAAAACAAAGCTCCCATGGCTAGAGGAGAGAGGATCTGCTGCACCCAAACTTGGGTGTGGCCTCTCTATGACCCTAATTATTGATTAATACGTATTCATAAACTTAATTTTTTTTAACTTTGCTGTCATAAACTTAATACGTGTTAGTCAATAATTGAGGCCATGACCACAACCATTTTGGGTGTAGAAAATCGTCTCTCACTATAGATAGGAATAATAGTTGTCCTCTCTTTCTCTCTCACTTAGCACCAGACACACTATTCGTTGCTTCATGGAACGATCAATATGAATCTTTACTATTGATCATAAATCATCTCTTGGTATTTTGCTACCATATTTACCAAATTAACATCTTTTTTTTTTTTTGCAATTAATTAAAAAAAAGTTAACATAAACAAAAAAATGTGCACCCAATCAAATTATCACATAAAATCATAAAAACTTCAAATTTAGAGATTATACTATAAGAACTTTACCATTGGAGGCATTATTCCATTAAAAACACAAAAATTTCCCTTAAATTTTTAAATGAGTACTCAAAAATAGTAGTAGGAGTCCCTAAATAGAGACTTTTATTAGTAAGACAAGATTGTCTATCTATTAATGGAGGATAGTGAATCTAATCTACTTTTTCATGACTGGGTGGTCCTTTTTCCATGATGCGCCAGACTGCAAAAATATTATGTCATCTAAGTGGGATGGTTGCTAGTTTTTGTATGTAGCATAACAACTTTTTTGTTGATCTAGGTTGGACATTCTGTTTTAATTTACGGAATCAAAGTTGAATTAATTTAAGGGGCCCCATGAGATTCTCCCACCAACCTTTTTGATTCAAAGATGGTCACACTATTAAGAATGAGCAATGCTGTCAACTACTCGCTTAGTTGCTATAAAGTTGAATTAATTGAGAGTAGCGCTATTCACACTTATTTTCACTTTTTACATATTTTTTTAGTTCCAATGAATAGCAGAAACTTAAAATACAACCATTAATAAGAATATGTGGGAAGTAAAAAGAGATGTGTGGATTGCACCACCATTAATTGAATGAGAGTAAATTTACCCTTATGCCCCTTTTTTGCTTTAGATTTCTCCTCCCGTTTTGCACTTCTTTCTTTTTAGGAGAATGACCATGAAACGGACTCACGTCCCTTGTCTAACAATGTATTGTCATGTGTAAGTTTTTTTTTCACATGACAATGTATGGTCGGAACGCCATATAACGGTAAACCCATTCTATGTAAATAACTTACCTTTTGCGGGTTCATAGTAGAGAAACATAGAGCAACTAAAGGTAAACAATACTCCTAGTCCTGGATGTGAAGAACGGGGAAAGAAAATGTTTGTTCTTTTTTATTGAATGGAACCTATATAAAGGGCTAATATATTATGACTACAAAGCCAATCTAAAAAAAAAAAGGTTTTCTGGTCTAAAGAAAATGTTTGAACCTAGTAAAATTGGACCAAATTTAATGGAAAGGTTAATTTCTTTTTGATTAAAAGTTCCTAATTTTTTAATATCTCAAACATTTTTTGTATGTCTTGAATTTTAAGATGTGCTCTTATTTTCTTTAATGTGTTGTGGTTTTTTTTTAGAACGCATTAAACTACATTTTCGTTTTCCAAAACAAATATTTTCATATAAATTCAAGTTCTTATTGAACAAACTAGGGGCATCGATTTTATTGTTTGACTGATCTAAGAATATTGGTTGCCTTGTTTGTTTAATGTGTTGTGGAAAAATAAGATGAAATTTACTAGAGTAAGAAGAAAAATAAGAAACGTGGGAGTAGAGAAGAAAGAGAAAGCAAATAAGGACATAAGAGTAACTTGGCTTTAGCAAGTGTCCTAGCAATAAACTCAGAAGTGGTTGTTAGCATTGCTTTTAAGAGACACAATGTATGCTATAGGTGTGACTTTAATGTTACATAACACTTAGTGCTAGACTACGAATGTTTTAGCCTTTAGATTTGATTTTCACTATAACAAAAACCCAAGAGGAATACAATTGACAACATAAAGAGATGCATTAAGCTACACTCATATAGCACGTATGTCTTTTGATATGGAGAGAGATGTTATCTGGACAATAAGAGGTTCTGTGATAGTATGAAAAAAGACAAAATAGCAGTGGTAAATAAGAAAATAAAAAAGAGTTAACGTGCATGAGAAATTTTGTCTTTCATCTATTGAGTTGTTCATCAATGTCCCCCTGCCATCCAACTTGAGAAATGTTTGAAGTTATTGCAAATACAAGATTCTTTTTGGAGCTTAACAAAGTAGTGAACTACGATTAGTGGCGAAGCCACGTGAGGGCAAGGAGTGGCAGCCACCACTCCCCTTGCCGAAAAACCCAATTGGTTCTACTGCTGCTGCTTTCCGTCTCTGGTGTCTGTCTGGTTCTGCTCTGCACAAAGCAGAGTTAAGTTCATTTTTTTTAACATCCAGGTCAAAACGACGTCGTTTTGGTCCTAATAAAAAAAATTTAAAATAAAACGAAATGGCGCCATTTTGTATAAGTTGGAATAGGGGGACCGTTTCGTTCAACCTTTCTGTCCCTCTCAATCCCGTGTCCCCCTTTCTTTTTCAACATTTCTGCCAAATTGCCAATCAAAGACAGAGAGCAGAGCAAAGCTACCCCCCAAAATCCTAACAGCAACAGAAGGATTTTTTTTTAAATTCCAATTCCCGTTGGCTTTTTGCTGCTACACCAGCTACTCCAGGCTCCAACCGCTGAGCAGTCGGCTTTCGGACTTCAAAGGTAAATTTTTTAATTCCTAAATTTATAATCCCTAACTCTAATTAATTATTTAATAGGAATTTTGTTTAATTGGTATAGAATCTTATGGTAATGCACTAATATGGTTATTGGTTATTGATTATTTATATGATTCTATGATTATTGATATGAAATTATGAAATTATTTTTTAGGATGAAAATTAAAATTTGAATTTTGATTATTGATTAATTAATTGAATTATTACATAATGTATACAATTATTCATATGATTAGTTGAATTGAATATTTATTTATTGAATAATTTGTATGCTTATTGGTATTGATTAATTGAATTGTCGGTTGGATTAGTTATTATGCATATTCGTATAGTCTACTCTAGGATTAAGAGTCTAAGATTTTTTTTTCCTCTCCATTTTACAGTTATGTAATGGAATGATACTATAAGAAGCAATGCTTAAATCATTCTTCAAACATTTCAGGTAGTTCTTCTCCTTCAAATATTCCGAGTAGTTCACAACAAAGTGAGGCCACTGAGTTGGATAAAATATTGGCTAATCTTTCTGCAAACCCTGGACATAGACATCGAATGCTTGATTATCCACCTAATTATCGTGAAGCAATTCGTAGACACTATTTCCAAAATGATCCTTGTCAACCTAGAGACCACATCATGCCAAGAAAAGTTAGCGACAAAAAATGTTTTATCACCAGTTGGTTTGATAAGTTTAAGTGATTGGAGTATAGTATATCAAAAGATGTTGCATTTTGCCGTTATTGCTATCTTTTCAAATGTGATTTCGATCAAATGGGTAGTACTGGAAGTGATGTCTTCACTAAGAAAGGGTTTACAAATTGGAAGAAAGGACCTGAAAAATTTCGAGTCCATGAGGGAAGTGTTGGAAGTCTTCATAATAAAGTTGTACAACAGTTGTGCAACAAACTAGAGATTTGATGACACAAAAATAACACATTGAAACAATTGTGATTAAGCAAACCGCTGAAGCTTGCATTAATTATCGTACTTTATTGAGTGCCTCACTTACGAGCACAAAATGGTTGTTGGGACAAGGTTTGCCTTTTCGTGGCCATGATGAATCGTTGAAATCAAGCAATAGGGGTAATTATTTGGAGCTTTTGCAATTTCTTTCCAACATAATGAGCAAGTTAGGAAGGTTGTGTTTGAGAATGCTCCCAAGAATCTTAAGTATACTTCTTCCGATATTCAAAAAGATATTGTCTGTGCTTGTGCCATTGAAACTATTGATGCAATCACTAAAGAAATAAAAGGTACATTTTTTTTTTCTCTTTTGGTTGATGGATCAAATGATGCTTCAACTAAAGAGCAAATGACGATGGTTTTGCGTTATGGGAACAACAAAGGAGAAGCAATTGAAAAGTTTTTGGGTGTGCAACATGTCTCCTCTACAACTAGTAGCTCGCTTGAAGAGGCTATTGAGAGATTCTTTTCTACAACAAATTTAAGTATGTCCAAGTTATGGGAATAAGGCTATGATGGAGCTGGTAATATGAAAAGTGAGCTAAATGGCCTTAAAATAAAGATTTTGAACAAGTATCCTCAAGCATTTTATGTTCATTGTTTTGCACACTACCTTCAACTAACTCTTGTAGCCATTGTAAAGGGAATTGAGGGTGTCGCCATTTTCTTCAACAATACTAGTATTTTGGTTAATATTATTGGATCATCGTGTAAGCGTCGTGATGCATTTAGAGAGAAACAACTAGAACAAATTAAGAAAGCTTTTGATATTGGTGATCTTGAAACGGGTAAAGGTTTAAATCAAGAAAGTAGTCTCATGCGTCCTTGTGATACACGTTGGAACTCACATTATGGTACTATAGTTAGTATTATTGTCATGTTTAAAGCCGTGGTGGAGGTGCTTGAATGAATTAAAGATGATACCAACCAAGACAATTTCGGTGAAGCAAGTAAGTTATTCCATGACATACAAACTTTTGATTTTGTGTTTCACCTTTTTTTTTATGAGACTCATATTGGGAATTACAAATAAGTTATCACAAGCATTACAAAAGAAAGATCAAGATATTGTGAATGCGATGACGTTAGTGGAAGTATGCAAGCAAATACTACAATCTTTGCGAGATGATGATTTTGGGGACTTACTTGATAATGTACAAAAGTTTTGTGAAGAGCATGATATTGTCATTCCTAACATTGAGGATTTGCATTTCGTACCCGAAAAATCAAGGCATAAAGCTCCAAGACTCACAAACTTCCATTACTATAATGTGGACTTCTATTTTTAAGTCCTTGATGCGCAATTAAAGGAATTGAATGATTGCTTCAATGAGGTAAACACCGAGTTGCTTCTTTGTATAACATGTTTGAGTCAGATGAATAATTTTGCATCTTTTGACAAGGCAAAAATTGTTCGTCTAGCCCAACTTTATCCTCAAGATTTTGATCATATGGACCTCATGAATCGTCCAATTCAACTTGACAATTACATTCACGATATGAAGATGCATAGTGAGTTTTCATCATTGAGAGGAATTGGTGATCTTGTAAAGGAGTTGGTGAAGACCGGGAGGTGTGCAAGCTATATGTTAGTGTATAAGCTTCTTACATTGGCTTTAATGTTACCGGTTGCAACCGTTTCGGTGGAGAGAGCTTTTTCTGCTATGAAGATTGTGAAAACACTATTGTGTAACAAAATGGGAGATCAATGGTTGAGTGATAGCATACTTGTTTACATAGAGAGAGATGTATGTTGGAATATATTAGTATTTTAGGTATTATTTTGCAAGTTTTCTTATAAGTTTAGTTTGGGCCTAGCCTGTTAGCATTAGGGTTAGGGTTAGTTTATTATAAATAAAATGCTTTGTTATTCATCAGAAATCAAGTCATTCACAATGTAGCTCTTAGGGTTTTGTAGCCGTTCCGGCATTTCCGTTAGTTTAATAATATTCTTATTATTTTAGTCTCGTTCGTTGCGCACTCTGATATTCAACTTGGTATCAGAGCAGGTTTGATCCTTCGGGATTTAATCTGCCTTTGATTCGTATCAGTTTGTTTGTCGGTCTTGTTCGCTGTTTAGATTGTCGTTGGTTTAGTATGAAAAAACAAAAAAAATGTCGTAGTCTGAACTCACTTGTCATCTCTGCAATTTTCATCATCCAACCTGCATCACCGCCGTACGTGACCTAACATCATTGCACCCAATCACCATCCACCCATGTTACCGCTGCAATCAGGAACCCATAACCCAACCCGCATGGCCTGCACCGCTCGAATTGTGACCCGCATCAGATTCGCCACACCTGTTCAGTTATACCAGACTCACATCACACCATCTTGAAGTCGTACCGCTGCAACTCAGATTCATCCCCCACTACACACCCGTCTGCCCGCTGCTCTCACCCACATCAGACCTGCTACGCACCACCACCATCCTCACGATTTGCGTCTCTTGCTGTTGCAACCAAACTACCACCGCTGCTGCCTGTTTCTTTTGTTGTTGCTAATTTTTCTTGCCACCAAGTTGCATCTGATTAGTTTGTTGATCTGACTATTAGTATGGTATTTTTTTGTTTGATTAGTTTGGGACCATGAAGTAAATGAATAGAAAATAAGGAGCAAGGAAATGATAAAAAAAAAGGCAAAAAGAGAAAGGAAAGAAAAAAAAATTGTTTGCTGTTGCTTTAGGCCCACACGGGCAAAATGTTTAAGTTTATTTTTAGGTCCACACGAGTTGTTGGCCTGTTTGGAATTGTTTTGTGACCGTTATTCGAGTGCTTGGATTGTAACCAATTGAGTGATAGTATTTGTATTTGTTTGTTCGTTGCTACAATTGAGATATGAAAATCTCTTCCGTTTAGTGACGGGTTCTTTCCATACTCTCAACTCTAGTCAGTCGGAACCAGAATCAGTTTGCCAGCAAGAATAAAGAATCAAGTCAAGTTTGCCAGTTTGGCAGTGAAGTCAAGAATCAAGTCAAGTTCGCTAGTCAAGTCAAGTCAAGTCAAGTCCAGTCAAGTTTGCATGCCTGCCAGTCCGCCTAACGGAGCTAGTTCGCATCTGCTTATTTGCAAACCCATGTCGTATACCGCCATGAGTTTGACGGGGGGTGTTGGAATATATTAGTATTTTAGGTATTATTTTGCAAGTTTTCTTATAAGTTTAGTTTGGGCCTAGCCTGTTAGCATTAGGGTTAGGGTTAGTTTATTATAAATAGAGTGTTTTGTTATTCATCAGAAATCAAGTCATTCACAATGTAGCTCTTAGGGTTTTGTAGCCGTTCCGGCATTTCCGTTAGTTTAATAATATTCCTATTATTTTAGTCTTGTTCGTTGTGCACTCTGATATTCAACTATGTATTTGCTTTTATTGATAATGAGCCTATTATGCGACGTTTTCATGATATGAAATATCGCTGGCAACAATTGTAATTTGTTTGTACTGATAAATTATGGAAGACATTACTATATAAAAGGATTTAGTTGTTGCTATTCTTTTGAACCTTGCAATCTTTTAACTTCGCCTCTCCTCCCGTCAATTCCTGACTTTGCTACTGACTACGATTGGTTTGATCATTTTCTAAGGTACGTAGGCAGTCTAATTCTAAGGTTAGGGGCAACCATAAAATAAAATGAAAAGGATACTACCCTATTGAACTATTGATTTATTTTTTACCATGTCTTGAAAGTGAGGCATAATAGTTGAACAGGTACGTTCTTGTGTCACGTGTTGATTTTGAACGTGTCTTGGGATTTGAGCTTGACTTTGGGTCTTGACATCACTCATCATATTTCTTTTGCATTTGACATCACTCATATGACAATAGACCCTGAGTGTTTGACAAATTTCCTCATTGCAAAATTTTTATGCGCTGTGCTCATAGTTTATGTATAAATTAAACTTGATAGTCAGCTGGATATATTATTTATGTCGTCTGCTTATAATTTCATAACACATGCTGTGTCAGTTGGTGTTTCTCTTGTGTGGAATGTCACGGTGGCTACGAGGAGAGATTTTTTAGGGTAACCGGCACATGAGTTCGTCACATGTTACTTTACAAATAGTGAGATATGTGTATTAAAAAGTTAATAACTTAAAAAATAAAATTTCCTACCACTTACATAAAAACATGTGATGTACCACCGATGTTTCCGTCACAATGAAAAATTTCTCGGCTACGAGGACTCTTCTTGAACTAACTGTAATTAGTAAAAACTCGTGTGCTGCCATCTCTAGCAACATATACAATGAATGAATGGCCTTAGAACACATGCTTTCGTCAAGATTGGGATTCAACAAGGCAGACTGTCTGTGCTCGAAATTTTGGCTCCAGAATTAATGGTCTCTCCTGGTCGGTTAGAGATGGTCAGAAACTTGGTGGAGAGCTTACTCTTCATCCAGCAAGTCTCAAGAAGAAAACATATGGCTGATGTGTGTGTGTAAATATGTATGTATAATACTTCATGATCCGTATCTGGAATTTCGTATTTATAAAGCAAGTCTTACAATTTTTATACCAAAAAAGAAAAAAACCTAGAAAAGATAAAAATAAATTGGCACAAAAAAGCATACAACGGTGTAAATTCTATCTCTATAGCATAGTAGAAACATACCACACAAACTCAATCTAACTATACAAAATAGTTAATAACGTTTGACGATTGCAGCATAAAGCTTCTTCACAATGCGATTTTGGAACCGAGAAAATGCATTGCTCCATGGCACATTAGACAACAATGAACCAAGAACAATCCAAAACCCGAATGCAAATCCAAGCCCCAAGCTCAGATAGAACCCACCGTCTTCAAGTAAATGACCTTCTCCTTGTTTCTCATCAACTACCAGTGGCATGGCCTCATTTGTAATGCAACGCTCTTCTAATGGAGGTCCACAAAGTTTATTGCCAGCATAAGTGGACAGATCAAAGCTCTGAAGCTGAGTGCTTTTTGGAATTTGCCCTATCAGATTGTTATAGGACAAATTCAGATAATTAAGAAATGTCAAATTCGAGATGCTTGGAGAAATTTCTCCAGAAAGTTGGTTCACGGACAAATCAAGTGACTCTAACATTGCCATATCACCGATTTTGGAAGGTATCCTTCCGGTTAGAAGATTATCCGATAAATTCAACGTTTGTAAGCGAATGAGGCTGGTCAGCTCTTCAGGGATTTCTCCAGATAACATGTTGCTTGAAAGGTCCAAACTAGCTACCAAACCAAGCATTGTGTTATATTTCACCTCTTTGCCTTTGGTCACAAAAACTGCACTCTCTATGTAGGTGGTCTCGTCATAATAAACCATACCAGCTATCGCAACACCATACCCAGCATCATACTCACTGAAAACTTCAAAACTGGTACTTCTTGGAAAGGTAATGGCCATGGATGACAAATTTTGGAAACATCTTGGTATCATTCCCGAGAGATTGTTATACCCAAGGTCCAAGATTTGGAGATTCATGAGACTACAGAGTTCATCAGGAATGGCGCCATGGAACTTATTTGAACGAAGACTAAGAACTACTAAGCTTTGGCCAAACCATATTGGAATGCTTCCAACAAACTTGTTTCCACCAAGGTCCAAAAGTAACAACTGCTCACAATTTTGTAGGGAGACGGGTAATTCTCCAGATAAGTTATTATTGCGCAAGTGCAATGATCGAAGGGAAAGTAAGTCTCCAATAGAGCTTGGAATTTTTCCCGTCAAATTGTTGTCTTCTAAATTCAAAGATGTCAAGTTTTGCCAGTGTAACCAACAATCAGGAATTTCTCCAGTGAGGAGATTGTTGCCAACATGAAGAACTTGAAGGGTTTTAGGTACATCACTCCTATCACAAAAGAAATGAGAGAGAGTTCCCGAAAATGATGAATTGGAAAGATCTAATGCAGACACTATGGAAGACACAAGAGGCAATGAACCATTGAGCTGGTTAAACCCTAACCGAATCGCGATTTTTGAAAACAAAGAATTGGAAGGCTTTTGTTTTGGCCACTTGGCAGAAACTATGTTTGGAACCTCGCCAAACAACTGATTACATGAGAGATCTACAAAGGTCACTGCATTAAGCGAAAAAATGTTCCAAAACCAAGTTGGAATGGTACCTGAAATTCCTGTATTGGACATGTTAAGAGAAATCAAATGTTTTTGACTCTTAAGCCATGCAGGCAACTCTGATGGGTCCAGACGCCAAAAACTTAAAGTCAACATAGAAAGTTGAAAAGGAGGAACCCAGTTTGGGCTGGTTTTAAGAGTCAAGGAGTTGTTATTTGCAACAAAGTTAATCAACCTTGTAAGATTTGTAAAATGAACTTCAGAGACAATACCCTCGAATAACATGCTAAAAATGTACAACTCCTCTAAGAGTGATAGGTTGCCCAAGGACACTGGAATGGAACCTGATATTGGATTAAGTGAAAGATCAAGATAGCGTAAATTTTTAAGACTTCCTAGCTTATCAGATAAATGACCTGAAAAAGAATTATTCGAAAGATCTAAAAGATTTATTTGACCAGAACTACACCGAGACAAACTTTCAAAGATTTCTGATACCCTCCCCCTAAAATTGTTGAACCATAGATCAACAAAAGTCAACTTACAAAGATTTCCCAATGAGTTTGGGATTTCCCCTTCAAGCTGATTCGAACCTAATATAAGATCAACAAGGGCTGTCAAGTTTCCAAGGGAACTCAAAATTTCACCATGCAAAGCATTGCCAGAAAGGTCGAGGGACTCAAGATGGCTCATACGGTACAACCATGTAGGTATGGTAGAGTTGAAATAGTTAAAGTACAGATCAAGAACTTTAAGACTTGTCAAGTTCACAACACCAGTTGGTATGTGATAAAGTTCGCAGCCATGCAAATGTAACTCGACCAGCAGAGAAGGGAGTGTGTTTGCTTGTAACCAATGAGATACTTTGGAAAGATTTACATAACTCATGTCAAGATGTTTCAACATAGAAAGACCAGAGAGCCATTTGAGATTCTCGACCATCAACAAGTTTTCAGAAAGGTCCAGATAACGTAGACTTGAAAGATTTCCCAACTGATGAGGAATGGTTCCGTTGAACCCTGCATGTGAGAGGTTAAGATATCTTAAACCTTTAAGAGAACCTAGAAAGCTAGGAATTTGTAGTCCTTCAAAATTATTGTAGCTTAAGTCCAAGTAGCTGAGTTGCTTTAAATTGAGCAGAGAAGGATTTACCTTACCACCCAAACCATGTTTCTCACCAGTCACTTGATTGTAATTACCAGCAAGGTGGAGTTCATGGACATGACCCGTTGAATTACTGCAGGCAACACCGGTCCAGTTGCAACAATCGCCTTCACCAACCCAAGAGGAAAGCATATTTAAAGAATCATTAAGATCTTTCTTGAACATAAGAAGTGTTTGTCTCTCATTTTCTTTACAAGGAACATTCAGGTTTCCTTTGCATAAGCTAACTGTAATAGACGCAATGCATAGAAACCTGACTAGTGAAACAACTCTCATGACTCTATCCATAGATATCAAGTACGGATGTGAGTAATCAGTAATTTAGAGTGCTATATATACACACATTAGTGAGTGTATAGGTCCACCCTTGGGCCTACTCTTTATATTTCCTCACAAACCACTCTTGTGGAATCAAAAGGATTATAATTATACTTTTCTTTGTATTACAAGCGAGAATGTTATTCTAACCTACACTATAGGGAATAGGGAGAGTTTGAATCTGAGACACAATGGGTCAATGAAGAAGACTATCAACCAGAGCAATCTACCACTTGTATATATAATGATATATCTCACGAGGCATAATATTCTACAACTTTTTTTTTTTCTGTCTTAAGATGTTTTCTTTTACAATGAAAAATATAATTGGGGTTTTACTCGATCTACTTTGAGATTTTATGGAAATTTATTAGTCAATCAAGAGAAGTAAGACAAAAGGATGGTCCATCCCCAAAACTAATTCCAGCTAGGAAATGATGGTTCATCCCCAAACAAAAGTCGTGGTTGAAATCAGGCACATAGCAATAATTGTTCTACTTGAGTGGGCTAAGAAACCAAACATCAATATCTTTCTCTTTATTGATATGGTTAAGATATTTATTTTCATTTTTATATTATCAACTACTGAAAATGACAGAAAAGAACAGTTACATAAACATAATACGGCCATCTATAACTATCCAAATTTTTAAACTAAATTTGCAAAGCAAATTATGTCTCACCAATAGTTAATGAACACATTAATCAATACTTAAGAAATAATCAAATTATCACAACCACATTATTTAGATTAAAATATTTAATTTAAAATTTTAGTCTCCCTAAATCCAAACCACAAGAAATGAGAGAATAAGGTACATCAAAGTTCTTGTGTTTCACCTTGTTTGCAAATTTGCAAGGCACACCCAGATTTCCTTTACATAGCAAATGGTAATGCTATCGACGCTTAGTAACCTGAGAAATACAACAACCCTGATAAGGTTCTCTCAAATACGCGTTTTGCGTGATGAATGAGAGTTCTAATATTCTAAACCAATTTTGTGTGTAGCCTTTCTGTAGCCTCTATCATTGGTTGACACACATTAAGTTTATGACAACAGAGTTAAGAAGGATTAAGCTTATAGACACGTGTCAATCAATGATAGAAGTCACAAGGAGACCACACAAAATGAGTGCATAAGATTCCAACTAAATGAATGAGTAGTCATCTAGAAGACAAATAAAATTCAGAACAGAAAGACTTCTTCTTTGACGGCCAAGCAATGGGTCACATAAGTGTCGCTTTTTCTCAATTTATCCCCTTCAATGTTAGACAATGTCCTTCACTAGTATCAGTCATTCAAGAAGGGCCGGGGAAGAAAAATGAACCAGAACGCATTAATCAGTAGGACTACCGACTAGGAAGTGCAAAGGCGACTTTCTTAACCCAACATACGAGTTCATCATTCATCCCAAAGGAAGAGTTTGAGACTTTTTTAAGTCCAGCCAGGGATCGGGTATATAACAAGAACTACCTATAATATTCAATGGGTTCTTAAACTAACTAAAACTTGTTGGAGTCCATAACAATTGCTGGAGTTTTCTTTGGGATAAACTCCAGCAACTTAAGAATTAAAGCATGCTATGTGCCTCGACTCAAAGTGACACATAAAAATTTTCCTACAATGGGTTTTGTTTTCGGTGGAGAACAATCTAAGAATTAAAGCATGTTATGTGTATATGCATCATAAGAACTAGCGAGAGTACTTAGATTTACGTTATTGGTTTGAAATATAATGCGCTGTGTATAAGTTAGCCATTGACCATGCTCATTTTTTTCGCGAGTCAAGTGGATTTGAGGAGTTGGGTACCATGCATTTGACTCAACCTCTGTATTATACCCTATTTTGATTTAAGTTAAAACTGTTAAGTTGGATATTCAAACTCTTTTTTTCTCCTTTGTATTGCCGATGTGAGATATTTCAACAATGATCTCTCTCTGGCTGTGAGATTGACCTGCTCCTCTTATGGTAGTGTAAGATAAAGCGTCGCCCTATACTTGTGACCATTTGGCAACCGGAAAAGTTACAAATTTACAAAGGCTAAAAACTGCTAAGACCACAAGTTGAAAATTATTAATATTTAGGATTATTTTATTGTTTGGGTTTTAGGCCCATCCCGTTAGGATTAGATTTTCGTTTAGATATTAAAGTTTAGTTTATTATAAATAAGATGCTTGTTATTCACTTGTGAACAAGTTAGTCACAACACAGTATAATCCATTTGAGTTATGTAGCCGTCTCGGTAAATTTGTAGAGTTCTCTTCCATTTAGTTAATTGAATAATTTGTTTGCTCATTCGTCTATGTTATACCTAACCTCATTTTCATCTGCAGATAGTCCAATTTCTCCACTGTTACTATGTTCACGAACCAACCTGTTTTTCTTCAGACCAGACTTTGACAGACAGGCACATTCGTTTTCAGTCCCGAGTCCTTTGCCAATCCGTTCACCAGTGTCCGTGTCCCCGTTAGTGGAATAATAGAATC
The DNA here is from genome assembly GCF_042453785.1 of Malus domestica. Classification (NCBI taxonomy): domain Eukaryota; kingdom Viridiplantae; phylum Streptophyta; class Magnoliopsida; order Rosales; family Rosaceae; genus Malus; species Malus domestica. Next base: position 52,074,169 of record NC_091675.1, on the reverse strand, counting down.
TTGATCTCCACTGTGGAAAACATGTAAGATATACTTTTAAGTACAATTTATAATAGACTAAAATTAGCAAAGATGGCAAGAGCTTTGATTTGTACAGCGGTGAGACTCACCACCTGTAAATCAAAACCTGAATTCAGACAAGTTCAACCAAAACTGGAAGCATTGTTTCCTGGTTTTGCATGTCATACTTGAGGACACGTCCTCTGCAAAAGAGGATAATCAAAGTTGGAAGCACAGAAAACAAAAATGACTTGCTGCACAAGGAACACTTCTTCAATCTTTGAATAGTTCGGAATATAATTGGAATTTTTTTTTCATGTCTTGATGATCTTCGGAATCTACTACATTTGGGTGCATTAGTAATTCAAATGAGATGCGATGATTACTTGCTGCAAGCCTGCAAGTTGTCCAATTTGTGACTCGAGCATGAAGGGCCTCCTCTAAATCTGGTAGGTTTATGTAACTGTCTCATCTTCGATACAGACATGAATCTTCGCTGTTTATCGCTGCAGATGTGATCAGTGAGTTGAATGAGCAGTCAGCTAGAAGACAAATTATATATAAGAGAGAGAAGAGGTCCAAATCAGCGAGTTGAATGAGTAGTCAGCTAGAAGACAAATTATATATCAGAGAAAGAAGAGGTCCAAACTGGAGTCTACATATTCTCAACAACAGTTAAGAACTACTTGTGCCTTGAAAATAAATTTCACAACAGAATGACTTCTTCTTTGACGGCCTAGCAATGGGTCACGTAAGTGTCGCTTTTTCTCAATTTATCCCCTTCAATGGTAGACAGTGTCCTTCACTAAGTTATCAGTCATTCAAGAGGGAAAATAAATTTCACAACAGAATGACTTCTTCTTTGACGGCCTAGCAATGGGTCACGTAAGTGTCGCTTTTTCTCAATCTATCCCCTTCAATGGTAGACAGTGTCCTTCACTAAGTTATCAGTCATTCAAGAGGGGCCGGGGAAGAAAAATGAACAAGAAGGCATTAATCAGTAGGACAGTAGGACTACCAACTAGGAAGTACAGAGAAATTTTTAGTTGTGTTGGGAACACGGATGGTACACCACGTGTCTTCATGCAAGTGGTGGAAAATTTTAATTTTTAAGTTATTAACCTTTTAATACACATAACCCACCATTTCTATAGGTACTATTTGGTACATGGGACGAGACGGAACGGAGTGGGACTAGGCGTTCCGTCCCACGTTTGGTGCGCCTAAAATGGGTGGAACGCGTTGTTCCACGGGATGAATGTTGGATGAATTTTTGTTCCGCCTCACCCCCTTGGAACGACTTGTTTCACATCCATGGAACACAAAATTATAACCTCTCCGTCTCCTTCTTCTTCCTCCTTGTTTCCATCCGAGGGAATCTTTGCTCCCTCTCCGTTCCGTCTTGTCCCGTCCCGTCTGCATACCAAACGATACCTAAGGTACCGTTTGGTACGTGAGCCGGGACCGAACGAAGTGGGACAAGGCGTTCCGTCCCACGTTTGGTGCACCTAAAACGGGTGGAACGCGCTATTCCACTGGACGAGTTTTGAGTGAATTTTCGTTCTGCCTCACCCCCCTGGAATGACTCGTTCCACGTCCGTGAAACACAAAATTATAACAAACGATACCTAAAGGTCTCAAAACTCCCCTAGAACGACTCATACCAAACGATACCTAAAGGTCTCAAAACTCCAACAAATCTTTCCACCGCATCTCATTGGTTACAAGCAAACACACTCCCTTCTCTACTGGTCGAGTTACATTTGGATGGCTGCAAACTCTATCACATACCAAGTGGTGTTGCGAACTTGACAGGTCTTAAAGTTCTTGATCTGTACTTTAACTATTTCAACTCTACCATACCTACCTGGTTGTACAGTTTGAGCCATCTTGAGTCCCTCGATCTTTCTGGTAATGCTTTCCATGGTCTTGACATCGCTTGTTGATCTTAAATTAGGTTGGAATCAGCTTGAAGGGGAAATCCCAAACTCATTTGGAACTCTTTGTAAGTTGACTTTTGTTGATCTATGGTGGAACAATTTTAGGGGGAGGGTATCAGAAATCTTTGAAAGTTTGTCTGAGTGTATTTCTGGTCAAATAAATCTTTTAGATCTTTCAGATAATTTTTTTTCATGTCATTTATCTGATAAGCTAGGAAGTCTTAAAAATTTACGCTACCTTGATCTTTCATTTAATTCAATATCAGGTTCCATTCCACTGTCCTTGGGCAATCTATCACGCTTAGAGTAGTTGTACATTTTTAGCACTCTATTGGAGGGAGATTTTACTAATCTTACAAGATTGATTAACCTTGCTGGAAATAACAACTCCTTGACTCTTAAAACCAGCCCAAACTGGGTTCCTCCTTTTCAACTCTCTATGTTGACTTTAAATTCTTGGCGTCTGGACCCATTAGAGTTGCCTGCATGGCTTAAGAGTAAAAAACATTTGATATCTTTTAACATGTCCAATATAGGAATTTCAGGTACCATTCCGACTTGGTTTTGGAACATTTTTTCGCTTAGTGCAGTGACCTTTGTGGATCTCTCATGTAATCAGTTGTCTGGCTAGGTTCCAAACATAGTTTCTGCCAAGTGGCCAAAACAAAAGCATTCCAATTCTTTGTTTTAAAAAAAAATGCGATTTAGTTAAGGTCTAACCAGTTCAATGGTTCATTGCCTCGTGTCTGCGGTAGTGTCTGCACTAGATATTACCAATTCATCATTTTCGGGAACTCTCTCTCACTTCTTTTGTGATAGGAGTGATGTACCTAAAAACCTTCAGTTGAATATCAGGAGGCGCAACGAACAAAATTACAAAATAAAAGGAATATTATCAAACAAACTGAGAACGCCGAAACGGCTACAAAACCCTAAGAAGCTACATTGTGACTAACTTGTTTTCAAACTAAATTACAAGCACTATTTATAGAGAATTAAACCTAAGAAACCCTAACTCGGATGGGCTAGGCCCAAATCTTAAACTAACAAGCAAAACCCAAATACTAAAATAAACCTAAATACTAATATTTTCCAACACCTCCGTCAAACTCATGACGGTACACGACATGGGTTTGCCAAAGTATATGTGGACGAAAACTCTAAATTTCAGTGCCAATGCCAATGTCAATACCAATGCCAATGCCAATGCCAATGTCGATGCCGATACCAATACCAATGCCGATGCCAATACCAATACCAATACCAATGCTGATGCCAATGCCAATACCAATACCAATGCCGATGCCAATTGCGAGCTTCCAAACAAACCTGAGCAAACAAACAAAAAAACATATTTTTTCTTTGCCCGTGTGGGGCCCTCAAAAGCTCCAAACAATTTTTTCTTTCTTATTCCTTCTTTTTCTCTCTTCTTCTGGGCAAACAAGTGCAACATCACACCTTCTTAAACAACCAAATAGCAGTGGTGTGGTGGATTGGTCCATATCAACTTTTTTCTTGCAAACAATCAATACCAACTAACAAATCTAAAACGAACGACGACAAAGGCAAACAAGTTGATACCAATGAGAACGGATTGAACCCTAAGGATCAAACCCGTTCTGATACCAAGTTGAATATCAGAGGGCGCAACGAACAAAATTACAAAATAAAAGGAATATTATTAAACAAACTGAGAATGCCAAAACGGCTACAAAACCCTAAGAAGCTATATTGTGACTAACTTGTTTTCAAACCAAATTACAAGCTCTATTTATTGATAACTAAACCTAAGAAACCCTAACTCGGATGGGTTAGACCCAAATCCTAAACTAACAAGCAAAACTCAAATACTAAAATAAACCTAAATACTAATATTTTCCAACACCTTCATGTTCTTCATGTTGACAAAAATCTCCTCATTGGAGAAATTCTTGGTTGTTGGTTACACTGGCAGAACTTGACATCTTTGAATTTAGAAGACAACAACTTGACGGAAAAAAATCCAAGCTCTATTGGAGACTTACTTTCCCTTCGATCATTGCACTTGCGCAATAATAACCTATCTGGAGAATTACTTGTCTCCCTGCAAAACTATGAGCAGTTACTTCTTGACCTTGGTGGAAACAAGTTTGTTGGAAGCATTCCAATATGGTTTGGCCAAAGTTTAGTAGTTCTTAGTCTTCGTTCAAATAAGTTCCATGGCGCCATTCCTGATGAACTCTATAGCCTCATGAATCTCCAGATCTTGGGCCTTGGGTATAACAATCTCTTGGGAACGATACCAAGATGTTTCCAAAAATTTGTCATCCATGGCCATTACCTTTCCAAGAAATACCAGTTTTGAAGTTTTCTGTGAAATCCCGTTTCCAGATTTCATTATTATAATCTACGTATTTGTATTATTGAGATTTTATATTAATTTTTTTGAGAAATTATATTAAATTATTGGATTTAGATTTTAATTAAATTAGTTACGAAGTTTGAAGTTTGGAAAGTAATTATCTAAAATTTGTTGACCTTTCGGGGTCACGATTAATGTTTTCGAATAGATCTCGAAACCACGAACGGATAGACGAAAGCCGTTTGCGAGTTTGGGTTTGAACGGTATAGTTACGGACAATTGAAATTATGTTACTAAACAATAAATTTTTAAATTTATTTAAAACTTGCACCATGTGGGAATGGTAACCAATTAGATAAAAGAGTGAGGAACCAAAAGAAAAAAGAAGAGAACTCTAGAAGCTGCTGGATGGCAGCAGGGGAGCAAATTTAAATCGCTCCACTTCTTTTTACAAACTTGTCACTGAGGCCTGTTTTGAGTTCAACACTGGGGATGCCCACTTCGGCGACCGATTAACAGTGAAAAGGTGTGGGATCAGCCTGCCGTATGCTCAAGATGTCTATACCATCAAGTCGGGAGGAACTACAGGTTGGAGTAGCCAAAAAATCAAGTTAGAAATGAAAAATTAAGAATTTGAGTTCCTTATTGTTTGTATTTTCGTCTTTTAAATCTTCTTATTACTTTCAATTTTATACATTGGGTGTGTTGATCAAATTATCATGTTTTAGGGTTTGGGTAAAAAGGTCAATTCTTGTTTATTGTTGACATAATTGAAATCAAAGTTATAAATATGATTGAATTGTATAGAAGTATTCTGAAGTTATGTTTTGGATTAGAGGAGTTTGGGTTCCAAGTTGCAGGGAACTTATGTGTCTACAGAGAAAAGCTATGTTTCACGTAGCTTACTTTGGCTCTTGATTTCTATGTCCTAATGGATTTCTTTTGATCCATTATTATGTGTTTTGAAACTAGACATGTCAATGATCAAAGCCCATCTAATTTCACATAATTCTGTTGAGTTTTGATATGTCAAAACCATGTACAAACTTGAGTCACGAAGCTGCCAGACGGCAGCAAATACTGGATTTCCAGTTTCGGGGTTCAATTCTGTATCTTGCATAACTTTCAACTCGGAACCCCGTTTCCTACAAATCTTATATGTTTTTAATGTACTCAAAACAAGCTTCGAATCTCATGTAAGTTTGCATCATTTGGTATGGTTATGGGTGTTCAAAATCGGGCTTAATCTTGGTTGACTAATACTGTTTTTCTGCAGCTTTTGTGGAGATGAGGCTGTTGCTTTTGCAATATCAATTCTTCTTACAACTTTAATTTTAATTTACTTATCTGTTTTAAGTTTGTGCTTAAACCACTTGATAAGGTTACGTATTGGGTTCCAAAGGAACCATTTTCTTATACAATTATGTGCCAACGTATTTATGCATTCTTTACCTATTTAGGTTGTGTATACACATATTTGTATATTCATGCATAAGCATGCAAGTTCTTGAACTACACCAAAATAGCCTTTACGTTCATAATTCTTTTTCATATGCTGCTAGGGCTGTTGGGTAGTTCCAACTTTATCGATCAAAGCATTTCTTTAAAGTCAGAAATAATGTATTTTATATAGGTGTGCATTATATGATTCCATCCCTTGGCTTATAAGATAAATTTGAGTAAAGTTGTGATATGATTATAAGGTCAATTATTTTATTGTTTTGGTGCATTTTATACCTACTAAAACACATCATTATTAATGGTCCAGAATTATTCCTTCATGTGTATTTACAATGATTTATTTTAGATCAACCAAAAGGGCATTGAATTTGGATACTGTTACATTAGTAATCCAAAGTACTTTCATTAGGATTAGAATTCAAGTCATGCATTTAGTAGTATCTTACATTTGTGAAACAGAATTTGGCCACGATGGTGGATCCTTGAGTTAGTAACTAAGAGCAATGCTTAGGAATCTAGGTAAGGGAAATACGACATACCTTCTGGAGATTGATTATATTTAACATCATGAAATGTTATATTATTTATCTCATGGTTGATTACTCTTGTTGAATGTGTACATCATTGGATCACTTGGATGAGAACTGAATTATGGCTTTTGTTGGATGTTTATTGGTTTGATTACGGCTTGCATATGTGTGTGTGTGTGTATGTGTACATGAGATGGAATTCTTATCATGCATGGCAGTAATAAGAGGAATGTTAGACGAACTACGAATGGCTTGATCCCTGTTGAGGGTACATAGGCTGTCTAACGAGAAGGTTGGATGTAGCCATAAAATATATGGAAATTACTACGCAATTTGGACATTGAGTGGTGCTTTATTCATATCCAGGAGGCATGGTATGTTAGATATACGAGTATTTGGAGACGTCGCGTGTCGATCCTGGACGTATGTTGGGATCGGGACGTGACATTTTCAGTGAGCATGATGCTGGGTATGGTGTTGAGGTAGCTGGTGTGCTTTATTATGACATGACCACCTACATAGAGAGTGCAGTTATTGTGACCAAAGGCAAAGAGGTGAAATATAACACAATGCTTGGTTTGGTAGCTAGTTTGACCTTTCAAGCAACATGTTATCTGGAGAAATCCTTGAAGAGCAAACCAGCCTCATTCGCTTACAAACATTGAATTTATCCGATAATCTTTTAACCGGAAGAATCCCTTCCAAAATCGGTGATATGGCAATGTTAGAGTCGCTTGATTTGTCCGTGAACCAACTTTCTGGAGAAATTTCTCCAAGCATCTCGAATTTGACATTTCTTAATTATCTGAATTTGTCCTATAACAATCTGATAGGGCAAATTCCAAAAAGCACTCAACTTCAAAGCTTTGATCTGTCCACTTATGCTGGCAATAAACTTTGTGGACCTCCATTGGAAGAGTGTCGCATTACAAATGACGTCGTGCCACCGGTAGCTAATGAGAAACAAGGAGAAGGTCATTTACTTGAAGACAATTGGTTTTATCTGAGCTTGGGGCTTGGATTTGCATTCGGGTTTTGGATTGTTCTTGGTTCATTGCTGTCTAGTGTGCCATGGAGCAATGCATTTTCTCGGTTCCAAAATCGCATTGTGAAGAAGCTCTATGCTGCAATTGTCAAACGTTATTAACTATTTTGTATAGTTAGATTGAGTTTGTGTGGTATGTTTCTACTTTGCTATAGAGATAGAATTTACGCCGTTGTATGCTTTTTTGTGCCAATTTATTTTTATCTTTTCTAGGTTTTTTTCTTTTTTGGTATAAAAATTGTAAGACTTGCTTTATAAATACGAAATTCCAGATACGGATCATAAAGTATTATACATACATATTTACACACACACATCAGCCATATGTTTTCTTCTTGAGACTTGCTGGATGAAGGGTAAGCTCTCCACCAAGTTTCTGACCATCTCTAACCGACGAGGAGAGACCATTAATTCTGGAGCCAAAATTTCGAGCACAGACAGTCTGCCTTGTTGAATCCCAATCTTGACGAAAGCATGTGTTCTAAGGCCATTCATTCATTGTATATGTTGCTAGAGATGATAGAACACGAGTTTTTACTAATTACAGTTAGTTCAAGAAGAGGCCTCGTAGCCACCGTGACATTCCATTCCACACAAGAGAAACACCAACTGACACAACACGTGTTACAAAATTATATGCAGACGACATAAATAATATGTCCAGGTGATCATTCAAGTTTAATTTATACATAAACTCTGCGCATAGCGCACAAAATTTCTGCAATGAGGAAATTTGTCAAACACTCAGGTGTCTAATGTCATATGAGTTCTAGTCGGCAAATGCCAAAGAAATATGCTGGGTGTAGGGCCGGTTCAGAGATTTTTGAGGCCTAAGGCGACTTCAAAAAATGTGTCCTCACTTCATATAAAAAATTATTTGTTTTTACACGTAAGATATCGATAAAATTATATTTAGAAAAACACTTCAAACTCAATAATTTAGAAACATAGAAAAACTAATTTCTTTTGTATCAAGAGAAAGAAACCAAAAAACTTCAAGCTTACAAGTAGATAGATTATGAGTTTTGTCTTCTATCTGAACTTTTAAAATGCTTTTGTATAAATCGTGAGTTGTTTTATTTTCTTTACTAACCTCGTCAATATAAGACTAAAAAAATAATGATATTTTTTTAGTCTTTAACGATATGTATAAGTAATGAATGGGCACCAAATTAAACATTTTGACGACTCGTCATATAATTTGCAAATTTGGTTTAAAAATTTAGTCTATGCATTACCCTTAAAAAAAATGCACATAGCATTTCGAACTTAGGAACTCTCGTTAATTTTAAATACAAAAATCATTGCTTCTAATTAAACTTCTAATCATTTAGCCAAATTTTATAAATTTATACTGTTATGAAAAGAAATTTGTAAAAATTGGAATTCAAACCACCTAAGACCTCCTCATTAATTTCAAACAACAAAATCGCTTGTTCTAATTATTTTTTTTTTTTTTGTCATTAAAGCAAATTTTATAAATTTATTCTCATATGAAAACGTAAATAAATATGCCACACTAACAATTTGGGTGCCCCTAATTTTTTTGGGCCCCTGACGGTCGCATTACCTGCACTAGGCCTGGGCCTGCCCTGCTATGTGATGTCAAGATCCTAGTCATGCTCAAATCCCGAGACACATTCAAAATCAACATGTGACGCCATAATGTACCTGTTCAATTATTATGCCTCACTTCCGAGACATGATAAAAAATAAATCAATAGTTCAATAGTGTAGTATCCTTTTCATTTTATTTTATGATTGCACCTAACCTTAGAATTAGACTGCATACATACCTTAGAAAATGATCAAACCAATCGTAGTTCACCACTTTGCTAAGCTCCAAAAAGAATCTTGTATTTGCAATGACTTCCAAAATTTCTCAAGTTGGAGGGGGACATTGATGAACAACACAATAGATGAAAGACAAAATTGATGAGTTTGCAATGTAAAAAAACTAAAGTGATGACTTGTTAAAACATAATAAGGGACTATTTGTTGTAAAACCCTTATTATTTTTGGGGTGTTCTATCCAAACACTATTTTTTTACTTCTCACATCCCTTATTAATTTCTGTTTTTTAATATTCTTTAATTCAATTGATCCGACAACGACAAATTAAGAGAGTGTAGGAAGTAAAATAGGGTGTGTGGATAGCACACCCCTTATTTATCTTTCTTCAGTTTTTACAACTCGACTCGGTAGGTTGAGTTAAAAGTTAAAATTCTTTGGACCCAAAGGAAGAAGCGAGAGAGAACTAGGAAGAGGAGAAAATTTTTAATGTGCTTGAAATATTAAGTGGTATACCACGTGTCTTTATACAAGTAGTAAGATTTTTGTAGGGTTGGAAAAACATACCAAAATTCCTAAACCAAACCGAAAAATTCCCGAAACCAAACTGAAAATCCCAAAATTTTTGATACCCAATACCGAATCGATCTTGAAATTTCGGTACGGGTCGGTCTTAAGTTTTCGGGATTTCGGTAATCCCAAACCGAATCGAAATAAAAAAAATTGTATTATTTAATTTTTTTAATATATATTCGGAATTTTAATAGCCGTTGGATTTGGTTGAGATTTAATCTCAACTGTTGAATACAACACAAGGATCAAACCCTAGAGAACTCACAACTCAATCACTCTCTCTCCGACTCTCAACTTCAACTCGACCTCACCTCACCACCCTCTTCGACCTCACCTCATACAACCTCCTCACCTCAGAATCCGACCACACCCTCTTCGATCTCTCTCTATCTCTCGACTTCTCATCCCTCACACTAGGGATGAGCAACGGTTATGGCGGGCAGGTAACCATGGTTATTTACCTATAACAGTTTATATTCATACCCGCATAACCGTTTACCCGTTGGGTAATTGCATAAATGGTTATACTCATAACCATAACCGTTTATAAACGGTTATCCATACCAATAACTGTGTACCTATTTACCCATAACCATAACCATTTACCCGTTTACTCGTTTTTGAGCCCGTTTATCCTTTTTTTACCCATTTACCATTTTTTTACCCATTTACCCTTTTTCACCCGTTTACATGTTTTTTTTTAACAACTTGAAAATTACAAAAGAAAAATTGGTCATAATTTTTGTTTTCTGACAATTAAACACTGTTATAAGTACATTTTAGCATGCATTTCCCTATTTTAATAATTTAAGTTCTCATACAATTCTAATAATTGAAATAATAGTTTACACCTATTTTATTATTTCAATTATATAAAATAATAGTTTACGCCTATTTCATATTTCTTGGAGAGAAATGCGACTTTCAATTATTGTAAAATAATAGTTTACACCTATTTTATTATTTCAATTATGGTAAAAAAGCGAAGTTGGGGAAGCTTTGAGTCCGAACTTGGCGATGTACGGAAATATAATTGAAGTTTGGCTTTGTTGGTTGGGGTTGCAGGGTCACTGGGAAGGAGAGAGAGAGAGAGAGAGAGAGAGAGAGAGAGAGAGAGAGAGAGAGAGAGAGAGAGAGAGAGAGAGAGAGAGAGAGAGAGAGAGAGAGAGAGAGAGAGCCTGCTTCTAAAACCCCTCAAAATCCATAATTTTTTATTTATTTTAACATATATTAAATTAAATGGGTAAATGGATACCCATATAACCGCTTAAATTAAATGGGTAAATGGATACCCATATAATCGCTTAAATTAAATGAGTAAATGGATACCCATATAACCGCGGGTAATACCTATAACCGATGGATACCCGTTATAACCGTTTAAATTTCATGGATAAACGGTTATACCCATAACCGTTTGTTCATCTAAACGGTTACGCATAACCGTAACCGTGAACTTTAAATGGGCGGATAACCACGGTTACCCCAACCCATGGGTATTTTGCCCATCCCTACCTCAGACCCTAACTGTGTGGAGGAGCCTTCCTTCACGGCACTGAGGCAGAACTACGGCCACCGGCGCCGCTCACATTTGATCTCTCTCCCTCGACTTCTTCATCTAGATTCCAGTGCCCTGCACACCGATTCTCCCCCAAATCAGGTAAATTTTGGAATTAATTTAGGGTTTGAAATTTAGGGTTTGTGAAATTTAGATTAGGATTTGTGAAATCTAGATTAGGGTTTGTGAAATCTAGTCTTGATTATGCATTGTTCTTGATTTTATTAAAAGTGTTGGTTGATTTTTAGTTTAGATGTCTAAAGTAATTCATTTTTTGTATTGATTTTTAGTTTAGATGTACTATCATCGTTGAAGTTATTCAATTATCTGCATAATTTGCAATTTTGCATAATGGAAAAGGAAAGTGTTGGTTGATTTTTAGTTTAATCCATTAAATTTAGATTTTTTGGAAATGTACTCTTATCTTTGGCAAATTTTCACAACCTGTAGTTGCACCAAAATATACAGCATATTAACATGTGTAAAATATTCCACCTGCAATATAATTTGTGAATTGATTATCTGTATTTGTTTCAGTAGGAACTCCTTTTGTATGAATTATTTGTCAAGCTTTACAATTGGAACAAGGTGGAATTGTGCCCCTCTGGCCTTATAAATTATGGTAACAGGTAACATCATATGGTACCTGTTTGTGTGGTCGTGTTTGGAAAAAAAAAATTGCATAGAACCTAGTAGTGATGTGAACTTGGATTTAGATCTTTAGGTCTTCAGAAAGTCTTGTATGCAATTGTGTTATAAACTTATAATTTCATACAATTCCTTGCGTTTTCTTCTCCTGCAGTCTTGCTACTTATCTCTCTCAATCTTGGTTTTTTAATAGGATTTAGATGAAGCTTCCATATTCATACCCCAACTCTGTAAAGAAAATTCAGCCCAATAACCCAAAAATCCAAAATTATTTCGGGATTTTTAAAATTTAGGATTCCTGAAAATTTGATTTATGATCGGTCTTGAAATTGAAAATCCCGAAAACTTCGGTTTGGAAATCGGAATGGATTTTTGTGTTAAAAAACATTAATAACATAAAAAAGTAAAACTTTCAACCGCTTATAAATTTTTTGCAGGCAGAGAGAACGAGAGAGAGGAAGAAGTAGTGAACTGAAAAGGAAGGGGAAGTAATGGCGAGGAATTTTGGGGTTTTGGTACGGCAGTTGCTCCCTAATTCTATTTCTATCAAAAATCACACCTGGAAATCCTAATCGTAGCACCATCTTCACAACCCAAACCATTCTCCAATTGCTTCCACTCCCCAAACCCTCGTTTCCTGCATTCAGATTCATGTTCAGGTTCAGCTACTACTCCCTCTTTCTCTCCTACTTTCTGTTTTCTTTTATTTATATTTTGTACAACGAGATTCTAATCTAAGACCTCGGAAATACCAAGTGGCTCCTACTTTCTGTTTCTATATTCGCAATTTTTATCGTTTTATTTCTTACTTCCAGTTCGCTCAAGAATTTGCAGCTTTAACTCAGATGCCCGATTTCGTCAAGTAATGTTTGATCTTGAAGGTCAGTATCTCTGCGGTTTTAATTGATTATTTTTTATGCAACTTGTGTACAGTTTCATCAAGTTTTTCCCCTATTCATTGACAATTTGACATAAATATTTCGTTGAGATAACCTATTGGAATCTCGTCAGTAATTTTTTTTCTTCTCGGCACCCTCCTCTGCATTCTGTAAGTTCCAAAGAATTTGCCATTGTTTTGTTATCAATCAAAGTTAAATACAACCCCTTTCAAATTAATCATTGTGTACTAATTATTCTTTGTGCAGGCACCCTGGTTTCTCCAGTCCTTCAAGATTTGATTGAACGATTTCCACACGTAAAAGCATACAAGATTGACGCTTCTAAGGTGCGCGATATTGCAATCTGGTCTTCCGTTAACTTGGGTTATTGTTTTTTAATCCTTTAAAATGTTTGAGAGCTTATTTTGTTTGCGGAATAGAGGATTGAGATCACTCTTATGTTACATTTTACCTGGCTATGGTGTATATACATGAAAGGGGGAATTTGAAACCCGTCGCCCTCCTTGGGTTTCCCATTCGTTAGAATTAGGAGTGGATTTTTTTGCCAAATTGCCGTGCCAACCGAATTGCCAACCGTGCCATACCGATTTTGTGCTAAATTTTTTGTACCAATTGGTAATGGTACGGTATTGTACCGTACCGAAATTTCATGGTACGGTATTGGTAATGGATACCATTACCACGGTATTACTGTACCATACCGAAAATACAATATAATTTATAATTTATATAATACATAATTATATAACACATATTTATAATATTCCAATAATTTGAAAATAAAACCCTACTTATATTAGCATTGTTGTTGGTGATTTTGATCTCTTAAAATTGTGGAAATCAAATACAAAAGAGTTCCTAATTATTTCACAAATAGCCAAAATATCTTTGTAACCCCCACTTCTACTGTTGCTAGTGAAAATGCATTTAGTCTAGGGAGGAGGGTTGTGAACCCTTTTAGGGTATTCTTGACTCCTAAAATAATTGAGGCACTAGTGTGTACTAGTGGTTGGCTTAGGGCAGGTGAAGTAAACTTCTACAAGGACCAACGGAAGATATGTTTCAATTTTACAAGGAAATAGAAGAAGAGAAAACAAGAAAGATATGCTTTAATTTTTTTAGTAAATTTGTTATTAAATGGTTTTCAACTTTAATTCTTCTTGCTACTAATTAATATGTTTTCTTTGTTTGTAATGTAAGCTTGACACAAACTCAATCTTCTACAAGTTCAATGCCTCCTCCAAAAGTTTCGACATCTCAAGCTTGAATAACTGATCAATGAATTCTCTTTTTTGAAGTTTACTTCCAATTTTCATTTGGTTTGAAACTTTAATTTCTATTTGGATTGTTAATTTCTATTTGTTTTGGTTCGTAACTTCTATTTGGATTGTAAGCTTAATTTTCATGATGAATCTTGATGCTTCATTTGAATTATTATGTGTGTGAATTGTGAATGATGAATAATAGATGAATTTAATCTATAATGTATGAGATAAAGGTACAAAAAAAAAAGTTTTGCCCTTGAATTGGGTTAAAAAAACAAAATGGCAATTACCATTGCCATACCATGCCAACCAAACTTTTGGCAATACCGAACTTCGGTATACCGAAAGTTTGGTACGGTAATGGTAATAGATTTTATCAAACCGAAAGTTTGGTACGGTAATTGGTACAAGAGTTTTGGTACGGTAACCGTACCGAACCCACCCCTAGTTAGAATTGCATGCCCTTATTGTTTAGTGTTGGAATCCCTCTTCTAAGAGCAAGTCCACCGGAGTGGACTTTGCCCAGGACCCAGCACAAAAACAAGGCCAGCACCCTGTCAACCAAGTCCACCCCCTCAACCTGACTGGTACCCAGCCCGAGCTGGGCTCTGGACCAGCCCAAAAGAGACTGAGCAAGAAGCCGGGCTGTTGGCCTGGCGCGTGCACGACAAGCGCGCCTGGGCGCGAGTAGCAGACAGGGCTGTAAGCCCACTTGTGTTCCGGATCCCACCAGCGACGTGGCATGCTTATATCCGTTGGATTTCCAACGGTAAAAAAAATTTAAATTTTACTTTTAAAATAGACCGTCCGATCACAGATCAACGGTCCACGTTAATCAACTAACATAAAATTTATTAAAAAATACAGAAAATTTTAAAAAAAAATTATTTATTTTTTCTATAAATACCTAACTCTCATCTTCCACCTTACACCACATTTCAATATTTTCTACACTTTCTACCAAAGCTTTCATATACTTTTTGTGTGAAAAAAAAATACCAAAAAGCTTTGAAGAATAAAGTGTATTTGATGAGTTTATGTAATTTCATTTTAGTGTGTTTTTTTTTATAGTTTATTTGATGAGTATGTAATTTTATTTTAGTGTGTATTTTTTTTAAGTTTATTTGAAATTTTATCTGAAATTGGTTAAAAATCTTATCCGAAATAAACTTAAAAAAAAACACACCAAATAAATGTGCTGGGTGCCAGCGCATTTTTTTAGGGGTGGGGATGCCTTGGCCTATTACTATTCACTCCAGTCTATTACTGTTCACTTGAGTGGATAAATGCGTTGGGTGCTGGCGCAAAGTCGTTAGGGGTGGACTTGCTCTAAGATTAAGATTTGAAAAACTGAACAGCTGTCTGTTATGAAATCTTGTATCTTCTCATGGGTCTTAAGATTAAAAGAAATCACTAAATTACTCTCATTGTTTCAGTTTTAAAATGGTTTCTTTTATATCTTTGCCTGCACCATCGTTTTCTCCATACCTAACGCTCTCCCACCTGTCCCAAAGCTCCACCGTAGACACCTCTACTCATCACTACATGCTTGTGAGAGTATTCTAGTGCATCTAAAGTACCTATATCATTGCATGCCTTTTTTGTCGTTTCTGGTGTAAATTTGACTGGGTTTTTATTCTTTCCAAAAATCAAAAATAAAAAATGACTCTGTTGTTGGTGGAATCTGATGCTTTTGATTTTAATTGGCATCCATGAATGATGGCCTTTGCTGAGAGAAAAATTGGGCATGACATTCCACTGGAAACAGTGGAATGATATTTTCTGATGTGTATTAGTTATTGGTGTTGCTGTTTGATTAATGCATCGTGTGTCGAGCCTAGCCTGTTGATTAAATGTGACTTGTATAGAGGTATAGCCATTTAATAAATGTTTGCACATAGGTTGAGTTGGTTGATATTTATATGTGGATGAATTTCTGGATCATTTTCCCAAGATGAGTAGACTGGGTATATTCAAAATTGAGAGCAAAATATGCATGAAATCAAAGACTTGAATTTGTTTATATTGTTTATCTCAATGTGCAAAATGAGCTTAAGAAAGTCAATTGGCCCAAATAAACCAAAACAGAGGCACTAGATTGGACGTAATCCCAGCTTAAGTTTTTGGACTTGGATCTAAAAGCTCCCTAAAAAATCTCAGTTTAAACCTTTACCTCATTTATCTTTATAATTATCTGTCCTCATTAATTCAAATAAACCCGGAGACCAACGTTGTCATTGACCATGGTCAGGTAACCTATATTTGCATTTATATTCACCAATCTTCATTTGTTTGATGGGTGCTTAGCTGATCACTGTGTTCTTGCTTAAGGATAACGTATTTTCTCTACCTGATGAAACAAATGTATTTACATTAGCTATGCATCAATACTTGTTCAAGTAATAATTTTTTTTTCAGATACGCTAATTATTATCTGATGTGCAGCTGCTTAGCAGTTACGATATTATTTCTTGTTATGCCCCAAAAATGATAGTCGTGACATTGTTTATTCTACCTACAAGAAGACTGACTATGCAAGTCAGCAGTTCAATGTCCGTGTTGTGGTAAGTTCCTGTTGTTAGATTACGATATTTTAAAAAATTGGTTTGTATATTTACCATACGTGTCAACTAAGAGTTGTTGGTCTAGCGGCCAGGCCCTTGGTTTTGCTCCCTAGTGGTTTGGGGTCTAACTCTCTCCCACGGTACCCACAGAGCAAAATGCTAGAGTTTCTTGCTCCCCAAATGTTGTGGGGTCAAGCGGGGGCCTAAGTGATCCCTGTATTCATCTGAGAAGGGAAAATTTAATTTTTTGATCGTGTGTAAAAATTTTCTGCAGCCAGCGGTGGCCTTCATCAAAGATAGGGAATGGGTGTCGAACTGTGTCGGTGCTAAGATTGCACTATTGAAGTATACTTTTGAAGCTCTCTACGGGTAAATCTTCTCTCAACCGGGGTACTTTAAACTTGTGATCGTATATATGTGGGTGGTTTATAGAGGATTTTGTTTTTAATTTTAGCATGTTTTAACTATTTTTTACAGCCTTTTTTATTTTTTTTAGTACATCGATATTTTTACATTAAAGGAAGGGGAAGTTCAGCTAAGCCACATAATGGGCAGCCTAAATTAGTATTGAATTCACCATCCACGAGATTCGAATCTAAGATCTCTCACAACCATTTTGGATGCAGAAAATCCTCTCACTAGAGATAGGAATAATAGATGTCCTCTCTTTTCTATCTACCTCTCTTTCTCTTTCTCTCTTTCTCTCTTTCTCTTTCTCTCTTTCTCTCTTTCTCTCTTTCTCTCTCACTTAGCACCAGACACTATTTGTTGCTTCAATCCATGATACTGATTTTTTTTTTGCCAATGGTGAATATGAGTCTTTACTATTTATCATAAATCACCTCTTGGTATTTTGCTAACATATTTACCAAATTAACATTTTTTTGGTAATTAATTAAAAAAAAGTTAACATAAACAAAAAATGTGCAACCAATCAAATTATCACATAAAATCATAAAAACTTCAAATTTAGAGATTATACTATAAGAATTCTACCATTGGAGTCATTATTCCATTAAGAACACAAAAATTCCTTTTAAATTTTTAAATGAGTACTCAAAAATGACAATGGGAGCCCCTAAATAGACACTTCTATTAGTAAGATAGGATTCTCTATCTATTAATGGAGGATAGTGAATCTTATTTACTACTTTTTCATTATTGGGTGGCCATTTTTTCCATGATGCGCCGGATTGTAGAAATATGATGTCATCTGCGTGGGATGGTTGCTAGTTTCTATATGTAGCATAACAACTTTTTTGTTGATTTAGGCTGAACATTCTGTTTTAGTTTAAGGAATCAAAGTTAAATTAATTTAAGGGGACCCATGAGATTCTCCCACCAACCTTTTTGATCCAAAGATGATCACACCATTAAGAATGAGCAATTTTGCCAATTACTCGCTTAGTTGCTATAAAGTTGAATTAATTGAGGGTAACGCTATTCACATACCTATTTTCACTTTTTACATGTTTTTTTTTCTTTAGTTTTTTGTTGTTTGATCGAATGAATAGCGGAAAATTAATAGACAACCATTAACAAGGGTATGTGGGAGGTAAAAACAGATATGTGGATTGCACCAACCATAATTGAATGGGAGTTGATTTACCCTTATGTCCCTTCTTTGCTTTAGATTTCTCCTCCTGTTTTGCACTTCTTCCTTTTTAGGAGAATGTTTACATGAAACAGACTCACTATCACATGACGTCCCTAGTCTAACAATGTATTGTCATGATGTAAGTTTTTTTTTCACATGACAATGTGTGGTCGGAACGTCATATGATGGTGAACCCGTTCTATGTAAATAATTCACCATTTCTGGATTCAGAGTTGAGAAACATAGAGCAACTAAAGGGAAACAATACTCCTAGTCCTGGATGTGAAGAAGGGTGAAAGAAAAATGTTTTTTTTTTTTCCGTTTTATTGAATGAAACCTATATAAAGGGCTAATATATTATGACAACAAAGCCAATTTAAAAAAAAAAGTTTTTTGGTCTAAAGAAAATGTTGGAACCTAGTAAAATTGGACCAAATTCAACGGGAATGTTAATTTCTTTTTGTTAATTATTTTTGGTTAAATGTTCCTGATTTTTTAATATCTCAAACATTTTTTGTTTGTCTTGAATTTTAAGATGTGCTCTTATTTTCTTTAATGTGTTTTGGTTATTTTTAGAACACATTAAACTACATTTTCGTTTTCCAAAACAAATATTTTCATATAAATTCAAGTTCTTATTGAACAAACCAGGGGCATTGATTTTATTGCTTGATTGATCTAAGAATATTGGTTGCCTTGTTTGTTTAATGTGTTCTGGAAAAATAAGAAGAAATTTACTAGAGTAAAAAGAAGAAAAATAAGAAACGTGGAAGTGAAGGAGAAATAGAAAGTAAATTAGGGCATAAGAGTAACTTGGCTTTAGCAAATGTCCTAGCAATAAACTAAGAAGTGATTGTTAGCATTGCTTTTACGAGACACAATATATGCTATAGGTGTGCCTTCAACTTAGTGCTAGACTACGAATGTTTTAGCCTTTGGATTTGATTTTCACAATAAAAAAAATTAAATAAATAAAATCCCAAGAGGGATACAATTGACGACATAAAGAGACACAATAAGCTACACTCATATAGCATGCATGGCTTTTGATATGGAGAAATGTTATCAGAATAATAGAGAGATTCTGTGGTAGTATGAAAAGAGTTGTAAATAAGAAAATAAAAAAGGGTTAACATGCATGTAAAAGTTGTACGTGCATGCTTTCATAACTCTATAAATGAAGCCCTCCCCTTCACTCATCTCTCACACAGATACCTCTCTGACTCTCAAGGATACCATTTTTGGAGTTGAGGTTTTAATTAAGATTTTCTCTATCTTGTCTCATTTCTCTTCAATCTTCTTTTGGTATCTGCAATATACTAATTAAGGTATATTTCTCTCTTCTCTCATTTCTATTCCATCTTATGTAGCTATTTGATTGTTTGATAAATTCTTTGTTTTAATATTAATTAAGAAAGTAAAGAGGAACAAAACATTTTAAGTTTTCTCACCAAGAATCACCCCACCTCTTTACTCTTGGTTGATTTAGTGTTTCTAGTTCATGACCAAATTCAAATCTACCGTCTGCGGAATTGGATGGGGGCTGGGGCGGATCCACAGTGGGGTCGTCGGGGTCGCACGACCCCTTGGAAACCATGGAAACAACCTTGAAGCTCCCATACGCGACCTCTTGGAGCTGGGGTCGTCGGGGTCGTCGGGGTCGGAGTCGCATGCCAAGTGTTCGACAAAAATCCTGAACGAAGCTCGGCACTGCAGGAAGAGGAAGAAGAAGCTGCGCGCTTCTTTTTTTTCAAAACATACGGGCAAAACGGCGTCGTTTTGGCCCAGGAAATTTTTTTAAATGACCTGGCCAAAACGGCGTCGTTTTGGGCCAGGCCGAAAAAAAAAAAAAATTAAATTCCCACCGTGTCCCCCCCCCCCCCCCATCCCAGCCTTTCCTACCCGACCCCTATACAATTAAAAGCCCCAATTTTTCATCCTTCAACCCTAACTCAATACCCCCAAATCCTCAACTCCTCTCCTCTCCTCCCTTGCTGCTGTTGCCCCCAAACCTTCAACGTGAACTCCATCTCCTCCCTTGCTGCTCCTCTGCTGGCGGCTCCAACTCCATCTCCTCCCTTGGTTTTTATATTGTGATGTGAGTATTTATTTTGAATATTTTGTATATGTAGAATATATTTAATTAATTGAAATTCAATTCATATTTATTTTGTGAGTTTTTATTGTGAGTTTTTATTGATGGTTTGTTTATATTGATGATTTGTTTATATTGTGAGTTTTTATTGGTTTGTTTTTATTGATGGTTTGTTTATATTGTGATTTTTTATTTTCATTATTTTGTAGATGTAGAATGCAAGATGAGATATTTAATTTAATTGAAATGCAATTCATATTTATTTTGATTATGTTTATGGTTTGTTTATATTGTGTGAGTATTTATTTTGAATATTTTGTATATGTAGAATATATTTAATTTAATTGAAATTCAATTCATATTTATTTTGGTTATATTGATGGTTTGTTTATATTGTGAGTTTTTATTTTCATTATTTTGTATATGTAGAAATTAGAATGCAAGATGAGATATTTAATTTAATTGAAAATCCAATTCATATTTATTTTGATTATGTTTATGGTTTGTTTATATTGTGAGTATTTATTTTGAATATTTTGTATATGTAGCAAGCATTATTATGGAACGGTTTTTTTAAGAGAAAGTCATCATCGGGTTCGGGTAGTTCGAATAATGTTGATAGTTCAAATACTGTTGGTAGTTCAAGAACTCCAAGTTCAAGACAAAGTCAGTTAGATGATGTTTTGGGTAATCTTCAAGCGGATCCTGGATTAAGAACTCGAATAATAGATTATGACGCTAATTTGAGAGATGAGGTCCGAAGATTATATCTACAAAAAGGACCTTGTCAACCTAGAGGTCATAATTTCCCAATAACTAATATGTCGGGAATTAATCGACGCTTCATTCCCCAATGGTTTGATGAGTTTGATTGGTTGGAGTATAGTGTATCTAAAGATGCGGCATTTTGTCTCTATTGCTATCTCTTTAAAACCAATTTTGAACAAGTGGGTAGTGAAGCTTTCACTGGAGATGGATTTAAGAATTGGAAGAAAGGGAGAGAAAGATTTAAGATGCATGTTGGACCGGTTGGGAGTGTTCATAATAAGGCTAGAGAAGCTGCTACAAATTTGATGAATCAAGCTACACATATTGAAACGGCAGTGAGCAAACACTCTGACCAAACTCGTAAGGCTTATCGCACATGCTTGATTGCTTCAATCAAGTGTACTAAGTTTTTATTGCGACAAGGTCTTCCTTTTCGTGGCCATGATGAAAGTGCCACTTCAAGCAATAGGGGAAATTACTTGGAGTTATTGCAATTCCTTGCAGATAATAATGATAAAGTTAGAGAAGTTGTGATGGAAAATGCTCCGGGGAATCTCAAATTACTAGCTCCTTCCATTCAAAAAGAAATTGTGAATTCATGTGCCCTTGAAACACTTGATGCTATCATGGATGGTCTAAAAGATAGATTCTTTTCAATATTGGTGGATGAAGCACGTGATGTGTCTGTGAAAGAGCAAATGGCTATGGTGTTGCGTTATGTGGATGACAACGGGCATGTAATTGAAAGATTTGTGGGTATCCAACATGTTACCGACACTACTTCAAGTTCACTAAAGGATGTTATTGACACATTGTTTTCTCGCTACGGTTTGAGCATTTCCAAGCTACGAGGACAAGGTTATGATGGTGCTAGCAATATGAGAGGTGAGTTGAATGGCCTTAAAACAAAGATATTGAGAGAACAACCTTGTGCATATTATGTTCATTGCTTTGCTCATCAACTTCAACTAGCTCTTGTTGCCGTAGCAAAGAATAATATAGACATTGCCTCTTTTTTTGCAACGGCTAATAATGTGGTTAATCATGTTGGAGCATCTTGTAAGCGGCGTGATTCACTTAGAGGGCAACTTCAAGAAGAGCTTGTGATAGCTTTTGAAAATGATTGTCTTATAACGGGGCGAGGCTTAAATCAAGAAACAAGTCTCAAACATGCCGGTGACACACGATGGAACTCACACTATGGTACCTTGATTAGCATCATTTCTATGTTTTCATCCGTGGTTCATGTGCTTCAAATGGTTATTGATGATAATCCCAATGAAAGTGCGGGTGAAGCAAATACGTTAATGAGAGTGATACTTACTTTTGAGTTTGTGTTTCACCTTTTCTTGATGAAAGTCATATTGGGACTCACAAATGATTTGTCACAAGCATTGCAAAGGAAAGATCAAGAAATTGTGAATGCAATGGCTTTAGTGAAATCATGCAAGGAAAAGCTATATTGGATGAGGAATAATGGGTTCGATGCATTGGTTGATGAAGTATCTTCTTTTTGTGAAAAACATCATATTGATGTTCCTAACATGGAAGAGGCATTTATACTTCCAAGGAGGTCAAGGCGTTATGCTCCAATAAAGACAAATCGTCATCATTATCGTGTGGAGCTCTTTATTTATGTCATTGATGAGCAAATTACGGAGTTAGAGGATCGCTTTAATGAGGTAAATACCGAGTTGCTTATTTGTATGGCATGTTTGAGTCCGAAAGATTCATTTGTAGCTTTTGATAAACCAAAGTTACTTCGTCTTGCTCAATTTTATCCTCAAGACTTTTCGGATGAAGATCGTTTGGCACTTGAAGATCAACTTGAGATTTATATTCATTATGTGTGTTCCAGTAGTGATTTCTCTCAATTGGAAGGGATTGGTGATCTTGCAAAAAAAATGGTGGAGACAAGGATGCATCAAGTATTCAATTATGTATATTTGCTCATTACATTGTCTTTAGTTTTACCAGTTGCAACTGCTTCAGTAGAGAGAGCATTTTCTGTCATGAATATTGTTAAGGGTCCACTTAGGAACAAAATGGGAGATCAATGGTTGAGTGATAGCTTGCTTGTTTATATTGAGAGAGATATTTTTGCTTGTATTGAAAATGAAGCTATAATGCTTCGTTTTCAAAATATGAAACCTCGTCGTGGACAATTATAGTTTGTAATATTGTTTCCATTATGAATTATGAATGAAAGTACTATGATTTCATTTTCAATATGTTTTTCCATCCTAAATTTTTATTTGAACTTTTACACTGCGACCCCTTGGGGTAAGATTCCTGGATCCGCCACTGGATGGGGGCACCTTTTTGGGTCTATGTTTCTATGACTTTTGAATGGGGGACATATGGGCCTATAAAACTCATATATGATAATACCCGTTGGAATTGTTTGCAAATTTTTGATCTGATAGGTCAATTTTTTGTTTGAAGATTGAAGGGAAATGAGACAAGATAGAGAAAAATGTAATTAAAAGCTCCAAAAATGGTATCCTTGAGAGTCAAAGAGGTCTCTGTGTGAGAGATGAGTGAAGGGGAGGGCTTCATTTATAGTTATGAAAACATGCACGTACAACTTTTAAATGCATGTTAACCCTTTTTTATTTTCTTATTTACCACTTTGCTATTTTGTCTTCTTTCATACTATCACAGAATCTCTTATTGTCCTGATAATATCTCTCCATATCAGAAGGCATGCGTGCTATATGAGTGTAGTTTAATGTGTCTCTTTATGTTGTTAATTGTATTCCTCTTGTTTTTTTTTTTTTTTTTTAGTGAAAATCAAATCTAAAGGCTAAAACATTCGTAGTCTAGCACTAAGTGTTATGTAGCATTAAAGTCATACATGTAGCATATATTGTCTCTTAAAAGCAATGCTAACAACTACTTTTGAGTTTATTGCTAGGACACTTGCTAAAGCCAAGTTACTCTTATGTCCTTATTTGCTTTCTCTTTCTCCTCCACCACGTTTCTTATTTTTCTTTTTCTTACCCTAGAATTTCATCTTATTTTTCTAGAACACATTAAACAAACAAGGCAATCAATATTCTTAGATCAGTCAAACAATAAAATCGATGCCCCTAGTTTGTTCAATGAGAACTTGAATTTATATGAAAATATTTGTTTTGGAAAACCAAAATGTAGTTTAATGTGTTTTTTAAAAAAATCACAATACATTAAAGAAAATAAGAGCACATCTTAAAATTGAAGACAAATAAAACATGTTTGAGATATTAAAAAATCAGGAACGTTTAACAAAAAGAAATTAACCTTTCCGTTGAATTTGGTCCAATTTTACTAGGTTCCAACATTTTATTTAGACCAGAAATCCTTTTTTTTTAGATTGGCTTTATATAGGTTCCATTTAATAAAAAAGAAAAAAACATTTTCTTTCACTGTTCTTCATATCCAGGACTAGGTGTATTGTTTTCCTTTAGTTGCTCTATGTTCTCTACTATGAACCCGCAAAAGGTGAGTTATTTACATCGAACGGGTTCACCGTCATATGGCGTTCCGACCATACATTGTTATGTGAAAAAAAACTTACACATGACAATACATTGTTAGACAAGGGACGTCATGTGATCGTTAGTCCGTTTCATGTAAGTCATTTTCCTAAAAAGAAAGAAGTGCAAAACGGGTGGAGAAATCTAAACCAAAGAAGGGGCATAAGGGTAAATTGACTCCCATTCAATCAAGGGTGGTGCAATCCACAAATCTCTTTTTACCTCCCACACATTCTTGTTAATGGTTGTTTATTAATATTCTGCTATTCATTCGATCAAATAGCAAAAAACTAAAGAAAAAAAATGTGAAAATAGGTATGTGAATAGCGCTACTCTCAATTAATTCAACTTTATAGCAACTAAGCGAGTAGTTGGCAACATTGCTCATTCTTAATAGTGTGATCATCTTTGAATAAAAAAGGTTGGTGGGAGAATCTCATGGCCCCTTTAAATTAATTCAACTTTGATTCCTTAAACTAAAACAGAATGTCCCGCCTAGATCAACAAAAAAAGTTGCTATGCTACGTACAAAAACTAGCAACCATCCCATGCGGACGACATAATATTTCTGCAGTCTGGCGCATCATGAAAAAAAAGGGCCACCAGTCATGAAAAAGTAGTAAATAAGATTCAGTATCCTCCATTAATAAATAGACAATCCTGTCTTACTAATAGAAGTCTCTGTTTAGGGACTCCCACTGCTATTTTTGAGTACTCATTTAAAATTTTAAAGGGAATTTTTGTGTTCTTAATGGAATAATGCCTCTAATGGTAGGGTTCTTATAGTATAATCTTTAAATTTGAAGTTTTTATGTGATAATTTGATTGGATGCGCATTTTTTGTTTATGTTTAACTTTTTTTTAGTTAATTACACAAATAAAAAAGGAAAGATGTTAATTTGGTAAATATGGTATCAAAATACCAAGAGGTGATTTATGATCAATAGTAAAGATTCATATTCACCGTTGGCAAAAAAAATAACAACATATCAATACCATGGATTGAAGCAACGAATAGTGTGTCTGGTGGTAAGTGAGAGAGGACAGCTATTATTCCTATCTCTAAGAGGATTTTTTGCACCTAAAATGGTTGTGGTTGTGGCCTCAATTATTGACGAACACGTATTAAATTTATGACAACAAAGTTTTTAAAAAGTTGAGTTTATAAATACGTATCAATCAATAATTAGGGTCACAGAAAGGCCATATCCAATTTTGGGTGCAGCAAATCCTCTCTCCTCTAGCCATGGGGGCTTTGTTTTGGCCATTCAAAAATTACTATTATAAAGAATGGAAAATTCTAGAGATGTTTTGTTCTTAGAAAATATTTTGTAGACAATATGATGTGGGGTTGATGATTGGCTTGTGATGCACATGCTGGGTCCTGATGCTTTTTAATTAGCAATTCTTATAGCCCTAGGTGGAGATAGTTTTGCACAAATTTAGGCTAAATTAAGTGAGCTATATATAGCCTTTGGTTGGAGATGGTTCTAAGATTGACAATCACATAATAGTCATAACATATGCACCCAGTATAAGGAGACCACCTAATAAGTCTAAGGGCATGTTATTTCATATTAAACTGATTAATCGATATCAGGAACAAAATTAAACGACAGTGAATATAATCAAATTCACATATTTTGGAAAAGAGACATGGAACGCAGGCCTAATTCCAAGCATGTGATTTGGCAGATGTACAACAAATTTAAATTCATTGGGCATTCATAGCACATGTACGCTTTTTAGTTATATTGCTCTGTGACCTTCTCAACTATATCCTAATTATTCTTAAACCCACCTCACTTTATTCAACCAATATATATATATATATATAATTCAAACTAATTAAATACAATGAAGCCCACAAAACAATAATGGCACAAATTAAATCGAGAACTAAAACTACAAATCCAAATAACCCTAATATCATAGAAACTAAATATTTACCGTTAAATACGCAGAACCCTACTTTGAGCTCACAAGGCTTCCTCAAAAAAATATTTGGACCAAAATAACCCTGAAACCGAATCAAAATTTCGGAATTGGCCCTTCAAGCTCAAATTGTTGGGCTTTTTTTAATTTATTTGGATTTTGGACTGAATATAAAAAAATATTCTTGCAACAAGTGTAACAAATTCAAGCACTATTTTTCCAGATCATACAAAAATTCATAATTTCATACCAACCTCTAATTCCAATTCATACGAAGCCAAATTCTCTAGTCTATCAAACTACTTAAATTAAAAGTGCATACAACCAAAATGAAATAAGTTGCAAACCCAAAAGCAAAAAGTTAAGTTACAAATCAAATTTCCAAATGAATTTTAACAAACCAAAAGCAAAACGTTAAGTTTAAGTTCATCCAGTTTGGCCCCTTCCACACGTTGATGGTTGACTGCTTAGTCTTCTTTTAGTTGCTCTTGAAAGGGGTGCAAAGGTATTGATTGGCGTTGTTGAACTTGAGGTGGTGGAGGAGGAGGTGGCATTTCATCTTTTTGAGTTGGATTCTCCTCACCTCTCAAATTAGGCTCCCCTAAAATTATTATGGCTAACAAATCGAACTAAATTATTATGGTTGGCCAATTGTGAGGTTTATTGGCTAACCAAGTGCTTCGAATTATTTGTTATCTTTTAGGCACAACTGAGGAAAACCACATAACTGATGCTCACCGAACACAAAGAAAGGGTCCAAACATCCCATTGCCAACAATGAGTTATCACATAAATTATCGAAACCTAGCAAAGCTTTCGTACAACAAATATCCACTGATAGTTTTTCGAAAATTTGGCATGAAAGAGACCAATGTGGTAAGTGATTCCATTCTTTTGTTTATTTGAGCATAAACTCTACACGTAATTATTTCATAGGCTACTTTACTTTCATGCTTCTAGGTATGTGTGTATACAGTAGTGATGCAAATTGTGGATTTTATGGTCAAAGTTCTTTTCATATGTGAATTGATTGTGTATGTTGTAGTGTGTTGGGTGGACAGGATGAGGGTATTTACTATTCTCAGGTTCACCAGATAAGATTACAACATCTTTTATACTGATATTCCGTGGATGCATTACCAAGAAGAAGAAACATTCAAGTAATGTTTCATACTTTTTGTTTCACACATTGGAATATAACTAACTTCAATTATTTGAGTGTGGTGTTAGTATGTGTTGCAAATATTCCACACAATACATATTTCGAAACATGTTCCTTTGGTTATCACCAGTAAGGTGAGTTCCATACTCGATCGTTGATTGGAAGCACAAAAGACGAGAGATGATTGCCTAGCCCGGGTGAAATTTATATTGAGGTAGTTTAAGTGCATTTCACTTAATTCAATGTTATTTTTATTTGTTTACAATTTTTTGATTATTTCTTGGTATCTTGTTTAGGCAATTATGTCTTTATGTATATCAGGCTAGAGAGAAGCTTGGGAAAGATGGTCATTTGGTCTTTTCAGTTGATACGATTTTGATCGTGGATGGACAGATTAAATTACATTTTCCTATCAAAATTCAAAGTGGACATAACATAAAGTTCGAGAGTTTGGTTAAAGATCTAGACCAGATGCGTTATGTAGTTAATTGGATTTTAAATTGAAGTGGTATTCATATGGGAAGTGTTAATTTATGAGCTAAAGAATATGTTTATGTTTGCGCAAAATGATAATAGGTGAGTGCTTTTTAATTTGTGTTTGATCTATTTATTTTATTTGGTTTGTAGTTATAATTTTCATTTTGAATGATGACAAGTGTTATTCTGTACTATAGGTTTCTTGAAAATCACATTGCAGGGTTCGGCGTTAAATAATTCAATAGGACGAAATGGAATGCGTTGTTGGGCATGGTCAAAGTTTAAAGATAGTGGGGTTATTTTGGTAAGATATACACACAAAGAGGCATTCGTAAGAAGTATAATTGGAAGCAGAATCTAAGAAGGGTGTTAGGAGATATAAAGTACCAATATTGGATTGGTTAGGTAGATGGTTTTGACTAGTTTGGTGAGTGTGATGTGTTAGAATACTTGAGGTTCAGCTGTGTTAGCATACACTGAAGTCATATAAGAATACCTGATCTTTAGTGTGCACCATGGTAATACGGCTGAACCTCAAGTATGCTAACACATCACACTCACCAAACTAGTAAAATCATCTACATGACCAGTCCAATATTGATACTTTCATCTCCTAACACCCTTCTTAGATTCTGCTTCCAATTATACTTTTTGCGTATGCCCCTCTTTGTGTATATCTTATCAACCACTAGTCTAGCCAATTTTGTAGGTTCTTTGTTCATACCAAACATAACCCCACTATCTTTAAACTTTGATCATGCCCAACAACGCATTCTATTTCGCCTTATTGAATCATTTAATGGCAAGCCCTGCAGTGTGATTTTCAATAACCTATAGTACAAAAAAACACTTGTCATCATTCAAAATGAAAATTATAACTACAAATAAAATAAATAGATCAAACACAAATTAAAAGGCACCTACCTATTATCATTTTGCACAAACATAAACATATTCTTTAGCTCATAAATATCAACACTTCTGATATGAATGCCACTTCAATTTAAAATCCAATTAACTACATTACGCATTTGGTCTAGATCTTCTTTAACCAAACTCTCCAACTTT
Source organism: Malus domestica (assembly GCF_042453785.1). Taxonomy (NCBI): domain Eukaryota; kingdom Viridiplantae; phylum Streptophyta; class Magnoliopsida; order Rosales; family Rosaceae; genus Malus; species Malus domestica. The sequence continues at coordinate 52,044,934 of NC_091675.1, read as the reverse complement.
ATGTACTGCCCGCTTCGAATTTTGATAGGAAAAAGGTCATTTAATCTGTCCATCCGCGATCATAATCGTATCAACTGTAATGACTATCTTTCCCAAGCTTCTCTCTAGCATGATATACATAATTGACTAAACAAGATACCAAAAAACTATAAAAAAATAAAAATAACATTGAATTAAGTGAAATGTACTTAACCTACCTCAATATAAATTTCACCCGGGCTAGTCAATCATCTCTCGTCTTTTGTGCTTCCAACTAACGACCGAGTATGGAACTCACCCTACCGGTGATTACCGAAGGAACATGTTCCGAAATATGTATTGTGTGAATATTTGCAACACATATTTACTAACACCACACTCAAATAATTGAAGTTGGTTATATTCCAATGTGTAAAACAAAAGGTTGGAAACATTACTTGAATGTTTCTTCTTCTCGGTAATGCATGCATGGAATATTGGTATAAGAGATGTTGTCATCTTATCTAGTGAACTCTGAGAATAGTAAATATCCTCATTTAGTCCACACTGCAACATATACAATCAATTCACATATGAAGAGAACTTTGACCATAAAATCCACAACATGCATCACTACTGTACACAAATGCCTAGAAGCATGAAAGTAAAGTAGCCTATGAAATAATTACATGTAGAGTTTTTCAAATTTATGTTCCACTCTTGTGGCATCAAGTCCAATAACCCCAGTCACAAATTTCCCATTTTTATAGAAAAAGAACAACGGCTGCAAAAATATTCACATTTACAAAGCATTATTCTATCTAAAGATAACAATAAGGTTGATATTCATTGATCTTGAACGTCCCCACATATAGAAGTTTGTGCTCAAATAAACAAAAGAATGGAATCACTCACCACAGTGGTATCTTTCACTTAAAACTTTCCTATAGAGAATATATATATATAAACGTTAGGTCTACATGGTGAAGGATAATAAAGTCTAGAAAAAGTTAGTTGCCAAACTGATCTAGTGAAATATACAACATTTTGATGTCATTACGACTATAAGAAGAAAAATAAATTTCATCACTTAACCGTTGAACATTATTCACCAACTTTATTAATTGTTACAGAAATAAAAGCAAATGGTTTCCCTAGAATCCCCTGCCAAAAGAAGTTCAACACATCCAGCAAGCTGCAAAAAGCAAGTGTACAAGGGTCTAAAACTAATCTGGGAAGTGCGAACTATAAAGACTACAAATAAATTCAATGCATCTAGCCAAGCTGCAAAATTAAAGTAGCGTGACTTGAAGTCAATGAAAAAGACTAATGTAAAAAACAAAGGAATACTAATGAAAAGAGTTTGAAAACTTTGAGTTTTAATGATAAAGACAAAATAAAGGGTAAAGTGAATAGTACTAGAATTGACTTTTTAGTGTAAAAATATGATTTTTCGTTAGAGTAAAGAGTATCACGGACTTTTCGTTATAACTTCAAAAAAACAACCCCACCGCACAAGAAAAGGAAAAAGAATAATTCAGTATGTAATTGTAACCACATCATCTTAAACGGGCTGCAATAGTCCCAAATCATCTTATACGAGCTGCAATGACCTTATATAAATTGAGTAAACAGTATATACCCTAGTGGCCTAATAAACTTACTTTCCTTTCTTTTTCTTTTTTGATTAAGTGGAGGCTCTAAGACCAAAATATTAAAAATGCAAGCCTGACTGGGCATTATCAAAACATGGAGGTCCCACTAACACCATCACTAAAGACATACTAGAACTATACAAATGATTTTCAAGTCTTTTTTTTTTAATAAATTACTATTTCAAGTAAAAGAACTCAAGTAAACCAGATATCTGATGATTTAGTAGCGTATTTGAATGTCACACCTTATCAAGTATTGTCTCATATATGATTACATGTGGGAACTTCCATCTCAACTCTGCAACGGTTGGAGCAAAGATATTGCCTGGGTAAGACGAAACAGAAAGAGTAAGTTGAGAGAAGCAGTTTATTACATGATTGATGCATTGTAAAAATATTACAAATTATAAGCCTGGATTGGTAAGCGACCGAAAAAGAAGACTGATGTCAAACCATCTACTCAAACAAATAAAAACAATAAAGGTTAAGAACTGAATGAAAATTAAAAGTTCACTCACTAGCAGTAAGCATTACCGGAGGTAATTTCTCTAGAAAGTCTCGTTGGCCCTTAACGCGGGCAATGTTTGAAAAACCTGGAAGAAAAAAAAGGGCAATGTTAAATCAGGACAAATTTGAAGCCATTTACTTGAAATGGCCCACACATTTCCATATTACGTAAACCAGTCCGCAGTATAAGTTATAACGAGCTTCTTAGTTACACCTGTGGCCACCGCATAAAATGCTAGAGAACCCATGCACTACAAAATGTTGAATGAATGTTTACACAAGAATATTTAAAAAAAAAAAAAAGGACAAAAGCAAAATGTTGAATGCATCTTTGCTAACATATGGTCTTTGTTGGGTTTTTGGCTCAAAATTAGGATGATGCAATAAATTAGGTTTGTGTTACCTATTTGGTTTTGGTGTCCTATTTGAGTTTGGATTTTGACTTCTTAGTTGGTTTCCTTGGTGGAGAGATTTTGTTAAATACTTATTTGATTAGGATTTGGATTTGCTTTCTATTAGGATTCTTATTGTAACCTAAGTCCTACGCACTATAAATAGGACCTTAGGGTTAGTGTATTTTGTGTGACTCATTCGTGTGACAATTTGGTGAGAGTCAATTTGTGAGTTAGAGAGCAATTTGGGAGAATCTTCTCCTTTTGTTTTGAGTTCTCTACTCGTTTGGTTTAGGGTTTGTAATTTGTGGGATTTGGGTTGTGAGAGTTTAAACAATCTTTTGTAATCTCCGTTTGTTTAGTGAAATTCCTTACCATGCTTCGCCCGTGGAGTAGGCTTTACACCGAACCACGTAAATCTCTTGTGTTAGTTTGAGATTGTTTGTTTTAGCTTTCTCCTACGATGTTGATATTTGATACTTTGTTATAATTCATTTCCGTTTGCACATAAAAGTACAACAAGTGGTATCAGAACCTAGGTTTTGGCTTGGGCTTTGCCTGGCAGTCACTATGAAGCCTTCTGTGTCATCGGTGAAAGTTGATATTGAAAAGTTCGACGGCAATGACTTTGGTATTTGGCAATTGAAGATGCATGCTTTGTTAGTTCAACAAGGGCTTTTGAAAACGTTAAAGGGTGTGAAGGCTTTGCCGAGTTCGTGGACTGATGAAGAAAAAGAAGACGTTATGGAGCGGGCACTTGGAGCAATCCTGCTGACTTTATCGAATGAAGTCTTACGTGAAGTTGGTAGCATCAAATCTGCATCGGAGTTGTGGCAAAAATTGGAGAGCTTGTATATGACCAAATCCCTTGCTAAATGGTTGTATTTGAAGAAAAGTTTGCATACTCTTCATATGGATGAAGGTACGTCAATTCATAAGCATGTTGATGAATTCAATAAACTTATGATGGATTTGAAAAGTGTGGACAACCAAATTAGTGATGAGGATTATGCGATAACTTTGTTGTGTTCTTTATCTCCTTCGTATGAACACTTTGTCGATACAATGCTATTTGGTAGATAAAGTCTTAGTTTGAAGATGTTAAAGTCACTTTAAATTCTAAAGAGCTAAAGAATAAAGTGTCTGACACACAAGATGGAGCTTTGGTAGTTCAAGGAAGGAATAAGGAAATGGGCAAACTTGGAAAGAACACTTGTAGCTATTGTTATAAGGAAGGTCATTGGAAAGTAGATTGCCCTAAACTCAAGTGCAAAATGAAGCCGTTTGATAAGTCTTTTGCTAGTGTTGATGCAAACATTGCAGAAGATCATTGTTTTGAACTCCTCTAAAAGTTATGTGAGGAGGTGGAGCTTGACTCAAGCTCTTTGGGTGGAGTGCAATTCGCACTTTTTATTCGTATGTTCAAGCTTTTGCTTGGATTTTATTTCGTATTTGTTAGTTTCCATAATGGAATTTGTTAGAGAAGGCGTTGGAGGAAATTTCAAGTTTGAAGACTTTTGGATTTTTTGAGTCTAGGTGGAGATCAGTTTCGAAAGAATTTGGTGCACGTTTGCATTTGTATTTTGGTATCCCAAATTTGGAAGTTTGCTAATTTCTCGCCGAGGTGGAGATTGTTGGGTTTTTGGCTCAAAATTAGGATTATGCAATAAATTAGGTTTGTGTTACCTATTTGGTTTTGGTGTCCTATTTGGGTTTGGATTTTGACTTCTTAGTTGGTTTTCTTGGTGGAGAGCTTTTGTTAAATACCTATTTGATTAGCATTTGGATTTGCTTCCTATTAGGATTCTTATTGTAACCTAAGTCCTATGCACTATAAATAGGACCTTATGGTTAGTGTATTTTGTGTGACTCATTCGTGTGGCAATTTGGTGAGAGTCAATTTGTGAGTTAGAGAGCAATTTGAGAGAATCTTCTCCTTTTGTTTTGAGTTCTCTACTCGTTTGGTTTAGGGTTTGTAAATTGTGGGATTTGGGTTGTGAGAGTTTAAACACTCTTTTGTAATCTCCGTTTGTTTAGTGAAATTCCTTGCCGTGTTTCGCCCATGGAGTAGGCTTTACGCCGAACCACGTAAATCTCTTGTGTTAATTTGAGATTGTTTATTTTAGCTTTCACCTACGACATTGATATTTGGTACTTTGTTATAATTCGTTTCCGTTTGCGCATAAAAGTACAACAGTCTTCACTCCGAGAATGACAACAACACTGCCACACTTTTCAAACCCTTTCACTGCATGTCCAACACATTATGGGGAATTTTGATTCCCAGCTTGATGAAGCTAACTCCTCTTGTACCTGGTTTAGAAATCAAAACAGAGAAGATATATTACGAAATTTCGATCATTCGTGCATTGAGGTAATACAAGCAGCAAAGGAGAAACCTCAACAAGCAGAGAGCGATACCATTTGAGCTATTACTAAGATGGAAGCTCCCTTTACTTGAGGAGAATAGAAATACATATACTTGAGCTACTTAAACAACTAAAATGTACAGTTTTCTATGCACTTCAATGTCAAACCGATAAACCTGGCCTTGAACGAAACAAGACATGGTAAAGGACCGAGATAGAGAAGAAATCAAGAAGTCGCTATTCACCCAATTTAAACTTATTGTACCAAAAACAAACTCTAGCAGGAGAGCTTATGGAATTATACCACAATCATCAACAGAATTTCAGCCAAAGGGATCCTCTCAAAAGCTCAAGCTCGAGGTCAGCAGTTAAAAGGAAATTTGCGCGTATAAGGGGTAGTACAAGGGTGTAGACTAGGTCTCATCACCTGTGCTGATGTTTTCAAATCCAACAAAGCCACCTTTGCACTAAAGCATCTTATAAAAACAGTCTACAAGTTTGTTCATTTTAAAGCTTTCAGGTGAGTGAACTATACGTATATTTCTCAAGGACTTCTTGTTAGGTGATATGTGCCCATTCAAAAATTTGACTGAATCGATAACATAAAGTCTATGTACAGCACAAAAATGCTTAGTAATACTGTAAGATACAAATCAAAATCGAAAGGAGGATTAATCACAAGATCCTAGTGCTTCATACACTTGCCTCGCTTCTTTCGAGGCAAATTTTTGTGCTCCAAACACTTGTCATGTCACACACTAGACCCAAATGAATTATAATAAAAAATTGAAAAGGAAAATGCAGGATTACAATCACCTCACGCTCCCGCTTCCTCTTTCTTTCAGTTTTAAATCTTCAGCTTGTTGGGCACTGATTACCTCTTTTCCAGGGTGCTTTACACTTTCATTGGATGCCTGTCAGCAGAAAGAAGAACTTTGATATATTGTGCTGTGCCATGCTTTATCTTCTTCATCGGACTCCTCATCTTCTTGTCTCATTTGCGCCCATTTATCTTCCAATTCGGAATTGGATGGACCTCAGTTGGAATGCGAAGAGAATCCAAAGTTGGAATTCATTGCAAACTTGAATTGAAAGAGATATTGGAGAGGGCTAAGATGAAGGTATGTGAATTATACCCCAATATTCAGATTATTTATGGACATTGGAAGCTGAAAGTAAGAAGTTTCACGCAAATAAGAATCCTATCTAAAATTTGCACAACCAATTACATATCGACATGTGGCACTCGAAATCCTATTTGAAAAATTATTGAGATTACATATCGACAAGAAATCTGGAGAGTTACTCATTTTAGAGACACGTGTCACTTGAAATTCTATCCGAAAAATTATAGAGATTACATCTCGACAAGAAATCTAGAGAGTTACTCACTTTAGCGACATGTGTTACTCGAAATCAAATCCGAAAAATTATTGAAATTATATCTCGAAAAACTATTGAGATAGTTTAATTTAAGTAGTCATATTAATTCAATTAAAATAATAAATTATGTTTAGCCTATGACCCTCTCGGTTGGAGATGGTTTTTTGTCATAGGGCTATGTTTGGCCTGTGGCCTTTTAGCCCCCTCAGTTGGAGATGGTAAGAAATATGACTAGACATTGTTCATTAAAATATTAATTTCTTGGAAGGCTATAGGGCTAAAGAGAGACATATGACCCTCATTCGGTTAGAGATGGCCTAAGGTCTTCAATTTGAGGACCTCTGAGGTTCAAATGCATATTAGTCACATGATTATATTAGTTTATATCCAAAGACTTAAAATATTTGACAACTTAATAAAACAAAACCAACTTAAAATTTATGAACCATTAGAAAACTCATTTTCTTGTTTTGCTTTATTAAGTTGTCAAATATTTTAAGTTTTTGTGATGAATCCAAATATGCACACTTTCGAGGATGGTGGTGATGCTCAGATTCAAGTAACCTGCAAAACAAAGAACAAAGCGAAAGCGAGCCTAAAATTGGGGAGGGGATATGCGCACATTCTAGAATAAAATATTTGTTCTAAGCCAGAATAATCATAGAGGATATCTATAAATAGATAGCACCTTGAAAATAAACTTGAATTGTCAAAAGCTCTCTAAAGCCAAGTATTGCGTTCTCTCCTCTTTCTCTCCCAAAAAAAAAAAAACCCATAATGGCTAAAAAACCTTATTTATACTACTACAAAATAAAATCCTACCTAGAAAAGATCTTCTAAAAACTAGAAAACATAATAGAATAAAATAACTAGGAAATAAAAGGTTTCCTATTTAAATTGAAATTCAGACTTATCAGAAAATCATACTTTTGACCAAACAAATCAACTCCGATTTGGTCTCAAAAGGTCTCTTTTGAAAGATGGAGATGTCCCCAACAAATCCTCAGAAGGAATCTTCCTCAAAATATGCCATATTGACCTCCAAAATGCCCAAAACGTCCAGAAACATTAATCTGGGAAAGCTGCGCGCTGAGCTTTCTTTTCATTGCCACGGTCAAACAGCTTGGTAGAAAAATCTGGAATTTTGATACAATCATTCTGAAAGACTCACGAACATCTTCCAATTGGAATTACTCCAAAATTCATCCGTTTGATTTTTGCTCCAGATGAAGTCGAATGTTATACATTAGAAATATAATTTAAAGCATCGAAATTCTACCAAAATAACTAATAAACTGTAATTAAGAATAGAGTAAAATATATAGTATAATATCGACTCATCAATTATTAACATCGTACTAGAAAGCCTTAAATGGTAGATGTTGATGCACAAAATCAGTGAGGACTTTGGTACAACAGAAAGTGTTAAGTTTGTGACATTCGCTAGATTGCTCCGGTCACTAGTATGGATAAGTATGTAAATGGATAGAGATAGGGAAGCAAACACAAGATGTACGTGGTTCACCCAGATTGGCTACGTCCACGGAGTAGAGGAGTTCTCATTAATTGTGAAGGGTTTACACAAGTACATAGGTTCAAGCTCTCCTTTAGTGAGTACAAGTGAATGATTTAGTACAAATGACATTAGGAAATATTGTGAGAGAATGATCTCTATTTATAGAAGAGAGTTTCTAGTTTCATTCTGACATTAACACATGTCGTGTTGTGATTGGCTTCTGATGTTGACACGTGTCGCGCTATGATTGGCTTCTGATGTCGACACGTGTCGCGCTGTGATTGGTCTCTTGGTTGGAGGGAAACTCTTCTGGGTTCTTGACGGTATAACGTTGACCGGTGCTCAGTAGTTTCGGGATTGGTCAAGTATGGTACAAACACTGCTCCCCTAAGTTCCTGAGTGAGGGAAGCTTCTCGGTTGGGGACTTGCAAGATCCAAGCCATTGACTAATCACGAAACTTCTAAGTACCGAAGTGTGGTATCATTTTCACTTGCCTTATCTGTCTCATACGTAGATGTGGCATCTTCTCTGGAAGTACTTTTCCTCCATCCAGGTGGTATCTTTAACCGATGAAGATGCACAAGGTAATGTATCAATTTCACTTGAAGCTTACTTGTAGTTTCGGGCTTGGTCAAGTGTGATACAAAACCCTATAGTAGGAGTCCCCCAAGTCGCCGAGCTAGGAGATTTGCCGAAAGAGGTAACAGACAAGGTAAGCAATCAGACTTCCAAGCAAGCAACCTGGATCGGAGGTTCGACTTTGGCTTCCAATTGATTGTTCTCCTTCTCCTTGTGTCGTAAACAGCAACAAGGATAAGGAGAAGCAAATGGAGAAGAGATGATATGAGATACTTTTGCTTTTGAAGAAGTAACTTTCCACAGGCTTATTCTTGAATTGGGCTGGAGGGTTTTCTGGTTTCCTCCAGAGTATAAGGCCGACTCAAGAATTTGAGGGTCAAAACAAGTCCATCAAATCAAGAGTGCGTTCGACCTTGATGATATGAGATACTTTTGCTGTTGACGAAGTAATAGATGAATCGGCACATGTTCTGTTGCGCTTGTCTCCACATGCTTCCTTGTATCCTTCTCACTTGCCCTATCTGTTCCTCAGGCAGATGTGGTATCTTTTCTGGAAGCATAAGATGTTGAAGATGAGTACTCGAGAGCAATGCCAGGTAAGTAATCAGGCAAGGGGTTCCAGGCAGTTATTTCCTGACTGGAAGCTTGATTCCAAGTGCTGACTGATTGCTTTCTTTCTCCTTATCTTGCAGGTAAGAACAAGGGCAAAGGAAAAGACAGGGGAAAAGCATGATATGAGATACTCTTGCTTTTGACCCTTATGATATGAGATACTCTTGCTCTGGTGTGGCTGGTTTGTATAGGTATTATTGGGGGGAAGAAAGCTGAGTATTTCGAGAGGCTTCGTTGGGAGTGCCCTTTCAGATATGAGGAAGGGTTGAGCATTTTTGCAAGTCTGCCTGTCCGTGGAGGATGGAGGTCGACATATATAGGAGTCTCCCTAACAACAAGTAGTAATGCTATTCCTTTACCCTTCTTGGTCGTAGCAACGTAGTGGGAGCTGCAAGCTTCACGTGTTTTAACTTTGTCAGAGCACTTTGAAAAAGTGGTATGTGGTATCTGGAAAGCTTATGTTGCGTTCGAAGATTGCAGACAAGCTTTATCCAAGGAAATCTGGCTCTCGAAGTTCGGACATCGGTGCCTCTTCGATTTTCGAACAAGCAATCCTGTCGGGGATCTAGCTCTTGAGATTCAGAGAACAGTGCCTCTTCGATTTTTGAGAAAGCAATCATGTTGGGAGTCTGACTCTTGAGATTCGGAGAGCAGTGTCTCTTCGATTTTTGAGAAAGTAATCATGGTGGGAGTCTGGCTCTCGAGATTCAGAGAGTGGTTCCTCTTTGATTTTTGAGCAAGCAATCTTGTTGGGAGTGTTTTCTCGAATGTGAGTAAAGGTTGGGCATTTTTGCCAGTCTGTCTTGCCACAGAGCACGGAGGTTGACACATATTGGGACTTTCTAGTTATCAAGCAGTGGTGCTGTTCCTTTACCCTTGTGGGTAATAGTAGGGTAGTTGGACCTTCAAAATTTATGTGTCTAAACTTTGTCAGAGATCTTTGGCAAAGTTATCTGTGGTACCCTAGGAGCTGATGTTGCGTGTGGAAAGTGGTGCCTCTTCGAAATCCGGAGAGTGGTGCCTCTTCAAAATCTGGAGAGTGGTGCCTCTTCGATTTTTGAATCAATGGCCATGTTGCCTTTCTTTTATAAGGGCACCAATTGTGTGCAAGGAGTACATTCAGAGAGTTATTGTTTGTAGGAATTTTCCCCTTACTTCAGAGATTTATTGCACCTCATTTCTCCTTCATCATTTCTGAGAATGTCTGGCCCATCCGACCGTCGTTTTGACTTGAACTTTGGTGAAGAGGCAACCATGCTTTCTCAAGACAACATATGGCGCCCATCCTTCTTATCCCCTACTGGTCCTCTTACCGTTGGAGACTCTATGATGAAGAATGATATGACCGCTGCGGTTGTGGCCAGGAACCTTCTCACTCCCAAAGATAACAGACTACTTTCCAAACGGTCTGATGAGTTGGCTGTTAAGGATTCTCTGGCTCTCAGTATTCAGTGTGCAGGTTCTGTGTCTAATATGGCTCAACGCCTATTTGCTCGAACCCGTCAAGTTGAATCATTGGCGGCTGAAGTGATAAGTCTCAAACAGGAGATCAGAGGGCTCAGGCATGAGAATAAACAGTTGCACAGGCTCGTACATGACTATGCTACAAACATGAAGTGGAAGCTCGACCAACTGCAGGAATCTGATGGTCAGATTTTACTTGATCATCAGAGGTTTGTGGGTTTGTTCTAAAGGCATTTATTGCCTTCGTTTTCTGGGGCCGTACCGCGTAATGAAGCTCCAAATGATCAACCTTCGGTGCCTCCTCTTTCTGGGGTTCTGCCTAATACTGAGGCACCGAATAATCACCCTCTGGTGCCTCTTCGTTCTGGGGCTCTGCTGACTGCTGAGACTTCTCCTGAGCAACCTTTGTGAAAGCTCCCTCTTGTTTGTTTATTTTGATTCATGTATATGTACATATTTGTAACTTATCGGCGATATCAATAAACAAGTTTTGCTTCATTTCAACGTATTATGTTAAATATACCTTCACTAAGTTCTTTGAAGTTTTCCTTTTGTTGAAGCTTGTATGTTGAAGCTTTGTGAGTGAAGCATGTAGGTTGAGGTAGTGCTCCTTTAATTTCTCGAGTGAGGAAAACTTCTCGTTTGGAGACTTGAAAAATCCAAGTCACTGAGTGGTCGTGAGACTTCTGAGTATCAAGGTGCAGTAGCATATGGTAGGAGTCCCCCAAGTCTCCGGTCGAGGGAGTTGACGAATGAGGCATTTCCTTTCTAAGTGGTAGCCCAAAACTCCTTCTTCATATATATTTGTTATGAAAGCTGTTAGACCCAAAGAAGAAGAGGCCTAGGCAATTTTTTTTTTTTTTTAATTTTCGAATTTCTGAATTTCTGAATTTTTGAATTTTTGAATTTTTGAATTTCCGAATTTTTGAATTTTCGAAATTCCGAAAATATATATATATATATATATATATATATTTTTTTTTTTTTTTTAAAGCTTTGTAGATGAAGCTTTGGTGTTGAAGCTTTGTAGGTGAAGCTTTGAGGTTGAAGCTTTGTTGGGCACCATGAATTGATTTTGCTTCACACTATCTTGATCAAGATAGTGTGAAGCTTTTGTAGGTGAAGCTTTGTAGGTGAAGCTTTTGTGGTTGAAGCTTTTGTAGGTCAAGCTTTTGTGGGTCAAGCTTTTGTAGGTGAAGCTTTTGTGGGTCAAGCTTTTATAGGTGAAGCTTTTGTGGGTCAAGCTTTTTTGGTCAAGCTTTTGTGGGTGAAGCTTTTGTAGGTCAAGCTTTTGTGGGTCAAGCTTTTGTGGGTCAAGCTTTTGTGTTGAAGCTTTTGTGTTGAAGCTTTTGTAGGTGAAGCTTTGGGGTTGAAGTTTTTGTGGGTCAAGCTTTTGTGTTGAAGCTTTTGTAGGTGAAGCTTTGGGGTTGAAGCTTTGTAGGTGAAGGTTTGGAGTTGAAGCTTTTGTTGGGTACCATGAATTGATTTTGCTTCACACTATCTTGATCAAGATAGTGTGAAGCTTTTGAGAATTTGTAGTTGTCCTCCATTAATGAAGCTTTTGTTGGTGAAGCTTTAGAGTTGAAGCTTTGTAGGTGAAGCTTTGGAGTTGAAGCTTTTGTTGGGTACCATGAATTTATTTTGCTTCACACTATCTTGATCAAGATAGTGTGAAGCTTTTGAGAATTTGTTGTTGTCCTCCATTGATGAAGCTTTTGTTGTTGAAGCTTTGGAGTTGAAGCTTTTGTTGGGTACCATGAATTGATTTTGCTTCACACTATCTTGATCAAGATAGTGTGAAGCTTTTGAGAATTTGTAGTTGTCCTCCATTGCTGAAGCTTTGTTGAATTTCCTTTTTTTTTTATGGGAAACTAGAAATTTGAAAATGTGGAAAAGACAACATATACAAATTTTGCTTCCACACTGTTGAGCAAGAGATTGTGATGCAAGCCACACCTTGTAGTAGTCGAAGGTTTGGATGAACCATATAAATTGAATTTGCTTCGAATGTCTGAGAATTGTAGTTGCCCTCCATTGATGAAGCTTTTGTTGGCACCATAAATTGGTTTTGCTTCACATTGTCTTGATCAAGAGTGTGTGAAGCTTTTGAGAATTGTGGTTGAACTCCTTTGATGAAGCTTTTGTTGGCACCATTAATTGGTTTTGCTTCACATTGTCTTGATCAACCATGCACTGAAGCTTTTGAGAATTATGGTTGCCCTCCATTGATGAAGCTCTTGTTGGCACCATAAATTGGTTTTGCTTCACACTGTCTTGATCAAGAGTGTGAAGCTTTTGAGAATTGTGGTTGAACTCCTTTGATAAAGCTCTTGTTGGCACCATAAATTGGTTTTGCTTCACACTGTCTTGATCAAGAGTGTGTGAAGCTTTTGAGAATTGTGGTTGCCCTCCATTGATGAAGTTCTTGTTGGCACCATAAATTGGTTTTGCTTCACACTATCTTGATCAAGAGTGTGTGAAGCTTTTGAGAATTATGGTTGCCTTCTGTTGATGAAGCTCTTATTGGCACCATAAATTGGTTTTGCTTCACACTGTCTTGATCAAGAGTGTGTGAAGCTTTTGAGAATTGTGGTTGCCCTCCATTGATGAAGTTTTTGTTGGCACCATAAATTGCTTTTGCTTCACATTGTCTTGATCAAGAGTGTGTGAAGCTTTTGAGAATTGTGGTTGCCCTCTGTTGATGAAGCTCTTATTGGCACCATAAATTGGTTTTGCTTCACACTGTCTTGATCAAGAGTGTGTGAAGCTTTTGAGAATTGTGGTTGCCCTCTATTGATGAAGCTCTTGTTGGCACCATAAATTGGTTTTGCTTCACACTGTCTTGATCAAGATTGTGTGAAGCTTTTGAGAATTGTGGTTGAACGCCTTTGATGAAGCTCTTGTTGGCACCATAAATTGGTTTTGCTTCACACTGTCTTGATCAAGAGTGTGTGAAGCTTTTGAGAATTATGGTTGCCCTCCATTGATGAAGCTCTTGTTGGCACCATAAATTGGTTTTGTTTCACACTGTCTTGATCAAGAATGTGTGAAGCTTTCTACGAGTTGTAGTGTTTGCATTGTTACCGAGGGGAAATGTTTGAAGCAGATGCAAGAGGGCTGAATAGCTTGATCTTCGTATGCCATGAACTGAAGTTGTTGTTGGCTTGCAATAAGACTTTGTTGGTGACTATAACTCTTATTGTGCATAAGTGCTCCCCTAGTTGAGTTGTCAAGCTTGAGGGTTTTTTATTATTTGTGAATGCTAGGAGTTCACATGTACAAGTTGTACCACTCGTCTTCTGGTAAGTGGAATGAATGGTGGGTTACTTTCATTACTTGGTTGGTGGTACGAAGGTGGGTTCCTTCATAACCTTTCATCACATTTCATCACCTGGTTGGTGGCATGAGGATGAGTTCCTTCTTCCCCTAGTTGGTGGCATGAATGGCAAGTTTCCAAATGATATTAGAGTACGGGTTGTACATTTCATCACCTGGTTGGTGGCATGAAGGAGAGTACAGGTTGTACATTTCATCACCTGGTTAGTGGCATGAAGATGAGTTCCTTCTTCACCTGGTTGGTGGCATGAGTGGCAAGTTGCCAAATGATATTAAAGTATGGGTTGTACTTTTCATCACCTGGTTGGTGGCATGAATGAGAGTACGGGTTGTACATTTCATCACCTGGTTGGTGGCATGAAAGAGAGTACGGGTTGTACATTTCATCACCTGGTTGGTGGCATGAAGATGAGTTCCTTCTTCACCTGGTTAGTGGCATGAGTGGCAAGTTGCCAAATGATATTAAAGTACGAGTTATACATTTCATCACCTGGTTGGTGGTATGAAGATGAGTTCCTTCTTCACATTTCATCACCTGGTTGGTGAGAATAAGGGCAAGGTGTCTAGGCACATTGTAGCAAGTGTCGAATGACACAAAATATGTTGAACCCTTTCAAAGCACAGTTGGCTTATGTATGAATGTGTTGGAATGTATGATTAAACGAATATACTGTGAAGTTGTTCGTTTATTTGTATAGTCTTGTTGACATATACTTAGACTTTGTTTCATGTTGGAAGCATTCATGTTGAAGCTTTGAACCCGAGTGTTTCATTGCTAGGAATGTAAGAGGATTATGATCGAGTTGTCTAAATCACCTCTTTATTGAATTCATGCCAAATAGTCTTCGTTACATAGGATGCCGAACGGTTGAAGCTTAACACTTGTACAATGTGAGTTTACTTGTAATAGTACTTCAAGTGATCATCATTTCATGGATGGCCAAAAGTCTTGCCATTGGAGCTTCTAAGCTTGTAGGAGCCAGGGCGACTGATGCCAACAACTTCAAACGATCCATCCCAGTTTGGACTAAGTGTTCATTCACTCGGGACTCTGTCGCAAAGTAATCTTTTCTTCAATACCCAGTCCCCCACTTTGAAAGAACGAGGTTTGACCCTTGAGTCATAGTAGTTGGAGATGCACTGCTTGTAGGCGACATTCCTCAAGTGAGCCTGGTTTTTGTGTTCCTCGACTAGATCTAAGTTAAGGGTAAGTTGTTTGTCATTTTCGCTTTGCACGTAGTTTTGGACTCGGAACGTTGTTTGCTCAAGCTCAACTGGGACAACTGCCTCTGTACCAAAGGCAAGTAAGAATGGGGTTTCTCCTGTTGATGTCCGATATGAAGTGCGGTATGACCAAAGAACTTGGGGTACAAATTCTGGCCAACAACCTTTAGCCTTGTCCAAGCTGGTTTTCAAAGTTCGCTTGATTATTTTGTTGATAGCTTCAACTTATCCATTAGATTGAGGATGAGCTGGGGAGGCAAAACATAAGTTGATGTTGAACTTAGAGCAGAACATCCTGAACTTTTTGTTGTCGAACTGTCTCCCGTTGTCAATGACTATCGCATTGGGAATGCCGAATCTGCAAAGGATGTTCTTCCATACGAAGTCTTCTATTTTTTCCTCAGTAATGGTTGCCAAGGGTTATACTTCGGCCCACTTTGTGAACTAATCAACTGCAACGATTGCATAGCGAACCTTGCCCTTCCCTGCAGGCATTGGGCCGATCAAATCAAGTCCCCATTGGGCGAAGGGCCAAGGGCTGATCATAGGAGTGAGCACTCGGGAGGGGAGTGAGGAATAGTTGCGTAGCGTTGACACTTATCACATGAGCGGGATATTCTGATGGCATCTTGGTAGAGTGTTGGCTAGTAATATCCTTGGTGAAAAGCCTTGTGTGCTAGGGATCGAGATTTAGCATGATCTCCACAAACTCCTTCATGTATTTCCCGAATGACAGTTTCCGCCTCTGTGGGCGTAAGGCATCTTAGGTATGGTAGGTTAAAACCCCACTTGTAGAGTTGGTCATTAATGATCAAGTAACGGGTAGCCTTGTATCGAATCTGCTTAGCTTGGACTTTGTCATTTGGAAGGGTGCCATGAACAAGGAATCTATAAATCGGGGTAATCCAACTATCTCCTTGTTGTGAGTTGCACACTTCCGTAGCCATGGTGCTTGGTGCTGCCAACAATTCAACCTGAATTTTTCTCCCAATCTTGTCTTCCACCGTTGAGGCAAGGCAAGCCAAAGCATCTGCATGACTGTTTACCGCTTGAGGAATTTGGGTGATCTGGTAGTGGAAGTGCCTGAGCAACAATTGTGTTTGTGCCAGATATGCTGCCATAGAGCTATCCTTAACGTCAAAGTTGTTGGTGACCTGGTTAACCACCAATTGGGAGTCACTGAAGATATGAATTCGTTTAACCCCAAGGTGTTTGGCCAAACGTAAGCCTGCTATGAGGGCTTCATATTCGGCCTCATTGTTTGATGCCTTGAATTTGAAACGAAGAGCATACTCCATCGCCACTTTGTCAGGGGTCGTAAGGACTAGTCCTGCTCCACAACCCTGTTGGTTGGACGAGCCATCAACGTATAGACTCCATGTTGGGGCTGTTGGTTCTATTTTCTAATCTTCTGAGGATAATGAAACCACTTCTTTAGGTGTAGAAACAATGTCAACAGGATATGTGAAGTCGGCGATGAAGTCTGCCACTGCTTGGCCCTTCTCAGCTGGCTTTGGTTGGTAGGAGATGTCAAACTCACCCAATGCTATCGCCCATTTGATCATTCGCCCGGAAGTGTCAGGACTTTGGAGTATCTGTCGAAGAGGATGATTGGTAAGCACGATGATGGAGTGTGCTTGGAAGTGAGAGGGAAGTTTTCGAGCAGACATGACCAATGCTAGAGATAATTTCTCAATGTTGGAGTATCGTGTCTCCGCATCTTGTAAGGCCTTGCTAGCGTAATAAACAGGCCGTTCGACATTACCATTCTATCGAATGAGAACGAAACTTACTACTGAAGCCGATACCGACAGATAGATAATGAGAGTGTCACCAACCTCAGGTTTGGAGAGCAAATGGGCTTTACTCATGTAGTCTTTGAGGTTCTTAAATGTCTCAGCACATTCATCAGTCCATGTAATGTACTTCTTACTTCCCTTAAGTGCTTTGAAGAAAGGAGCACATTTGTCGGTGGCATTAAAGATGAACCTAGTTAAAGCTGCCACCTTGCCAGTAAGGCTTTAGATGTCTTTTGAAGTTACCGGTTCCTTCATGTCGAGGATTGCTTTGATCTTCTCAGGATTAGCCTCAATGCTTCGTTGGTTTATTATGAAGCCTAAAACTTTGCCAGAGCCTACGCCGAAGGCACATTTGTTGGGGTTCAACCTCATTCGATACCTCTTCAGAATGGTGAAAGTTTCAGATAAGGTTGGTGATGTGTTGGTCAGCATGTTTGCTCTTGACTAGCATATCATCAACGTAAACTTCTATGCTCTTCCCAATCTGTTCGACGAACATTGAATTGACCAGTCTCTGATAAGTCGTTCCTGCATTCTTTAGGCCGAAGGGCATGACTTTATAGTAATATAGTCCCTTGTCAGTAGTGAAGGTTGTGTGTTCTTGGTCCGGAGGGTTCATGAGGATTTGGTTGTATCCTGAGTAAGCATCCATGAAGCTCAGGAGTTCACACCCTGTCGTAGAGTCTATAAGTCTGTCTATGAGAGGAAGAGGAAAGCTATCATTCGGGCATCCTTTGTTTAGGTCGATCTAATCAACACATATTCTCCACAACATTTGCTACCCACGTTGGATAATTGACTTCGCGGACGAAGCCTATGCCTTTGAGTTTTTCAACTTCTGCCTTCATTGCCTCGTACCGTTCAGCGTCATAAGATCTTTGCTTCTGTCTCACTGGCTTGGTCTTGGGGTCAATACTTAAACGATGAGAGATTATATCGGGAGAGATGCCTGGCATGTCCTCGTATGACCAGGCGAAGACCTCAATGTTCTCTTGCAAAAAAGAGATCAATGTCAACCGAATGGGTGGTGACAAGGTGGTACCAATCTTCACCATGCGATCCGGATAATCTTTTGAGAAAGAGACCTTCTCTAACTCTTCAGCGGGTTGTGTTTGCTGGGTGAAACAGTCATCTCGAGGATCGTCGAGTTGACTGTTGCCACGGTGAAGATCCAAGTTGGCTTCGTCTAGGCTGGTCTTTATGACTTGGTCATGTATAGAAAGGGTTTCCTTGGGCACAGGCAGGTGATGTTGCTTGACCAAAGTGTTGTAACATGATCGTTCACTAAGTTGATCTCCTATGATGTAACTATTGCCATAGGGGGTTGGAAATTTCATCAACAACATATGTGTGGATACCATGGCCTTGAGATCATTGATGCCTGTGCGTCCGAATATGACATTGTATGTCGTTGGGCAATCAACCACCAGGAAGTTAGTGGTAATGGTAGCTGTGTAAGGGCATGTACCAATGGTGAAAGGTAAGTGTATGCTCTCCAAAGGTTGCACGATATCACCGGAGAAGCTTATCAGAGGAGAAATCGAGCGGTCGAGCAAGTGTTCAGCTACATTAAGTGGCCTGAAAGCTTCAGCAAACATGATATTAACCGAAGTCCCCATATCTACCAGGATTCGTCGTACTTCAAAGTTGGCTATGTGAGCTTCCACGATCAGTGGGTCGTTGTGAGGGTAGATGATACCTCTTTCTTCCTCAGGGTAGAAACATATTGGATCCCAGTTAGGCTTTTCATACTTACCTCCCCTGATGTCTTCCATGTGAAACACTTGGTGGCCAGACCTTAAAGCTCGTTCACTATTTTTCATGGCCATGTTGGAAGATTTAGATATGGGTGTACCACCACTTATGGAATATATCACATTTACCTGGCGTTGGTTACGGTTACCTCTTGGAGGGTGAAGGAGGAATTGATCAGTTTTTCCTTCATGTGCCAAAGCTTCAATATGATCATGAAGGGTGATACACTTCTCGCCGTCATGGCCGTTATGCTCGTGGTAGCAGCAAAGCGTGCCCGTGTTCTTCGTGGGCTTGTAATCCGGGTGCATCGGCTTTGGCTTCGGTATCAAGTGTGCTATGCTGGGGTAAATGGCCACGCATGTGGCGTTCAAAGATATGTATGCCTCATACCTCGGGGTAGGGGTTGTCCTGACACGTGCTTGACCTACTGTGTTAACTGCCTGGGGTCAGGGATTATCATGGCGATACCCTTGGTTATCGCGATAATGTCCTTTACTCCTTTTACTAAAATGAGACTGGTGAGGATGGAAATATTTCCTTTTACTCTGAGATTGATATGTCTGTTGACTCGGCAAAGTATTAAGTAAGGCAGGGGGAGGCACCGCTGCCGTTTGGAAGGTCGAGGTCTTCTCATTTGGTTGGATCTAGCTTCCACTCCCTACTTGCTGATAAGGGATGATTGTGGGGGGTTTCCCTTGATATGTCATTGCCTCGACGGAGGCATGGTTGTAAGCCTGTGCCATCACCTCAGAGTAAGTCTTCCAAGTGTTGGCATTGATCATGTACTTGAAAAAACAATCACGTAGGCCTGCCGTGAAGGCCTTGAGCGCGGTCTTGTCATCTGCCTCAGCGCAGCGAGAATACTCATGGCTGAAACGACCAGCATACTCTCGTAGTGACTCGTTCGGCTTCTGGCGAATAGTGTACAAGCCATCTGCAGAATGCAGCGGTCGGTCTGGAAGATGTGTTGAGAGACAAACAGTTTCCTCAGTTCCTCAAATGAGTCTACTGTTTCAGGTGGAAGACGACAATACCAGTTTAGAGCTCCGCCAGAGAGGGTGGAGGGGAAGAAAAGACATCGCTCTTCGTTGGTGTGCATCCGATATGCCATGATGGACTCAAAGAGGTTAAGGTGTTTAATTGGGTCCTCCATTCCATTATAGAGTTGTAAACCAAGCTTTTGTTTTGTCTTCGCTTGAAGGGGGGTGTCGAGGATCTTCCTTGTGAGAGGGCCAGGCCTGGGTTGGTTCCAGTCAAGTATCTCGGCTTAACGTTTGGCCTTCAACTTGTTTACTTCCTCAAGAAGCTGTAGGACAAAGGGGTCTTGAGTGGAGTCATGTACCACTGGGATTTTCTTTCGTAAGTCTCTATCGCCTCTTGGAAGTAGGAAAGTTTGAGCAAGGGCGTGTGATTTTTCCTTGGACTCGCCGTACTGACTTCTAGGGCGAGTCTGTCAGAATACCTCAGAGTCCCATGTACCTTCATGTTCCTCTAGGACATGTTGTTCCTTCCCTAGATTGGCAGCTGGCCTGGGTCGTAGGAGGGGACCGAGTCTTTCAGAAACCCTTGGGTCATTGATCTTCGAGCATATGTGGAAGGGATTCTCTTAACGTTGCTTTAAGAAGTCTCGGCAGTCACAATAAACGATTTTCGATCCTTCCAACCCTTCTGCAAGGAGATGTCTTCCTCCACTTCTCCTGCAGCTGGGTTGAGAGAAGTCTCATGTTGATCAATGTTTTGATGATTAGCTCGCTCCTCATCAGGGATATCCATGTCGAAGGAAGGTGACCTTCCGTGTTGGGGGGCACCCATATGATGGTTGATGTCCACAAAGGCAACAAGCTCGCGTGTTTGAGTACACATAGTTTCGTGGAGCGTCTCAAAGAGTTTCTCATACTGCTACTGGAGGACCTCGTTCTTCATTGCTATCTTATTGTTTTGAGCTTCTAGCTCATCGACTTTAGCTTGAAGAGCAACCATCTTTCCTTCCTTCTTTCGTTGCTTCACACTAGGTGCAAGATGGGTGTCATTCTGTGTGTTGTGGCTTCCTTCGGTCCCCATGTTGGAGAGGGATGCCTGGTCAAAAGAGAGTGTACGAATGGTGGAAACCAGCTTGACAAAGCTGAAGAAAGTGGGAATAAGTGTCGTTCCCACAGACGCCGTCAAATGTTGATGCACAAAATCAGTGAGGTCTTTGGTACAACAGAAAGTGTTAAGTTTGTGACCTTCGCTAGATTGTTCCGGTCACTAGTATGGATAAGTATGTAAATGGATAGAGATAGGGAAGCAAACACAAGATGTACGTGGTTCACCCAGATTGGCTACGTCCACGGAGTAGAGGAGTTCTCATTAATTGTGAAGGGTTTACACAAGTACATAGGTTCAAGCTCTCCTTTAGTGAGTACAAGTGAATGATTTAGTACAAATGACATTAGGAAATATTGTGAGAGAATGATCTCTATTTATAGAAGAGAGTTTCTAGTTTCATTCTGACATTGACACGTGCCGTGTTGTGGTTGGCTTCTGATGTTGACACATGTCGTGCTATGATTGGCTTCTGATGTCGACACGTGTCGCGCTGTGATTGGCCTCTTGGTTGGAGGGAAACTCTTCTGGGTCCTTGACGGTATAACGTTGACCGGTGCTCAGTAGTTTCGAGATTGGTCAAGTATGGTACAAGCAGTAGACTTGATTAATAAAAAATATATTGCTTTGGTGCAGAGGATGAGTCCAATGCATGGTACCCAAATCCTCAAATCCACTTGACTCGCGAACAAAAAGAGCATGGTCAATGGCCAACTTATACAAAGAGCGTTATATTTCAAACCAATAATGTTCATTTTAGTGTCCCACATCGGGAAACTCAATGTTCCAAATTGCCTTTATATATCTCCAGTCCTTTATACCAGTATTTAGGATTTGGACCATTTGGAAATGAATTGAAGGCTTGGGCCTTATATGGTTATGTGGATTAGGCTTGTATAATATAGCCTAAATACAATTAATATTAATTAATCAAGACAAGGGCCTTGAGCCTTGGAAGTTAAAATTAATCAAATTCATTAATTTTAATTTCGGATTAAGTTTTTAATTAATTTATTAATTAAAAATGTTTTGATTAAGAGACACGGCTCTTAGAGTTGTGTACTTTCAAATACGCTGAACAGGTATTTGAAAGGGTGTGAAACAACCTATATATTTGTAATCCCAGTTTCCAAGTGAAATCATCATTTTCTTCCTTCTTCTCTTCCGTACAAACTTTCCAGAGAGTAAACACACAAAACAATTCGCTAGAATTTTATAATCCAGTGCGGGTTGTAGAATTAGGTAGTTGCATCCTGGTCAAGCAAGCGTTGTAGAACCACAAGAACAAGAGTGGGACGTAAATTTTGTTCGAAGGACATAGCTTTTGCACTAGCCTCTACCTTTGATTCATTCAAGTTAGTATCATTTTAGTTTCTGTATTTATTGTGTAATTTCATTCTGTATTGCAAGTAATTTTTTGAGTAATAAAGTATAAGTATTCAAGTTCTGTATTTATGTTATTTCTGTTTCTAAATTGTTCTCCAACAAGATTTACAAGACTCATGTCAAGATGTTTCAATTTAGAAAGACCAGAGAGCCATTTGAGATTCACGACCATCAACAAGTTTTCAGAAAGGTCCAAATAACATAGACTCGAAAGATTTCCCAACTGATGAGGAATGGTTCCGTTGAACCCTGCATATGAGAGGTTAAGATATCTTAAACCTTTAAGAGAACCTAGAGAGCTAGGAATTTGTAGTCCTTCAAAATTATTGTAGCTTAAGTCCAAGTAGCTGAGTTGCTTTAAATTGAGCAGAGAAGGATTTACCTTACCACCCAAACCATGTTTCTCACCAGTCACTTGATTGTAATTACCACCAAGGTGGAGCTCATGGACATGACCGGTTAAATTATCGCAGGCAACACCGGTCCAGTTGCAACAATCGCCTTCACCAACCCAAGAGGAAAGCATATTTGAAGAATCATTAAGATCTTTCTTGAACATAATAAGTGTTTGTCTCTCATTTTCTTTGCAAGGCACATTCAGGTTTCCTTTGCATAAGCTAACTGTAATAGACGCAATGCATAGAAACCTGACTAGTGAAACAACTCTCATGACTTTACCCACAGATATCAAGTACGTGATGGATGTGAGTAATCAGTAATTTAGAGTGCTGTATATATACACATTAGTGAGTGTATAGGTCCACACTTGGGCCTACTCTTTATATTTCCTCACAAACTACTCGTGGAATCAAAGGGATTATAATTATATTTTGGGAGAATTTAGATGCGGTCCCTAGTTATGAACAATTTTTTACTGAAACCTTGTTGTTTTTCAATTTTTGATCCAAGTCCCTAAAATTAATTGATAATTTATTTCTATGTACGTTACTATATTTTTTAAATTAAAAATTAAAATTTATAGTTGTTTATAGTAATGAGATTTTAAATAAAATACCATAATTTGTGGGATTAAAAATATTAAAATATAAATATACTATTGTGTGTGTGTGTGTGTAAACATGGGTACATTCATAAAAAATAACCAAAAAATTATTGTATCAAAACATGGGTACATTCTTCAAAATGGGTACATTTAGCAAAAATAAAAATGGGTACAAATAAATAAAAAAATATGGGTACAATACAAATAAAACTTTAAAAAATATGGGCACAAAAAGAAATTAATATATGGGTACAAATTAAAATTGAAAGGAAAATTGGTACAAATTAAAAAAGGGTTGCAAATTAAAAATGAGTACAAACTAAAAATAAAAATATATGATAAAAAATTTAGCCATAAATATAAATATACTAATTGTAACATTTTTAATATTAAATGAATATATTTAGAAATAAAAAATATTTTATTATTGAAATAATTAATGATATTATTAATACAAAGGACTTTGATCAAAAATTGAAAAGTAATAAGGTTTTAATCAATAGAGTAGTAAAAATAAGGATGAAAACCTTGTATTACAAGCGAGAATACTATTCTAACCTACGCTATACAAAATAAGGAGAGTTTGAACCCGAGACATAGCGGGTCAAAGAAGAAGGCTATCAACCAGAGCAATCTACCACTTGTATATATAATGATATATCTCACGAGGCATAATATTCTACAACTTATTTCTTTTTCTTTTTTTGTCTTAAGATGTTTTCTTTTCCAATGAAACATACAATGAAAAATATAATTGGGGTAGAAGTTTTTACTTGATCTACATTGAAATTTTATGGAAAAATTTATAAGTCAATCAAGAGAAGTAAGACAAATTGATTTAAAAAAAAAAAAAAAAGAGAAGTAAGACAAAAAGGATGGTCCATCCCCAAAACTAATTCTACCTAGGGAATGATGGTTCATAGACCTGGCATTTGTGTCGTGTTTTCCGTGTTCGTGTCGTTTTCGTGTCATACCCGATATCTTAACAGGTCGTGTCGTGTAATACCTGTTAAAATAAACGGGTAAAATGACCCGACCCGATAATATTAACAGGTAATATGACCCAATCTGTTATCCGTTAAGGAAAATATATTTTAAACCAACAAATAATCAAATGAAAAACATAATACTAAATAAGTATATAGATACCATATTGTCACATCCAAAACATAAAAACGCATTTTTCTTTTAAGTATATTTTCACTTACCTAAAGTCTTAAATAATTTTTTAATTAATGTAGAAGTGTAAAAAAATATAGAAAAAATATATAAACGCTCGTAATGACAAGCTTTACAACTTTCATGAAGAGCTTAACTTTGAAATTTGCCACTATAATCATATAAATCATAGATCAAAATTTAACCGTTGATTGTTGTTTACATTTACGCTTCATTGTTCTCATCAAATTTTGTTTTTTCAGATTTTCTTTTTTGAAAACTTGATCTATTAGAGGATGCAAGAAGATGAATGGTTTGGATCGTTGATATTATATTCAGAGTTTTACGGTTAGTGAAAATATTGCTTGATGTTTATAAATTTTCTACAAACTATATGATATTGACTCATATTTCAGTTAACCGTAAATATCAAAACGTGATATCAAAGACCTGAACAATTCATCTTCTTACATCCGCCAGATGATCATGTTTTTAAAAAATGAAATTCAATAAGAAGAATAAAGCATAAATGGCAATCGACGGTTAAATATAAATTTAAGGTTTATGAATTATAGTGTTGGATTTCGAAGTTGACCCCCTTCATGAAAGTTGTAAAGTTTGTCACTATGAGTGATTGTATATATTTTTTTACATTTTTTACACTTCTACAATAATTATTATTAATTTTATTAGTTTTGCCCTCAAATAAAAAACATTATTCATGAAGGTTTGGAGGATTTCAAAAATCTAAACGATAATGTAAGTGTAACCATTATCTACTCGTGGATGAATAATGATGAATCACGAGTGTTTATATATTCTTTCACATTTTTCATACTTGTATGTATGTCTTCTAAGTTCTTGTCTATACAAATACTATATTAGTTTATTTTAATTTTGGACAACATGTTAAGTAAAATTTATCTTAGTAATGATAATAAGGAACTCTCATAATAGAAATAAATAATGACTAAAACTTTTTTTTTAAACTTATATAGAATAATAATAGAAAACTATATATTTAATATAAAATATATTGTATATATTAATATGACTATTGTATTTTATAATAAATCTTTTAGTAATTAAACTTTAAAATTATCAAAATAATTTTTTTCTTAATGGGTCGAAACGGGTTACCAACGTGTTACCCGCGTGTATACCCATTAAGAACCCGTTATTAACGGGTCACCCGATAATGACCTGATAAGTTATCGTGTTGACCTGAAACCCGTTATTTTCATGTCTTGTCAGAAACTGCCAGGTCTAATGGTTCATCATCCCCAAAGAAAAGTCGTGGTTGAAATCAGGCACATAGAAAAAATTGTTGGGTAAATTACATAGTAGCCCCTCAAGTTTAAGGTCTATTACAATCCTATACAATATCTTTAAAACATTTCACTTTCATACCTCATGTACAATTTTATTTCAAAATAATACATCTGTTACCTTTTACATCCATTGATCCGTTAAGCGCTGACGTGGCTACCACATTTGTTCCACGTGGCTGCCAAATGTGTGCCACGTGGCAAAAATAATATTTTTTTTAAACCTGAATCTTCCAACCAAAAAAACAAAATTCAAGAGCTGAAACCTTATCCCTTCGTCTTCCTCCTCTCTTCTCCCTGCAACCCCCAAACCCAGAAACCTTATCCCCCCTCCTCCTCCTTTCTTCTCCCCCATCTTCATCTTCATCTTCTTCCCCCTGCAACCCAGAAAAAAGAAAAAAAAAAAAAAAAAAAACCCTTCAGTTCGTCATTCCCCTATTCTCTTCCCCTCTCTTCTCCCCAATCTTCATCTTCTTCCCCTGACCCCCTACCTGCAACCCAGAAAGAAATAGAAAAAAAAAATATCCAGATCTCGTCTACACCGCCATCGCCGGGTTCGTGAGGTGGGAGGAATGAATGTGGATTTAAGGAGTGAGGGGTGTGTAGAAGAGAGTGGGGGTGTGTAGAGGAGGGAAGAGGGTGGGTGCGGAGGAAGGGATGTGGATTTCTGGGTGAGGTGGGTCCTGGGGGGAGGGTGGGTCGCCGGAAGGGGTGGAGAGGGTCGATGGGCGGGTGAGGGGGGTGGGGTTTTCCTTTCTGGGTTTTTGGTTCGTTGGGGGGGGGTTTCCCTTTTCTGGGCTTATGGTTCGTTTGTGGGGGGGGGGGTGAGGGGGGGTGGGTGGGGGTGGGGTTGCTTCCTGGGGTTCTGGTTGGGGGTGCAAGGGGATGGGGTTTTGTTTGAGTTTTTTTTTTTTTTTTTTGGTTAGAAGATTCATGTTTTTTTTTAAAAAAATTATTATTATTATTATTGCCACGTGGCACAAATGTGGCAGCCACGTCAGCACTTAACGGATCAATTGATGGAAAATGTAACGGAGGTATTATTTTGAAATAAAATAGTACATGAGGTATGAAAGTGAAATGTTTTAAAGATGTTGTATGGGGTTGTAATAGCACTTAACGGATCAATGGATGAAAAATTGTTTTACTTGAGTGGGCCAAGAAAGCCAAACATCAATATCTTTATGTTTATTAAAAAGGAAAACTAATGAAAAGGGTTTGAAAACTTTGAGTTTTAATGATAAAGACAAAATAAAGGGTAAAGTGAATAGTACCAGGATTGACTTTTTAGTGTAAATATGTGGTTTTTCGTTAAAATGAACAGTACCGGGAGCTTTTCGTTAAAGTTCCCTTTTATATTATATAAACATAATACAGTCATTTACAATTGTCCAAATTGTTAAACCAAATTTGCAAATCAAATAATGTGTTACTAATAATTAATAAGCACGTTAATCAACACTCCAGTAGTAACTAAATTATCACAACCACATCATTTAGTTTAAAATTTTAGTCTCCCTAAATCCAAACCACAAGAAATAGGGAACTTTAACGAAAAGCACCCGGTACTGTTCACTTTAACGAAAAACCATATTTTTACACTAAAAAGTCAATCATGGTACTATTCACTTTACCCTTTATTTTGTCCTTATCATTAAAACTCAAAGTTTTCAAGCCCTTTTCATTAGTTTTCCTCAAGAAATAAGAGAATAAGGAACATCAAAGTTCCTGCGTTTCATCTTGTTTGTAAATTTGCAAGGCACACCCAGATTTCCTTTCAATAGCGAATGGTAATGCGATACACGCTTAGAGCATCTCCAATGGAGACCCTAAATAGATTCCCTACAATCGTATAGTCCCTAAATATAGGAACAAATGACTTCCAATTGGCCGGATTTGAAGTCCTCAAAGTATCTCAATATATAGGGACTTGTTGGATACCTCATACCTCAAACAAATTCTCAAGTATGAGGTTTACATATAAGGACTCAAATATTCATTGTAGACAATATTCATTTTAGTCCCTACATTTAGGGATTATACTATAAGGAATTTCCATTGTAGACAATATTCTTTTGGGACTCAAATATTCCTCTAAAGCTCTTAAATGAGTCCTTAGGGACTCTCATTGAATATGCTCTGAGAGTTCTAATCTTCTGCACTCATTTTGTGTGTAGCATTTCTATGGCTTAGATCATTGTTGACATGTGTTAAATTTATGACAACCGAGTTAAGAAGGATTAAGTTTATAAACATGTGTCAATCAATGATAAAAGCCACAAAGAGGCCACACAAAATGAAAGCATAAGATTCCAACTCAACGAATGAGTCGTCATCTAGAAGACAAATAAAATTCGTAACAGAAAGACTTCTTCTTTGACGGTCTTGCAATGGGTCACCTAAGTGTCGCTTTTTCTCAATTTATTCCCTTCAATGTTAGACAGTGTCCTTCACTAAGTTATCAATCATTCAAGAGGGGCCAGGGAAGAAAAATGAACAAGAACGCATTAATCAGTAGGACTACCGACTAGGAAGTACGAAGGCGACTTTCTTAACCCAGCATCCGAGTCCATCGTTCATCCCAAAGGAAGAGTTTGAGACTTTTTTGAGCCCAGCCAAGGATCGGGTATATAACAAGAACCACCTCTAATATTCAATGGGTTCTTAAACTAACTAAAACTTGGAGTTCATGACAATTGCTGGCGTTTTCTTTGGGATAAACACCAGCAACTTAAGAATTAAAGCATACTATGTGCCTCGACTCAAAGTTACACATAAAAAATTTCCTGCAATGGGTTCTCGGGAAACAATCTAAGAATTAAAGCATGTTATGTGTATATGCATCACAAGAATTGCGAGAATACTTAGATTTACGTTATTGGTTTGAAATACAACGCACTTTGTATAAGTTAGCCATTGACCATGCTCAGTTTTTTTTGCGAGTCAAGTGGATTTGAGGAGTTGGGTACCATGCATTGGACTCAACCTCTGTATTATGCCCTATTTTGATTTAAGTTAAAACTGTTATAAATTGGATATTTAAACTCTTTTTTTCTCTTTTATACTGCCAGTGTGAGATATTTCAACAATGATCTTTCTCTGGCTGTGAGATTGACCTGCTTCTCTTATGGTAGTGTAAGATAAAGTGTCACTGTATACTTGTGTCCATCCAGCAACCGGAAAAGTTACAAAATTACAAAGGCTAAAAACTGCTAAGACCACAAGTAGATCTTGAAAATTATTAATATTTAGAATTATTTTATTGTTTGGGTTTTAGGCCCAAGCTGGATAGGATTAGGTTTTTGTTTAGATATTAAATTTAGTTTATTATAAAATAAGATGCTTTTTATTTACTTGTGAACAAGTCAATCACAACACAATATAGTTCATTCGAGTTATATAGCTATCTCGGTAAATTTGTAGAGTTTTCTTTCGTTCAGTTAATTGAATCATTCGTTTGTTCATTCGTTTTGTTATACATAACCTCATTTTCATCTGTAGATAGTCCAATTTCTCCACTGTTACTATATTCACGAACCGACCTGTTTTTCTTCAAATCAGACTTTTATTGGAACAAGTCAATATTTAGGAAAAAATGCATGTAAATATTTTGTAATTATTAGAGTCATGTTTTACGAAGGATATTGTGTCCTTTATTTTGTTTCCTTTTGTAACAAGAATTGTATGTACCTTTTATTCAGAATTATGGAATACAGAAAAGTAATCCCGTAAAATTCTATTTGGTATCAAGAGCCAAGGCTGCCGTAACCCTAGTTTTTTTCCGCTGTGCTCAGTCAACTGTTTTTTCTGCAATTCTTCTCGCAGAGATCAGTCACTATACGTGTGTGATATTGCTATGTGTGCAGCAGTGTGTGTGTTGTTGCTGTGTGTGCAGCCATGTGTGAATGGTATTGTTGCGCTTGTGGTTTTAACAATGTACAATTGTTGTACAATTGTTAGCATACAATTTCTTTCCACCAATTGTCAAAGTACCTTTTCCTTTATCCCATGGGTAGTATACAATTTGGCTTGTTGTCCAGTTTGTTGCAGTGAGTATGACTATAATTCTTGTGCCGAGCTGCACTTGAATTGTTGTCCAGTATCGTGCCTTTGTTCTTGTGCGTGTTAGTACTAGTATTTCAGATTCTATCTGCAAGTTCTGCAATTTTCTTTTTTTGAAAAAAAAAGATTTGTGGGTTCTTGCTGCTGATTGCAATGTGTGGATTGTTCTCTTGTACCGTGGGCTACAGTTTGTGCTAGTGATTTCTGTCCGTGGATCAGCGTGTCTACGACTGCAATTATGTAGTTTGTTGTGTATAAGTATTGTGCGTACTTGTTGTTTTGTGCAGTGTGTAGAGACTGATGTGCAGTTGTTATTACAATGACCAATACCGGTTGGATTTTAGATTTCGGTGCAACGGATCATATGATGTATGATAGAACTTTGTTTCAGTCCATGAAAGATTCTCATAGAAAGTGTGTGGCAACTGCCAATGGTACTACTGATGCCGTTGTTGGAGCGAGAACAATGTCTCTTACACCCTCTATTCCATTACATAATTGTTTATTGGTTCCGTCATTGTCCCATCACTTATTGTCTGTACCTCAAGTCACTAAACAATTGGATTGTGTTGTAGTAATGTATCCTTCATTTTGCTTGCTTCAGGATATTCAAACAAAGGAGATCATTGGGCGTGGCACTAAGAGAGATGGGCTATATTATGTGGATGATGTGGTTCCTGGAAGAGCTCATTTGGTTCATTCGTCACGTAATAGTAATCTACAGAAGGTATTGTTATTGCATCGTCGTTTGGGGCATGCATCGTTTGGTTATTTGAAACATATAGTACCTGATTTTTTCAGTGGTATTGAAGATTCAGAATTGAATGTGAAGTATGTATTTTAGCCAAAAGTCATCGTGCTTCATTCCCTCCAAGTATGAATAGAAGATCTTCTCCATTTGCACTAGTACACTCTGATGTGTAGGGCCCTTCCCCTGTTAGTACTACTTCGAGAATTAGGTGGTTTGTTACTTTCGTGGATGATTGCACTCGTATGACGTGGTTGTATATGTTGAAAAATAAAAGTGAGGTTTGTGATGTGTTTCGTCTGTTTCAACAGATGGTTAAAACTCAGTACTTCACTGATATTTAAGTTTTGCGTTCTGACAATGGTGAAGAGTACATAGCTTCTGAGTTATCCCGGTTTCTACAAGATCGTGGAATTATTCATCAAACTACCTGTCCGCATACTCCGCAACAAAATGGGGTTGCTGAGAGAAAGAATCGTCATATCTTGGAAACTGCTCGTGGGAAGCCACGACGGTGGTTTGACCATTTGGAAGACGAAATGCCCGACTTGGCCTGAAATGGGTTAGGGGTATACCAATTCTCCTTGGGCATGTTATTCTCTACTGCAATGGGGATTGGAAAAATCCATACAGGTTCTAATGAGTGCACTCATCCCTCCTCAAAGAAAAGTTCAGTATGCAGGCCTGCCTGAGGGCGATAAAGGCTATTGAGCAAGCGGCGCATGGTGGAAATCCCCTCACCAGTCTCGCATGAAGTTTGAGTGCAAACAACTTTGGGTGCCATTGAGGATTTTGAGAAGAAAATGGGAAGAAAGTTGGGATTAGAAAAGCAAAAATGGAAGAACGAGAGAAATTTCTACAAATTGTGAGAGTTCTCAGGAATCTGGGAAGTTCTGAAAATTCGAAGGTTTGAAATTGCTACGGTACTTAGCCAAAGGGTTTAAGTGAGGATTATATAGGAAACGATTAGTTAACGTTGGAAATCATGGGTTAGTGCAAAGGTTTTGTTAAACAACGGCTGTCTGGAATGGTGTAAGTCCCGAGTACGTGCATGCGACAGCTATTCAATCATTATTAACGCCTCGATTTACAAACTCAACAATGATTAAAGGGGGCACTGTTTGGGTTAATATTTGAACATTGGATTTGAATGAAGGAAAGCCCAAAGGTGCCAATTAAAAGAGGACTTGCCCGAAGCCCAACATCGAGCCCAAAGACAAATTGAAGCCTTCTTAGCCAAAATACAAGCCACGTTCTCACCATTGAAGCAACAAGTGATGGAGACTAACCTACTATCAGTCAAATAACACTTTCTAGTGGCATTCCAAGTAAAGAACTGATGACTCACTACCCTCAAAGTGTTTTCGGGCAAGGTCAAAGTCACAGCAGTCGGGCTAATTTGTCTATAAAATGAGGAAAATGCCCCAGAGACAATGATACTCAACCAATCAAACAAACAAACATACAAACTCTGCTCTCAAGCCAAATTTGCATCCAAAAGCTGAAATCAACCCTGAGTCAGTCATTTTTAGTGGTAGTTCTTTAAGAATCTATCTCTTGTCTAGTTTAAAAGCTCTGATATCTCCCTCAGTGGTGTGGTATTGATTCCCTTGTGTAAACTTGTTTACCATCCATTCTTTTTTAGCATATAAACCCAGTAATTCCAAAGAGAAGTAACTGCAAGAAGTTTCAACATTGCCATACAAGGTGAAATCTTGGCCGAAGCTCTTTGTTTGTTTTCTAAGTTGATAGATCTATTACTTAATGCATTCTCCAGCATGTATTCAAGTCATTTTCACTGGTTTTTCTATTATAAGAGTCTCATTCGCATTTGGATCTGATTAGTATTAATGAATATGTTTTCATTAAAAGCAATCTAGGACTAAAAGGACTTAAGGGGCTCTGGACTCCCTCCATTCGAACATATAAGACCATGAACTAAAAGTCCTTGTTTACAAGGCAAGAAAAAGAACTTAATGTGGACTTAACTCATCCACGACAATCCTTTGAGAACAAGAAGTTTGAAGTAACTTGGGGCGCAAGTAACTGACTTAAAACACAATTGTTCTACATCTACTATGTTGAGATAGCAGTGGCACGCCTAGCACTTAGTTTTGATTATGAGTCTCAAGGCCTACACCTAAGGCCCCACAAAGGAACCTTTCAGAACTAACTTTATCATCTTCTTGTAGCATATCAACAAGCGAGAGCCCGACTGCACATCCAAAGTGACAATCCCTTAGGGAGCTGTGCTGAGGTCCAAGGAACCTTCTCCAGAGAAATCTTTGCCCGAAAGTGCCAATCCCTTGGAGAGCTGTATATTTCATTGATATGAATATTGATACATGGAGATCGATTTATATAGAAGCTATAAGCTATTTAGAGTAAACAGAATCTACAATCAAGCTAATTGTATTTACATCCTACAATTACTCTAGCCCAAGAGTTGACTAATCACCAAGTGGTAGAATAGCTCACAATCAGATCATGGGATTTTCTTTCCTTTAACACTTTTGGAGGAACATATGACCGCGAACTTGGTTATAAACGTGTTCGTGGCAGGAATTTCCGTCGGGGAAGTTTCCTGGCCGACGAGCACACAGCTTCCCTGGAGGTTGGCGCCGGTTGAGGGCAGCTGTCGGGCTTCTACTTCGCGGTCGGGCTTTGTCGGGCAAGTCTCGTCGGGCAAGACTCGTCGGGCAAGACTCGTCGGGCAAGACTCGTCGGGCAAGACTGAAAGAGAAGGACATCATTAACTTTGAGAGGTGCCTTTGTAGGGCCTTAGGTGTAGGCCTTGAGGCTCACAATCAAGGTTAACATTTAAGTGCTCAGGCGTGCCACTGCCATCTTTAGTATGGCAGATGTAAAATGGTTGTCGTGCTTTAGTTGTATATATGTATGTATCCAAGAAACCGTGTTAGTTATAACAGGTGCCTTTGTGGGGCCTTAGGTATAGGCCTTGAGGCTTCTCATAAATAACTAAACCAGTGCTCGAACACATCATATTTGTTCTTGCGATTATAGGAGTTTTCTAACTATTATACTTCTGATTACCCGAATCCAAGAAGTAGAATGAACCCAAATAGGTGCCTTTGTGGGGCCTTAGGTGTAGGCCTTGAGGCTTCCCATCAGAGTTCATTCTTATACTTAGACTCTTTAGATCGTAGAACGGAATGAATCCAAATGGATGCCTTTGTGGGGCCTTAGGTGTAGGCCTTGAGGCTTTCCATCAGAATCCATTCCATGCTCAAGCGTTCTATGGAAATCATAATATAATAGAAAGAAAACTAGAGGATAGGTCGATTACTTGCGCCCCAAGTAACTCCGGACTTCTCATTTATCAAGGACTGTCGTGGATGGGTTAAGTCCACATAAAGTTCTTTTTTATGCCTTGAGGCCAAGGACTTTTCATTGATCAGATTTACATGCCCGAGGGTTTAGGACTTGGATCTGGTTTGAACACTTAAGATATATTCAAATCGGATTCAAGTATTGAGAAAGCCTTGTAATGGTCACAGTGCTTGAAATAACTTGTATATAACTGGATGTATACAACATATTGAAAAGACAAAAACAAAGCAAAGAAGGTCGGGCAAGGTTAAACCTTATCGAGTAAGGCTGCTCCTCTTGTAGGTTCCTATCTTTGCAGTTTTGTCAAGGGTCTGAGAGCTTTGGAGGGATAGAGAGAGATTACAGAAGATGAATCGATACTACAACAAGGTTGAACAGGGTAGCAGAGCTATTACAAAAGTTTGAAGGGAGAGTTATCCCGTGAGGGATGAAGGCTTGTCCCGAGAGGGATGAAGGCTGATTATAGCTTTGTTTTGAAGGCAAATCTGACTTGAGCAGAGTTTGTGCTTGCATTTGTTTGTTTGATTGAGTGTCCTTAATCCTGGATTTCCTTTCTTCTTATATAGACAACTCGACTTGGCCTTTGGTAGCAGCAGCTTTGCCTGAATGCGGTTTGAGGGTGATGACTCATCAGCTATTTTACATGTAATGCCACCATAAAGTACTTTATGGGCTGTGTAGCTGATCAGTCTACACCACTTGGCCTTTGGGTAGGTAAGCAAGTGGTCTCCATGAGCTGCACCAAGTCAAAAAAGGTCTGCTCCTGCTTTCTGGGCTTTGACTGGGCTTCGGCTATCTTCCCTTTCGGGCCTCCTTTTGGGCCAATTCCCTCCTTGAGCCTAAAGTTCAAGTTTTGATCCAAACAGTGCCCCCTTCAATCAATATTTAGCCTGGAATTCCAGGCGCCAATATTGATTGAAAAAGCTCTTTATAAAACCCACGAATCCCTTGCGGTTGAACTCCTCGATCCCCTGTATTCATAACAAGAAACCCTTCTCTACGTTTTCGCCCTTGTCATCTTCCTTAGTATTCCCTTCTCGAACTCCTTCAAATGACTGCGGAATCTAGCCAAACTCAACCTTCTTACGAATCTGGCGAAGGAATCGCCACTCTGCGTCGTCTACTCAATGGGCTGCATCGCCCTCGGGCAGGTCTGCACTCCGAGCTTTTCTTTGAGATGCATGGGGTACAATCATTGGGTCCCGCCTGGATTTCTCGGGTCCCTTCAGTGGTGGAGAGCAACATGCCTAGAGATAACTAGTTTTCCCCAAATCCCTATTCGGCTAGGTCGGGCATCTCTTCCTCCAAATGGTCATCATATCGTCGGGGCTTTCCTATGATGAATGACCCTACCTGGGCTCAATGGATTGATGATTTAGAGCCTACTTTTAAGAGGAAATGGATGAATAATGGTATTTATGAGTTAATCATGCTTTCGAAGACCACTATTATTCCCAAGCCCGAACTGCTTGCTTCTGCCCTTCTTTTCTGGAATTCGGGCACAAATACCTTTGACTTCCGTATGGGCCTCATGTCTCCCACTATTCTTGACATGGCTCAAGTTTTCGGTTTAAGGCCCTCGGGCAGGATAGTGGACGTTACTCAAGACTGGGTTCAGTCATCTGCTACTGAAAGCTCAGGTTCATCAGCTGCCTTCCTCTCATTGAACTATAATTCTGCAACTTTCAAGAGTTATGGGACCTCCTTCAAAGGATTCATTCCCTTCGTAAAGGAGAATTTTGGGGTGGGCTCACCTCGGGTTGATAAAGATCAGGAGCACATGTATTTCCTCTTATACTAGCTTAACAAGCACATCTTCCCCAACAAATCTAAAGGGGTGAGGGTTGAATGGATCCCCTTAGTAGAAGCTCTCCACAACTTTGATGACGTAGCCACAGGTCCATTCCTTCTTTCCCATCTTTATCATCTTCTTTTCGAAATGACTCAAGGTGAGCCATTTGAGACCAACTTGAATGGACCAATATGGATGATACAAACTTGGCTTCAATGGTACTTTCCGGAATTTCGGGCTGCTAATCTGGAGTTCCCTGAGGGTGTGGCCCCTGCCCGAATCCTGGTTGAAACTACCCCTATAGATCATTCCACTTTTGACTGCTTCTATTTCTTCAGAGTTTGTAGGACTCGATCAGATTTAGAATGGGGTGCGTCGGTCCTAAGAAGATATCCTTGGTTTTCTGACCAAGTCTTTCAAGATGCCCCTGGCAAAGATGCTACCCCCCTTTGCCGGGAGAAATTTATTAGCTGCATTCAATCGAGAGACTTGGCCTGGGGAGTTCGGGGCAATAGATATGACCGAGGCTTGGAGGTGTACCATCCCAACTTCTGCAGCAGGCAGTTAGGATTTAAACAAGCCATTCCTGTTCCGTTATTTGACTCTGTCCATTGTGGCACTTCATTCCGGTTACCAACTCCATCTGAAGTGACATTCCGAGCTGCCCGACGCAGTCTTGACATAATGAGTCAAGCGGCCCGAAAATCCATCATTCTTAATTTTGAGTGCACCTCGCTCTTCTCTTCCTAGTGGGAAGACAAATGGACTAAGAAGTATGGAGGAGACTTGAAAGAAACTCACGATCGCCTTTTCAACCAACTTTCACTTAAGTCATATCCTGGCTCGGGCGAACTTGAAAATTGGAAGGAGATGATTCAAAAGAAGAATCGGTTACTTCTGATAGGTACTTCTCTTTCAATTTGATTTTGCTTCCCTTCTGAAGTCCTTCTATCCTTACTTTTGCTGAATTCTGCAGCTCCAGCGGATGTTGAATCGGAAACTATTGAATCTGAGGATGATTCTGCTGATGCTGCAATTCTTCATGGAGCTGCCGCAGAAGCTGGGAGACGAGAAGCTGGGGAGGGTGCAGATGTCTCAGAATCCTTTGGGGATTCAGGAGCTGAAGAAACACCTGAAGCTCTTATCAAAGCACCTAAGCGAAAGAAAGCGGCTGTGACCAAGACTTCAGATCCTGATCCAGTACCTCTACCCAAAACCATCCGACCAACTCTTACTAGAAAAAGTAAGAGAGCAAGAACTACCGCTCCTCCCAAGTCCTCAGCCCCATCTGCTTCAATTCCTGAGGCAGGCAGAAAGAAGCAACAATCCTCAAGTAAGTTTCTGTTTTTCTTCAAACTGTTACCTTTCTCCTTTATCTAATTGTCTCCTTCACCGATGAACAGGACCCCAAGCATCTAAAAGACCAATCCTTGCTTCTAAGGAGGAACCACTAAGAGCTGCAGTGCTCAAAAAAGCCGAAGAACTGCAAAATACTGCCCTCAGAGAACTTGAGGTATGATTTATGTTTTTCTTTAGGCCTCTTCTTGCTTCATATAACTCTAAATCTGATTATTTGACTTAGGCCGCAAGAAAGGAAAATCTCTCTCCGCCCGAAGCCTCTCCACAATTTGCCCGAGAGACAAGCCTACCCTCTTCTCAGGTCGACCCTTCAGAGGTGATTTTTCTTCTCTCCTAATTCTTAGATAATTTTCCAATTTCTGGACCTAATGTCTGAATATTTTTAGGCTGGAGCATCCGCTTCTTTGCCTTGTCATGGCCCTCATCTGAGGTCTATGACTTCTTTTACTGCTCTGGATGCAACCCCTTCTTCTCAATTTGATCCATCCACAGGAGTTATGCTGCACTTTGTGGATGAAGACAGTAATTTGGTGAGTCACATATTTCATATTGAACTTCTGCACATTGCTTCCCAACTAACTTTTACTTATGTTTTCCACAGCCTTCTCCAGTATATGAGCCACCCCCTTCAATAGTGGTTTCAAATAATGAACCCATAGCCCTTGAGATCCCAGTAGCTTCAGAGGTAGCAATCTCGCGGGTACTTGCTTGCCCAACAGTTGATAAACCTCTTTCTCCTCCTCAAGACCGCACTCAGGTATGAGAGTATTCTCTTCTTGTTCTTTCTCTTATGCTCTATTTACTGACCATTACTGCCATTTCTGGGTACCTCTAGGGCACTGGTACAGGTTCAGGTGCAGCTCATCATTCTCCTGCTGGTGGTGCTGGTGACGCTGGTGGTGAGGAACCTTCCCGCCAACCAAGAATTAGTCCTTTTCCTGGTGAAACCCCAGAGCTGAGTCAGGTACATTTCATATCTCCAAATCTTCTTTTGCCTCAAACCATATTCCAATTGTCTTGACCTGGTCTTTTGGCTTTCTACAGCAAACTTCAAGAGAAACTTATCCCCCTCATCTGGTCCGCAAATCAAAGCGCTCACATCCTCACTCATCTTCTGGAGGTACTGCGATTCCCCCTTCTGGAATTGAACAGGTCGGGCAGGCAGAAATTGCCCCCTCAATAGGCATTCCTTCATTAGAGGAAGCTGCAGTGCAGGGTTCTCCTTTTTTCACACCTCCACGCCCTGCTAAGTTGCCCAGACTGTTTGAAGCACTTGGACGACTTGAGACGCGGTTGAAATCCTCAAGACAATCTTCAGCTACCCCCATTTCTTCAGAGCAAAAGCGAGTCCTTCAGGAATGGGCAAGGAAGGACTTCACCGCTTCATTCAGCCTTAGGGCTCTTTGTGATTTGGAGAAGATCATAACTGAGTCCTTCAAAACCGGTCGACTATCAAAGCCTCAACATGATTCTTTTCTATCCTTCTTTGAGAACTTGAGAGCCCTTAGGGAACAATACCAAAGAGCGGACAGACAGGCTAATCGGGCAAAATGCTTCATGGAGAAAGAATCAAGCACCTCTGCTCAAATTGATCAGAGGATGGCAGAAAGCTTACAGACAAAAGAAATGGTCAGAGTTGTCACTTCTAAAATCCAAGAGCTGGAGGAACAATTGGTTGCTCTTAAAGCAGAACAAGCAACTCTTCTAGATACCCTTGAAAATCAAATTGAGGGAGTGGAGAAGTCAAATTTGGAGTTAGAGCATGCCCGATCTCAACTTGTGAATATCCATACTGTTTTGGCCGAACCCAGTAGGATATTTACCATCATGCAAACATATCATTCCCGAATAATCACCCTATGTGAAGATGTAAATTTTTTAGAATAAGATGATTTATAACTCTTCTTTTATTGGAATGAACATGTAAATTACTTCCTGCTCCGCTCATTGGTACTGCTTGTATTGACTTTGGGCAATTCTTTGCCCCCTTTAATCCTCTTTTTTGCTAACACTAATCTTAGGACCTGATTTCGGTCACTTGATCCCCTTCATGGCACCTTATTCATGCAAAGGTGCTGGGACAACCTGGGCCCTCCTCTTTCCCTACAACACCAAATGGTGACCCTGGCTCTTGTAAAATGAGGTTGATCATATTGACAGGAGCCTCAGGGAAAGGGTTAGTATCTACCATCATACTGGGTTGGGGGGAATCAAGTAATAGCTTTCCCTTCACTATAAGATCTTGTATCCAATCTCTAAACTGGACACAATTAACTATGGAATGGTTGAAGGTATAGTGCACCTTACAATACTTTTTCCCCCTGAGTTCTTCCGGCTTAGGCATTTTCTTAGTATTGTCGGGCAAGATTACCCTCGCCCGTACCAATTCTTCATAGATCTCAGGTGTCTTGGATAGGTCGAACGAATAATTCTGGTACTTTGGTGGTTTTATGGGGACAAAACCACCATCGTTCATTACGACCTTCTGATCCTTGACAGGCTGGACTAGCCCCTTTACCGTTAATGGTTTGAAAGGTGTGGTCATCTCAGCGGCACACACGTCTACATCCTCTTCGTCACGGCCACCCTCATGCTCTGGCCTGGCTTCTCCCACTTCCACCCGATGAATTGCAGCTTTATTTTTGTAGAAAGGGGGAGTTTCGGAAGTATGCTTTACTTGTTGCTCTTCTTGTAACAGCCTCTCATACTTCGTGGCAGCAATCACCAATTCTTGCAGTTCATTAAACTGTGCATCATAAAATCTTTTCCTCAATGGTAATTTCAAAGCCCTTTGAGCAATCGATATAAGCTGCGCTTGGTTGACGGGGAATTTGCATCTCATCCTTGTTCTCCTGAACCTCATCATGAAGTCTTCAGTAGATTCATGATCATATTGTTTGACTTCAACAAGGTCATTGATAGTCAATTATGGCTCTATCCTGTAAAATTGTTCATGGAAAGCCATCTCCATTTGCCCCCAGTTGGCGATAGAGTTAGGGGGCAACAGAGAGTACCACTGAGATGCCAATCCTGCCAATGAATTCCCAAACAACCTCAACTTGTAGTTTGGGTTGTCCTCATATGCTACGCAATGATTGGAAAATTTGAAAATGTGATCTCTGGAGGACACGCTGCTATCTTCACCTGTGAATATTGGAAACGCGGGCATCTTGAAGTTGAGAGGGAATGGATTTAACTCGTCAACATATTTAGGATAAGGCTTTTGATAAGTAATCCTGAATACTGGGCGAGCTCGTGGTTGAGCATTTTGAGCCACCACCCTTCTCAACTCAGCTAATTCCTCCGTCAGCTGCTGAGTGGCTAGAATATCATTATGACCGAATAGAGCAGGTTCGATTTTTGGGCTACGGTCATTGCCCGCACTTGCTTCCCTCCTGGGTTTGGGCTTCCTCCAACTAGTTCCTCTGCCTGTATTCACCAACGGGGGTGGCCGATAAGGTGGGGGTTTATCTGAAGCACTGGAGCCCTCCTTTCCGCTGGTTTCGCCCATCGTAGCTGGCATTCCATACCTCGTCCTCTCTTGCTCGCTTGACTTTCTATTGTTGAATGATAATACTGGGAAGCTGGGAAGCTCCTTCTCCAGAACTGGCTCTATCACCGGTTGACTCCCTTCAGGAGCTACCTTTTTCTTTCCCCTATCTTTTTCTTCTTCTAACAGTGGGAATAAAGGGATGATTGGTTCATTTCTCATAACTGTTTGGCTCATCCCGCTCCCCTGAGCCCCTTTTGGAGTGGAGAACTCCAAATCCAGTCTTCTCTGGAGATTCCCCGTTAGTGTACAGAGCCTACTTACTTCTCCCTTGGTTTCCAAGGAGATTCTTTCCATACTCTTCAGCACTTGGATCATTGTAGCCTGTAGTTCTTCATTAGTCCCATTTCCCTCTGATCTCTCAGATGCAGTTGGGCTCTCTAGGACCAATTGTCCTGATGGAAAGGAAGGGTTTTCTGATTGATCTGTCATTTGTGAAGACTTTCCTTTAGATTGTTTTTGCCAAGTTTTCTGGCTTTTCTTTTTGGACATGCAAGATCAATAAGTTTAAGAATCCCACCGGGCGTGCCAAAACTATGTTCGTGGCAGGAATTTCCGTCGGGGATGTTTCCTGGCCGACGAGCACACAGCTTCCCTGGAGGTTGGCGCCGGTTGAGGGCAGCTGTCGAGCTTCTACTTCGCGGTCGGGCTTTGTCGGGCAAGACTGAAAGAGAAGGACAGCATTAACTTTGAGAGGTGCCTTTGTAGGGCCTTAGGTGTAGGCCTTGAGGCTCACAATCAAGGTTAACATTTAAGTGCTCAGGCAGGCCACTGCCATCTTTAGCATGGCAGATGTAAAATGGTTGTCGTGCTTTAGTTGTATATATGTATGTATCCAAGAAACCGTGTTAGTTATAACAGGTGCCTTTGTGGGGCCTTAGGTATAGGCCTTGAGGCTTCCCATAAATAACTAAACCAGTGCTCGAACACATCATATTTGTTCTTGCGATTATAGGAGTTTTCTAACTATTATACTTCTGATTACCCGAATCCAAGAAGTAGAATGAACCCAAATAGGTGCCTTTGTGGGGCCTTAGGTGTAGGCCTTGAGGCTTCCCATCAAAGTTCATTCTTATACTTAGACTCTTTAGATCGTAGAACGGAATGAATCCAAATGGATGCCTTTGTGGGGCCTTAGGTGTAGGCCTTGAGGCTTTCCATCAGAATCCATTCCATGCTCAAGCGTTCTATGGAAATCATAATATAATAGAAAGAAAACTAGAGGATAGGTCGATTACTTGTGCCCCAAGTAACTCCGGACTTCTCATTTATCAAGGACTGTCGCCTTGAGGCCAAGGACTTTTCATTGATCAGATTTACATGCCCGAGGGTTTAGGACTTGGATCTGGTTTGAACACTTAAGATATATTCAAATCGGATTCAAGTATTGAGAAAGCCTTGTAATGGTCACAGTGCTTGAAATAACTTGTATATAACTGGATGTATACAACATATTGAAAAGACAAAAACAAAGCAAAGAAGGTCGGGCAAGGTTAAACCTTATCGAGTAAGGCTGCTCCTCTTGTAGGTTCCTATCTTTGCAGTTTTGTCAAGGGTCTGAGAGCTTTGGAGGGATAGAGAGAGATTACAGAAGATGAATCGATACTACAACAAGGTTGAACAGGGTAGCAGAGCTATTACAAAAGTTTGAAGAGAGAGTTATCCCGTGAGGGATGAAGGCTTGTCCCGAGAGGGATGAAGGCTGATTACAGCTTTGTTTTTAAGGCAAATCTGACTTGAGCAGAGTTTGTGCTTGCATTTGTTTGTTTGATTGAGTGTCCTTAATCCTGGATTTCCTTTCTTCTTATATAGACAACTCGACTTGGCCTTTGGTAGCAGCAGCTTTGCCCGAATGCGGTTTGAGGGTGATGACTCATCAGCTATTTTACATGTAATGCCACCATAAAGTACTTTATGGGCTGTGTAGCTGATCAGTTTACACCACTTGGCCTTTGGGTAGGTAAGCAAGTGGTCTCCATGAGCTGCACCAAGTCAGAAAAGGCCTGCTCCTGCTTTCTGGGCTTTGACTGGGCTTCGGCTATCTTCCCTTTCGGGCCTCCTTTTGGGCCAATTCCCTCATTGAGCCCAAAGTTCAAGTTTTGATCCAAACAAAACTTATACTGGATGAAGATGATCGTGAGCTGGAAGACAAGAAGAAAGATACAATGATAGCAAGCAAGAAGCGAAGAGTGAACTCAGATATAGCATCCATTGAAAAGGAAGCGAGTCCTAGCATCCAGAAAAGGTTTTTTTTGCATCTATAGTTCCCGAGAATATCAAGCTTGTCTACTTAAGGAGGAGTTTAGTGGAGAATTTCTTGAAGCAGCCTCAAAACTCTGAAAGCAAGCTACTGGGAACTTTTGTGAGTGAAGACGCCAGGCTTAGTCTGACAAATTCTCACCTACTTCTACAAGTTGAACGTAATTGTTGTTAGCAATATATTTATGGTAGAATATTGTGTTAATAATGTCAGATTGGAAACATGTTAGCCTTCTAGTCTGATTTGTTTCGATTCAATACAATATATATGTAACATGTTGAGGCATCAGTGATTGGATATGGCCCTCTCCTCGGCATATAATGTAAGATTGCTCGTCAAAAGTTACTGTGGTGCTATCTTGACAGGAATGCTCCACAGGCTTTAAAGGTGCTGAAATTCCTTGATTTATTTAAGTTTTTTACTTTTCTTTCCTTGCAGGCATAAGGAAAGACTCAACAGCTGACGAAATGAAAGGTGAAATTCTCCTGCAAGTTTCCAATAGAGATATTCCCATTTGTAGGCTGGCAGATTCAGGCTTCACCAAGGTAATTGACTGCTTTAAGAATTATTCAGTTTTCTGAATACGTAACATAATTTCCTCAGAAGGTTAAATAATTGGAGAGTCTCCACTCCCTCAACCTTCCATGTTTTGACGGGGAGGAGTACGACTTGGATACACAGACCAAATTTCTATAGATATGTGATATACAGAGATGTAAGATTTCAAGCTTGTATGAACATTTGGTACTTGATATGATATTACAATTCTTATTACAAGTATCGCCTTGTTTTTAGAGTCTACTTAAAACAAAACATTTTGACATGACGAGTTATTGTGCAAACATGTATGTGTATTTGTTTGCTGTCAAGATTGCATCTTATTCTCTAACATGGACTCATTAGAAGTATAATAAATTCAACTAAACTTTCTCCTGCATAGGTTAGGTAACTAAGAAACTTAACTTTTTGTCTTGTCCAACATCTAAGCTATAAATATCATGTTCTTCGCTATTCTGGAAATGCACAGAAGGGTTTGTTGATTTGATATTAATATTTGCTACTTGCAGGACGAAAGTAAGGAGTTGCCGGAAAATGTGGAAAATGGCCTGCTAAGGAAACCTACAGTTGTAAGTTTAAGATTCCCTTCTTGACTGTTTCTTAGTAAGGATAACAGTGAATAGTTTTCTTCTTTTTCAGTTTAGTAATCTTCTTCCTGGTTTCTGGAAAAATGTTTGGTTA
Organism: Malus domestica; assembly: GCF_042453785.1. NCBI lineage: Eukaryota > Viridiplantae > Streptophyta > Magnoliopsida > Rosales > Rosaceae > Malus > Malus domestica. Next base: position 52,001,063 of record NC_091675.1, on the reverse strand, counting down.
TCTTCTTTCTGGTTTCTGGCAAAAGGTTTGTGTGGGTCACCGTGAAGATCTGTATTCATATGCCAACTACTAAAAAATCAAATGTCATGAGAAGTTCGTTTATTGCATTGTATAAATAGCTTTTACGAATGATGATTTTTCAAACTTTAACCATATTTTATTGTTCAACAGGCCGAGCTTGAACAGAAGACAAGACTTCTGCATGAGGATATAACTAAGCATGTAAGTATTTCTTCTTTATTGCATTAATTTTCTTTTATCTGTTGCCTATTTCCCCTATGCTCCCACTATAACAAGAGGTCAACGCTTTAATCATATAAAGTTTATCTGAATGTAGTACTTGTGCCATGGAGGCAAATTGCTTGCTCGACATTTTTCTGATCTAAATTGATGTATTGTTATCAGTGGATTGGAAGAGAGTTGGTCAGATTACAGAACTGCATTGATCGAGCAAACGAGAAAGGACGGAGAAAAGAATACCCTTCCATAGTCTATATGCAACTCTTCCGTAGTTCAACTTTCATAGCTTTGAGTGCTTTAATCTGAGTTTATTTCATAATAGGTGAAAGTCCTTCCATTGGTTTGCAGTTTTTTGTTTTTTATTTTTTACTCTTAAGGAAAGTTATACATCAGAGGGCAATTTTGCCCTCCCATCAGGGATTGAACTTGAGAACCATATTATTAAGGGTAATACTGTCAATACACTATCAAGGGATAATACTTAGAGGTTAAGGAAAGTTGTTATTTGTTATGAGTTAGTTAGTCTAACACAGGTGTATATATACATTCAGACTGTAATCTTATTTGATTGAGTAAATGAAAATATATTTCTCAATATGGTATCACTCGCCCTCGTCTGACGACCTCTCTCTTCGATCCCAAATCTTCCCGCTCTCTGCTACTCCGATCTTGATCTCCAATCTTGTTGATCTTCTCCGCTTCATCCTCTTCTCTGCATCTCTGATCATGGCTCCTGCCGTCTCTTCCTCTACGGCATCGGATTCTCCAATTCTTCCACCGTCGGAAGCTTCAAACCCTAATTCCTCGAATTCTACCTCAATTACCATACAGAACATTGGATCTATGGTTCCGATTAAGCTTACCACTACCAATTACCTGACATGGAGTGCTCTTTTTGCTCCAATTTTTCGTCGATACAATCTCACCGGTTTGATTGATGGTTCTTCGCCGGCGCCGCCTCAACTTCTCACCGACTCCTCCGGAAATCGCAGTCTTAATCCGGCGTATGTTGCTTGGTTTGAGAATGATCAGAAAATTCTCATCTGGCTCAATTCGACTCTCTCGGAATCCCTAATTCCTTATACTGTTGGAGTTTCCTCGGCTCGAGAACTATGGGCCAAATTGGAGTCTCGCCTTGCTGCTGCCTCGCATTCTCACATCCACGAACTTAGATCTCGCCTTCGCAGTCTCACCAAAGGAGATCTCACAGCCGCTCAATATCTTCAACGCACTGAGGAGATTGCTGATGCTCTTGCTAGTGCTGGTGCTCCAGTTGAAGATTCAGAGCTGATTTCTGTCATTCTTCATGGCTTACCTCCTGAATTTGACTCGTTTGTGGATGCCATTCAGTTTCGTCTTGGTTCAACTACCATGGATGAACTCCATGGTTTGCTTCTTAGCAAAGAGATCCAATTGACCAATCGCAAGCAAAGTCCATCGGTGTCTTCCTTTCAGGCCTACAACACCTCCACTGGTCTTCTTCCTCTGCCTGTTCCTTTTATTTCTCATGGCTATGTTGCTCAGCAGTCGTTCTCTCCTCACAATCAAAACCGTGGACTGGATCGCAACTTTACTCGAAGCAACCACAATTCTCGTGGCAATTTCAAGCAGATCAACAATCCGCGATTCTCCACTTTCAATCGAGGCAACAATCAGCGTTCCAATCGAGGCCCTCGGTCCAATTTTTCATCCAACAGGAAACTTTCTTGTCAAATATGTCGTCAATTTGACCATGAGGCTTGTGACTGTCCTCATCGCATGGATCCTCACTATAATGGCAAGTCATCCCAAACTGCGTTGGTTGCCAACACCTCCAACTCCTCCTCTCCGTGGATTGTTGACTCTGGAGCCACTTCTCATATGACCAACAACTATGCCACTCTCCAGAATCCTGAAGTCTACACAGGGCCTGAACAAGTGTATATCGGTGATGGCAAAGGTTTGCCTATCACTCACACTGGCTCTTCTTCCATTACCACTTCACATAGTAATTTTGCACTCAAAAATGTTTTATTTGTGCCTGATCTGAAGCATAATCTCCTCTCTGCAAATCAATTTCTTATTGATAATCAATGCTCTATGCATCTTTATCCCTTTCACTTTACTGTGAATGATCTTTCTTCGGGGATGATGCGTTTTAAAGGTCCTGTTCAGCATGGCTTCTATCCATTTTATCCTTCATCTCACACTGGTGCCAAGCATACAGCTCTTACTGCTACTCCAAAAGCTTCCCGGACTCTGTGGCATGGACGGTTGGGCCATCCTTCAGTCAGGATTTTAAATAAGCTCGCTTCTCAATCTTGTATCTCTGTGTTCCAACATAAGACCTCTTCTTTTTGCTCAGCCTGTGCATTAGGAAAGTGTTCTAGATTGCCATTTGTATCTACTACATGTACTACCACGAAACCTTTAGAACTCATTCATACCGATGTTTGGGGACCCTCACCTATAGCTTCTCAGGATGGTTTCCGGTACTATGTCATATTTGTAGATGATTTTACTCGATACTGTTGGTTCTACCCTCTGAGATACAAATCTGATGTACTATCAGTCTTCATGAAATATAAATCTTTGGTTGAAAATACTCTGTGCACCAAAATTATTACTTTGAGATCTGATTCTGGTGGTGAATACATGAGTACTCTTTTCTCTACTTTCTTGGCACAACATGGCATCCAGCATCAGTTATCGTGTCCTCACACACCCGAGCAAAATGGGTGTGCTGAACGCAAACACAGGCATCTTGTGGAAACTGCCCGGACTCTTTTTGCAGCATCTAAAGTTCCTCACTTATATTGGGTCGATGTTTTTGCAGCTGCAATCTATCTCATTAACAGGTTACCTACTCTATCTCGGCCCTCACCTTGGGAGTCTCTTTTCAAGACATTACCTTGTTATGGTACCCTCAGAGTTTTTGGTTGCCTCTGCTTTCCGTGGTTAAAGCCGTATACTTCTTCTAAGTTGGATGCTAAGAGCAAGCCCTGTGTTTTCTTGGGCTATAGTCTCAATCATAAGGGGTACAAATGCCTTGATCCAGTTACGGGCCGCCTTTACATCTCCCGGCATGTTCTCTTTGATGAAAGTAAGTTTCCATTTTCTGATCTTTCTTCTTCCTCTCCTTCTTCCTCTCCTTCTTCCCCATTACAACCTGCAACTCCATCCTCTGCTATTCCATCTTCCTTAACTTTTCCATCCCTTACTCCTTCCTCACCCTCATTTCCTTTCTCTGGCCCATCCTCCTCCCCTCCTCCCACCCTCCCACTGCATCACCGCCATCCTCACCACCCTCTGGACCATCCTCCTCCCCTCCTCCTCCTGCACCACCACCGCCATCCCCTCCACCCTCTTCCTCCATAAACACTCACCCTATGCAAACCCGCTCTAAGTCCGGCATTTACAAACCTAAAGCTTTTACTGCCACAAATCATCCTCTTCCCTCTCATTTGTCTCTGGATTATATTCCTACAACCTATCTCCAAGCATCTCAACACCCTCATTGGCGCCAAGCAATGCAGGAGGAATTCAATGCTCTTCTTCATACTCAAACATGGTCCCTGGTTCCATATCATTCTTCACAGAACATAGTTGGCTGCAAATGGGTGTTTCGCATCAAACGAAAACCCGATGGCTCCATCGATCGCTACAAGGCTCGGTTGGTTGCCAAGGGCTTTCACCAACAGGAAGGTCTCGATTACACTGAAACGTTTAGCCCTGTGGCTAAACCTGTGACAATTCGCCTCTTACTCACCCTTGCTGCTCAATTTGATTGGTTTCTGCACCAACTTGATGTCAGTAATGCATTCTTACATGGCACTCTTTCTGAATCTGTGTTTATGCAACAACCACCTGGCTTTGCAGACTCTACCAAGCCCCATCATGTGTGCCAGCTTCATAAATCGTTATATGGTCTGAAACAAGCTCCCCGAGCTTGGTATGATAAACTACATGATGCTCTTGCTTCTCTTGGCTTTGTTGGTTCTCAAAGTGACCACTCTCTGTTTGTCAAAAAGGATAAATCCTTGGTCTTTGTTCTTGTGTATGTGGACGATATTTTGGTTACTGGGCCCTCTTCTGTTGATTGTCAACATGTGATCACACAGCTCAGCAATTTGTTTCCTATTAAAGATCTTGGTCCTTTACACTATTTTCTCGGTCTCGAGGTCAAGGGCTCTTCTACTGGCATTTTCCTCTCCCAAACTAAATATATTCTGGATTTGCTACACAAAGCCAAAATGGTTGGTGCAAAACCCTGCAACACACCACTAAGCACTTCCAAGATTGATCATGCTTCTCCTCTCCTTGATAATGCTTCTGAGTACAGGTCCTTGGTGGGTGCTCTTCAATATCTAACTTGGACACGGCCGGATCTTAGTTTCGTTGTCAACCTTGTCTGCCAGTTCATGCACACTCCCAAAGTCTCTCATTTCCAAGTTGTCAAGCGTATCCTCCGGTATCTTAAGGGCACCATTGATCACGGTATCTGGTTCTCGAAGTGCTCCTCTGTTCCATCTCTCAAGGCCTTTTCCGATGCTGACTAGGCTGGTTGTGAGTTAGATAGGAGATCCACTGGTGGTTACTGCATTTTTCTGGGTAATTCTCTCATTAGTTGGAGCGCTAAAAAGCAACCCACTGTTGCTCGTTCCTCTACCAAGGCAGAGTATCGCTCCCTTGCCAACACTGCTTCTGAGATCACTTGGATTTGTCAATTACTTGCTGACATTGGTTTTTGTCTGCCTTATTCTCCTCAACTTTGGTGTGATAACGTATCTGCTATATCCCTTGCCAAGAATCCTGTTTTTCATCCTCGGACCAAGCATGTCGAGCTTGATTATCATTACATCCGTGAAAAAGTAGTTGCCAAGCACATCTCCCTTCACTACATCTACTCCCAAGACCAAGTGGCTGATATCTGTACAAAATCCTTAGCTGCAGCACGTTTTTTGTTTCTCAGGGACAAACTTCAACTTCGGGTCCCTCAGTTTCGTTTGAGGGGGGATATTAAGGGTAATACTGTCAATACACTATCAAGGGATAATACTTAGAGGTTAAGGAAAGTTGTTATTTGTTATGAGTTAGTTAGTCTAACACAGGTGTATATATACATTCAGACTGTAATCTTATTTGATTGAGTAAATGAAAATATATTTCTCAATACATATTCCCCTCAAAGGTCATGTTTGCAAGCTCCGCTTCCAGTCCAACGTTTTTAACAAACTAAGACAGAAATTGTTGTTGAAAGTCTTTTTATTGTAGTTTACAATTACACCATCCTGTCACAAATTTTGACCATGAATGGCATCTAGTCAAAATCATTTACAGAACGGGATGCCAAGTTTTCGAGTATTTTGATAATATTTTCTTGGAAATATCTGGTTTTGGTTCTTCATCCATCACTTTTACTGCATGCATACACAAACACAAACAAAAACACGCACCAGTGCTTGAGCATCTGTCAACCTACATTTTTGTTATGGTACTTTTATCTCATTGAAGCGGGAGCCTTGTGCACTGGGTACGACCTTTTTTACTTTTATCTCATTGAACTACAGAGGAGCTTAACCAGCTTTATGATCAACACTGTGGGAATTTATGGAGAAGAGAGAGATGCTAAAGCAACCCTCTATCCAGGTTGGTCTACTGAAGGAGGTGCCAAAGGTCTCTGCGGAGGTTTTGGAGGATGAATCCGGTTTTGAGGATGCTGTAAAAGCTGATAACCAATGAAGTTTTCCTCACTAGGCTCGATAAGCATATTGAAATGAGACTGCTGTGTTAAAAGGGCTGCAACGTGGTGTTGTTCGTTTTCTAGTCTGAATGTCGTTTGTCTTTTTAAGCTTAGAATGAAACTCATTAATTGCAGTTGAAGACATCGCCAACAAATTGACTATCGGTACTGTATTGATATGTTTGTATTTTATGTTATCATTTTGGTTGAGTTCATGGCCAGGCGTTTTCATCTTTTTGTGTGAGACATAGGAAAACGAATATGTTAAGAATCAATGTCAGCCCAAAATTCCAACGCAAGTTATCTTACAAAGCCCAAAGATAAAGCCCAAGTCCTATCTCTAGCAATTTGTTGAAGCTCGTAGAAACTTCTCAACATGTGTGGAATAGATGATATTTTGTGGCAAGTTTGCTGCAAAGCACTTTGTGTGGTAGGGAATTAATTAGTTTAAATAAATGTGTGGTGTGTATGTCATATAGCTTGCTATAAATACCCAAGTACTCTAGCCGCCTTGTAAATCATCAAGAAGTGAAGAAGAAAATAAGACTACAAGTCTTATAGTGTGTTGAGTGTTTGTTAGAGTTGAGAGCTTTCTTTGTAATATTTTCAGTTTAATAAAGTCTTTTGTTGCGTCTCAAATTTTCGAGTGAATTTATTCTTTGACATATAAAATTTAGAGTTGTTTATTCTAAATTTTTCTCAACAGAATATTCGTAAAGGGAACGGGCCACTTTAGAGATTTCTCATATGGCTCACTTTATTTAAACTTGAAAATTGAAACTTGTATCTCAAGGATGTGATATCCAATGAAGATTCAATGTGGAATTGGAAGCAAATACAGAGAACATCATCTCGGTCCGATTCAATGTGGAATTGGAAGCAACTTAATTTGGTATCGAATTCGTCATCCACAAGATTCGAACCTAAAACCTCTCACTTACAAGTAAAGAGAAATACCACCAGACTGTAATACTGAGTGGCCGGTCCCATTTAGAAGCTAAAAATGAGACAGAAGTGACAACTGAAACTATGACACCAGTTCAGTCCCCTCAACCTACAAATAACTCTTCGAAAAGCAGAATCTCATGAATCATCACCATATACAACTCCAATGAGAATTAGAAGACTCGGTGACACACACACACACACATATATATATGTATACACATACATACACACACACACACACATGCGCGCGCGTGCGCGCGCACATATACATATACTGAGAGCTTTGAGGAGGCTAAAAAGGATCAAGCATGTCAGAGGCAATGAAAGGTGAAAAGTGCCATGATTGAGAAGAATTCTACTTGGTATCAGGTTAACAGACGAGACAAGCCTGTAATTGATGTGAAATGGGTTTATAAGACCAAACTCATATTCGATGAGAAAATAAATAATCAAGGCCAAGATGGTTGCTAAGGTTACTCACAAAAACATGGAGTGAATTTTAATGAAACCTTTGTACCTGTGTCAAGGTCGGACTTTGTAAGGACTTTGATTGCATTGGCTGATCAAATGGTTTGGAAACTTTATCAATTGGATAAGGACTTTGATTGCATTAGCTGGTCAAACGGTTTGGAAATTTTATCAATGGGATGTAAAGTAAGCATTCCAAAATGGTTTATTGGAAGAAGAACTGTATGTTGATCAACAATAAAGATATGTTGCTGCAGATGAGGAAGTCAAGGTCTATAAGTTAAAGAAGGCACTGCATGAACTAAAACATGCACTAAAGGCCTCGTACAATGAGATTAATTCCTATTTTAACAAGAGAGGTTTCAAGAAAATCCTAGTGAATCTACACTTTACACAAAGACATGAACTGACTTAAGCATTCTCATTATGTCAAATAAGTTTCTTCAGCTTGAGATGAGTTAAAAGCACGGAATGTATTTGCACCATCACCATCTTCCAATAAAGTATTTTCTACGGTTGCATTGTGGAATTAAACATTCCCTTTCGTTTAGAAAGAAATTGCATTATGTTTATCTCCAAATTAATAAGGAAATATGTCATGGTTGCAGGAGTGTATCCATCGCTTATCCAACCATCTATTAGATTGTTTCCTTAGGCATCGCGATGCAATCATATCACATCTCAACTGGGTATGTATAATTTTAGGCTTTTCACAGTTTTGGTTTGTATATTCATAATGATACTATGAGCACCTTAGGACGCCTGCGAGATATGTTTTCAGATACCACTATACAACTACAACCTGTCTTTGTTGCTCAGTGGATACAAAACACCCACAACGGCCCCTGATGCAACAACAGACATCAGTTTGACTTCGGGGGTGTTCACAGAGTAGTGAAGAAATGAACACTGAATTTAAGAAAGACGTGGTAAAGGAGTATGAAATGACAGATTTAGGCCTACTACATCATTTTCTGGGAATAAGAGATTCAAGAAACAAATGGTATTTTCATTCATCAACATAAGTATGCTCAGAATTTGCTTGAAAAATTTAGACTGAAATGATGCAAACCTGTGGCCACACCACTGATTACCAAGGAAAAATTGTGCAAAGAAGATGCAACTGAACCAGCATATGAAAGTCTCTACCGGAAGATTATTGTTAGTTTTCTTTACTTGACTGTCACCAAACCTGATATCATGTTTGCAGCAAGCTTGTTATCAAGATTCATGCACAATCCCACCAAGACACATATCGGAACATTAAAAAGAGTGCTCAGGTATACTTCAGGGACGATTGACGTGGGAATCAAAACTGAGAAGAGGAAGTCTGCAACTTCGATAGGTTTTTGTGATAGTGACTAGGGTGGAAGTGATGTCGACATGATAAGTACTTCAGGATATGCTCTTACTCTTGGATCTTGCATATTTTGTTGGGCATCAATGAAGTAGTAAAGTGTTGCATTGTCCACTGAAGAAGCAGGATAGGTGAAAGCTGCTGAAGCTACTTTAATAGCAATATGGCTGAGATTTGTTTTGAATTATTTTGGGGAGATGCAAACCACACCACTCATGTGTGAAACTGCTTCTGAAATAGCTATGACTAAAAATCCTATGTTTCACCAGCAAACCAAGCATATCAAGAGGAGATTCCACTTCATGAGAGAAGCTCTGCAAGAGAACACAGTTGAGTTGTTGCACTGTGAGTCAGGTGATCAAACTGCAGACATCTTAACCAAAGACCTAAAGAGAGATTTGTCTACCTGGAAATTCTACTTGGGGTCAAAACCAGAATCAATTTAGCGGGGAGTGTTCGAAACTACATTGAGTTTTGGTTTTGAACTTACTTCAGCTGCACGAAATATGAGTTTTCCTTTTAAATATAATGGCTACTTTGTTTGAATGTTAAAAACTTAAAAGTGATTAGGTATGACTCTTATATGACAAGTGTATGCCTCAAATTAGTCTAAGTCGTAGGGCTAAGATTGAGTCTGACAACTGGTGTTAGCTAAGCTAAAAAAGGATAAGAATGTAAGAATTTTGTGATATTGATTGAATGAACTCATCAGAAAGCTACAATGATACACTTTTCTGCATTTTCTGAAATTCTTTGTTCCTTTTTTTGAAAATATATCATATACATATTCAAATCCAAGATTTACATGGCTTTAGAGCCTAGTTCTAATCGAAGAACTGGGCGTTTAGGGTTTCCAATGAGAGAATTTAGGTAATTGGCGGAGGTTTTAGTTTTTTTATTTTTCATTAAGGGTATTCATATGTCCTAAATGTAAAAACTAGGTAGAAAAAGACCAAACAGCCTCTACCACGTTAGTGAAAGTGACGCTTCTCTCAAGTCAGTTAACGGAATAGGGTAAAGTGGGACATAAAAAAGAGTACAAGAGTTAAGTGAGACAAAATAAAGTATTGGAGAGTAAAGAAATACATGTGGAATGAAGTTAGACAATAAAATGTCATGTGCATACGTTACAATACTAAAAGTTAACCTTCTCGGAACTCCAAAACCTCTGTCATTTTCTTGTGCAATTTTAAAGCATTGTATATTTTCTCTCATCGGAGTTGTTCCGGAGAGTGAGAGAGAGTATAGTCTTGTCTGCAGTTCATCTGGATAAAATTTCTCTCTTCGTAGTTTTTACTTGATTATAAGCTAAGATATAAACGCCTCATCTGATTTTTTTTTTTTTTTTCTTCACAGCATTTGAGATTTTTCATATGATATTAGGATCTGTGACTGTTTCTGTTGTTAATGCAAATAAGGAATCCTTACGACTTGTTGTACAAATAAGGAATCCTTAGGACTTGTTGTACATGATATTGTTGTGTTTGGCTCATATAATTATGAGTTGGCAACCATTTCCTCTCAACTTTGTGGACTTTGGAAGCATGTTTTGTGGAAGCATGTTTTGAGGAAGCATGTTTTGTGGAAGCATGTTTTGTGGTTGACATAATTGATGGTGCATGTCTATAAGTGAAGGCATTTTTCACAAAAAATGAGAGAGCTTGCCGATTGTGAGGATTGGGAGAGCATCCAGAGGAAAACACAAGTGAGAGAAAATATAGAGTGAGAGTGAGAAACTCTTGGGAAGAGTGAGTCTCTTAGTAAAATTCTGTGAGGGTACAAGGGGTTGGGGTTTGGGTTATGTTGATTTAACTCAAGTGTATCTTGTACTAGTTATTCTCATAGTGAAGAGCAATATCTCTTGGAGGACGTAGGCAGGTTTTTGCCGAACCTCGTAAATATCTCAGTGTCTTTATTTCTTGTATTTTATTATGTTCAACTGAGTGTGAATATGATGAGGTTGTAATCTGAATCTCGTTTCCGCACTAACGAACGGGCCAAGGCACAACAGATATATGTTCTGTATAAACTTAATGACAGGCCTAGAGTTAAAAACCACAAAAAAACATAAAATTCCTCTCTTTTATTTCAGTTTCAGTCTCTTGATTATTCATGTTCATCATGGTTTAATTGTCTATGTTTTCTTTTTTGGTTGTTGAATTTTCAGGACAAAATAGACTTCAAGGATCGAGATACATTTGAATGCCTATTCAAAGAATATTGAGAAATCATAAAGGAAAAAGAAGGTTTGACCTCGGATTCTGCAGAGTTATTGTTAAAGAAGGGGGAAAATAAAACATGCAGGTTTGATTCAGGAAGAGTTGGCGAGACTGAAGAATCTATTGACCTGATATCTGATAGTGACTCTTCGGACACAGAATTTCAGAGGCCGATGGGAAAAAGAAAGACGCAAGAATATATCGGATGGGCATCCAAAGCTCTCATCAAGTTCCTCCAATCAATCGGTACAGATACAACAAAACAATTGTCGCAGTATGATGTGGAGTCAATCATATTTGATTATATCAAAGTGAGAAGCCTTTTTGACCCAACAAAGAAGAAAAAGGTTATATGTGATGAGAAGCTGTATTCTATTTTCAGAAAGAAGTCCCTAGATAGGATAAATATATATGATTGGAAAAATGTTAGCCTTCTAGTCTGATTTGTTTCGATCCAATATAATATTTATGTAACATGATACATCAATGATTGGATATGCCCCTCCTCGGCATATAATGTAAGATTGATCTTCAAAAGTTAGGGTGGTGCTATCTTACAGGAATGCTCTTATTTTCTCCACAGGCTTTTAAGTTTTTACTTTTATATCCTTGCAGGCATAAGGAGAGATGCATCAGCTGATGGAATGGACATATCGGTTTGTTTCTTTGATAATAATAATTTTGATCAGAAATTTCTGTCGATAAGAGTAATATGAAATTCAATTGTGCTACTTGCAGGACGAATGCAAGGAGTTGCAGAAAAATGTGGCAAACGGCCTGCTAAGGAAACCTACAGTTGTAAGTGTAAGATTCCCTTCTTAGGGATCATACTACTTGAATCTTTTGTGAACAATGGTTTTTCAACTTTACACCTTATGTTGAATCATACTTCCTAGATTAACGATATATAACCAAGCATAATTTATTGTTCGACAGGTTGAGCTTGAGCAGAAGGCACAACTTCTGCATGATGATATAGCTAAGCATGTAAGTATTTCTACTTTATGGCATTAACATCTGATATCTATTGCGTATTTCCTCCATGCCCCCATTCTCCATTCTATAACCAAATGTGGAACCCTTTATCATATAGAGCTTCTCTGAATAGTACTAGTACAATGTTAATGAGGCCAATTGCTTGCTCGTCATTTTTCTGTTCTTTTCTGCATCTCATTGACGTATTGTTATAAGTGGATTGAGAGAGAGTTGGTCAGATTACAGAACTGCATTGATCGAGCAAACGAGAAAGGACGAAGAAGAGAATATCCTTAGAGTCTATATGCAAATCTTCGGTAGTTAAATTTTCATAGTTTTGAGTGCTTTAATCTGAGTTTGTGTTATAATAAACTAAATTGCCAATTGCCGATGGAAAGCTATTTAACTTGGTGAGAGTCGTTCCATTGGTTTACATCTTTTTTATTTCTTATTTTTACTGTTAAGGAAAATTACACATTATAGGCCGATTTGGCATTCTTCCTCCCATCAGAGATTGAGAACCATATTTCCCTCAAAGGCCATGTTTGCAAGCTCCGCATCCAGTCCAACGTTTTTAAATTGTGCCAATCAGCCTCAAATATATTGTCCCTTAAACCTAAATCTTTTGGGAGAGAGTCTAAGACTCAAGTTGTTGTTGAAAGGCACTTTTTATTTTGGGTTAAACTCTATTTACTACCCTGAAGTTTCGTGGTTTTCAACATTTAGTACATGAAGTTTTTTTCGTCCCAGAATTATATGTTAATTTTGGGACAATCTCATACATCTGTTAGTCTGGCTGTTAAGTCTTCTATTAAACTGATGATGTGGCACTCATGTGGACAATGACTAGACGCCATGTGTCATTAAGGTTCCACGTGCAAATTAAAATTAAAAAAAAAACATTTTTTTTATCAAAAAACAAAAAAACAAAAACAAAACAACCCTTTTGTTACTCGTCTTCTTCCCAGAGGAAGTTCGATCCGCCCATCCATCCCCAATCCCCTCCTCCCTTCTCTCCTCCGCATCCCACCCAACCTTTCTCTCCTACCTCACCCTCCAGCCACCTCTTCTTCAAGATTAGCCAAACCCACCTCATCAAATCACCACCATGAGCATCCAATTAGCCTTCCCCCTCGTCAAATCGCTACGAGAGTCCAGTTTTGAGTTTATGATTTCTGTCCTCCCACCGTATGCTGGGCTTGCAACGAGAAGGTTCACAAAGTGAACAAGCTCATGAGTTCTATCCTCCCACATGCCCAATTTTGAGCTTATGCAAGTTGTTGAGTAATTGAATTTTTTTAGTTTGAAGCAAATCATACCCATTGCAAAGAACGAACCAAACTTTTTTTTTGGGGGAGAAAAAGGCAAAAAGAATCCAACGATTTTTGTAAATAAATCCAAAACCCAAAACCTAACTCTTATATTCTTTGTCGCAATCGGCAGCAAAATCAAAATGCATGAAATCAATTTTATTTCGTAAAATCAAATGCAACCCCATATTTTTGTTGTTGTTATTTTGTAGTTGCCATCTCAGAAGAGACAAAGTTCAGGAAAAAAATGGCCCAAAGCTAGAGAGAGAAAGTGAGAGAGAGAGAGAGAGAGACTGACGATGGGAGTGTCCTTGATGCTGAGATGGGGGAAAGGGTCGGAGGTGCTAACGTGAAAGGGGGCGAGAGGAGCGCCTATGACTCCAAGGAGCAATCTCAGATTAGACCTCTTGATGTACTCCGACAGCGTCGTGAAGAACGGCGACATCGTTTCATCCTTCGTCTTCATCACCATGACTAGATCCGAGCCGTACGATTTGCAGTGGAGGCCGATAAGGGAGGGAAAAGGCAAAGGCGTCGGAGATCGAGGAGTAGGCTAAGGTGTTAGGCCGGAAAGCCAACGCCATCATGCTCGCCATGTTTTCCGAAGCAGCTCAAGCAACTCAATAAATTTAATTTTTTATTTATTTTTCTGATTCAATTTGAAATTTTGGGAAATTGGGTGGTTGTAAAATCAATTGGATTTGGGGAAATGAGATTTGCGTACGGGGTGCAGGATAAGGAGGAGGAATAGGGGGATAAAAATGGGGGAGAGAAAAGGGGGAGCCGAAGAGGGTGTTGCAGAGGGAAGAAGGAAGGGAGGTGGAAGACAGGTGAGGATTTGGTTTTTTTTTTTGTAAATTAGTTATTTTAATATTTTTAATGACATGTGGATGACACGTGGTGCCCAGTCATTGTCCATATGGGCGCCACGTCATAGTTAACTGGAGACTTAACAGTTTGACTAACGGATGTATGAGACTGTCTCAAAATTTACACTCTAGGTATGACTCTGAGACGAAAAAAACTTGATGTACTAAATGTTAAAAACCACGAAACATGAGGGTAGTAAACAGTCTTTTGCCCTTTTATTTTAGTTTACAATTACACTATGTTGACCCAATTTTTGAACATGAATAGCATCAAGCCGAAAGCATTTGCAGAACGAGATGCCGAGTTTTCAAGTATTTTGATAATATTTTCTTGGATATATCTGGTTTTGGTTCTTCATGCATCACTTGTACTACATGCACACACAAACACAAACACGAACAATTGCTTGAGCATCTGTCAACCTACGTTTGTGTTATGTTACTTTGTCTCATTAGACGACAGAGGACCTTAACCAGCTTCATGTTCAACGCTGTGGGAACTTCTGGAGAAAAGAGAAATGCTGAAGCAACCCTCGTTTCAGGAACAACTACTAAAGGAGGTCCCAAAGGCCATTGCGGAGGATTTAGAGGCTGAATCCAGTTCTGCGGATGCCCTAAAAACTGATAAGCAATGAGGTGTAGTTTCCTCACTAGGCTCGATATGAGACTGCTATGGTAAAGGGCTGCAAGTTGTTGTTCGTTTTCTAGTCTGTCGTTTGTCTTTTTAAGAATAAAACTGCTTTCATAGCAGTTTAAGACATGGCTAACAAATCAACTATCGGTACTGTATTAATATGTTTGTATTTTACGTTGTCATTGCGGTTGAGTTCATGGTAAGGTGTTGTCATCATTTTGTGTGAGACATACAAGAAAATACTGCAGGTTAAAAAAGATGATTAAAGCTAACAGTGTAAAGTCTCATATGTTTCTCAATTTCTTAGATCAATAAGCTAAGATCAAATCTGTGATTCCTTTCTGCCGCTGATGACTGTGTTCTCAAGTACTCTTTCTCACTAAGAAAACAATCCACTATATATTAGTCAAACAAATGTAAAAGTGACTGACCTAAACTCAACTTTCTAGACTCACATTCGAAGGTAGTCTCATTGTAACACCTTAACCTAACGTCGTAACTAGAAAACTGATTAGAAAGGGGAGGCTTATTTATGTTGGAAATTCAAACAAAAACAGGTTGTAAATGGTTGCTGCTAGCTGTTAGTTGCTTTACAGGTTGTATTCACATTTCCAGCAACTACAAACATGCTTGCTGCCATGTGATGGCCAAAAGGTGGTGATTGCAAGCTGGAAGGATGCAAAGCATGTTTGTGAAAGTGTCTAGCAGCTGGTGCATGTGTGAAAGGGTGTAAAGATGGTAAACACCATCATTCATTGCATGTTGTTGTATTGTTAATCAATTTCTGTTTTGTATAAATAGGCCTTCTTGCTAGGCTTTAGAATACCAATTCAATTCTCATTCTCATTTTCAGCTTGTAAGCTTTAAGAGTTGTAAACTCTTCTGATATTTCAAAGTGTTTGTTATCACCAAGCTTGCTACTTCTTTCTTTTCGTTTGTCCAATTTTATTGAGAATGCAAAGTGAGAGGTGTGATAGAGTTTGTAAACTTATCACCCACATATTTTGGTATTGAGTTAGTAAACTTTGAATACCAACAATTTAAGCACTGTATTAGCTAGAGCTTCCACAAATCTTCCTTCACCTGAAAACCCTAAAATCGAGTGTGAGGGATTAGGGTTTTAGAGGGAATTAGAGAAGCGTGATCGCACGAAGAAAGAGTTAAGACTAAAGGTTCTTTTCAAGAGAAGTTCAAGATGAAAATGTATTTACTTTCTCTCTCAGCATTGATGTTAAAAATGCCATCCATCAATTATCTCATGCTACTGCTACTCCTCATATACCATGATTCATATACAAGGAGATCAGCCGCACTCTACGTTGGATTAAACCTTGAATTCAGCAGAGAGTGTCCCCTAATATCAAAGGAGGTCCTTTTTCTTCTTGAATTTAGCTGCTAACATCATGGCTGAAATCCTTCCTGTAATTCCTTGGTCGTTTCTGGCCAAATTGTAATGAAACCTGGGAAAGTTGAGCCATTTAGGGTTGTAAATGAGAGAATTTAGGTAATCATGGCGGGGGTTTTGGTTTTTTGTTTTTTGTATTAGGGTGATTTTTGCGATTTAGATGTCCCAAATGAGGGTAAGGCTAGCCGACATTCACCTCTCCCAGACCCTGCGTAAAGCGGGAGCCTTGTGCACTGGGTACGACTTTTTTTTTTAGATGTCCCAAATGTAAAAATGAGGTGAAAAAACCAAATAACCTCTATTATGTCACTAAAACTAACGCTTCTCTTAACTTAGTTGACAGAATAGGATATAAAGTGGATAAAAAAATAAAAATACAAAAAGTAAAGTTAGATAAAATAAAGTATAGAGGGTAAAGTGAGATTTAGTGAAGAATAATACATAAAAATAAGCTAAATAAAAAACTAACTAACGAGCAAAGTTTTTTTTTTTAATTAAAATAATGTCACATCAAATCCAACATTGTTATCATGGAAAAGAACATTATTATGAATATATATTGGAGAAAAAAAAATAAAGATACAATAAATTAGAGAGGACATTCTTTGGCAAAAAAAAAATTAAAAAATTAAAAAAAAAATAGAGAGTATATGAAGGTAAATGCGTTAGTAGAAAATTATTAGAAACAAAAATCAATTAATACAACTCAGAAACGAAAATTTGGAAGCGCAATATTTTACAAAGTGGACAAGAATCTCACCAATGAACTCCAACATGATCAACACCATAGTTTGCCAAGAATCCGCCACCTGAAACTTGAGATAAGGCTAAAACCCTAAACTAACGAGCAAAGTTTGCGAAGGGTTAAACTTGCTTGACAAGAAAAAATAAAAGGGGCGGGAAACTTTAGAAATGGCAAACCTAGGGCAGTGGGGAAGAAAGACGGCATGGATGATCTAGCGAGACCATCGAATGATAAAGGCTCCTTATATATATGTTCCATGCCGTCAAACTGAGTAATTTCTTTTCATCCAAATGCTCCTGCCACCGCAAGAGGACAATCCCGGCTTTAAATGCCGGTGCTCCTCCGAAGGTAATAGTCAATTATATCACCCACTTACGACCAATATATTTTCCGACTCAGACCAGATCCGGGTCATATTTATGGGTTTGAGACCAATCCAACTGTGGATCCGATTCGGACCAAATGGTAGTCGTGATTGTTAAGAGTACCAATTCTACATCAGAGAAATGAGAGATCTTGTATGTGTGTTTGGGCCCAAAATATCAGTTTGGGCCGAGTATAGAATTATTCTCGGCCCAGAAGGCCTTACGACAGGGTTATCAGGGATCGTTTAGTTCTGGATTGGTTAGGTCGTGGGCTTCCAAACCTGGGTCGGTTAAGTCATGCTGCAAGACGAGTCGAATCCTGGTGCAATGAGGAGTCTCGACAAGATTAATAACCCGGAAGTGAATCCGGCTCAATAAAGGACTAGGTTCACAATTATAGTGAGAATAGGACTGGTCGAGTTGGTGTTTGATCAGGAGAAGAATACCTAATCCGAGTAGGGTTTTAACTCGACCTTGAAGGTATCCGGTGCTATAAATAGAGGAGGATGTACATCGTTCGAACCCCCTCCAATTCAACACACAACTTCTCTGTGCAAACTCTCTCAACAACTTTGAGATTTTTATTTTCTCTTTTCGCTGACACATCTTCCGTTGGCATCAACAGCACTGTGAAAGCAACCGGTGATATCTTAAGTCGGCATAGATAGCTCTGTCGTCGTAGAATCAGCCGATCTCGCAGCATCTTCCGTTGGCATCAACAGCATTGCGGCGAGGACGGTTGGTTACCTATCCAAGTCTCGGTTGAGAAGGATTTCCGAATTCTTGTTGATTGAGGTCATCTCATTAGCCTTCTCGGCGAAGTGAGGTGTTACAGTTTATTGAGCTCGGCGCATTGCACGCCGAGTTATTTTATGATTGGATACTCTCAAGTGGGATTTAGAGTTCAGCATTCAGACGGCCGAACCACGTTCACTATTAAGACTTATATTCGCTTTGAGTATTTGTGCCCTTACACTTTGGTGCCGATTCGGCGTGAGTTTACTCTGACGAATAACATCATTGTGACCGAATCCAACGACGGAGATTCGTGAACTTCGTAAGAATAGTACTTGTCTTCAAGTTCGAGAACCCAAGAGGCCGAGACGTGTTCCTTCCTCGGTCGCAATCGCAAGACGCAGAAGTCAATCGCGCGCACCCAACGCAACATCAGTAAATTTACTCCTCGGCCGAGCTCGACCGACGAGTTGGCACGCCCCGCATTCACTGAAGGACGTAGTTAGCTTATAGATTACTCGGCCTGCGCGCCACGTAGGCTTGGTAGTTTTTAGGGTCAACAATGTGTTTATAAATAATTGAGCTAACTCTTTATATTGTCAATTATTTTTATGGTGGAACCTCAACTTTCTTCAGTGATTGGGCAGTATAATTTTGAACCCGTTGATGGAAGCATAGATTTTGTTTTGTATTTTCCCCAATAATATCAAGAATAGAATGACACTTGAATGAGTGCGGCTATGCGCGCCGTTTGTCTATTCAAGCTTGGGATAAAATTGCTTTCATTGCAGTTTAAGACATGGGCAACAAATCGACTATCGGTATTTATCGAATTGATATGTTTCTCTATTTCTTGTCAAGAAGCTAAAGATCAAATCTGTGCTTCCTTTCTGCCACTGATGACTGTGTCAAGTGTCAAGCATTCTTTCTCGTTTGCCATCTAGGAAGGGATTAGATTGGAATAGAAAACTCACAAGATTTATATGTATGTTGGATGAAAAAATGAATGTCAACTTTTAGTTTTGTGAAGTTGAAGGTAAAAGATGACGTAGTCATAAAAGAATACTCTCATCCCTTTCAATCTCTACAAAACTGGCAAAAAATTGGAACGGATAAGCTTCATTTGTGACTAATCCATAAAAAAAAATTAGAAGTTGCATCTACTTCTTTCCTTCGACCTCACATTTCGTCTAATCCAATCCAATTCAATCTTAGACACCAAACGAGACTGTCAGATATTGTATGTCAGCTCGGATAACGAAAGAAAAGAAACTGAGCTGAGTTTTAAACCTACAGATCTAAAACATGCACCACACTGATCTAAACACTCATCAGAATAACCACAAACAAGATCAAATATCCATAGCATTACAGTAAAACACACAAACTATATACGAGTCTTTGAACAGGCGGCAAAATTATGCACAATTCCACCAAAAAATATCCCAAACCCAATCAATCTAGAAATTAAGATACAAAATTACCACTCACATGCCATCGATAGCATTTTTCAGATCACCGCCAAATAGTGACATGAGAGGTCCTCCATGGACCCTCCCTTCTGGGATTTTGAAGTCCAAGCTCTTTATCCCGCTACAACTGCCAACACCAACGCCATACCCATCTCTCCCCTCCTCAGGCTTCTCAGAACTCAAGAAATGTGAATAGGACGATGAAGACTTCATCGACAGAGGAACCAATACCTGCGAGGGTATGAGATGTGTTTTTACGGGCTTTTCCAGCGAATCCATGCTGTCAGAAATGGCACTGATGCCTGAAGATGAATGATTGTTGTCAAAGCTGCTCCCTGCAGTTGAAGACGCAGATACAAGCCCATGGAAGAGTCCTGGTCCAATGAGACCTCCCTTATTTATCCCCCGGTCCTGAACCATACTGCTATGAGCGGCACATAAACCACTCTTGCCCCTGGCGAATTTTTCACATTGACCCTCTCCCCAAGTGCATCGCTTTCCCCCACCATGGGCCTTGCAGAAGTCTGTGCTCCCTTGGGCACTTTTTCCACAATTATCAAACTTACAACGCTTACCTCCACCATGCCTAACACAACAATCAGTGCGGCCACGGGCACTTTTTGTGCAGCCTGGCACTGAACACCTCTTTCCACCACCATGAGCAACACAGAAATTAGTGCCTCCATGTACACTCTTAGGGCAAATCCCACCACCATCAAAGAGGCAACGCTTCCCCCCACCATGTCCCTTGCACAGTGGTGTGCTTCCTTCGGCACCCTTGGTGCACCCTTGAAATATGCAACGCCTTCCACCACCATGTGCCTTGCAATACATGGTGCTCCCTTGTGCCCCCTTCGTACATTCCTCATACTGGCAACGGCGACCACCTCCATGTGAGATGCACAAACCAGCCTGTCCTTCAGCACTACGAGTGCAGCCATCCACCTTACACCTTTTCCCTCCGCCATGTCTAATACAAAGCCCTGATTTTCCTCGTGCAGCCTTTGTACATCCACCTGGATAGCCACATCTTTTGCCACCACCATGAGCTATGCAATAATCTGTTTTCCCCTCAGCACTTTTAGTGCACCCTAAGTGTTGACACCTCTTCCCTCCACCATGGGCCTTGCAGTACGCCGTTCGGCTCTCAGCACCCTTGTTGCACCCAGGTTTTTGGCATCTCTGTCCGCCCCCATGACCAATACAAAGACCTGATGCCCCTCGTGCTCCTTTTCTACAGCCCAAAAATTTGCATTTTTTTGGATTGCTAGTTCGGTAGTCCGAAGATTCCCCTGTAGCTGTCTGCTCAGAGATTGATTCTGTTGAGTAATCTGTTGTAGCAGAAGGTTCACACCTTGGCTCAGATAGCTGGCATTTGACCCCGAGGTCTAAAATCTCTTTACCGTACAGAGAAAGATTGACATAATCTCTCCTCGGAGCAAAAAGAAGTGATGGCATATAACCACCTGATTTCCTGGCTGAAGTAGAACCTTCGTCAACAAGTGCAATTGAGACTTGATTATCTCCAGAAGATACTTGGTTCTGGCCATAATTAATATTTACATCAGTCTCTCTCGAAATTGAATAATCAAGCACTGTTGAAGCTTCAAAAGTCCCACCAGAAAGACCAAGTTGAAGGATTGAATCACCCTCAGATGCAAATCCCTGAGACAATGCAGTGGTTAATCCTCTATTCTTTGCGGGTCCAAATTTGTAATAATCATCACAGTATGTGCTCGGTGTTGGGCCCAATCCAAGTACTAATTTGCAGCTGTCATCAGGAGCACTAGAACAGTTAACCCTAAAATTGCTTTGCGTACACCTAGACCTGGCTGCGTTGCTTCCACCTGAGCCAGGGCTATTCAAGCATAGAGCAGTATCACCAAAGTGGTCATTTTTCGTGAACTGCCCATCATGGGAAAATAGCATACTCTTCTTGTTCAAATCCATTTTCTAATAATTGCGCTTTAAGAGACACAAGTAACAGATCACTCTTTACCACAAGCAATTAGAAAGTCGACACATCGGAAGTAAATGAAGTAGAAGCTAATGTGCAACCTCCACCGCTAAGAAAGCCCGATGTGTCTGACCTGTCCATCTTACACAAACTCAGACCCAACACCTGAACCAATAAAATATCACTTCCAAAAATATCTGACTACGTTTCTTGGATAGAACCCCTTTATAAGAATAGTTAATATTGCCGTGCAGAGTTCGTTGGAGCTTGTTGTGCTCCCTTCTGTGAAATCATTTAGCTTCATTAACCCTGAAGTAAGAGGAAAACAGAAAACTCAACTGAATTAATGAATAAACCAAATTGATGGAAATGATATCTGCTGAAAAGTTAAACAATGTGATGCAATTCCACTGCAGGAATTTAGTTCCGAAAAAACAAGAAACAAAAGGAAAATATTCTAGGTTCTGGCCAACATCAATTCAAGAGGAAGAGACAGTTTTCAGAAAGTCCAACATGACACATTCTGATAATGTATGACAGAAAAATAAGTAGAAGCAAGAGAGTCTGAATCTCAATCAAGTGCAGTCTGACAAATAATATCTAGCTTTCCACATATTAACCAAACGAATGAAAATTTTGGAGAAACTTGAGATTGAATAATGCACTGAACTTGGAAAGAATTTGAACCATAAATTTTCCTGCAAACCAAGTACAAAAAATATGGAAACATCCAATATAAAATGCCAGTACAAATGAATTAAAAAACTAAATCCCCGATATAAACTCACAACTCATAACCATGAACCCACGATCCAAAGGTGCAACAGCAACAGGAGACCGCACAACTCAATAACATAAATTTGACATTTATAACCCAATACTTATAGAGCACAGATGAGTTAACTGTTGTTAAATTTTTCGCCATGTTGCAACAGAGTTTGACAAGAACAAAGCACTTCCAAATCCTGACAATTGCAACCGAGTTTGTTTTTATTTGCCTAAGCAAAGACAGCAACCTTCAAAAAAGAAGAAAGGAAAAACAAATCAATGTCAATAATCTTAAACTAAACAAGTAGCATATCAAGGTTTTTCTAGAGTTCCTTGGCAACCGCAGAATTTCTACAAAACCAGAGCATCTTCTCATTACCAACTCGCTTTCACTCCCGGGACAAAATCCCCATACTCAGTTTATCTGTACTTTCAATTTAACAAACAACTAAACATTGACTTCGATTTAATTCTAATAACTCTTAACCAGTACTTATCTGGTATCGTATTAACGGTTGATATTTCTCCAATTTCTCGTGTTACCAAGTATCGATTCTAGATGCAACATTTTTCTTTTAGTACATTTCATTCAAACTTTCCAGACTATTCCGATTGAGTTGAATTCTTTATATTGGATTCCTGGCTCTAGTTGCTACTCACTATTGCTAAAGAACCGAACAGAATCGCAGATACATGTGGTTTCGGCTTGCAATTAAACTCTCCATCCTTGCTTGTTTGAAATTGAAATCACTTTATCATTAACATAATTTCAACATCCAAATATGTTACCTAATTCAGATTTATTGCTCTCCTTCCTTCAAAACAGTAGTACAAAAAGCATTAAACTTCAACAGCAGAGCAAACAAGAAAACAAACAACTACATATACATGTAAATCCATAACAAAAATACAAGATCTACACCAAAATTAATTAAGAAAAATACCCAGTAAGTCAAATACCCAGAAATTAACTCAATAATATGCAAAATCATCAAATAAATAAATATAAAATAGATGGTAAATTATGTCATACATGAAGAACACCACCATCCATGCTCCAACCAATACCAAAACCAAAAATCAATTTCTTGCAGTAAAAACAAACAAAAAAACCAAACAAAATTGAAAGGAAGAGAAAGAGATGAAGAAGTACGTGAGCAATTCAGCAGTAGCAGATATAATTACCGTGGAGAAAAATTTATAGGAAATTTGGAGAAACATGGCGCATCTGGGCAGCTGCAGGAGAAGAGACGTACGTCCCAATTTTTCTTCAAACGAAAAAATAAAATGAGACAACCAGAGTGACAAACACACAATTAGGTATTTTTAAATAGAGAATGTCAATAAGGCTCTATTCAAAGTGTGGGACTCCACTTTCTGTGGCCTAATTTTTTTACATAATAGTTTATAATATTGAAAGAAAAATTAACGTTAAATTATAAAATGTTAGATAATTTATAAAAAGTTTCATTTTTAGATAATCTCCTTAGCAAGAGAAATGCTAAGTAAGCTCTTTCAAAAGTGAGACTTTCCATAAACTTACTGTCGTTTCATGTTTTTTGCACAATATTTTATAATGATAGCATGAAAATTAAAATTCAAATGTGAAGTGACAAATATTTTATAATGATAACATAAAAATTGAAATTAAAATATGAAGTGATAAAGACCATATAGTCTTACAAAAAATCTTATTTTGAAATAATCTTCGGAACATTTCCCTTTTAAATAATGTCTCCATTATTATTATATGTACTTGGTGAAGTAACATAAATAGCCTTTGGAGTCACTACTGTCGGGGAGTAAGATCATCTCCTGAGTTTAAGAGGCTGAGCTTCTTGAGCAAACCCGGAAGCGCGGTGCATTCAGATTGGAACATCCACACTTTTTCTTGAAAAAGACGGCCCCTGAAAAGTCAACATTGCCCTCGCCAGCAACCAAGTATTGTGATTATGTTAGTGATATGACATCACACATAGGCGTGTGACCTTTTTTTGCCAATAGTTTTGTGCAAACCATGTCTGCTATTTCTAAAGTTGGAGATATTTTTTCTCGTTGATACATTACGTGTTATGTTATAAGTGGAAAGTTCAAAATTTTCAAAGATAAAATGGATTGCTGAAGTGTGTGACTGTCGATGGGGACTTTGTCTATCTACCACATTTAAGTTCACAACATAAAAAAAAATGTGCTTTTGTTCTATTCACGGCTTAAGCCCCATACGAAAATAGTTTGGTTCTTTTGAAGATAATCTTTTCTATGATCAAACCCAATATATTTTGTAATGTCTTTTAATTCTATAAAAAAAATGTGGTGTAGTGCCTTGCATTTCGAGTAAATTGAAAACTAAGTTTTTTTTATTTATTTTTTAAAGTAAGTTATTGAATTTGATTGCATGTTGAAGAATATGTAGAAGAGATTAGAGTGCTTAATGCGGCCTCGTTAAAATTAAGGGAATTAGCTACCATAAATAAATTTTGACATTTTTTTTGAAGGAATGAGCATTTTTCGTACAACGACATGTTGATTATATATCGATGACACAACGATGATATAAAAACAAAACAACAATAATATATTGATAACTAATCATTGCTGGAACAAAATATCAAAGTTCATTGTAGATAAGGTCATCTCCAACGGATCAAGCATAAGGTTATAGGCTCTTTTATAACTCGAAATGAAGAAAAAACCATCTCCAATAGAGGTTCAGGTCAAAGGAAAAAGGGGACCCACTGGGCCAAACTCTAGCCCATGGCCATCAGGCTGGGCATTTGAAGCCAATCAGCTCGAAAGCTGGGCCCAGCTGTCAGCAATTCACATGCTAGCTGGCGTCAACTAGCCGTTAGATTTTTTTTTTTAGATGAAATTTAAATTCTATAAATATCTAAGTTATTTCTCACATCCTTTTCACCTTTACATAATATTTTACCTCATTTTATTTCAATTTTTCGCATTCTTTAAACTCTTGTCTGAATTTTTTTTTTTTTTTGAAGCAAAACAAACATAGCATTCCGAAAAATTACTAAGATTTCATAAAGATAAGAAATATAAAAAGTTATTCATTAATAAATATGGTAATTTAATTCAATTAACCAATAATGTTAAAGGCAAACTTTAAAAAAATATTGAGGGGGCTAAAAAATAGCCCTCTTCGGTTGAAGATGACGTATAAATATCACCTAACATTGTTCATTAAAAAATAATTTTTTGCAGGGCTATAATCTAAACGGGAGCTAAATATGACCCCCTCGATTGGAGATGGCCTAATTACCCTTAAAAATATGTCAGGCTTTCAATTAAGCAAAAAAATAATATCACAACTAATACGAATATACAATTTATTGTGAATCATATCCTCACCACTAACACAACGTTTTAGTAATATTTTCCTTTATTTGCAAGTACAAATTCTTAAGTCCAACTCTCATAATTAGGAAGTTTGATACCAATTAATAATGATTCATTATGTGACTCAGCTAAACCTCCTTATCTCCAATACCATTATATAAAAATTAAAATAAAATTTGAAGCACCATAAACAAGATAACCGAGAAGAGAGTTGTCATCAACCTCTTGTTGAATTGCTGCCATAACTACAAAAAAAAAAAAAAAAAAAAAAAAAAATCATCTTATCTTCATCAGTCCACGCTGTAATTGTATTTTGACAAAATTGTCCGTCTATCTCTCTTAAACTGTTATATAAATTGAGCGTTTTCTGGTGGCTTCACAGCCAATTTGCTGCATAAGAGACGCACTTCCTCAACTGCAATTCGTCGATTCTAACAACCACCAAAGCATTTAGGGCGCGTGTGACACTCTTGTACTTTGTGTGGTCGTGCTTACGTTGTCTTGTCCTACTAGCCCTGCCCCATCCAACTCCCAAGCTACGGACCACTACTGTGATAAGAGAAAATTTTAATTGTGACGAGAACACGGATGATATATCATGTGTTTTTATGTAAATAATAAGAAATTTCATTTTTTAAGTTATAAACTTTTTAACACACACATTCCACTATTTATATAATAATACGTAATGTACCATCTTGTGTGAATGTCACACTAAAAAATCTCTCCTTTGATAGGAGTATTGAATACTAGATTGGTTGGCTTAATAGTGGCGAAAGCTTAATTGACACAGATATTACCCTCTCGTGCCGTTTTATGTTAATAAAATAAGATTCTTTAGATAAAATAGTACGCGTCTCTATTTTATTGGATTGGGCGCCATATTAGGCGGTATATCTATGTTATGTAAATGACTTGTATGGATGTGTATAATTTTACGGTGACTTTTCTGTGCTAATCATTCAAAGATATATATAAATTCTCTTTTTAAGTGTTTATGTATGGATAACACTTGCATTACCCTTTTGAGTATGAGCTCATTCTTTCACTTATAGATAACATAATTTTACTTTACAAATTTCATAATTGGAACTGCTCAACTCCTTAACCTTCATTTGCAGATTGTCCTTACAAAAAAAATTATTTGAATCTAAGACCACTTAATCATTCAAATGTATCAAATAAATCAACGGCTCATCATTAGTATTACTTGGTACCTATACCGTGAATACATTTGATACATTTGGATGACTAAACAATCTTGAATTCGAATGAGTTTTTGTATGAATTATTTTTAAATGAAGATTAAGAAACAAAATTGTCCGGATTATAAAATCTTATAATGGTAATTGGAAGGACAAGGGCAATTGCCCTCACTATTCACTCTAAATTGTAATTGTCTTTGTGCAAAAGCCACCCATTTGGAAGGAGGAAGGGCAACAGTGAGACCGATTACTCTTCACAAATTTTTTTTTAAAATTTTTTCTTCGTCTTATCCTCCACATGTTGTTATCGTCGTAATTTTAAATGTTTACTTTGCAAGTGTGTTGAAGTTTGTAAGATTTTTTAAGTGTGAAGTTTGTAAGTTTTTTTAATACTTTTTAAATTTTTTTAAATTTTTTGTTTTTGAATGCTTTTAAATAAATTTTTAAATTTTTGTGGTAATTTTTAAGATTTTTTTGGATTTTTTAGAATTGAATTAATCCTGGCCGTTGAACTTTCCAATTTTTCAGAATCTAACAGTCCTGATTGCCCTGTTGTTGCATCAAAATTGAGCCGCTTAGCTCTGGTCCTTCACGTGGGGCGGGCCCTCCAGTTCTGCTGCTTCTCCACTCGAGCACAAGCCCTTACAATAATTGGAAGGTCAGCTACCAAAGCACCTGCCTTTCCTACAATTGCCCTCCTATTTTTGCAGTTTGCACCGATGGAGGGAGCAACTTCTTCCGGGCAAGAAGGCAATTTCAGCCAATTGCAAGGGCAATTGAGGATGGGTGGAGATGCTCTTAATGACCAATAACGTTGTTTTTTGTTTATTTTTTTTGGTAAACTATGACGAATAACGTTGTTTGCAACGAAGGAAATAAGCTCATCCTCTCGAATGCAAGTATTATTTTTATGTATTATTAATATAAAAGTATAAGGGTAATGTTAGGGGAATCATAAATTTAAATCATATTTTGTAAATCGTATGACGCGGTTGGTGATGATTATATTATCATTTAAGCATTTATTAACATGCTTATTTTTTATTGATCTAAAAACATGGGCTACCTCGAGAAATGCTAAAGGAACTTTACCTCGAGAAATACTAAATGAACTTTTTTTTTAAATATGACTCTATGTCACTTTTTAGTTTAACGTCAATTTTTATGTCAACATTATAAACTATAATGCCAAAAATCAAAGCATTTCGCTACTCATCAGATAACCATTGTCATATAGGTTGCTGTCATGGAAAAGGGCACTAATAATTCGGGAGATAATAGGACAAAGCTTTGGTACATAATTATAACTTGGATGGGAGCTAAAACCAAAGCATCACCACACGACTTGATGATGAACGATGACGCAACTGCCTCAACCGAATTTAAGGCATTCTATGCCTCGAATTATTGGACGCTAGCTTCTCGTTTCTCCTCTTAATGGCACGGGCCATGCGTACCACCAACCACGAACATGTCCTCTTGCGAGTCTATGCCTTCTTTTTTTTAGCTAATAGCTTTGTAGTTTTTTTTTTTTTTTTTTTTTTTGAGATTAAAAAGATTTATAGAGACATTTCAGTTTTCTTTTATCATCATCTTGTGATTCATCAATTTCAAAAATCAAACTTAGGACGTGCCGTGTGTAATACGAGATTTAAATTCATCTCCAACCAATAAGTCATCCCGTGGTGATTGAGCCTACTATGCTTTCGAATCTTTATCATATGTCTAGGAATTGGATCCCATCTGGATCCATTTTGTGGGGATCATTTCTTAGTCGTTTATCGTGTATCGTGCGGTTAGAAATCATTTGACTTTTTTTATTTAAAATTAAACACAAATAATATCTGACAAAAATTGACCGCAAGATGTACGATGAACGGTTAGGATGTGAGAATCCCTACGATCCCCACAAAATGAATCCGAAGAGAATCCTCTTCCGTATGTCTAATACCATTCGTTGTTCATTTAGTTTCAACTTTCACTTTGTTACACATGGTACATAAGTTGAATTTACAACCTTCTAAACAAGAACTACGTTAAGGTCTTTCACAATAATTCAGATAAACTTTGAACTTCTCAAATCTAAAGCTATAACTATTGCTCAAGTACACGGTTGTGTTTTTTTTTTTTTTTCTTTTTGGAAGCTGTTTTATACATGGCAAATGTGCACATTCTGATTTTATTGTTTCAAAATGAAGAGGGACGTTGAATAGATTAAAAGAGATAAAAGGGCAAATTTCACCACGCGTGTGAGGCTAAGCTAATGAGCGAAGTCTAAACGAAAATTTGATTTTCAACTACACAATTTTTAATTATCTTCACTATATAGGTTTTAATTTTTTTTTATATATAAAATAAGAACTATCTTCCAAATACACTGTCGTCATGAGGACCGTTTATACAGTTTAGACCAAAAAATAAAACGAAAGAATACAAATAGATGAAGCCTCTTTGTTGTGCAGAGAGGCGGGCTAAAAGATCTATATTATCTACATCCATATTCTTCAATTAAGATAATTAAGAGAGCTACGAGAAGAGGCATTGTCAACCTCTTCTTTGATTTCCTCCTTTATTCTTTTTTCTCAAATCTTATGTGGTAAAATAAAGAAAAATACAGTACAACAAGGGTAAAGAAGCAAAAGTAGGATTTATTTGTATTGATATTATATGTGAAGAAATGTTAAGAAGACTCTCTTAAAAGTGAGACTTTTTATAGATTTTCTATCACCTCATGTTTTCACACAATGTTTTATAATATTTGCATGAAAAGTAACGTTAAATTATGATATGACAGAGAGTCTATAGAGAGTTTCACTTTAAAAGAGTCTTTTATATAATAACTCCATGACTTTTGGAATAGGATCCTCTTTGTGGGGATCCGGAGGATCAATCAATCGTGATCGTTCATCGTATATCGTGCAATTAGAAATTATTTTAAAATTTTAATTTAAAATTAAATATAAATAGTGCTTAACGAAAACTGGTTGCATGGTGTACAATGAACGAATACGGTTGATTGATTCCATTATTGTAATGAGGATCCTTGTCCATGACCTTTTACTTTCCCACAACTACTTTGGATGCGTGCCAACATTATATTTTATACTATAAATGGTGTTGCCTCGGTAGTTGGGGTCTTTCTTTCCAATCCATTACATTCTCAAGTTCAAATATTTCCCTCTAGCGTAGGAGAAATTTTTCTATAGGATGGAAACATATTTCGGTACACTAAATGTCATAATACAAATGGTTAGAAATTGGAAAAAAAATAAAAATCTTCAATCATTTGTATTATGACAGTTGGTGTATCAGCCCATGTTTCCGTCACACTGAAAAATCCCTTATAGTATAGATCTATGAAATATGAATTCAAGAGTGAGAGCTGAGATTCGGGAGTGGTGAATTTGGCGATTCGTCAAATCCCACACCTTAATTTGGGAGCAGATTGATTCGGCAATTAAAAATATTAAAATTAATGTAGTAATAATAATAAGTGTTCCAAAATGTCGTATTACTATTAGGAGTCTTATTATTTAAGGAGGTGCAGTCAATTTAGATTTCAGATGATTTTAATGGACATTTTAAAGTAACAAATTTCAAATGATTTTAATAAATTCTACAATTTCATATATGACACACCCC
This sequence comes from Malus domestica, assembly GCF_042453785.1. Classification (NCBI taxonomy): domain Eukaryota; kingdom Viridiplantae; phylum Streptophyta; class Magnoliopsida; order Rosales; family Rosaceae; genus Malus; species Malus domestica. The sequence continues at coordinate 51,970,676 of NC_091675.1, read as the reverse complement.
GTCCCGAAGGAGGGCATGCTGGCCGTCACGTGAGAGTGACGTAACCATTTGCACAGTACGGAAGCTTTAATTATACAATTTATAATTTGATACACCCGAAGGTGAGTCCTAATTTTGTCCAATCTGTCAGAAGCCCGCTGAATTCCTCGTAGTCACCACACCTTTGTGATTCCTGAACCTGGAGGGGCGCAAAACCAAAATTTAGTGGGTCAGTAAAACAATTCTTTTCCAATTCCAAACATTTCTCAAAACGTTATAACCCCTCTCCGTAAAACCTGTATACTTTCCCAGAAATGTAAAATATAAAAATACATATATATTCTCAATACTTACTTTTCATTAACTCAACATTTTCATATCAGTTATGCCATGCCATGTCTAATTTGAACAGTTAAGTATGAATGCATCAACAATAATCATATCAGGTGCAAGAAAGAAATCAACCGGAGACCTTCTAATAGCCCTGTACGGTTGAATCTAGAGCTCAAAATCTATCACTATCACTCTGCCTGAGTCACCTCTGTGACCTGTACGGCCTTCTGCACATAGGTTACGCTCTAGTGCTTCTCTCATTAATCATCTGTGCACATAATCTAAGGTCACCCACCAGTCGAAATCTCACTAACACTCTTCGACTGGCCCGTCGCACCCACTCCGCGTGGACTGTGCGACCAGCATCTACTTGGATCCAAGGCGAGCGTGCGATGCGGTGAATACTATAAGCACTAAACCAAGGTGCAGGATTTGAGCTCAATATACATCAACATCATCATAACAGTAATTAAATACTCACCTGATACTCACCTGTGCGTCCGCCGCACCATTCATTCATATGCATCATATATCTCAAATCATACTTTTCATATCATTTCATGCATGGCAATTCAATTTATATTTCCATATATATATTTCATATACTTCTATGCATGATCTTTCAATTCACGTTTTCATATCATTCTATATACCTTTCATTTAAAACATAATTTCATTCTAATTCAATTTCTGGGAAATCGTCAAGTATATATATATACGGAAAACAAAACTGCCCACTCACAGATTACATCGACGTCTCGTAGGTCCCTGAGCATCCTTTGGCCATGCCCGATGTCCGTATAATCCTCGCCTATACGAGAAGTAACCAAATTGACGTTATTTAACGCATAATCCCACTCTTAGCTAATAACTCCTCATATATTGCTCAAATTGGGTATATGAATATACCACCGTGACCTACACAACCTCAGGATCATCCCCATATTTTTAAAATAATTTTTGGAGTCCTCACGCGCCTCCACGCGCCTGACGTGGCACGGACCTACGCGCCCCCCACGCGCGGCCCACGTGCCAGGCACACTGACGGCACAGTAACTGCCGTCAGGAATATTCTCGGAATATTCCGTTAAAAACTAACGGTTTCCGTTAAAATTAACTAACGGCGTTAGCATATTCCGTTAAAAATAACGGAATATGCCGTCATCTTCTCCGGTGGACCCTCGCCGGACTCCGGTCACCGGAAAACTGGGAAAAACTTCCCCTTCACTGTTCTCACTCGTTTTTGGTCCATTTTTCACGTAATTTATACCAAAATGAAGCATTTAACATCCTCTAACATGTTAGAAGGGTTTTAAGGCCTAAAAACTACGAGATCATACCTTCCAAAATTCCTCAATTTCGGCCAAACTCGAACCCGACGATCTCGACGTCCATTTTGTTCAAACGAGGCACTCCGAGCCTCCTTGGGACTTCCTAAGACTCGTGGTGATCTTTGTTTAACCTAAAACACAACCAAAATTAAGTTCGTGAATAGTGCTTAATCACGGGGTGTTTAGAATTAGGTTTCTCGAAATGGAACTCACCTGAAACTTATACCTCCGTGATCGTGAAGTTCCCTAGATCACGATGGTGATCTTAGATTGGACGTTCGTATAGAATTGTGGTTGTTCTTGGTGTTTGTCCGAGAGTTTGAGAGAGAATGAGAGTAAGAGAGAGAGAGTGTTTTCTGAAGAATAAGAGAGAGAGAGTGACTAGGGAGATGAGAGAGAGACAACAACACGGTTTTTGGGGAAGGATTTCAGGAGGTGGGGATCCCACCTAAGTCCAAACACAGATAATTTAACACATACTAATAATAATTCTAACCCTAGTTTAGGATCTTAGTGTAAAACAAATACCAAATTTACGCACCTTAATCCTGTTCAAGGGCGTTTCCGTAATTTCACGTCCTCGGAAATGAAATTTCCGGGACGGGCTGTGACAATCTCCCCTCCTTATAGAATTTCGTCCCCGAAATTCCAATCACCAACCAGAACATCAAAAGTCATAGAATAACCTCGGATACATATCTCTCATCCGTTCTTCTGTCTCCCAAGTAGCTTCTTCAGCTGAATGGTTTCTCCACAATACTTTTACCAAGCTCACGGTCTTATTCCTCAAAGTCTTATCTTTCCAATCCAGAATAGTCACTGGTTCCTCATCGTACGTCAAGTCTGGATTAATTTCCAATGGTTGAGGAGGAATCACATGTGAAGGATCTGAAATATAATGCCGAAGCATCGAGACATGGAACACATTATGTACCTTAGACAACTCTGGAGGTAACTCTAACCTGTAAGCAACTTCACCAATCCTCTCAGTGATCTCATAAGGTCCAATGTACCTGGGACTTAGCTTCCCTTTCCTCCCAAATCGAACCACACCTCTCCAAGGCGATAATTTCAGAAATACATAGTCGCCCACATTATACATTCTATCCGTGGTATGTCGATCCGCTAGGCTCTTTTGTCTATCCTGGGCCACTTTCAGGTTAGATTTAATTACCTGAACATTCTGAGTAGTCTCATCCACAATCTCGGGCCCTTCAAGTATTCTTTCACCAACCTCTGACCAACATAATGGCGTACGACAAGCTTTACCATAAAGTGCTTCAAATGGAGACATTCCAATACTCGAATGAAAACTATTATTGTAGGCAAACTCCAACAAATCCAAGCGATCATGCCAAGAATCACCAAATTGCATCACAGAGGATCTCAACATATCCTCGAGCGTCTGAATAGTTCTCTCTGACTGACCATCTGTCTGTGGATGATAAGCTGTACTATAAAGCAATCTAGTACCCAAAGCTTCTTGAAAAGCTATCCAAAACTTAGAAGTAAATCTTGGATCTCGATCAGAAATAATATTCACTGGGACACCATGATACTTTACAATCTTCGATATGAATAACTGAGCCAACTTACTTAAAGGATACTTCTCCCTTACTGGAATAAAATGTGCTGATTTGGTAAGTCGATCTACAACCACCCAAATGCCATCAAAACCATTTTGTGTACGTGGCAGCTTATACACAAAATCCATCGTTATATTCTCCCATTTCCACTGGGGAACGGGAAGTGGTTGCAATCTCCCAAACGGCTTCTTTCTTTCAGCCTTAACCTGTTGGCAAACAATACACCTACTAACATATTCCGCAATTTCCCTCTTCATACCCGGCCAATAGTAGAATGGTCGAATGGTATGATACATTTTAGTTCCTCCTGGGTGCATAGCATAAGCCGAACAATGTGCTTCATCCAAGATTTCTTTCTTCAGTTCCTCATTATTAGGCACATACATCCTGTTCTCTTGCATAAGCATACCATCTGATCCTCGGATCCTAAGATCTTTCTTCTTCCCTTCATTTCTTAAATTGACCAATTCTTGGATTTCTTCATCCAACGATTGAGCTACAAGCACCCGATCAATTAAGACTGGCTTGACTTGAAAATTGGCAAGAAAAGCTTCACTTTGTTCTACCAATTCTAACTCTACTCCAGTAGATCTCAACTCTGCCAAAAGAGAAACACGACTGGCATACAAAGCATTAAGTCGCTCTTGAGGTTTTCTACTCAGAGCATCAGCTACCACATTTGCACGACCCGGATGATACTCAATCGTGCAATCATAATCACTTAACAATTCCAACCATCTTCTCTGACGAAGATTAAGATCATGCTGAGTGAAAAGGTACTGAAGGCTTTTATGATCTGTAAAGATCTTACATTTCTCGCCATAGAGATAATGTCTCCAAATCTTCAAAGCAAACACAATAGCTGCCAACTCAAGATCGTGAGTCGGATAATTTCTTTCATGAATCTTCAACTGCCTAGAAGCATAGGCAATCACTCTACTATGCTGCATCAAAACACAACCCAAACCATTCAAAGAAGCATCACTGTAGATCTCGAAATTACCATTATCATCAGGAAGTATTAACACAGGTGCATGAGTAAGGCAATACTTCAACTGCTGGAAACTTTGCTCACAACTTTCATCCCATTCAAACTTAACATCCTTCCTGGTTAACTTCGTTAATGGCAAGGCAATCATAGAAAAGTCTTGAACAAACCGTCTATAATAACCTGCCAAACCAAGAAAACTCCGCACCTCAGTGACCGTTCGAGGTTGTTCCCAACTTTCCACTGCTACTATCTTTTGAGGATCCACTTGAATTCCCTGAGCTGATACCACATGTCCCAAAAATGCCACTTGATCCAGCCAAAATTGACATTTACTAAACTTGGCATATAATCGGTGTTCCCTCAATTTCCTTAACACCAAGTTAAGATGTCGAATATGGTCTGATTTCGACTTAGAATATACCAGGATATCATCAATAAAAACAATAACAAACCTGTCAAGATATTCCTGGAATACTTCATTCATCAATCTCATGAAAGCTGCAGGAGCATTAGTCAATCCAAATGGCATCACCAAAAATTCATAATGTCCATAACGAGTCCTGAAAGCTGTTTTATGAACATCATCATCTTTAATCTTTAATTGATAATACCCAGATCTCAAATCAATCTTAGAAAATATACAAGTACCTTTGAACTGATCAAATGAGCGTCAATACACCACAATGGATAACGGTTCTCATTCGTTACCCGATTCCATTATCTATAATCAATGCACAATCTCTAAGTCCATTTTCTTTTTCACCAACGAACTGGTGCTCCTCAAAAGTGTTATACTGGGTTGAATAAACTTTTATCAACCAATTCCCTCAATTGAATTTCCAATTCACTTAACTCATCATGAACCAATCTCTATCATAAGATTTATACCTGGCAACAATTCAATAATGAACCTCACATCTTTGCCTGAAGGCAATCTAGGTATACTTTCAAGGACAACATTAAGAAAGCGTCCAATTACCTTTACATTTTCCAACTACTAGGAGCCACATTATTTAGCATCACATAAGCTAAGTATCCTTGACAGATCTTCGATAACTACCTCTTTACTCTCACAGCAATTTAACAGTCTGTCTCACTCCACTTTGCATACCCATCAAGGTAACCTCTGATCATCCAGATCATTGGAAAGTGACTGGTTTCCCGTAACATTCCATCTAGTCACAATTATAACCAACCAATCTAATGGAACAGAATTAACTGACACAATATATATTCTATTATTACTGAACATTCTAAATAAGTACAACACTAACATAAAATAACCTACCGGTTTGCTTGCTTAACGAATCCACGAATGAGTTATTAATATTACGGTCTGCAGCCCGCAATACTGATAAATCATCGTTGTCTCGATAAGTAGGCAACCACTCTCAAAGATATAACATTACTATTTTGTTACTCAATACCAAATACATACACTCGTCTCAACTACATTTATTTACTACTCTCTAGGTAATAACATACATAATAAGAAATATATCAGCCGAAGTCAACTAGAATGACCAATACGGCTGATTCAACTCTTATCTCAATAATACGTCAGCCGGATCCACTCCGCGTGGTCGGTACGGCCGAGCCTATAACTCACCAATTTCTCATGTGTCAGTCGAATCCACTTCTCATGGTCTGTACGGCTGAACATATAACTCATCAAATCTCTCTGTACTCCCGGTCAATCCGACCAAACTACTAAGTCCATAACTCTACTGAATCAACACTATGATATCATGGAAAATTGTTGAGTACAACTGATTCTAGGGACGATTCACAATTTTGTGTCCCCTCTGTTCACATAAACACATTCCTTAATTTCACACTTCCCAAAGTGTTAATTTTGTACCTGCTGCACAAGGTACATTTCCTTTACTCGAGACACCTTGTCTCAAATATCTGGATGGAACGAGGCAAGTCTGAAAACTTTCTATAATATTCATTTATCGTCAACTTCCTTGATTCACATTTGCAAACTCTTGCTTACTACCATCGATAAATGCCGGAGGGATAAACTTTTCCTTAAACAAGTCCTTAAATAATTCTCAATCAGCTGTTTTCTCCGGTGACAACAATTAACAATCCTGTTTCCACCAGGATACAAATTCATACCCAAAACCAGGTAGTCGTCTCGACCCCTTGTCAGAAGGAAGATTCCTTTGACTTGCATAATCCAAAACTTCTTTTCCAAACGGTTAAACCGTCACTTCGTTCCCTCAGGTTCATCATTTCATAAGGTGATTCAAATTCAACTCATAACCGTCTTAAAATGTCTCTTTTTATAATAGACTGAATCACCATAATAATAGTTTCCCCTAAACCGCTATATTAGGGAGACTAAATTCCTCTATCTACGTGGTTTGCTACGAGGCGGTGTAGTTCTGACAGAATTCACTAGAAACGTCTCAAGATATCCAAGATTGCAACCATGCTCTGATACCAACTGACACACCCCGTCCCGAAGGAGGGCATGCTGGCCGTCACGTGAGAGTGACGTAACCATTTGCACAGTACGGAAGCTTTAATTATACAATTTATAATTTGATACACCCGAAGGTGAGTCCTAATTTTGTCCAATCTGTCAGAAGCCCGCTGAATTCCTCGTAGTCACCACACCTTTGTGATTCCTGAACCTGGAGGGGCGCAAAACCAAAATTTAGTGGGTCAGTAAAACAATTCTTTTCCAATTCCAAACATTTCTCAAAACGTTATAACCCCTCTCCGTAAAACCTGTATACTTTCCCAGAAATGTAAAATATAAAAATACATATATATTCTCAATACTTACTTTTCATTAACTCAACATTTTCATATCAGTTATGCCATGCCATGTCTAATTTGAACAGTTAAGTATGAATGCATCAACAATAATCATATCAGGTGCAAGAAAGAAATCAACCGGAGACCTTCTAATAGCCCTGTACGGTTGAATCTAGAGCTCAAAATCTATCACTATCACTCTGCCTGAGTCACCTCTGTGACCTGTACGGCCTTCTGCACATAGGTTACGCTCTAGTGCTTCTCTCATTAATCATCTGTGCACATAATCTAAGGTCACCCACCAGTCGAAATCTCACTAACACTCTTCGACTGGCCCGTCGCACCCACTCCGCGTGGACTGTGCGACCAGCATCTACTTGGATCCAAGGCGAGCGTGCGATGCGGTGAATACTATAAGCACTAAACCAAGGTGCAGGATTTGAGCTCAATATACATCAACATCATCATAACAGTAATTAAATACTCACCTGATACTCACCTGTGCGTCCGCCGCACCATTCATTCATATGCATCATATATCTCAAATCATACTTTTCATATCATTTCATGCATGGCAATTCAATTTATATTTCCATATATATATTTCATATACTTCTATGCATGATCTTTCAATTCACGTTTTCATATCATTCTATATACCTTTCATTTAAAACATAATTTCATTCTAATTCAATTTCTGGGAAATCGTCAAGTATATATATATACGGAAAACAAAACTGCCCACTCACAGATTACATCGACGTCTCGTAGGTCCCTGAGCATCCTTTGGCCATGCCCGATGTCCGTATAATCCTCGCCTATACGAGAAGTAACCAAATTGACGTTATTTAACGCATAATCCCACTCTTAGCTAATAACTCCTCATATATTGCTCAAATTGGGTATATGAATATACCACCGTGACCTACACAACCTCAGGATCATCCCCATATTTTTAAAATAATTTTTGGAGTCCTCACGCGCCTCCACGCGCCTGACGTGGCACGGACCTACGCGCCCCCCACGCGCGGCCCACGTGCCAGGCACACTGACGGCACAGTAACTGCCGTCAGGAATATTCTCGGAATATTCCGTTAAAAACTAACGGTTTCCGTTAAAATTAACTAACGGCGTTAGCATATTCCGTTAAAAATAACGGAATATGCCGTCATCTTCTCCGGTGGACCCTCGCCGGACTCCGGTCACCGGAAAACTGGGAAAAACTTCCCCTTCACTGTTCTCACTCGTTTTTGGTCCATTTTTCACGTAATTTATACCAAAATGAAGCATTTAACATCCTCTAACATGTTAGAAGGGTTTTAAGGCCTAAAAACTACGAGATCATACCTTCCAAAATTCCTCAATTTCGGCCAAACTCGAACCCGACGATCTCGACGTCCATTTTGTTCAAACGAGGCACTCCGAGCCTCCTTGGGACTTCCTAAGACTCGTGGTGATCTTTGTTTAACCTAAAACACAACCAAAATTAAGTTCGTGAATAGTGCTTAATCACGGGGTGTTTAGAATTAGGTTTCTCGAAATGGAACTCACCTGAAACTTATACCTCCGTGATCGTGAAGTTCCCTAGATCACGATGGTGATCTTAGATTGGACGTTCGTATAGAATTGTGGTTGTTCTTGGTGTTTGTCCGAGAGTTTGAGAGAGAATGAGAGTAAGAGAGAGAGAGTGTTTTCTGAAGAATAAGAGAGAGAGAGTGACTAGGGAGATGAGAGAGAGACAACAACACGGTTTTTGGGGAAGGATTTCAGGAGGTGGGGATCCCACCTAAGTCCAAACACAGATAATTTAACACATACTAATAATAATTCTAACCCTAGTTTAGGATCTTAGTGTAAAACAAATACCAAATTTACGCACCTTAATCCTGTTCAAGGGCGTTTCCGTAATTTCACGTCCTCGGAAATGAAATTTCCGGGACGGGCTGTGACAATATAGATTTTAACAGATTATTATGGATTTATATGGATTTATAAGGATTTTTTTCATGAATTTCTTAGGATTTCTTTTTTGACTCCAACAACAAAAAGTCTTTTCTCAGTGAGTGGGCTTTTGGCTTTCAGTATATATATACACTTGGTATTTTCCAGACAACTTAATTAAATGGTTTGATACTTTGAAATGCCATGTCAAATGCTCTTTATGTTTAATTGTGCATTATTATGGTTGTATATATATTGTTGCTCGATGTTGTGGACGCTCAGGTAAGCTTCAGATGAGTATATTGATGGTAGTGAATATATTAGTGCTAAGATGTATTTCGAGCTTATTATTCTGCACCCCGGTGTTAGTGCTCTGCCCGAGGACAGGGCCTAGCCTTCACGTTATCGTTCACCTCCCGCACCACACGATCACCTTGGATCCAAGGCAGGTGCCAGCCTGTCGTAACCAGTCATAACCACTTTAGGTGGTTTCGACTCGTAGGTGACTTACGATACTTCGCACGGCCTTCACGTGACCGTAGTACTTGAGCGTATTTATTTACACGTAGCTTGTCGTACAGACCACTTTAGGTGGTTCCGACTTGTGTGCAGAATTTGATTGATGAGTTGTGGACCCAACCGTACAGGTCACTTTAGGTGACTTCGGCTGGCATGCTATTTCATATTGATTTATTTCACTTGGCTTACTTATTTCTTTCTGAGATTTGACATGGTATATTCGGTGGATTTGTTATTTTGAATATGATTTTGAGATATAATCGTATATGTTATTTTCTGGGAATTATACAGGTTTTATGGCGATGAGTTACTACTTTTGATAGTGAAATTGTTTTGAAAAGCTTTGTTTTTGCCCACTCACACTTTCTGTTTTGCGCCCCTCCAGGTTTTAGGTATAAGTGATCGTTGGTGGCTCACGAGAAACTGACGGTGGTTCTGACAGATCATCACAAATGTACGACCATCTTTGGTAAAGTATAATTAGTATTCGTCCTGCTGGGCTGCACTTAGGTTACCTACGCTTTGGTGGTGTGTAGTCACCTTTAATATCGCACCTTTACTTTATCTCCTCTAGTGTTTTAGTCAGTTGGTTTTTATTTATTCGCATTTCTTATATCATTATTGCTTCCTCACTGTGCACATGGTTACGCCACCCTCACGTGATGGCCAGCATGCCTCGATATTAGGTTGGGGTGTGTCAAATACACCCCCTGAGATTTCGAGGGAATTGAGTCAAAGTTTTACATGGAATCTTTACAAATCAATTAAACTCCTTAATAATTCATGGATTTATAAATCCATTGAAATATCTCAAATTCCATTGAATACACCCTCCTTAAAATCTTAGTTGATTACACCATGATTCTAAAGTCCTTTAAAATCCTTTAAAATCCTCATTTGACAACACCTCCTTTAGTATTTTTCTATTAGTAATTTATATTTTTTTTTATACAAACGGTAGCATTAATGAGTTAAATTGTTAAAGAAAAGAGGAAGTGGTGGAGATCAAACTCACACATAGATGCTTAGGCATTATTTCTTTTTTCCACTGCGGTAAGTGCTATCTACCATTAATAATTTTATTTAGTATTTCTATTGATAAGAGAAAAAATAGAAATGGTATTAAATAAAAGAGTAAATTGTACAAATGGTCCCTCAACTTTAATCAAATTGGAGCAATGGTCCCTCAACTAAAAATCCATTACCATTGGTCCTTTAACTTATCAAAATGTGTAGCTATAGTCCTTTTCATCAATTTTGTCAAAATTTTGTCAAAATAAGCTATGTTGGAATGACCATTTATATAATTAGGGTCCCTTAACTCATCAAAGTATATAATTATGGTTCTTTTCGTCAACTATGTCAAAAAATTTGTCAAAACGAGTTATATTGGAAGGACCATTGTTACAATTGAGTTAAAGTTAAAGGACCATTTCTCCACTTGAATTAAAGTTCAGGGACCAATGGTAATGGATTTTTAGTTGAGGGACCATAGCTGCATGTTTTGATAAGTTGAGGGACCAAAGGTAATGGATTTTTAGTTGAGGGACCATTGCTCAAATTTGATTAAAGTTGAGGGACCATTTGTACAATTTACTCTAAATAAAACGACACGTTTTCGTTTATTCCAAACTTTATTCTCTTCCATGCGGTATTCTTTGAACAAGAGAACGACTTCTCCTTTTCAAGATTGTAGAAGCCTAGAGCTTTGGCAACGCACAAAGGTCGCAAAGGTGCAGGGAACTTAAATCGAAAGGGCTCTTGGCGAATTGCAACCCCCTCGAGGTTATTGAATTTGAATGCATGTTGAAGAATATGTGTAAGAGGTTAGAGTGTTGCCACTTAGTATTACAGTTTAATGTGTTGCCACTTAGTATTACAGTTTAATGATATTCTTCTTTATTTGTAAGTGAGAGGTCTTAGGTTCGATTCTCGTCAAAGACTAATTTGAACCACATTATTCTGACTCACCCACTATGAGGTTTCACCCACTCTTCTACCAGCCATCAGTGTAGATAATATTATTTTTTAAACAAAAAAAAGAGGTTAAAATGTTTTAATGTGGCCTTGTTAAAATTAAGGGAATTAGTTACAGAAAACATATTTTGATATTTGGTTTGCACAAATAATCATTTTTCAGTACGACGATATATTGATCATATATTGACGATACAATGATGACATAACGACAATACAATGATGATGTCATGAAAATTGATTATTTTTGCAATGAAACGTCAAAATTTATTGTAGCTAATTGCCCTTTAAATTATGTTGGAGATTTCAATTCAGTTGAAAAAAATAATATCACACACTAACACAAATATTCAATTTATTGTGATTTGTGAATCCATCCTCACAACTAACATTTTTAGTAGTATTTTACTTAATTTATAAATAAGAGTTTTTACGTTCGACTCTCCAGAATGTTTGATACCAAATTATTAATAACTTATTGTGTAATTCAACTAAACCTTCTTACCTTACTTGACATCGTTGTGTAAAAAGGATTTGAAGCTTTACTCTATATAATAAGTGACAATCAAGGTAGACGGTTCCTCGAAATAAGTGATCATTTCCTTAAGTTTATAATATTGGATTTGGATCCTCGCTGGATCCCCTCTCAGAGGATCCTAAGGATCAACACACATGGATTGTTGATAAAAAATGGTGATGTCACAATTTTTTTCTTTTTTCTTTTTATATATTTTTCATGCAAAACTAGACTGTTTTACTTTTAAAAATATAAAAAACATTTAATTAGGGTCGCATAATTTTTTATCATCGATCCATGTGCGTTGATCTCTATGATCCACATGGAGAGAGGATTTGGCGAGGATCCAAATCCTATAATACTATCTCCATCAGTCCATGCTGTAATTGTATTTTGGTAAAATTGCCCCTCGATCTGTTTGAACTTTCCTTAAAGTTGAGCGTTTTCTGGTGGCTTCAGTGCCAGTTAGCTGACACACACTTCCCCAACTGCAATTCGTCGAATCTAACAACGCCTCACGTGTTGTTCTCACATTGTCCAGCACTTCCAATAATTGTTCAGTTCCCAAGGTGATTCAATCCCAACTACCAAGCATTTATGGCGCGTGTGACATTTCGTGCTTTGTGTGGTTGTGCTTACGTTGTCCTGTCATACTTGTCCTGCCCCGTCCAACAACCAAGCGACGGACTATTATTGGCGAAGGGCTGAGATTAATTGGCCCGCATGCTCCACACACATGGATCCGGATATGATATGAGTTCCATAAATACTATAAAAAAAGGTTTTGTGTTAATAAAGTAAGAGTGATGCTATTTATACGTTTATTTTTACTTTTCAAATATATTTTTTAATTTTTTATTTTCAGATCGAATGAATTGAATATGATTAACAAAAATTAATAAAGGTGTGTAGGAGTTAAAAAAGAGTACGAATAGGACTACTCTAAATAAGATCATGTAGATGAAATATAACGCGTCTCTATTTTATTGGATTGGGCTAGCACTATGTTAGGCAATGTATATGTGTCATGTAAAAATGACTTATATAGCATGTGTATACTTTTACAATGACTTCCTATTCTAATCATACAAGGCATAAATAATTATGTTTATGTGATAATATTTGCTTTACCCCTTGAGAGTATAGCTCATTTTCTCTTGCAAATAACATAATTTCACCTCAAAAAATTTTTGTAATTGGAACAACTCTTTAATCTTCATAAAGATCGCCTTTACAAAAAAAAATCATTCGAGTTTGAGATCGTTTAGTCATCTAAATGTATCAAATAAATGAACGGCTCACTATAATAATTACTTGGTACCCATAATGTGAATTCATTTGATACATTTGAATGACCAAACCATCTTGGATTCGAATGATTTTTTGTAGGGATTATTTTCAAATGAAGATTAAGAAATTGAATGGTTAGATTATAACATTTAATGGGAAGAACATTATTTGCAATTGAGGAAATAAGGTCATCCTCCCAAAGATGGACTGCAAGTATTATCTTTATGCATTATTACTTTAATGACATAAGGGCAATGCTAGGGAGAATATCAATATTTTGTAAAGAATAATACTAAGTAGACTAAATTTGTAGACTGAAATTACAACTAAATGATGTATTACTAATAAGAAATAAGCATTTAATTAACACTTAAATAATAATCCAAGCATCAACTTTCATGTCATTTAGTTTACAAAATTTAGTCTACAAATTTAGTCTCCATAGCATTACCCTTTTGTAAACCATATGATATAGTTGTTAATGATTGAATTATCACTTAAGTGTTGATTAACTTGTAGTTGTTGATGGTTGGATTATCACTTAAGTATTAATTAACTTGCTTATTATTTATTTCTTGGTGACACATTATATAATTTACAAATTTGATCAAAGAAATTAGTCTGCTTAGCATTATTCGTAATATAATCATATCATATAAGATTGCTGTCATTGAAAGTGGCACTAATACTTTGGGAGAGAATAGGACAAAACTGTTGGACATTATAATAACTTGGATGGGAGGTAAAACCAAAGCATCACCAGTTCACCACACAACTTGATGAACATGACGCAACTGCCTAACCTAAATCATAATGCATTTTATGCCTCGTATTATTCGACGCTAGCTTCTCGTTTATCCTCATCATGGCATGGGCCATATGTGTACCAACGACAACATATCCTCATAGGAGCCTGCTAATGTTTGTTTTTTTTTTTTTTTTTAGCTAGCGGTTTTGTTATGGAGATTCAATTCTTTGAAAAGCAGAAAGACTTATAAATACATTTCAGTCTCTTTCTGAGCACCATTATATAATTCTTCAGCACCAAAATTGAACCTTGTTGTGTGGAATATGAAACTAAAATTCGTCCCTAACCGCTTAGGCCACCATTGTGCCTACTATGCTTTCAAATCTTTGTCATATGTCTAATACAATTCGTTGATCATTTGGTTTCAACTTTCACTTTGCTACATATGGTTCATAAATTGTAATTACAACCTTCTAAAAAAGAACTGCTTTTAAGGCCTTTCACAATAAGGTAGACTTTGAACTTCTCAAATCTAAAGCTATGACTATTGCTCAAGTACGAGGTGTGATTTTTTTTAGGGAGGTTGGCTTATACGGGAGTTTTAACGAAAATGCCATAGTACTGTTCACTTTAACGAAAAAACACATTTTTACACTAAAAAGTCAAACCTGATACTATTCTCTTTATCCTTTATTTTGTCCTTATCATTAAAACTCAAAGTTTTCAAGCCATTTTTATTAGTTTTCCTTAAATGATCAAGTTTCATTTCGCGTGTGAGGGTCACGTGCAAGTTATAGATGAAAAATTGATTTTCAAATGTACTTAATTCTTAATTGTCTTCGCTATATTGGTACTCATTTCTTTTTAAATGTGAACTATCTTTCAAATACACTGTCATCGTAAACCAACAAATAAAACAAAATAATACAATTAGATGAACCCTCTTTGTCGTGCAGATATCTATATTATCATATCTACATATTGTAATTAAGAGAAGAAGCCTTGTCAACCTCTTCTTTGATTTCCTCCCATATTCTATTTTCTCAAATCTTCTGTGGTAACGAAAAATACAGTACAATAGGTTAAAGAAACAAAATTAGAATTTATTATATTTATATGGCTTTTTAGGTAAAATGGTTTCTGATATTTGCATAACTCCTCATTTTAGTTCCTGAGATTTGAAATCGATAGAATTAGTACCTGAGTTTGTCCACAATAAATTATTTTGGTCATTCCGTGAAAAATCTCCATAAAATAAGGATAAAATGACAAAAATACCCTCATTTTTTGTGAAATTGTGCCCTATTGTTTATTGAATTAAGGATAGTTTTGTCATTTTGATCCTTATTTAACATAATTTTTCACCGAATAACCAAAATGATTGAGGTGGATAAACTCAGGGACTAATTCTTTGATTTCAAATCTCAGGGACCAAAGTGAGAAGTTATGTAAATCTCAGGGACTATTTTAGCTAAAAATTTGATGTAATAACTCCATGACTTTTTAATTTCCTTCAACTACTTTGGATGCATATCATGTGCCAATTAAGATTATATTTTTATACTACAAACGGTGAATTGCTTTGGTAGTTTGGACCTTTTTTTCCAATTCATTAGGTTTTGGGATTAAACTTTCTCCTTTAATGTAGATCTATGAAGCACGAATTCGGAGATTTGGGAGTGACATATTCGGCGATTCGTCAAAACTCAAAGAACCCTAAATTGAGAGGGGCAGTGATTCGGCAATTAAAATAATTTTAGTAAAAATAATGTGTTCCAAATTATCCTATTACTTTTAGAAGTCTTATAATTTAGTTTTTATTTATTATTATTATTATTATTATTATTATTTACAAACGATAGTGTTTGTTGGTTAAATTTTTAAATGTAAAGGGAGAGAGAAATCGGTGGAGATAGAACCTGCACCAAAATACCTAAACTTATTATTTTTCAAACTTCATATGCTAGTAATAGTTTTGTTTAATACTTCTATTGATAAGGAAAAAATTAGAAACAATATTAAATAAAACGATACGGCGTCGTTTATACCAAACTTATCTTCTTCCACGCGTTGTGCTTTGAACAAGAGAACGAATTCTCCTTTTGAAGATTGAAAGAGCCTGAGAGCTTTGGCGACACACGGAGGTTACAAAGTTGTACGGAACCTAAATTCAAATGACTCAGTCATGGCGTATTGCAACCGCTTCAAGCCGTTCCCTCAATCGCTTCAGCTGCTTTGAGCCGTTTCCAAGTCGAGTTCCGGACAAACCCAAAAGAAGCTAGCCGCTCCCAATCCCTCTCCTGCTTCGGGTGCCGAACTCGTCACCAAGCTGAAGCTCCCGTGCTTCATAGGTGTAAATTTGCATAGAATATTACTACAATAATTAATAAATTAATAAATTAATAAATAAAGAGTAAAATAATAAAGAAGTATTGGCGGATTTATTATAAACAATACTGCACAACCTGGTAGTTGATTGGTTGGATACGAGGAGACCATACTCATCTCTTGCCTCTTGGCATAACATTTTTTTATGACTTCCTAGGTCAGACAATAGTACTGCAGTTTTTAGTACAGGAACTTACAACGCTTGGGAGCTCCAAACAAAATGGGTGGAGATCGAAATTTCAGAATTGAAACTCTACTCGAAAATTTTCAAGTGGTAAAAATAAGGGTCCGTTTGGAATTTTATGAATTTTTTTTTTTATAAAATATTTTTTAAGACTTTCTTTAGAATAATTTTAAATAAAATTCAAGAACTTGTTTAGTATAAGATTTTTAAATTGTTTTTCAGGTATTCACAATTAAAATAAAAATTAAATTTCTTTCTAATTATCTCTTTAATTATTTCTTCTTATTTCTTAATTTACTTTCGACAACGAAACAAATTAATAACATTGTCACTTCAAGTACACAAATGTCCTCTCAAATGCATTCAATAAAAAATAAAAACTGAAAACCAAAAAGTAAAAACATAAGGTCAAATTTTGAAAGCTCACACAAAGTAGTTTTCCATTTTTAAATAAAACTGAAAGTAATTGTAAACAAGATTTCAGTTTTCATTTTTCAAAATAGTAAAAACAAAAATCGAAAATAAAATAGTTGTCAAACAGCTCATAATGTTTTCTGCTTCGATTTCTGTATTATATTAGAAACACAAACACTGCATACTCACAATATTTGAATTAGTATCATTATTCCTTCTTTTATTTATCAGAAAAACAAGTTCATTGGTTGATCTCAATCTGTTGACTTTGGATACACATTGTGACATAAGACAACTTGAATATTTCATTCACTTGTTTTTCTATGGATAAACTTAATCATGGTTAGCAAATAAACCTTACCTAGCTTCAATAAGTTGGATGTTTCCTTGTCATTTTCTGTTCCCAACTAACACCTTTGATTAATCAGAAATGACGACAAAATCAGGTTTATATTACACGTTAGCATGCATTGTTAAGATAGAGACATATTGTAGACATCGAAATTTCGGTAAATAAATGTTGACCGATAAATCAAAGTGTCAACGCTCATGTATTACATAAATTTTTACACGTAGCGTGTGACTCAACGAAAATTGAAATGAGTTGGAAAAGTCATCAAATAGGACACGTGTCAACACCTGGCAGAAACGACTTATTTCATCTGGAATATTATATTCAAAATTAGGCATTGGAAAATTCTATAAATACAAGCCCATTTCATTCATTTTGAAAAAAAAAACCAATTCACATTACACCTTAAAGCTCGGAAGCTCTGAAGCTCTGAAACTCCGAAGCTCTCAAGCATCCAGGTTCCCGAAGAATCAAGAAAGCGTTCTTCGTTCATCGTTCTTCCAAGATCAAGCCCGACGGCCCTTGGATCAACAATCATCCACCTTCAAGCCCAAGCCTCAACGGCCTCTTGAAGAAAGCGTTCATCGTTCATCAACTGTTCATCCTCAAGGATCAAGCCCCAACGGCCCCTTTGGATCGACAACATCAACAAATCCGCTCATTCGCTGTTCATCAAGCCCAAGCCCCGACGGCCCTTGAAGAAAGCGTTCATCGTTCATCACTGTTCTTCGAGATCAAGCCCAAAAGCCCTCGAAGATCCGTTCAAGCCCAAAAGCTCTCGAAGATCCGTTCGTCACTGTTCTTCGAGTTCAAGCCCAAAAGCCCTCGGAAATCCGTTCATCACTGTTCTTCAAGATCAAGCCCAAAAGCCCTTGAAGATCCGTCAATCACCATTCTTCAAGATCAAGCTCAAAAGCCCTCGAAGATCCGTTCATCCTCGTTCATCCAAGATCAAGCCTCGACGGCCCTTGGATCAATCGCACATCCCACAAATCAACACCTTACGGAGATCGAATCAGAGGATCAAAATAGAGAGAGATTGTAACCCAAAATCATCAAATACAAATATTTGTTTGTGCACGTTCGTTCTTGTCTCTTTCGTTTCAGGAATTTTCCGTGTTCACAAATTGGCACGCCCAGTGGGACAATCTCTGCCTCTCATCTCTTTCTCCGTTCAAGAAATTCAAGCGCGTTTTCAAAGTCAATGGCAGCAAGGAAGGCTCAAACTGTTCCCGCGACCGGTACAAAGAACAAGAGCGTCATCGTCGCAAGTGGTGTCACTTTGGGCATCACGACTCGAAGCATGGCAAAAGCTAGTTCTGCCACCTCTTTCACCTCTGCATCAACTCTGCCAAGGGAACAAAAGCACCCAAGGCACAAGCCTTTGATCACCTTAGCCTCACTAAGGGCACCAAGGGGGGAAAGCCCAAGGAAATACTCTGAATCCATGCTCTCCGATGCCGATTCAAGCGACAGTTCAGCCATGCAAGTTATGACCATTGGAGCAACTTCAATCGATGAGCAGCTGTCTCAAATGAATGAAGCAATCGCAAGGCTAACCCGAACTGTGGAAGAAAAAGACTTGCAAATTGCAGCACTAGTCAACCGATTGAAGGCACAAGACGGCGATAAACCCAACCCAGAGGATGATCCACTAAAGGGAGGAGCTGGCGGAGACGAAGAACCCCCGGTGAAGAAAATCGATGGGAAGCCGGAGCCAGACCAAGCAGCGGCACTCATGGGATCTCTTTCTATCCAGCAGCTGCAGGAGATGATCACCAACACCATCAAGGCACAGTACGAAGGGAGCTTAAATACCTCCGAGTTGTACTCAAAGCCGTATTCAAAGAAGATCGACGCCTTAAGGATGCCGAGGGGCTATCAACCGCCGAAGTTTATGCAATTTGACGGAAAGGGAAACCCGAAGCAACATGTCGCACATTTCGTGGAAACCTGCAACAATGCAGGGACGGAGGGAGATTACCTCGCCAAGCAGTTTGTGCGCTCGTTAAAAGGAAACGCCTTTGAGTGGTACACGGACCTGGAGCCCGAGTCCATCAACAGCTGGGAGCAGTTAGAGCGAGAATTCCTCAACCGCTTCTATAGCACCCGCCGCACTGTGAGCATGCTAGAGCTAACGAGCACAAAGCAGTGGAAGGACGAGCCAGTCATTGACTACATCAACAGATGGCGCACTCTAAGCCTCGACTGCAAAGATAGGCTCTCGGAGACCTCTTCAATTGAGATGTGCATCCAGGGCATGCAATGGGGTTTGCAATACATTCTTCAAGGCATCAAACCACGGACCTTCGAAGAGCTAGCCACTCGCGCCCATGACATGGAGTTGAGCATCGCCCATCATGGGAAGAAAGAACCGATCGCCGACTACAAGAACGACAAAGCTCTTGGGACAAAGGTGGAAAAGGCTGCATGGAAACCCACCAAGGAAGCGATGACGGTCAACACGTCTCCCGTCAAAATATCCACACGAGGCAAGGCGATTCAAACCGAAGCTTTTCGTGATCAAGAGACGCGTAGACGCACTTTGAAGGAGCTTGAGGAGAAGACTTATCCATTCCCCGACTCTGATGTGGTTGCCATGCTA
Organism: Malus domestica; assembly: GCF_042453785.1. Taxonomy (NCBI): domain Eukaryota; kingdom Viridiplantae; phylum Streptophyta; class Magnoliopsida; order Rosales; family Rosaceae; genus Malus; species Malus domestica. The sequence goes on along the minus strand of NC_091675.1, from coordinate 51,950,749 downwards.
GATGACCTGTTGGACAAGAAGGTGATCAGTTTGCCTGAGTGCAGACGGCCGGAAGAGATGAATCGTACTGACAGTCCAAGATACTGTAAATTCCACCGCTTCATCAGTCATCCGACAGAAAAGTGTTTCGTGCTGACAGATCTCATCATGAAGCTGGCTCAGAAAGGAATCATCGAGCTAGATCTTGACGAAGTGGCGAAGTCAAACTATACCACCTTCACTTCTGGCTCTTCCGACTCAAAGTTTTCACCTCAACCGCTGGGGGCATCCTCCAAGACAAGCAAAGTTGAAGGATGGACTCAAGTCACTCCTAAGAAATTGCACAAGAAGCATACGTCTCCTCCACAAGTCCGCCAATCGGAAAGGGGGCAAAACAGCTCTTGTCAACCTTCAAAGCAACGTGAACGTGTTGAAGATGATGAAACTTCGACACAAAGATCGTCCGTCCCCATCACGATGCGCGACTTCTTGCCCGAAGACTTCTTCAATCACGCGGTCAAAGCTCCTTGCTATGAAAATTGTGAGGAACGCCTCTCCCGGATTGCTTGACAAAATTCATAAATGCTCCTCGCCTGCACGAGCCTAAACTGCATGGCACAATGCTCCTTGTTCGCACGAGCCTAAACTGCAAGACACAAAGCTCCTTGTCTGTAAGAGCCTAAACTGCAAGACACAATGCTCCTTGTTCGCACGAGCCTAAACTGCACGAACCAAAGCTCATTGTCCGCACGAGCCTAAACTGTAGGACACGAGGCTCCTCGCCTGCACGAGCCTAAACTACATGGCACAACGCTCCCGATCCGCAAGAGCATAAAAGGCGACATCAACGCTCCTGATCCGCACGAGCATAAAAGGCAACACCAAATGCTCCTTGTCTGCACGAGTTGAAACTGCATACGACACCAAAAGCTCCTTGTCTGCACGAGTTGAAACTGCAAACGACACCAAATGCTCCTTGTCTGCACGAGTTGAAACTGCAAACGACACCAAATGCTCTTTGTCTGCACGAGTTGAAACTGCAAACGACACCAACACTCCTTGCCTGCATGAGTTCGGCACAAAAAAAAATACCATAAATATGTATGTATTTGAACTACGTTACGACTTGATCTCTTTTTTGGAGGGGTACGTAGGCAGCTCGAATATTCAAAATTTGAGTTCAGTCACACCAGAATAAAGATTTTATTAAAAGTTTGATGCTATTACAATTTCTTTGTACAAAAAAAAAGGAAAAAAAAAAAAGAAAAAGAGAAAAAGAGATACATGTTTTATGTATTTACAAAAAAAAAAAAAAGAAAAAAAAAAAAAAAAAAACATATGTTTTATGTATTATTAAAATATATATATATATATATATATATAAAGGGCCTCAGAAGTAGCCCGTGTCCAAATCCAATCTAGGCCCAAGCCCAACTTACCTCTTTTCCGTTTTTGATCCTTCTCTCTCTCTCTCTCTCTCAAATCAATCTCAATTAAACAATACCATTTTCAAGTCGGACACCACACAGACGCAGCTGAACAAAGTCGGTGGGGAGGAGAGAGAAACCAGATAGAGAGAGAAAGCGGAAGCGGAAGCTCACAGGAGAAAACCCGAAGCCAACCACGCCCGCTGGGGCTCAGAGCGACCGCCGCTGATCCAATCGCCACCTCAGATTCCGGCAGCTCCTCTGTCCGCATTATCGCTGGAATGGCAGATTCCCATCTCCTCGACGCTCACGGGGGTTGAAATGAACGAGATGCAGATCGGCAAAGCTCACGACGCGGACAAGGCTTTCCCTGGATGCTTGGGAAGATGGTGAACCTCTTTGATTTGGGTAATGGGGTTTCTGGAAACAAGCTGCTCACTGATAAACCGCACCGTGATGGCTCTTCACTCTCAAGGAGTCAATCGGATGGCGGCCCACGGCCCGGCCTTCTGCGACATAACCTGGGGTGCCGGTGGCTCCACGACGGATCTGACGCTGGACATTGCCAACAAGATGCAGAACCTCATCTGCGTGGAGACCATGATGCACCTCACCTGCACACCCATCACCGTTCATCCATCGTTGACCAAATCAACCAGGCGTGTCGAAAGTTCGGTTTCTTCCAGGTCACAAATCACGGAATCCCGTTGGCAGCTCTGGACCGTACGATCTCAGCCATCAAGGCCTTTCACGAGCAGCCGGCGGAGGTCAAAACACGGGTCTACCGTAGGGATATGGTGACGGGCGTAAATTATGCCTACAACTTCGACCTCTACAGCTCAAAAGCCGCCAGCTGGAGGGACACGCTAGCAGTTAGGTTGGGTCCCACGCCGGCGAATCCTCTAGGGGTGCCTGAGATCTGTCGGGATGCGGTTGCTGAGTGGGATCAGGAACAAATCTTGAATGACAACCAGCCTGATATGGATGATTGCGAGGGCTGTGAAAATCAAGATGAGGAACCGGTTGCAATGGTTAAAGAGTCACCTTCAGGGGATGAAGCTGCAAACAGCAATGACTCAGACTGGGGAATGGATTGTTCTACAGTTGTGAGAGTTAAAACATTGCACATTAGCTCTCCAATTTTGGCATCCAAAATTGTCCCTTCTTTCTCTGCTCAACAAGAACTCAGCAGTCATTCACTCAGCGTCCTGGATGTTTGACTAGCCTCGCTACTCGCCGAGTCGTCGTCCCGATCCGACCCAAAGCCTACACCGACTGCGCTAACGTATGCCCCTGCGGTTGCTGCGCCACGACGTCGTCTTCCTCGTCTTCTTCTTCGTCCTCTCGCTTCCCCGCCGGCGACGGCGTCCGAGTCTCCAAGATTCTCGAGAGCGAGCCGTCTTTTCGGCGGTCCCGGTCGGTTGCGGTCCCTTTTCTGCGCTCCACGTCGAAGTTTCTCGGCGGCGCTTTTAGACACGCGGACTTTGACTTCGCCGGTGACAGGAGTGAGCCCCAGAGCGGCGGACGGACTAAAACACCGTCGTTTTGGTCGTCGGTATTCCGGTCGTCTCACAGGAGTAAGACAAGCGAGGTTAATAATGGAGAACACGAGACGACGGCGGAGAAGAAAGCCGAGGGCGAAATCCAAGAGGAGGAAGAAGACGCAGATGCTGCGATGAGAAGGAAGATGATGAGAAAATCGAGGTCGGTGGCCGTGCCGATGATGTCTTCAAAAGCTGGTGACAATGTGAGGGTTCTGCTCACTGCTATGTTCCATGATGTGTGCAGCTGACCCTCGCCATGGTCGGTATTTGACTGCCTCAGCCATGTTCAGGGGTAAAATGAGCACAAAGGAAGTTGATCAGCAGATGATCAATGTCCAGAACAAGAACTCTTCTTACTTTGTGGAATGGATTCCCAACAATGTCAAGTCTACTGTATGTGACATCCCTCCCGACAACGGCACATCTACCCCGGAGCCTCAATCCATTGCTTCGCACGCTAACCCTGCTCTCTCTCCAGCAACATCTCTTTCTGCACCACCGTCATCTGCTCCTGCCTGGTTTCGGTGATAGTCAACAACAACGGCAGAGAAAGCAGAGGGCTCGGAATCAACCATCTCATCGTCCACATCGGTCTTGTCCTGGAGCTCCTGGACAATCAGCTCCGAAGTCGTCAGAGGCCGCTGTTGCGTCGTGTGTGAAAGCTATGCCTTCGTATCCTCGCCCAGCGCTGCATCTCCTCCGTCTCTTGCCTCGCAACTGCCAGCAACTTCAAAGACCGCTGTCAAACGACTAGCCGGCCGAGAAGCTCTTCCTCAAGCTCCAGCTCTAAGTTCCTCCTTGCTCCGCTCCCTACAAATCCCTCCGCCAAGCACCCTAATTTATACAAAAAGAAAGACAATTAAAAAAAAAAAAAAAAAAAAAAAAAAAAAAAAAAAAAAAAGGTGGTGGTGCATCTGGCACCACGTGAAAAAAGAGGAATGGTGGATCAAAGATGGGGTACAGCCCCATGGCAGATCAAAAGTTTCTGGTGGTGCATGGGCACCATGTGCAGAAAGAAAAAAAAAATAAATAAAATAATTGTAAAAAATAATAAAATAATTAAAAATAATTAGAAAAAAAAAAAAAAAACGATGGAACTTGGTGCATCCAGCACCAAAAGAAAAAGAAAAAAAAAATGCATAGAGAGAAATAGAAGGTTCATTTTATTTATTTTTCTGAAAATTATACATAAATTTGCATTATACATAAATTAAAAAAAAAAAAAAAAATCAAATCAAATCAAATTTACAAGAGGGGATATTCAAGGACGATCAGGTGCCGCCTCACAACTCGGCGGAGCTCCAGGAAGAGAAGGCGTCGGAGGTTGGCTGTTTGAAGCCTCAGCAGTCGGTACAGCCCCAGAAGACGAAGGTAAATGCTGCTGGAACAAACCCACAAACCTCCGATGATCAAGTAAAATCTGACCATCAGATTCCTGCATCTGGTCAATTTTCCTCTTCATGTTTGTGGCATAGTTGTGTGCAAGCTTGTGCAACTGTTTATTCTCATGCTTGAGCCCTCTGATCTCCTGTTTGAGACTCATCACTTCAGCCACCAACGATTCAACTTGACGGGTTCGAGCAAATAGGCGTTGGGCCATGTTGGACACAGAACCCGCACACTGCACACTAAGAGCCAGGGACTCCTTAACAGCCAACTCATCAGACCGCCTGGAAAGTAGTCTGTTATCTTTGGGAGTGACAAGGTTCCGGGCCACCACCGCAGCGGTCATATCATTCTTCATCACCGAATCCCCAACGGTAAGAGGACCAGTAGGGGATATGAATGATGGGCGCCATATGTTGTCTGGAGAAGGCGGGACTGCCTCTTCACCAAGATTCAAGTCAAAACGACGGTCGGAGGGTCCAGACATTTTCAAAGTGTTGAAGGAAGAAGAGATCGGACAAATCAAGATCTTAGAAGTGCAAGAGGGGAGTTTTCACAAGAGAAAATTCAAGTGTGCTTTGAAACGAACTGCATGCCTCTATAAAAAATCAGCACTCGAGGGATTTCAGAGATCGAAGAGGCGAGCTCAGAATTCGAAGAGGCCATTCAAAAATCGAAGAGGCAAGCTCAGAAATCGGAGAAGCATCTTGCTTTTCCAGACGCGTCAACACCCGTCACACGCAAACTCAGCTTTGCGGAAATCACGGGCAATTTGTTAAAGCACCAATCCCAGATATCGAAGAGGCGCCAGTCTTTTCAGCCTCGTCATCACCTGTCATATGCACACTCAACTTTGCGCAAATCACGGGCAATTTGTCGAAGATTTTAGGTGAAGGAGAAAGCACGTGAAAGTTTACTGTTCAATCATCCAACGGTTGCCGACACGAGTGAAAGAATAATACCTCTACAGGCGTTAAAGAACTTCCTATAACTGTCCACCTTCACCTTCCATAGCAAGGCAGACATACAGAGCCTTTCTTCATCTCCAAAAATGCTTTCCCAACGAAGCCTCTCGAGTCACTTAGTGTTCCTTATTCCTTGGGGTACCTCTGTAAGCCAATAACTTCAAAGCAAAAGTATCTCATATCACCAGGGTAGAAAGCAAGAGTATCTCATATCATGCGTTCTCCCTGTCGTTTCCTTTGTCCTTGCTCCTACCTACAAAGACAAGGATAAAGAAAATAATATGCCGGAACTTCCACTCAAACTCGGGTAAGGAACCGACTGCTTGGAACCCTTCCCTGATTGCCTACCTAGCACTGCTCTCGAGTACTCGCCTTCCACTGCTGCTGTACTTTCAAAGAAGCTGCCACATCTGCCTGGAGGACAGATAAGGCAAGTGAAAATGATACCTTGCAGCATGTGGAGACAAGGTGCAGAAGGAACAAGCAGAGAGGAATGCGGTCTGCACGGTCAACTCAGCAGAAGGAGTCCGAACTGAGGAACTCAAGAAGCTGCCACATCTGCCTGAAGAAACAAGCAGAGAAGAATGCAGCATGCACAGTCAACTCAGCAGAAAGAGTCTGAGATGAAGAACTCGAGAAGATGCCGCATCTGCCTGAGGACGGTGAACTCGTTTTGACCCTCAAATTCTTGGGTCGACTTACTAGGCGTTGTGGGCTGCACGTGCTGATTCACCACCCTTGAATCAAATCCTTAAAGATCAAGTCACCAACTGGAATAAAAGCCCATCAATCTTGAAGATCATACCATTGACCAAACTGCTCAGGTGTGAATTAGAAAGATTGAACAAAGAAACAGGTCGTCACCTTTACCTCGTGCCTGCTTGCCATGTGTTCGAGTCAGCCTTCAAGAATCAAGCCCCAACGGCCCTTGAAGAAGCTTCCAGCCGAATTCAAAATCAAGCCTCGACGGCCCTGGAAGAAATCACAAGTCTGATTCAAGATCAAGTGTCTACCACCCTTGAATCAAAACCTAGTTCAAGAATAAGCTGTGGAAAGTCAACAAGCGCAACAAAATACGTGCCGATTCATCCACTACCAAAGCCAAAGATCATCTACCACATGAAGCTCCTTGTGGCCCAATTTCAACCTTCAAGATCAAGTCTCGACGACCCTTGAAGAAATTTCAAACAAAAGTTCAAGAACAAGCCTCAACGGCCCTTGAAGAAATCTCAAGCCCAATTCAAAATCAAGCCTCGACGGCCCTTGAAGAAATCTCAAGCCCAATTCAAGATCAAGCCTCGACGGCCCTTGAAGAAATCTCCAGCCCAATTCAAGATCAAGCCTCAACGGCCCTTGGATCGACATCTACAGTAAGGGACTTCAAAACGCATCTCCTACACGTGACAAGCACATGTATACGACGTGCCTTGAAGTGGGGGCATTTGTAGACATCGAAATTTCGGTAAATAAATGTTGACCGATAAATCAAAGTGTCAACGCTCATGTATTACATAAATTTTTACACGTAGCGTGTGACTCAACGAAAATTGAAATGAGTTGGAAAAGTCATCAAATAGGACACGTGTCAACACCTGGCAGAAACGACTTATTTCATCTGGAATATTATATTCAAAATTAGGCATTGGAAAATTCTATAAATACAAGCCCATTTCATTCATTTTGAAAAAAAAAACCAATTCACATTACACCTTAAAGCTCGGAAGCTCTGAAGCTCTGAAACTCCGAAGCTCTCAAGCATCCAGGTTCCCGAAGAATCAAGAAAGCGTTCTTCGTTCATCGTTCTTCCAAGATCAAGCCCGACGGCCCTTGGATCAACAATCATCCACCTTCAAGCCCAAGCCTCAACGGCCTCTTGAAGAAAGCGTTCATCGTTCATCAACTGTTCATCCTCAAGGATCAAGCCCCAACGGCCCCTTTGGATCGACAACATCAACAAATCCGCTCATTCGCTGTTCATCAAGCCCAAGCCCCGACGGCCCTTGAAGAAAGCGTTCATCGTTCATCACTGTTCTTCGAGATCAAGCCCAAAAGCCCTCGAAGATCCGTTCAAGCCCAAAAGCTCTCGAAGATCCGTTCGTCACTGTTCTTCGAGTTCAAGCCCAAAAGCCCTCGGAAATCCGTTCATCACTGTTCTTCAAGATCAAGCCCAAAAGCCCTTGAAGATCCGTCAATCACCATTCTTCAAGATCAAGCTCAAAAGCCCTCGAAGATCCGTTCATCCTCGTTCATCCAAGATCAAGCCTCGACGGCCCTTGGATCAATCGCACATCCCACAAATCAACACCTTACGGAGATCGAATCAGAGGATCAAAATAGAGAGAGATTGTAACCCAAAATCATCAAATACAAATATTTGTTTGTGCACGTTCGTTCTTGTCTCTTTCGTTTCAGGAATTTTCCGTGTTCACACATATATGGTAGATCCAAGTTTTATATTTCCTTGGGTAATGTTGTGTTACTTTAGGACACCCTAAATTGGTTAATTAAAATTAAAATTTAATATGCATCTCATTAAATAGTTCTTAAAGTGTAGAGAAAATAAAATAAAAAGAAATTAAGAGCTCACTTGTCATGTAGAACTGAATTGGAATGGATAACTCTCTAATTTCAAGGCATATTAGAGGTAGAAGTGAATGATTTTTCATTTAGATAGGATTAGACAAGTATTGTACATGAATAAAACTCATCCCTTTTAATCTTATAATTTTAGAAAGGATTGGAACGAATAAATTTTCTTCATGAGTAATCCATATTCTACCTTTGAGTTGAACATAATATTTTCATTTCTCCCCTCAACATATCTTAAAATTAGGGAAATTATCAGTCCAATTCAATCCTCATACGGTCATACCAAAAGAGGGCTAAAACTATTGGTTATTTGACCTAAAGCCCAGTTAAGTGACGTGTGATGACCTTGTTAGATCCCCCTCAACCCCACACGTTGAGCCCAATATGATCTCCTAAGGGCAAACGACCCATATTGAGTACAAGAACAGAAATTTTAGCACTACAAATTCCATTCAAAATTATATCAAAAGCAAGAGCCTAATTGATTAGCAAACCCAACTTTAAGTGGCGGGCCTTGTGACATTGGCTGGGGTGTAAAAGGATCGTAGTATATCAACTACTCACCTACTTGGGGTTGATGTACCCTACTAATCTGAGTTTAGAGCGTGCTTGCTTTGACATCGTCAAAAGGTGACACAAAAGTAGTCCAACTCTAAGCTTAAGCCTGGTGGATTCTATAGAATGATACTAGGACACAAAGTCACTTTGCATCAAAGGTTAAGTTTAGAGTTGGACTGAAAGGTTACATTGCAATATTACTTTGACATCGTCGAGAGGTAATCGATTTTTTTATGCGAATTCGTTCCTAGCCAAAGAAATATTGCAAAGAAAACCAAAAAACTCAAGCCAAACTCAATACTTGATTTCATTTTCTAAATTAATAGCTTCGATTTTGAACAAAAAATAAGAGAGTTTTGACAACTCCCTTGCCTTATTCATTGCTCAAAATTTTCCATTTCGCTATATCTAGCCTTACGGAAATGATTGCGAAATAAGATAGAAAAGAATTACAGCAGCAGAGAGGAGTTGAAAACTTATATCAAATCCTAACGCTGAAAGAGTGTGTCAAGCTTCCCACATGAAGCACATGCTCTCCCAAAGCAACTTTTCTGTTTCCAAGCTCATCAACCACACTCAAGTGCTTGCAAACATCCACATTGAACTTAACCAATGCTTCTCTCTGAGCACTCAGGAACACCTTCTCAAAACCCAACAAGTGCTTCTGAGGTGACTTGTGCACCGCGGGAGGGCTTGAAAACAGCATCACCGTATGGCTTCCGCTCATGCTCCCCGCGTTCTTCACCCCCAAATGGATATCAAAAACTAGATTTTTGCATCTTTCTTCCATGACGTCAAGTGACTTGCAGCTTGATGAGTGGCATACATGACCCTCTTCTAAGGGAATCGATACTAGCTTAGGTGCTCGAACTAGTTTGTGATTGAAGGTGGAGTAGCTTAGCCCATCTCCAAACGAATAAACAGTTTCACCAGTGTAGAATCTATAAGTCCGGCCAGGGTAACCTTTCGATGCATCCGGTCTCATGTTCATGTTTGTCATTGGAACCTTGTCTACATAAGATTGTGGATACCATGTCATAGGTAGTCTCCCGCCTGCGGCAATTAATAACAGATATGTCATCTAGCCACTATTAGGATAATGATATGTATATCTGCACACATATATATACATATATATTATATGAGCACTGAAAATTTGAAAAATGAAGAAAAAAGGGACTATTAGTAGCTAGCTTACATGGATTATAATGACCAAAAACTACATCAGCTACGGCGGCTCCACCAGCTTCGCCGGGGTAACCAACCCAAAGTATGCTTGTAATTTTAGTATTGTTTTTGGCGAATGTAATGTCGAATCCTCCTCCAGACATTATTACAAGGATTACTGGGCCCTTGGATGCCTTTGCAACTTCTGTTACTAGGAGTGTTTGCTGGCCCGGAAGATATAGGTCAATCCGGTCACGACTCTCTGCCTCAATCGATTGATCTGCACCCACGACAAGTATAGTTGCATCTGCTGAGGCTGCTATCTTGGTAGCATCATCTACCTGTGCAGTACCACAAGCCACATTGGCGCAGGCAGGAACATAACTTGTTGCAGCTGAAGCACTTAGACCTTGCAGAATAGTTGTATACTTGCACGGCGTGCCTGCAAAATTGTATTTCACAACAATAACTTTAAGGCACTGTAGTTGTAGTTTCGTTTGATACAAACTAGAAAATTAGTTCAATTTGTTATGTGTAGTGTACGTATTAGTACCTTCGTAGTTTCCGATCATTGTCTTTGTGACATTGCTATTGGGACCAATGACCGCCAAAGATTTGATGGCCGTGGGAGACAGAGGCAGTGATCCTGGACTGTTTTTTAGCAGTACTATCCCTTGCCTCGCGGTTTCACGGGCTAGCTCCTGGTTCTCTGAGGTACACACATCTTTTGGACCAAGCTTTCCGTAGGGTTTGTTGCTGGGATCACCATCAAAGAAGCCTAGACGCATCAAAGTGGCAAAATTGTTGGAGATGGCCCTGTCAATGGCGGCCTCGTTAACGAGTCCTGCTTGGACTGCACCTTGGGTGTATTTTCCCAGGAAAGATCCGCAGTTGAGATCCAACCCTGCCAATATAGCCTTAGCTGCAGCTTCCTCTGGTGTTTTGGTGTAGTGTTGGTTGTTGTAGTACACATCTATTGAATCACAATCCGTAACAATGTATCTGCACCAATATCCAATCCAATGTTATTTATGTAACTTCAACTTCAACACCTACATATTCTCAACCATCCACAGTAATATTAATAATCATACAACGGAAAGAGCACGTACCCATTTAGTTTCCATTCGCCTCGGATAACTCCAGCAAGAAGGTCGGGATCTGCACAGGTTGGTATCCCATTAACCTGGTTGTAAGAACACATGACACTCGCAACATTGCCATCGATAACACAACTTTTGAACGGCGGTTGAAATGTGTCGTCCATATCTTGTTTCGTCACCTAATAATCACAAGCAACACAAGAGAAATATTTGAGACGAAAATTTTGTGCAAATTAAATCAACAAATTAAATTAAGAAAATTCTTCTTTACCACTGCATTAAAATGGTATCTGTCAACCCCTTTCCAATTGTCTATATCATAGGCTGTATAATGTTTGCAGCATGCAGCAACCTTAAGCTTATTCTTATCACCATCGTCGGTTTGTTGAAGGCCTCGAACATATCCGGATCCGTATTTACTCGAGAGCAACGGGTCTTCACCCGGAGTCTCCTGGCCTCTTCCCCATCTGGGGTCTCGAAATATGTTAATATTTGGTGACCAATATGTCAGTCCTGCCAATCCCACATTGTACATTGCTCTGGCCTCCGTCGAAACCACCTGACAGAGCAGAAAATAGCCGTTTAGTTACATCTATTTATGCCATTGGTAATTGCACGAATACAAAATTAATCATATTAGCATATATCAGTAACTATCGATGTATGCACTATTTAAGACCTCTTATATGACCACTGTAGAAACGATCGATGTATGCACTATGTAAGACCTCTTATACATTTCACTTTCTACCTTTTCTCTTTTTTTTTGGGTTCCATAATATGAGGGTCAAATATACAGTGATTATATAATCGTCCCGTTTTTGCTTATAGTTGAATGAGATCCTTACTAAGAAGGGTTTAAGGGTTTTAACTTTTAAGTATAGAATTATAACTTCAGAGCTTAGGGTTACCGATCCGGTTCAGGGTTTACCATCATACACCTCGATCCTATGGATGTTATCACTCAAATTTTACAATACCAGCAAATGAGTTGACCATTTCATGCACCAATCAAACTCATGGATATTAGTGCTTTTTGTTTTTTTTGTTTTTTATAGAAAACATCTGTATGATGGAATCAGATGCCAGACAATTTGTTGTGTTAAAAAGTAAGCGTGACACATTCAAACAAAATGATCAGTCCGCCATTATTTCAATCATATACTTTGCCCAAATTTGGATCTATCCATCTCAATAATCTACGTTATCATTAGGTTATGCATTATACAACTAATTGGTATAAAAAAAATGTGTATATATATTTATACTGTAACAAAAAAAAAATGTGCATGTATAGATATATATGCTTATTGATTGAGCTTGTTTTTCATTAAATTATGTTCATCATTTGTCCAGGCCTTTCCTGTCCAAAAGATGATATTTTTTCATTTTTATTTTTAATATTTTTGGGGGAATGCTTTCCCTTTAAAAGACATGATAAGTTTATATGCGCAGTAATCAATGTTCACATGTGATCGATCAGTATCAGTATCATCCCCCCTTGTACGTTTTCTTCATCTGCAAGCTGGAATGCCCTAAAAAGTGTATCTACTTGGGGAACCTGTGACCCCAAAAATCAAACTTTTTCACCAACCACTACTATTTTCCATGAAACAGCAAAATCATATCAAATTATTAAACTAACCTCCTTATTTTTTGGTCAATATAGAACTAGCCTCTAACCACTATTCTCCATCTATGATACAATCCGCGGATTTTATTTCAAAAAAAGGAATTTCAGTAGCTATACTTGACTACTTGACTAAGGCACCTCTTACACCATTGGCCAATATGTAATTCGGTAACCAAAATAAAAATAGAGTCCAAATATTTGTTAGAGATGCCCTACAAATGATGTGATCGGGCAGCCCTACCACTAACAATTTTTCTCCTATTTCAAATTATCTAATTAAATGGAAACCACTGACGGATGCTTTTCTGTTCAGTAGCTGTAAAAGCATTTTTCGGATACAAAATGTGTACAACTTCAGAGAATTATAATACATATATCTGTCACAATTTATTAGTGGGTTTAAGCTTGTGACGTTCAGTTTAGATCCATCAACTCAACCATAACAAAAAACAAACTAATAAATACTAATCTATGTAATGATTATTGATGATGGTGAGGATGACAGTGACACAAATGGCGATGAAAGATTCAAGATGTAAAACAAAATCTATGATTAATCTATCCAACTTTGATCACGTCCTGGAAAATTGCTAATTAGTTAATTTTAGCCACCAATAACCGTGTGCACATTAATTCTTTAGTAAAATCAACATCATCAAATTTGAATGAAAATTATATCCAAAGCAACCAAACATGATGCAAATATAAGTAGTGTGTTGCATGGCACGAATATAATTGACAGATTGAAAGTGGAAGAGATGAAGCTATTAAGTAGTGTCAGTTGCGTACTTACCCTGCCAATGGCTTCAAAAAGAGAAGTATTGAAAGAAGCGGCAGTGAGGATGACCTGAGGGAAGCTGGTAGCTCCGGGAACGAGACTCGAAAACTTGGTGCCAGGGCCGACGTATGACACGCCGTGTAATGCCTCCGACCACCACTCATATTTGGGAATTCCAAGCCTGCTCACACTCCCTGCACTGTTCACCAAAAACCCGATTTTCTCTGGTAATGTCAGCCGCTTCACCAAGTCCGCCACTCTCGCATCGACCCCCAGCGATGTGTCGCAGAAGGCGAAGCTCGATAGGGTGGCGTTGCTAGCGACATTGCAAGCGAAAACCGGTGACGATTGGCCTAAAACGCCCTTCAAATTTTGCGAAAAGAATAACAAGTATTGAAACAAAAAGGAGCAAAGGAAAACAGAGAACCGAATGATAGAGGAAGCCATTGTTCTAACTTTGAAAGGAGGGGTGGTGGCTTCTTTAAACAAGTTGCCAAAGAATCAAAAGGGTTGTTATCCTTGCCTCAATGCCTCCTATGCCTTCAATACCTCATGGGTTTGTAATAGCACTGGTAGTTACACACACACACACACACACACACACACACATATATATATATATACGTATAAGTATATACGTAAATATAAATAATTATACAATAGAAAGAATATGTGGTGGGTTATTGTGAATAATTAGAATGTAGAAAGTAGGTAGGCAAATGCGAAATAAAAAGAGAAGTACGAGTAAATAAAAACACGTTGTTTTTTAGCAGCCCGTGAAGGGCAATTGGGAGGACTAATTAGTAGCTTCCCTTAAATGGGATGGTGCATGACATGTGTTGTCATTGGCAGGAAGCACCATTTTCCATTTGAGAGACTCTATTGTAATGTTTTGGTGCTAGAAAGTAGAAAGGCAGTAGGAAGAGATAGGCTAGTACTTACTACTTGGTACTTGGTAGGGGGGGGCTTATGTATTTATATATATATATATATATATATATATATATAGACATAGTTACTATCGCTTATACGAGTCCGTGAAGGATTTCCCCTTTTTCTATCTGTTTGGGATTGGGTCTTCTGCTTCTGCGTTTTGGGAGTGTATACTGTATAATATATATGCCATGCATGCATGTGAATATGAGAGAGAGAGAGAGAGAGAGAGAGAGAGAGAGAGAGAGAGAGAGAGAGAGAGAGAGAGAGAGAGTCATAGGATAGGACTAGAGGAGGACAATAGGACATGGTTTGCTGCTTATGTTGGTATGAATTAGTGCTGCAGGTTAATTTGAGCTTCTTTTTGAGATTAAGAATTGGCCAATGGGGGTCGGTTTTGGCATACTCAATAACACTCACGTGAAACGGTAAGAGAGATTCTCCCATTCATCATATTTCGGCTCTATCCTAACCCAAGCCAACCCTAGGTAAGTCATGCACTTGATACAGCCCTACAAATCACAATACTCAACGTGCTGCTTCTCAATATTTTCATTGAATAGGACATTTTGTAGGGTTTTTTTAATAATATTAGTATTATGGTGTAGATATTTTTGTTTACTTATAAATGATATCGTAAAAGACGAGTTCTATATTAATTTATTTCTTCACACCATAGTGTAAATATATCATTGTATCACAAAGCCTAACAAATATGTAAGAACTTGCAAAATACCAAATATAAACAATTAAAATAATAAAATCACATGTAGAGAGAATGTGAGACAGACTTGTAAGCTGAGAACTCACAAAAATCTGACTGCAGAGGAGAGTAGCCCTAAATTGGTTAATTGGTTAGCAACAACATTTTCTTCTCATAACACATGCGAGCAATGTAAAATCATATGCTGTAAACGAAAAAAAGACATTTTTTCTAATGAGTCTGAAGAGACCAAGAAGGGGAAAACCTTTCATAAATAAAACAAAAAAAAAATCACGCTGAAAAAATCGAGCACAGAGCCAAAGCCGAACCAAATCAGTCATATTAATTTGCTCGGTTTTGGGGTGAGCAAGACAAATCTAGTCATACCCACCCCAATCTAGAAGTACATGTATTTTAGTCTAAAGTTTAAAACAAATTCTAAAGTTTAAAACAAATTGTTTATAATGTTTGGTTTAGTTACTTTAAAAAGGTTAAAACGGTATTCTAACTTTGGTTTTGATAGTGGTCCCACCATCAACCGCACTTTCTTTGGAGAGACCTGTCAGCAACTGACTATTCACTATGCTAATATTGTATCTTAACCTGTTTTTTTTTAGAAAACTTTAATGAAAAGTATCCGGTATTGTTCACTTTAATGAAAAATCATATTTTTACACTAAAAAGTCAATCCTGGTACTATTCACTTTACCCTTTATTTTGTCCTTATAATTAAAACTCAAAGTTTTTAAACCATTTTCATTAGTTTTTTTTTTTTTATCACATGCACAATAGGGCAGATGAGTAAAACTCTGAGCGGCATCTGTTGCTCTTAAGAATAAGGTAGTTCATTTTTGTGTTTCTTTTAATTTTGGGTGCATGAGAAAAGACTATGATGAGAAACATCCAAGTTTCTTAGAGGTGATCCAACAATACTTCTTTGTCAACGGTTGGAAGATCAGAGGGTACCTCGTGGTGCCTTTACGTAGTTCTATAGGTTGCATGGTTTAGTCCTTATGAATGTTATTTTTCATGTTGGTTGGACGTGGGTCCTTTGTGGCTAATAAATTGTATCGTATTCTTGATGAGTTTATAATTATGAAGTTATAGTGTTTTTGTTGGCATGTGTGGACTCTTAGTTATGTTTGACATGATTGTCCTATATATGTTCTTGATTTTTTTTTAATAAAATTTTTGGTTAACCTCAGTGTAATTAGAAGTGAAACCACTCAATATATTTATATTTATTTTTTTTTCCAGATATTCGTAAATTATTCAGCACAATTCGTATTGGTGAGCAAGAGCTTGTCATGGTTTCAAATTTTCTCCTCCTATAATATTGGGTATATTTTTGGTAAAAGAATATTAGCTGTAATAATCGAGGCGGCAATTATAAAATCAATCATTGTAGGCATCCCCACATTTGCATTGTAATCATCTACGCGGGGAGTGTACTTACTACTTATAAGTACTAGGGTATAATTCCTAAAAGAACTAAAGAAGTTGGGCATAATTTCAAAAGAAACAACTAAGTACTATTGGTGAGACAGGCAATTTGGTTTGTATTAAAATTTATTTGATTAGTTTTATACGCACATTATAGATTGAATACTGAGTATTAACTATATGTGTAAGGGTGTTGAGTTTTTATCCATTCGTTATGAGTTTGAAACTCTCTCATCTCTTAAATTAATGTAATAGTTTCGAACTCTTACTCATCCTCTTAATAGTAGTAATTTTCATTTCTCGTGCACTGTTGAGATTTCTTAACAAAAAAAAAAAAAAAATCCTATATGTGAATTGTAAAAATTCCAAATGCTTTTGCTTCATCTAGCTGTGCATGCATGTACATGGACATTAGGACATTTTAGGGACCCTCGTGACTTTGAACTTTGTCTTGTGGCATGAGGCTAACCATGCATGGTTCAAGATGGTACTGTAACAAGTACATAGCTGCAATGCTTTTTTTTTTAATGCAAAAATTAATTTCTCGGGCATAAAGAAAACAATTTAAACTATATTATTTCATGAATTTATGTGACAAATGATTAAACCTCTAACTTGATTGACACTTGATTGACACTATATTATTTTAATATTTTAGTAGATAGAGTGTTGAGTTTCTATCTATAAGTCCGGTTTGGTTTGGTACTTTCCATCTCCTTAATTATTGTAATAATTTCAAACCCTCCTCTCACCTTAATGACAATAATTTCGAACGCTTCCGTCACCTTAATGATAATAAGCGAGATCTTTAATTTTATTTTTAAAATAAGATTAAAGTCTAAATACCCACCAAACCTTTAGGGGTGATTCCAAATTGATTCAAACCTTTTAAAACATTTCAAATAACGTCCTAACGTTTTGAAAAACGGAGTTTTAACGAAAAGCCCACGATACTGTTCACTTTAACGGAAAAACCACATTTTACACTAAAAAGTCAAACCTAGTACTATTCACTTTATCATTTATTTTGTCTTTATCGTTAAAACTCAAAGTTTTCAAGCCATTTTATTAGTTTTCCTTTTGAAAAATGGACATTTGCTAGGTTCATTAGTGTTAAGTGATGAAGTGGAAAATTATTAAAACGGGTTTTTACTCTCACTTAATGCTAGAAATATCATCATTTATAATGTTGGTAATAAGGTCATCACTTAACACTGGTAACCTAACAAATGTCTAATTTTAAAATGTTAAGTAGTTATTTGGAATGTTTTAAAAGGTTGAGACTAATTTAAAATCACCCCAAAAGATTTAGATAGTTATTCGTATTTAACCCTTTAAATAATATAGTTAGTTTTTGATAGATATTATATGTGTGAGGTGGTTGAGTTTGTTTAGGTTCTGTGAGTTGAGATTATGACAAGTGTCAAGATCTTGTGAGTCTTATAATAGCTTAGTAGCTAAGCAATGTAATTAGATATATACAACATATAACTGTAAAGGAAATAACTCTTAATTCATTCAATACAAAAGAAATACTTTATCTCTCTACAACTGTTCTTTCTTTCTGTGCAAGAATATTGTGCTTCTTTTTGTTTACATGGTATCATTCGCCTGAAAAGCTTCGTGCTTGACGGTTTCTGATCTTGGTTCTTCTGCTTCCGCTCAACTGCTTCCATTGACGGTCGTTCCTCTTCTTCTTGGGATCTTGATCGTTCTCTGCTTCCTCGACTGGGTGCATTCTCTTCTTTGCACACCAATTGTTTGTTCTAAGTTCTCAGAGAAATTTTCATCTGGGTTTTTCTCTTGATTTGCTACAATGGTGACTTTTACTCAGTTGCAGATTCTTCAATCTCCTATAACGTCTCTTATATCAACAATTTCATCTTCAGTGACTGTTAAGCTTGACGATTCCAATTCTCTTACTTGGAATTTTCAGATCGAGTTGCTTCTTGAAGGCTACGGTCTTATGGGTTTTGTGGATGGGTCGCATTCGTGTCCGACTCGCTTTGTGGTATCTAATTATGCGGATTCCTCTATTTCTTCAAGCGTTGTGTCTCCGACAATTGAAAGTGATGAATTCAAGGTTTGGAAAATGCATGATCGGGCATTGATGCAATTACTTACTGCTACCCTCTCTCATTCTGTTGTTTCCTATGCAATTGGTAGTACTAGTGCTCGTGATTTATGGGTTCGCCTCAAGGAACAATTTTCAATTGTTACTCGGGCCACGATTTTTCAGATGAAGTCAGAATTGCAAAACATCAAGAAAGGTACCAATTTGATCTCTATGTATTTGCAAAGGATTAAAGAAGCTCGTGATCATCTTGCTGCTGCTGGGGTTCACTTTGATGATGATGATATTGTCATTTTAACATTGAATGGTCTATCCTCTGAGTATAATACCCTACGGTCAATCATTTAGGGGTTGAGAGAATGTTATTTCCATGAAAGATCTTCGATCTCAGTTACTTGCTAAGGAAGCAATGGTTGAAAATGTTCCTATTACTCCCTTCTTGTCTGCAATGGTTGCCAGAAATAATAACAATGACTCGAAGTCTTATGGTGAATCTTCCAAGACTGACACTCCTCCAAATGGTACTTTATATGGAGGTTCTTCTGGTTTCAAGCCAACCTACAACAAGAACAAAAACAAGGGCAAATTTCAGTATAATTCTCATAATCGGTTTGGGAACTCTAAGCCTATGGGAATTATACTGTGAATCAAGCACTTGGAATTCTTGGTACATCTCCACCAAGGCAACCTAGTTTTTCTGGTACATCTTGTTAGATATGTGGGAAATTTGGAACAAGTTTTGAAATTCTGATAGTGCAATTTCTGAGGGGTGTCAAATTTGTAGGAAAAAGAATCATAGTGCTAAATATTGCCATTTTAGGAACTCAAATATGTCATCTTCATCTCCTACAACTATGCATGTCACAAATACTACGTTCAGTAAACCAAGTGCTCCTCCTCAACAGTTTTGGCTCACCGATTCAGGAGCTTCTTCACACATGACTGCTGATATGAGTAATTTGTCACTTGCTTCCCCATATCCCACTAATGAAACAATTCAGACTGCGAGTGGTGCAGGTTTATCAATATCTCATATTGGTTCCCCTACACTACATACTCCATTAAAATCCTTGCAGCTTAATTCCATTTTATATGTTCCTAGATTGTCTCAGAACCTATTATATATGCATCGACTGTGTCTGGATAATAATTGATGGCTGATATATGATGCTTTTTGCTTTTGGATCCAAGACAAGGCCATAGGGAGGATCCTCTTTCAAGGACGTTGCAGTAATGGATTGTATCCCATCCCACTTTCGGCGAGGCGTAAAACTATACCTGCACAGTATCAGGCTGCATATCTTGGACACCAAGTATCTTCTAGCCTTTGGCATAATCGATTAGGTTATCCCTCAAATTCCGTGGTCTTTGTCATGTTAAAGAAATGTCATCTGTCTGTATTACCTGACTCAGTGTCTATGATGTGTCATACATGTCTGGAAGGCAAGTTTTGTAAATTGTCATTTGTTTCTTATGTGTCTAAGTCAATTCATCCATTTCAAGTAGTTCATAGTGATGTATGGGGCATTCTCCTTGTACTTTTATAGATGGTTTTAGGTATTATGTGACATTCATTGATGAATGCACAAGACATTGTTGGTCGTTTCCTATTATTAATAAAAGTGATGTCTTCTCCACATTTGTTGGCTTTTACAACTATATTTCAAATCATTTTGCCACTTTAATGAAAACCTTACAGAGTGATGGTGGGGGTGAGTATCTTAATAAACATTTTCAAAAATTTTTGTTGGATAAAGGAGTAAAACATCAATTGTCATGCCCTTATACTCCTGAGCAAAACGGTTTAGCAGAGAGAAAACATAAGCATATTATTGAAACCGTTATCACCTTGTTACAAACAGCTGCCTTACCTTCAATTTTTTGGTCCTTTGCATGCCAAACTGCTGTGTACCTTATTAATAAAATGCCATCATGTACCCTTCACCAAAAATCTCCATTTGAACTATTGTTTAAAGCTATTCCAGATATTAATCATCTCAGGATTTTTGGGTGTTCAGTTTTTCCATTATTAAAACCCTACAATAGCACCAAGTTACAACCCCAAACTACAAAATGTCTTTTCTTAGGCTATGCTTCGAAATACAAGGGGTTCATTGTTATGACATTCTTCATGAAAAATATTACATTTCCAGGCATATAGTGTTTGATGAGTCTGAATTTCCATATTCCATTTTATCTTTAAAACATCATGTCTCCACCAATCCTACTTCTAAACATGTCTTCATCTCATCATCTCCTTCTATATCCATTAATAGGGAGAATCATTTGGTTACAATCCCATTACCTAGGACCACTACTTTGTCTAATACTGTGTCATCTAGCTCTGATCATCACAGTGGTTCTCACAGTGCTTCCTTACAATCTATTACTGCATCAACAGATCAACAATTCCCTGTGGCTCATGAGATACCATCTGCGACATATTCAGAGACATAGTGAATCTACTTCTGAGAATCATCATGAGACTGGTATTGAGATTCATCATGAGTTTCAACTTGATAATCTGCAGGTTATTCTTCCCATTCCTCATATGAATACTCACTCTATGCAAACAAGAGCTAAGAGTGGTATTTCAAAGAAGAAAGTTTATCTTTCAGTTGTTCAAGATACTTTACCAGTGGATTTGTCTCAGACTGAACCGGTTACATATAAGTTACCTTTCAAGTCTTCTTTGTGGTTGTCTGTTATGGAAGAAGAGTTGCAAGCTCTCAAAGTTCAAAACACTTGGCCTTTTGTTCCCTTGCCTACAAATAAGAACTTGGTAGGCTACAAGTGGGTGTTTAAACTTAATAAACATGCTGATGGGTTTATTTCCAGGTATAAGGCAAGACTTGTTGCCAAAGGGTTCAATCAAGAAGAGGGCATTGACTATGGGGAAACCTTTAGCCCTGTTATTAAACCTACTACAGTGAGGTTGATCCTAGCTTTGGCAACAAATTTTGGTTGGTCTCTGCGTCAACTTGATGTGAAGAATGCTTTTCTTCATGGCATTCTTCAAGAGGAAGTTTATATGTCACAGCCACCTGGCTTTAGTGATCCTAATAACCCCACACATGTTTGTCGATTACATAAGTCCTTGTATGGCTTAAAACAAGCTCCAAGGGCATGGAATGAGCGATTTACATCATTTCTTCCTTATCTGGGGTTTCTTTCTACATATTCAGATCCTTCATTGTTTGTTAGGCATGTTGGAAAGTCTGTGGTCATTCTTCTACTGTATGTGGATGACATTATAATCACCGGCAGTGATTCTGAGGCTATTACTGCAGTAATTACAGCTTTAACCAAGGAGTTTGATATTAAAGATTTAGGCATTCTTCATTATTTTCTTGGGATTCAGATTACTAAAAATTCCAGTGGCTTGTTTCTCTCTCAATTCAAATATGTTTCAAACTTGCTGCTCAAGGTCGACATGGTTCATTCCAAACCTTGCTCCACCCATTGTTTACCATATAATCGTTTACTCAATGATGATGGTCACCCTTCCAATAATCCTTCTTTATACAGAAGTATTGTCGGTGCTCTTCAGTACCTCACCTTCACTCGACCTGATATAGCGTTCTCGGTTCATCAGGTGTACCAATTCATGCACTGTCCTATGGATTCTCATTATGCTGTTGTGAAACGCATTCTTAGATATTTGAAAGGTACTATAGATCTTGGCATTCAATTCACAAAAGGGGAATTAGATTTACATGCCTTTAGTGACACTGACTGGGCTGGAGATCCCAATGACAAAAGATCCACCACTGGTTTAGTGGTGTATTTAGGACCTAATCCTATCTCTTGGTCCTCGAAGAAACAAAATACAATCTATCGGTCCTCTACAAAGGTTGAATATAGAGCACTTTCAAGCACTTTTGCTGAAATTGACTGGATTAAACAGCTTCTACAATTTATGCATATTGAAGTTCCATGTCCAACCACATTGTTCTGTGATAATATGTCCGCAATAGCCCTTGCCTATAATTCAGTGATGCATCAGTGGACGAAGCATATTGAGATTGATGTCCATTTTGTGTGTGAGAGGGTTGCTAAAAAGCTTCTGCAAGTGCATTTTGTTTCTTCGAATGAACAGTTTGCTGATGTTCTAACAAAGGGCTTGTCTACTCCCTTGTTTCAAACACATTGTTACAATCTCAGACTTGGCAAACCTCACCCTGAGATTGAGGGAGGATGATAGATATTATATGTATGAGGTGGTTAAGTTTGTTTAGATTCTACGAGTAGAGATTATGGCAAGTGTCAAGATCTTGTGAGTCTTATAATAGCTTAGTAGCTAAGCAATGTAATTAGATATATACAACATATAACTGTAAAGGAAATAACTCTTAATTCATTCAATACAAAAGAAATACTTTCTCTCTCTACAACTGTTCTTTCTTTATGTGCAAGAATACTGTGCTTCTATTTGTTTACAGTTTCTTCCACAATGAGATCTTTATTCAATGATAACAATTTGTAAACTGTTTAGCTAGTAAAACAATTTGACGTTAACTAGTTTAGACCCATTTCATAATGTATTTCAATATGAATTGTTCATTTATTAAATTATTAGTAGAAAGACATTCTTGCAATAATTCATTCAAATCAAAACCTATTTGTATCTTACTATGATCATATAATGAATAAGACGAATACAATATTTTCTATACATAGTAAATTAGTTACGAATCAATTAACTAAACAATTATTTTGGTTAGCTTTTACAGATTTTTGAATGAAAATTTTGTGTTAAAAAAAAAAGATTTGAATCACATGCGGAACGATTATTTTAGCACCGTACTAACTTACTGAGATGCATATATATACCACTATTGATACATCTCTAGCTATTATATTCCAACTGAAACGACATCTCTAGCGATTATATTACGGCACAAACACAGCAGAGATTCACCAACAAAAAAATAATAATAAACACGGCAGAGCAGTTGATCAGAATGCAAGCTGTACAGCTGAAGCCTATTTTACTCTCAAAGTAATCAGTAATGAAAATTAGGTTCACATTTTTCTTTTTGTTACTCTATGATTAAAATTCTATCATTTTCAATTTTTGATCAAGATCATTGGATATTAATAACATCATTAATTATTTGAATAATAAAATATTTTTATTTTTAAATATATTCCTTTAATGTTAAAAATGTTACAATTAGTATATTTATATTTATAGCTAAATTTTTTATCATATATTTTTATTTTTAGTTTGTACCTATTTTTAATTTGCAAATATTTTTTAATTTGTACCAATTTTCTTTTCATTTTTAATTTGTACCCATATATTAGTTTCTCTTTGTGCCCATATTTTTTAAAGTTTTATTTGTGTTTGTACGCATGTGTATATCGTCACGTGATATTGTATATTTAATTAATGATAGAAAAATTACATATGGTATATTTATGTTTTATGCCTAAACTTTGTATCAATTTTTAGTTTGTACCCACTTTTAATTTGCAACATTTTTTTTTTAATTTGTAGTATTTTCTTTTTAGTTTTATTTTATGCCCATGTATTAATTTCTTTTAGCGCCTATATTTTTAAAAATTCATTTGTATTCATAATTTGTAATCTTTTATCTGTACCCTAATTTATTTCTAATGTATCCATTCTTCTTTATTAATGTACCACTTTGTTATATGTGAAATGTACCAATTTTTTTGTAAAATGTACCACTTTTTTTTAACACTATGGATACATTCTTTTGCCATTTATTATTTCTTATTTTTACATAGTTTTTATCCATTTATTCAATCAAAATGTTTGAATTTTTTTTATTATAACCGTTTCTAATAGTATTATAATGAGGGATTTTAAATTTATAGGATTATAAATCTCATAAAATATCAAACAATTAATGTCAAAACTATAAAAATAAAAATATTAATAGTAATATAATGAGGTGTACAAAGTCAAGGGACCTCGACCAAACGTTGAATACTATTAAGATTTTAATCAAAGAATGTTAAGGATTAGGGACCGCATTCAAAATATCCCTAAAAAAAACTTTTGAGTGAAATGTCATTTTAGTCATTAAATTATCACTTGAGTGAAAATTAAGTCCTTAAACTATTTTTTTTTCAGAAAAATCAGTTACTGAATTATAAAAAAGAAATTGCCAATTACATCCCTAATATTATAGTCGAAGCTACTATATTCAAATTTTCGTCAATTTAAGTTACGTTACTTGCATGTAATACACATTGAAGGGTAGATTGTTAATTTTTCATAAATAAATGGTGTATGGAGTTAACCTTGGAGGGTAAATTTGATGTTAGATTCATAATTTGTATGAAATGTTAATGGATTGTAGGCAAGAAAGTGACGGTATTACACTCTAAAGTGTGTAAACTGACTTAAGTTGACGAAAAATTGAATAAAATAGCCTTGAATATAATACTAGGGATAAAATTAGCAATTTTTAATGAATTTAGTGATTTATTTTATTGAAAATATAATTTAGGGACCTAATTTTCACTGAGGTGATAGTTCATAAACTAAATCGATACTTCACCCAAAATACAAACATAACATGCACGTCAGTGTAAATTAGCCGTGCTTCTTTTCTCATCAAATCTTATATGTTCTTTTTCTAATATCCAATTTTGTTGATTCGTTGGGACATTCTGAAATATATATACCAAGGATACTAGTACGAAGAAGACACAACGGAAGTGTTCGGTTAAGGGTTTACAAAAGATTCCCTTTTGTTAGAATTCTGAAAATCTAAAGAATTGAAAAAAGCTATCGTTTAAAAAATTGATAATATGATGGAAGTTGAATGAATACAACCCTAAAAATCGAATGTAAAGTCTTGGGAAAAACTCTAATTGCAAACTAAGGAATTAAAACATGAAATTACAAATTTACTCAAAACACGCAATAAACTTAAAAGTTGTTTTTAACCTCTAAACGATGTCAAAACATCCAAAAGCGTCTTATGTACACTATTCACCGCGCTGTTTGAATCACGTTTTTCAGCCCCTCGTCAGAAGATTCAGGCAAATTATTTATATATAGTATTTAATTATGGGTGCCAATTTTAGACCAAAAAGAAGTTATGGGTGCCAATTTAAAAAGGTCACCACGAGTGACTTTATAGCTTTTGTATTCTTGTTAAATCCTAAGGATATTTTGTGGTTAAGATTTTCTGGCTGTTGAGGTCCTACAATCGCTTAATTAATATGAAGAAGATGACAACTTTATACAATTGGTGCCTTTGAATATAAACTTGATTTGCACGTCACTTTTTTTTATGTATTTTGACCGTATCAAAAAAATATTGCAGCAATCAATCAATCACTCTCCTTATGCATGTGCATCAAGAAGAAAATAAATATTGCAGCAATCAATCAATCATCTCTTTATGCATGTGTCAAAATATTCCTATGATAACATGTATTTGATTAAGTAATTTTCGTTTTCAATATTGCATAGTTAAGTTTTGACATGTTTAAAATTAACATCCGTTGAGAATCCTCGTTGTAGTTTCATTTTAGTGTTAAAAATGAAAAAAAAAATTGTTAAAAAATGTTGCTACTGCCAATCTGTATGTGGAACGAAAAATTACTACCTTTTAACTCAAGTTTGTGAGCAGTTCTGCTATTACTATATGTTGTCAAATGATCACAACTTAAATATTACTTTTATGAAAAAATTGAGATCTAGCAGCGACTGATAATTAAAGAGTAAATTGGAAGCCAGTGAATAAGGTTAATTAGGTTTGTGACAAAAAATAGCAGCGGGCATATTATTCATCATACATGATGGGCTTTTCCTTTGCTTTCCATTCACTCGACGACCGAAATTGGAAGAATCATTGCATTTGGATATTTGAAGCTCTTTAAGTGGTTGGCAGGTCAGTTTTCACACCTTCGAGTATATATCCAGTATTTTATTTAAATCTTAATTAATACCAGCTAGGTGAGTATATTTTGTATTAGAATAAATTGTAGCTATGATCCCTTAACTTTAACTTAATTAGAGTAATGGTCTCTCAACTAAAAATTCATTACCATTGGTCATTCAACTTATCAAAACATGCAGTTATGGTCCATCAACTTATCAAAACGTGCAGTTATGATCTCTCAACTAAAAATTCATTACCATTGGTCCCTCAACTTTAATTCAACTAAAGAAATGGTCCATTAACTTTAACCTAATTGTAGCAATGATCATTCCAACATAACTCGTTTTGACAAAAATTTTGATGTAGTTGACGAAAATGACCATAATTACATACTTTGATGAGTTGAGGAACCCTAATTATATAAATGGTTATTCCAACATAACTTATTTTGACAAAATTTTGACGAAATTGATGAAAATGACTATAACTACACATTTTGATAAGTTGAGGGACCAATGGTAATGGATTTTTAGTTGAGGGATCAGTGCTCCAATTTGATTAAAGTTGAGGGACCATTGCTATAATTTACTCATTAACTAGTTTGTTGCATTCGAGTGTCTCAGCCCAAAAAAGTACTTCGTATTGGAGTTTTGAGTGGAATCTCATTTTATTTTAGGGTAATGTTAAGAAGATAAAATTGGGAATTGTTATTAGCACTCTAAAAATTTCATTTGGCACTTCACACTTTATATTATTAGAAAGAAAAATACACTTATGAGGAGTGTAGAATGAGATTTTTGGAGTGCTAATAACAGTTCCCATAAAAAAATTTAAATCAAATTTGCAAACCAAATGATGTGGTTGTAGATGATTGGATTATTAACTAAGTGTCAATTAACGTGCTTGTTTCTTATTGGTGACACGTCATTTGGTTTAAAATTTGGTCTCCCTAGCGTTATCGTTTATTTTAGGGGTGTGCTATTCTCACTCTCTTTTTTACTTCTCACACACCTCTTGTTAATTTATGTCATTTGATCTTCTTCAATTTATCCAATCCGAAGGTCGAAAATTAAAAGAATGTGTGAGAATTAAAAAATAGTGCGTAGATATCACACCTCTTATTTTATTGCCTCACATTGGTTACAATAAAAAATTTGTCACACTTTAAAGCAATTTGTCACTCTTACCAAGTGATTAGAAAGATGGACCTTGAAGAGAAAAGTTGAGCTTGAACCCTAAATTTGGGCTTTGTTGTGTGATAATTATATATATTTAATCAAAAGAGGGACTTGGGGCACGGGCTCTAATAATTAAATTTAATAAATAATTATTTTATTAATTTTCAGATTTAATTATTTAATTTTTAAATAAACAGACTCATCATTCTTGGTTAAAGAACCATAAAGATATTCGCCAGAAACTAAGTTTTTTGGTGCTGAAATCTTGGTTTGATCGTTGAATCTGGTGAAGCAGAGGTCCATCAAACTACAAGCACTGAATAGGGACGAAATTTTGGTTCAAGGAATTATAGTATGCAAGCATCAATCATTGTTTTAGTTGTTTGATATTTAATTTCGTTTATTTATAAGTTGTCAATATTCTGAGTTGCATTTATTATTTATTATTTATTAGCATGTTCGAATATATATATATATATATATGTCATTGATTGTTGATTATTATCTAACATTTTGAATTAAAATATATGCACAAAATGGAAGTGAAGGTATGAGTTTTGAGTAACGATTTTGACACTCCCTAGTTATTTGTGACACTCTAAAATACTTGAAGCATTTAACTGTCAAATATTAAACTCTGAGTGTGAAAACAAGTGCCCGCTAATTCAAGAAAATAGAGTTTTCGGATATTTCTAAATATGTTGGCCTATGATTCGATTGCGAACTAGTTATATCCTCATAGAACGAAAACTGGCAATTTACTCTTTACAGTCAACATGGAATGACATCTCGCAACTATTATAAACATTATTCTTCTATTAAAGTCAACACGTATGAAATAAGAAATATACTCGTATTTATACATATATAATTCAATACAAGTTTACGCAAATTCATACATAAGACATGCAAACATGAGGTGTATAAAGTTAAAAAACACAATAATTTGCTATTATATGTAGCTTCAAAGTAAAGGCATAAGAGAGAACGCCTAGGCATAATAATTATAACTATACTTAGTCGACTCATGAAATATCAAACATGAGTGATGGAGGTTTAAGAGATGAATCTATATATGTAGCGGCTGCAGGCTGTTGCCCAGAGTAAGGTAGGGGAACCAGTGCAAGTAGTAGCCACTGTGTTATGGTTGGTGTCTTCTTTCACAAAATAAGTATGTCCGGGACCCCGCGGTGTTGGATAAGACATGATTACTGACTTGGCACCCAAAAGATCCTACAACTTGCTCTAACCCTAGCTACTCAGAGAATCGATGTGCATCTTATCAGCTTCTAGATTTTTTTTTTTTGTTAATTTGCTATGTGCTCTATAATTTTAGGACGGTTGAGTGACAAAATTTGAGTTGTAAAGAGAAAGTGAGCTTAAAGTTACGTTCCAGGGCGTACAACAAAAAATGAATGTGAAATGGTTAGGTTGGGTGAGTTCCTTATTAATTATGATATAGCAATTCTTATGAACTAAAAATTGCACACGTTTATGCCATTAATTTCTCTACTCGGTTTTTGTATTTCGTTGGAGGTTGTTTGAATTCCTACTATGACAAGCAGGGCCGACCTTGAATTTTATGATGTCCTCTGCAAACAATCACTAAAATTGAAAGAAAAAAAAATAGTGTTTCCGATGCAACGATATTCTACTTGAAAGGGTGATGATTGCAGTGAGTCATATAATAAGTCAGCCATAATTATAAATGTTCAAACTTATTAGCCAAATGAGTACAGTGTATGTGATCCAATATCCTAGCGGATAGGTGTTAAGTTTCACTCATATGTCTCGAGTTCAAAACTCGTCACCTAAATTATTGTAATAGTTTCGAAATTGTATAAGAAAAATTAGTAAATTTCATTAAAATGATAAGAATTTACAAAAAAATAAAAATAAAATGAGAAAACACTTGGTGTCTCGTAAAAACTTAGCTTGAACAAAAATCAGTGTCACAAACCGCGGACGAATGAAAAAGAGTACCGACGCCCAAAAAATTACATTTAAAATAAAAAGGTAAACTAAGAATTAAATATGTTGGACATAGGTTTTAAGCAAAAGACCATGTTTAGGGAAAACTATCAAGCTCAACCCGTTCTATTTAGATTAAGCTAATTTGAGAGACAAGACATCCATAAGTTGTTGATCCTAAAAACTACTTAGCCTACGTGGCGCATAGGCCGAATAGTTAATAAGCTAACTACATCTTTCAGTTGAATGCGAGGCATGCCAACTCGTCGACTGAGCTCGGCCAGGGAGTAAATGAATATTGTTGTAGTGTTAGGCGTGCTGATGACTCTTGAATCTTGTGACTGCGGCCTTCGGGTTATAGAGCCTGAAGACAAGGCTGCTAGTTTATGTGAAGTTCAATATCAAATTCGGCTTTCAATCTGCCGAATGCTAAATAACCTGATAACACCTCACTTTGCCGAAAAAGCTAATGAGATGACCTCTTCCAACAAGGATTCAAAGATTCCTTGTTGACCGAGACTTGGATAGATAACCAGTGGGTCTCGAAGCAGTGTTGTTTATCCAAATTGAAGGTGCTCCTCAATTGGTTGATTCTACAGCTCCAGTGCTATTTATCCAAATTGAAGATGTTGGCGGTTGCCAACACAGTGTTGTTTATTCAAACTGAAGATGTGTGTTGGCAGAAAAAAGGGTAAAATAAAAATCTTAAGACGTTTGTGAGGTTACGCGTATAGCAAGAATTTGAGCAGGGCAGTTTTGTATGTTGATTTGGAGGGGGTTTGAATGATGCACTCCCTTCTCTATTTATAGTAGTAATTCTCTGTTGACCCTAAAAACTACCAAGCCTACGTGGCGCCCAAGCAGAGTAACTAATGAGCTAACTACGTCCTTCGGTTAATGCGGGGCGTGCCAACTCGTTGGCCGAGCTCGGCTGAGGAGTAAAATGTGTTGATGTTGCGTTGGGTGCACTGCTGACTTCTCGATCTTGCGATTACGGCCGAGGAAGGAACACTCTCGGCCTTCGAGTTCTAGAGCCTGAAGACAAGGTTGCTAGTTCTACGGAGTTCACAAATTGTCGGCGTTGGATTTGATCACGGTGATTATATTTGTAAGGGTATAAGCATGCCGAATCGACACCAGAGTATAGGGGCACAGATATTCAAAACAGATATATGTCTTGATGGTAAATATGGTTCAGCCGTCAGAATGCTGAACTCTAAAGCTTACTTGTGAATATCCAATCAAAAAAGAACTCGACGTTCAATGTGTCAAGCCCTAGTAAACTGAAACACCTTATCTCATCGAAAATGATAATGAGATGACCTCTGCCAATAAAGACTCAAAAGTCTTTCTCGACCGAGACTTGGATAGATAACCAGTCGGCCTCGACGCATTGTTGTTTATCCAAACTGAAGGTGTTCCGCGGTCGGTTGGTTCTACGGTGATAGTGCTGTTTATCCACACTGAAGGTATCACTGGTTGCCTTCACAGTGCTGTTTATCCAAATTGAAGATGTGTTGGCGGAAAAAGAAAATAAAAATCTCAAAGTTGTTAAGAGAGTTTGCGCAAGGCAATTTGTGCGTTGAATTGGAGGGGTCTGGAATGATGCACTATTCCCTTTATTTATAGTAGCAAACCTGCTTTTGATCGAGTCAAAACTATATTCGGGTTAGGACTCCTTACCTTGATCCAATCTTATCTTGGCCAGTCCTACTCCTATTAGGACTTTGAACTCAACCCCTTATTAGGCCGCATTCATTCCTAAGTTTCAGCATCCTCATCCTGCAGAGACTCTTTCTTGTATCAGGATTCAACTACCCCATCCGTTCGTCTCGCAATAGGACTCACCCATTTCCTGATAGGACACGGCCGGCCTTGACTATGCGGCCCATGAACCGGATGACCCCAAGCGACCCTTGAGTAATACTTTCGAGCTGAGAACAATTCTAAACTTTGCCCAAACCAATATTTTGGGCCCAAACATTCTCACATGGCCGAAGTAGAGTCCCATTCGGACTACAATTCTTTGATCAAACCCGAATGGGCTTCAGCCAATCCTAGTCCACGTAGAACTCTAAATCCAGCCCTATTATTCTCTAGATTCAGCCCTATTATTCTCAAGACTTGGCCAACCCTCCCATCCAGATGAGATTGTAATTTGGCCGAGCTTCACCAGTTGGGCTTTCCTTGGGTATATTCTAAGATACCCCTATTTTATATACTAGGCAGAGCCCATAATCGTTCTCAACCCAAAGCTGTCATTTTGGGTCCAAACAAAAGCAAATGACCACTTACATTTTTTTTCCCTTGCACATGAATTGTAGCTGGAAAAGTTTCTTAACTAATGTAACTCAACTAGGAATATGGATTAAGACATTCTTCACTTTTATTGATCTCTCCACTTTCCCCTTTGTGTTTTCAGAAGGTTGAAAAGGCAATCAAAGAGAAATATGGCAATGGTCTTCTTTTCAAGCATTTAATTTGTTTGCTTTCATGTGTATTCTTACGGAACTAACATTCCACCATCTTGGAAATGAAATTACATTCCATGGCTCTATAGTAGGTTATGGGAATTGTTTTTTTTTCTGTAAAAACCCTGAACATCTTTTGGGACAAAATTGTTCGTCGGCTAAATCTATGTATAACGACAAAATGTTTCCTCATGAAACAATCGATGCAATATTTTGTCGCTTTATTTCTATGAGGTTCTTGGTCGACACAGGGGTACTCTGACGACGAAATTAATATTTCGACATCCAACTTTCTTCACGAAGAAACTATTTTGATCGCCTTATCTCTACATGACGCCGAAAGAATTAGTTGTAACATGTCTACTCATACGATAATATTCATATATTTGTTGTCTAATATCTTTAGAGATGAGATTTTCACAACAAAGATCACAATGAAAAACGGAAAAGATCTTCAACGACAAAACATCTTATTCGGCTAATGGTTTTTTTGGTACTATCCGTAAACAAAAATTTCATGACTACTGTACCCAAACTTAACAAACTTTATAACAATAGTCATTTTGGGTAACACAGTATCTTATTTTTGTGTTGGATCACTACTACAAATTTTTACATACATGCAGTTTATGGGTTATGTTAAAAGTTTAATGATGCAATGGTTTAACTTCATCTTTGTGGGTATCATTAAAGATATTTTTTATGACATTGAAAGAGTGTCATGTATTACTTTTAAGTACGCCTAATAAGCATCATTGAATTCAAGGTTCTAAAAGACGCTAGACGCTAGTTGGACGTTCGGCTAGGGCCTAAGCAGCTAGGCGGGGTCTAGGCGAAGGCCTAGGTGGATTAGGCGGATTTAAGTAAAATCTATTACATATCGTATAAAAAAGTGTCTTCTTATACTTACAAAACACATAATTGCATTGAAATACATAAATTGCAAAATATGATGATATAAAGATTATAAAGCATTAGAACATAATAAAAACATGGGGAACAAACATATAGTGTGTGTTAATCTAAGTATTCAACTAGTCTCTTAAAATTTATTAAAAAAAATAAAATGCAAAATGAAAGTTATTTATTTTCTATCTAAGTGAGAGTTGCGACCTAGGCAGGTGCCTAGGTGGGTTTGAGTGGGCACCTAGGCGCTCTAGGCGGGCGCCTAATTAAGTCTAGGCGCTATTTCTTTATTTTCAAATGCCTAGGGCTTAATCAGGATGGTGGTCAGCCGCCTAGCACCTAGACAAGAGGCCTAGGTGGTGCTAGGCAAGGATTTTTAGAATTTTTGATATACATATCAACCAAACTTCAATACACATATCAACCAAATTTCAATATACAAACTGATGAGTTCATATTATACCATATATTTTACCCTAATCTTAGTTATAATTTATTGGTTATTTTGGTAGAATTTTGATACTTTGTTATGTATTTTCAATGTAGGACATTCGACTTCCTCTGGAGCAAAAAGTGATCAAACGAATGAATTTTGGAGTGATTCTAATTGGAGGATGTTTGTGAGTCTTTCAAGATGCTTGTGTCAAAGTTTCATATTTTTCTACCAAGCCGTTTGACCATGGCGATGAAATTAAGGCCCAGCATGCAGCTTTTCCATATTGACGTTTCTGGACGTTTTGGGTATTTTGAAAGTCAAGATGGTATATTTTGAGGAAGATTCATTATGAGGATTTTTAGGGGATGTCTTCAGCTTTAAAAGAGTGGGACCAAATCAGAGTTGATTTGGTTGGTCAAAAGTCTGATTTTATGAGAAGTTTGAATTTCAGTTCAAATAGGAAACCTTTTATTTTCTAGTTATTTTATTCTATTATGTTTCCTAGTTTTTAGAAGACCTTTTTAGGTAGTATTTTATTTTATAGTAGTATAAATAAGGTTTTTTTTAGCCATTATAGAAGAGGGCATCAATTTGGAGAACTTAGCTAGGCTTTGACGATTTGTATTTCAAGGTGTTTTCTATCCTTTTTCTATTTCAATAAAATTCCTTTTGTTTTATGGTTGTTCATAGCTAATTTCCTTTTGCTAGGGTGATGCCTTGAGCCTTAGCATGAATATGTAGTCTTTATTTAATTGCTTATGATATTATACATGCATACTTTGAATTATTAATTACTGTGTTTAAACTATCTCTATATCTTAATTCTTAGCTACCATTAGGATGCTTAGATAAATAATCAGATGCAATTTGATCAAAATGCCACCGGAGGATTGAGTATTACTTCTTGTGATTGATAGTTGTAAGTTCACCTAGGGCGAATGCCATGTCTTAGGGGTTGCATGGTTTTTCAAAGGGTTTTGACAAAGCGTAATGAGTTGTGCATGTTTATATTTGATCTGAATGCCACAAACGGATTGCATGTTTGTTATACATTCTAGCTTGAATGCCACAAGTAGAATATGCATAAGGAAAACCTAACCTTCAAAGTTGCATGTGTAATTCATAAGTAGTTGGTAAAATCACATAAGATTGTAAAGGGAACGGCGGAACCCTAATGTCCTTTTATCATTATTTTCTAAGATTGTTCCTTTTCAAATTGATTTCTTTAATTGTTTTAATTTACAATTCGTTTTTAATATTCTAGGTCATAAAATCAACATTTTCAAAACTTTGTTTTAAATAGTTAATTAAGAATTAGTTTAAATATAAATTATTCAATCAATCCTTGTGAAAACGATTTTGCTTGAGCCGCTTGTTGATGCACAAAACTGGAGGGGTCTTGGAACAACGTAAATCCGACCGTGAATCAGCAAGAAAGTAAATAATAAAAGATGTATCGTGGTTCACCCTAATGTTTAGGCTACGTCCACACTGATATTGTATTTCTCTAAGATGTTGAAGAGGGAGAGAGAGAGAGAGCTTCTGAGGGTGAGAGAGCTCTTCTCAATCTGAGAGGCTTGAGGGGATGAGGAGGCTTCCTCATTGTGAGGTTGAGGAGTCCCTTTTATAAAATAAGGGCTCCTCACTTATTACATATTTGCCCCTTCCTTTATTACATAATTACATTTGAGTCCCTCAAGTATTTATACGAGATCTAAATACGGAGGCCCTAAGTATGGTATAAACAGTAGTCCCCCAAGTCTTCAGTCAAGAGAGTCTTTTGGCTGGAGACTTGAAATTCAGTCCATGTGTGGGCCGAAGTAACTAGATGTGTCTAGAACTGATACTCGATATGAGGCGGTGCCCAATCTGAAATGATGCTTAACTAGAACTAGAACATGTTGCGAGGCTGCTCTGCTTGTGGCTTATGTTGCCTTGGTTGGCTCAGCTTGTGGTGTTTGAAGGTGGGGAAGTCCCTTTTATAGAATAAGGGCTCGCTCCTCAATACATGAATGATGGGCTAAAGTTGATGCTCTCTAATGATGGTGAGGGAGTCCATTTTATAGAATAAGGGCTCGCTCCTCAATACATAAGTGATGGGTTAGGAGTGATGCTTGCAGCGAGGCGGTTGCTCAGTTGGCGGCGATGTTCTCTAATGATGGTGAGGGAGTCTCTTTTATAAAATAAGTGCTCGCTCCTCAGTACATGAATAATGGGTTCTCTCTAATGAAAGTGAGTGAGTCCCTTTTATAAAATAAAGATTCACTCATCAATACATAAATAATGGGCTAAGTCCCCCAAGTATTTTTTATGAGGCCCAATATATGGTACATAGTGTAGTCCTCCAAGTCTTCAGTCAGTGGAGGCTGTTGGCTGGAGACTTCAAATTTAATCCATGTATGGGCCGAAGTGGCGGTTGTTCGGAGGCGGTATTTGTATACCCTGCACTGAAGCTTTGTAGGTGAAGCTTTGCAAGTGAAGCTTTGAAGCTGGAGCTTTTGTAAATGAAGATTTTGAAACTGGAGTTCTCGAAGCTGGAGCTCTGTAAATGAAGCTTTTGAAGCTGGATGACATGAGTGATGCTCATGAATGTTTATGTTGACTGACATGAGTGATGCTTATGGAAGTTGACATGAGTGATGCTCATGAATGTTGGCATGAATGATGGTCATAAATGTTTATGTATGATTGACATGAGTGATGCTCATGAATGTTTATGTATGATTGACATGAGTGATGCTCATGAATGTTTATGTATGATTGACATGAGTGATGCCCATGTATAATTTTGGAGTACTGGGCATACTTTTGATCACCTGGTTGGTGATAATAGCGGCAAGTTGCCGAATAATTTTAGAGTACTGGGCGTACTTTTGATCACCTAGTTGGTGATAATAGCGGTAGGTTGCCGAATAATTTTGGAGTACTGGACGTACTTTTGATCACCTGGTTGGTGATAATAGCGGCAAGTTGCCGAATAATTTTGGAGCCATAGGGCCTGGCTCTTTTGGGCATATGGGCCTTGGCCCTCCACATAACATTCCAGCCCATTATTTTGGGCTTATCGTTTTTTTATTTTATTTTATTATTATTATTATTATTATTACCCTCTTATGGGGTTATACAGATGTCTCCGAAAGATAAGAAAAATACTTCACATCATTCCAAAATAAATCCGACCCTCTGCTCAATGGGTCATGCCCATAATTTCCTTTTCTGCATGCCATCACCATCGCAACTATGTCTGCTTCTTTTTATCTTCTTTTGCTTTCTGCTTTTGCTTTCTACTTTTGCTTTCTGCTTTTACTTTTGCTTTTCTGCTTTGCTTTTGCTTTCCCACTGCGCCTCTCTCTCTTTTTCTTTGTCTATGCACAAATGTCCATTTGTAAAAAGCATATCTGGAGGTCATCACTTATAAGCTCTACCATATATAACCGGAGGGGTCATTCTAGCATAATGAATTATGGTTGTGTGGTCTGATCTGCTGAATATGCCGGTAGCTGCTGTTTCGATTCCTCTGACAGTGCTACTGCTGCAGCCGCTACTGCAGGAGTCATAGGCTGGTATTGAGGAGGCAATGGGGCAGCCTGATGCTGTGTGTAGAACACTTGTTTATGTTGAGGATTGGCGTATTCGTAAGCGTAATTAGCAGTTGCAGACGGAGGCATATCAATGGATTGAGAAGGATGGTGATGCATCTGAGAGAAACCCATGTATTGCTACTGGTATTGGTTAGAAGGAACTTGAACTAATGTTGGAGTTTTGGCACAACCGTTTTGTAATCACTTGCAGACACTTCAGGCGAAGCCGTAATTGTGGGATAAACGGGTGGGATGTTACTGTCCTTGTAAACAGCAGAATTAGGATTTGGGGATGTAAAGCGGCTTGAGGCAACTACGCTCGTGTCAACCATGTTAGGTTGCATAGGGACATTGTAGGATTGTTGTGACTGCGCAACATGCATCAAATAGACTGGATACTATTGGTGATCCTTTTGGTGATAAGGCTGTTGCTGTGATGGCAGCGGAGGCGGAATTGTTCTTTTTTTAAGGAGGATGAAGAGGGCTCGAGGAGGACGTAGCCATTGTCTGCGACGGTGGCCTAGTACTCGTAACAAGGAGACGCCGAGGCAGCCGCCTGCTTGAAGCTGATACATTCGAGAGAGACCCACGTATTGTTGCTACCAAATCCCGCCGGCATCGAGTGAGCTGGTGGCACCAACGTCTCTTCTGGTGACTCGGACGTTGACATCGACGACCTGAGAGGGGTTGAATTTGGGAGGCATGGAAGACGAGGACAACGATGAAGACTTTCTGACCAAGTTTCTGATATCTCTGGCGGCTTCAATCTTGGATTCAAGATCGCCATGGGTGAGCTTCGAGGAGATTTCGAGTATAAAGGTTTGTTTCCATTGGCTCCATATCTCTGCCTATTCTTCTTCTTCTTGCCAACATTGTCCAGGCCCATAAACAGCAGCCACATGTCTCCCCTTGACCCAGCACGATGTCTCTTTCCATTGCCCAACTTGCATTGTGTCACGATGTCTCTTTCCTTTTTGTTTTGATTTCTGCAGGTTCACGGTGAAGGTTGTGGTGAAATCTCACAGTGGTGAGATGAAAAAATGAAAGAGAATCGACATAGCTTTTTGTGTCGTTTCCTACAGACAGTGTCAAATGTTGTTGCACAAAATCGGAGGGGTCTTGGAACAACGTAAATTCGATCGTGAATCTGCAAGAAAGTAAATAACACAAGATGTATTGTGGTTCACCCCAATGTTTGGGCTACGTCCACACTGATATTGTATTTCTCTGAGATGTTGAAGAGGGAGAGAAAGAGAGCTTCTGAGGGCGAGAGAGCTCTTCTCAATCTAAGAGGCTTGAGGGGATGATGAGGCTTTCTCATTGTGAGGGTGAGGAACCCCTTTTATAGAATAAGGGCTCATCACTTATTACATATTTGCCCATTCCTTTATTACATAATTACATTTGAGTTCCTCTAGTATTTATACGAGATCTAAATACGGAGACCCTAAGTATGGTATAAACTGTTGATGCACAAAATGGAGGGGTCTTGGAACAACATAAATCCGACCGTGAATCTGCAAGAAAGTAAATAATACAATATGTATCGTGGTTCACCCCAATGTTTGGGCTACGTCCACACTGATATTGTATTTCTCTGAGATGTTGAAGAGGGAGAGAGAGAGCTTCTGAGGGTGAGAGAGCTCTTCTCAATTTGAGAGGATTGAGGGGATGAGGAGGCTTCCTCATTGTGAGGGTGAGGAGTCCATTTTATAGAATAAGGGCTCCTCACTTATTACATATTTGCCCATTCCTTTATTACATAATTACATTTGAGTCCCTCAAGTATTTATACGAGATCTAAATACGGAGGCCCTAAGTATGGTATAAACACCGCTTATACTATAACTACCTTGTTCTCTTGCAAGTATTTTTAAGTGTTTTTATCCCTACTT
Source organism: Malus domestica (assembly GCF_042453785.1). Taxonomy (NCBI): domain Eukaryota; kingdom Viridiplantae; phylum Streptophyta; class Magnoliopsida; order Rosales; family Rosaceae; genus Malus; species Malus domestica. The sequence continues at coordinate 51,912,158 of NC_091675.1, read as the reverse complement.
TTGTAGGTGGTAAAATTCTCTATCACGAACAAACCAACCAAACTTCAATATACAAACAACCAACCAATCTTCAATGCACATACCAACCAAATTTCAATATACAAACCAACTAACCAAACTTCAAAGTACACACCAACCAAACTTCAATATACAAACAACCAATCAAACTTTAATACACACAGCATCTAAATTTAAAGTGGATTTAATCTAAGAAAATTATTTTATTAATTTTTACGTTGAATTTAATTTTAGTCGTTTAAGTTTTTATTTATTTATTATTTATTTTGTTTTTATCATTGGATTTGGAAGAAACAAACATGAACAACTAGATCAAAATCTAAACATTGCTAAAAGATAGGATTTTAATCTGTGTCGTTGGTGATCACCGGCCCAGCTGGCAGCCACTTCAATAAATCATTCACCCATTGCTTTAAAATAAAAGGTGGGGCACCCCAAATATTTGGGTCAACCAAATACAAACCCAAATAAGCCAAACTTTTTAGGTTTAAGTCCCTCTAAAGAGCGTAGACAGAGCTCAAATTCCCATGTTGGAATGACACAAAGTGATCCCTAGATCCCTAATACCTTAGTTGAAGTACTTATAAGAGAAGTGTGACAAAGTTGCACTTGCAATGATCACGATCAGATTTCAAACATTATCCATCAACAAGCACCTACGCACTTGATTTTGTGTCCTTACACGATTGGCTTGAGACTTGCCGAATCTATAGGATCTATAGGAATATTTAGAAATATAGATTGTCATAAGTTCAGAATGATTATTTACTTAATCTAGACTAATTTCTGGATAGATACATATATTATAAAGAATGGTGCTTTTATGGCCCTTCCTAATTCCTGCTAGCACCATATGACCAATTGTGCCACATACATGTGTGGTAACATGTGTATCCTTGTAGTCCATGAGTTTAGCCAACCCAAAATCTCCAACAACTACTTCGAATTCCTCATCCAAGGACAAATTGAGAAACCCAGAAGACAAACCGCCAAGCTCACCAAGCTCTGACAAACCCCCAAGCTCTTCGGGAAAGGTTGTCAAGTGTCGCTGGAATGGTACCATGTAAATTGTTCAAGTAAAGATCCAAGCTCACCAAGTCTTACAAACCCACAAGCTCTTCGGGAATGTTTCCAGTCATTCATTCATTCATTGGTTCATTCCGGTTTCCACAACCAAACACTCCCAAATTCAATAACACACAGAGACATACCTTCGACATTGGCAGCAAGCTTGTGGAGGTGAAAGAAGCCAAACAGCAGAATCAGCCAAACAGAAACAGAGGTGGAGGACGTTATCACTGTTGGGTCTGTGGGAGCTCAGGTAAGCAGCTGGCGTTGACCGATCAAAATCCGAAGCATCTCTGCGTTGACCGGTTTCCAGAAAATTCGGTGGTTGTTTGATTAAATTGCAGATTACGTTTGGAAAAGCATGCCGCTGCTAGTTTTGGAGAAGAAAGAAAGAAAGGTAAAAGGTTTGGGAGGAAGACGGAGGAGCTGCGGATGGAGGACTCTCAATCAGTAGTCGCAGCCCACCGAGTCGGAAATTTCGTTCTTCTTTTGTTTATATTTATTTTTGACTTTTTAGCCGATTCATTTCTTCAAACTCACATGAATTTAGGAGTATCCTCTCGGATCCTCAATCCATTCCTTTCCTAACTAGCATCTTCTTAGAATCTTTACAGCAGTGATTCCAACGATAATGTTGTAAAGGTCGTACCCAGTGCACAAGACTTCCGCTTTACGCAATGATTCCAACAATAATGTTGTACTAAGAAAAAAATTTAACAGAAAAACACCAAGAAAAAACATTAACTACCAATGGACTGGAGTCGATACCACAAGTGTCTGTGAAACAAAACAGAGCCAGTTGGAAAGTAATAAGTTTAGGATTTGAGGTCAGCCCGTTAAAATTAGGATTTGTTAGAAATTAGGGGTATAGTTTATTATAAATAGGATGCATGTTATTTTCTTTAGAACAAGTGTGTCACAATGTAGTCTTTTTAAATTTTGCAACCGTTTTGCCATTCTTATTTGTGTAATAATATTCTTATTTTGTAGTCTAGTACTCTGATATTCAACTGTTCTCAAAATAAATTTGAGTTAATATCACAAGAACAGTATAAGTTGTAAAAACCTGGAGAACTTGGTGGGGTTGGAGAAACGGGAGGAGGTGGATTCAGACGAGGATTATTGGAAAAACTACAAAATGAATAATAGCAGTCAGTACATCATTTAGATCGTCCGCTGGGACAGCCACAGCAGGAAAAAGGTAAAGAAAAAAAAAGTAAAGTGGGTTCAACAAACCTGACGAGAGTAAAAAGTGAAAAAGATCCATTGACTGGAATATCCCCTGTCAGATTGTTATTTGAAAGATCCCTGCATTCCATGGCAAAACTACATGTTATTTGCATTCTCTGATGGCGGAGAAATTAGTAACTTCCCTCTCCTCCCTCTTACTGAGATGAAAGTGTATGAAACTCACAGGACTTGCAATGATTGAATGTTAGTCAAAGTCACGGGAATATGCCCTGACATGCTGTCGTTGTATAGACGCCTATTTCATGGAACAGAAAGTGCTAATTAAATCACAAATAATTGCAATAACAACAGATATTAAAGGGGATGAAAACACCCAAACTTCTCTTTCTCTGTTTCGCAACCAGCCACACCATCCATTCACTCAAAATTCCAAAAATCTTAAAACATCATTTCCTCCAGCCAAAAAATCGCGATCACCTTTCATTCGTGGAAATTTTGTTCGGAAAATTTGCAACGAAACCCCGCCGCTCCCAATTCGAGAACTCCTCACTCTAACTCCGAATATTAACAAGGTCTCTCTCTCGCATATAATTTTAAATTTTTGAATTTATCTTCAAAGAATGCATTTTTAATTTCAAATCAAACTTCAATTTTTAATTTTTTGGGGATTGTGGAATTAATTTTTGCAACAGAGGCCTGAAGACTGAAGATCGCATTTTGGATTATGATTTCACAGACTTTGTCGAGTTGCAGCCTGAGGTGTGATTTTACAGCTGAAATTCCCATGCTTTTTTATTAATCTTAAACCTGTTATAAATATGTAAAAGTTAGAGAGATAACTTTTACTAGTGACAGGAACGAAGCAGGTGTAAAATATCATACTGAAGCTATAGTACAAAAGGATAACAAATAAAAGAGGAAGGAATAGATACTGAAGTTATTAATCTTTCTTTTTTTCTTAGTATTCTCTCTATCTCATTTAACTGTAGTCAGAGCGCTCTATTTATAGAGCAGCTCCATACAAATAGGTTCTTACAGTTTGAAATTTACATTTCATGTTTTGAAAAACAATCCTTTTGTTTCCAAAGTCTATTTCAATTTGTAAGGGTATTGACAATGTGTGTGTGGGCATTCATAACAATGCCAATGTTTTCAACACTCCCTCTTGGATGCCCACATATCAACATGAGTTGCCTTGTTAAAACCTTGCTTGGAAAAAACCCAGTGGGAAAAAACCATAGTGAAGGAAAAAGAGTACAACTTTTCCTGGACTGTTGATATAGTGTTAAATATGCTTATGTTGCCTCGTTAAAACCTTGATAGGAAAAACCCAGTGGGAAAAATCCTAATCGAAGGAAAAATAGTATAACATGCATGTATCATGGATGCTCCCCATGATATATATATCTCCCCCTGATTCCGCATTCTCCAAATTTAGCTGTTTGGTAAGTCAACGCAATCCGATACTTTGCACTAACTTCTGAAACGTGCATTTTGGTAGAGATTTGGTGAACAAATCTGCCAGATTTTCATTAGAACAAATTTGTCTGACTTCAATAACTTTATCTTTCTGAAGCTCATGTGCACTGAAAATTTTTGGACATATGTGTTTAGTTTTATCGCCCTTGATGAATCCTTCCTTTATTTGGGCAATACATGCTACATTATCTTCATGAATGACAGTTGGATTGTTTGTCTTCGAAGTTAGGCCACATGAATTCCGGATATGATGGATCCTTGATCTTAACCAAGAACATTCATGACTTGCTTCATGTAAAGCAAGAATTTCTGAATGATTTGAAGATGTAGCAACTAGTGTTTGCTTTGTTGAGCACCATGAGATTGCTGTATCTCCATTCTTGAACACATATCTAGTTTATGAGTGGACTTTATGCGGTTCAGAGAGAAAACCAGCATCTGCATGTCCAACAAGGACCTGGTCATTTGTGGATTTCTCTTAGTAGAAGAAACCTATGTCTATTGTCCCACGAAATTATTGCAATACATCTTTGACACCCTTCCAATGACGAATTGTTGGAGCAGAGTTATACCTTGCTAACAAGTTGACTGAAAAAGCCATATCTGGTCTAGTACATTGTGCTAAATACAACAAAGCACATATTGCACTCAGATATGGTACTTTTGGACCAAAGACCAGGTCATCATCTTCTTTTGGACGGAATGGATCTTTCTTAACGTCCAGAGAACGAACGACCATTGGCGTGCTGAGTGGATAAGTCTTGTCCATACCAAATCGCTTCAGGATTTTTTCAATGTAAGCTGATTGATGGACCAAAATTCCACTAGCACAATGCTCGATCTGCAGGCCAAGACAAAATTTCGTTTTTCCAAGGTCTTTCATTTTAAATTCTTTTTTTTTTCTTCAGATATTCAACAGTTTAATAGAGCTCTTCAGGGGTTCCAACTAGGTTCATATCATCGACATATATTGCCACTATAGCAAATCCAGAGTTGGATTTCTTAATGAACACACAAGGGCAAATGACATTGTTGATATACCCTTCTTTGATCAAATACTCACTGAGACGATTATACCACATTCGTCCAGATTGTTTCAACCCATACAATGATCGCCTTAATTTGATCGACAGCATACCTCGTGATTTGTTAGTTGTTTCAGGCGACTTAAGTCCTTATGGGATGTTCATATATATGTCAGTATCTAATTCTCCATATAGATACGTGGTGATGACATCCATAAGTCGCATGTCAAATTTTTCTGAAACCACTAAACTTATTAAGTAACGGAACGTAATTGCGTCTATTACAGGAGAATATGTCTCCTCATAATCAATTCCAGGTCTTTGCGAAAAACCTTGTGCAACGAGTTGTGCTTTATATCTTGCAATCTCCTTTTTCTCATTACGTTTCCTTATGAATACCCATTTGTAACCCACAGGGTTTACACCAGGTGGGGTTTGGACTACTGGTCCAAAAACATTTCGCCTTTCCAAGGAATTTTATTCTGCCTGGATTGCATCTTTCCACTTAGGCCAATCTTGTCTTTGTTTACATTCATCAACAGAGTGGGGCTCAATACCATCACTTAATATGATTTCAGTGGCTACTGCGAATGCGAACATATCGTCGATGGTTATTTAATTCCGATCCCACAATTCATTAGTACATGCATAATTTATGGAGATTTCTTTGCTCTCATGTACTGCTGTCTCTTCAGGGACATGTGTCTCATCAAGGACATTTTCTTTTTTTGGAAGTCCAGAATCATGAATTGTAGATTTGTCATTCATTCTCTCTTTTTGAATGATTTCATTTGGATTCAGTTGTGCCTTTATCTTTCTCTTTCGAGGGGCTGAATCTTTTGAACCTAGGGGTCTACCACGCTTCAGGCGTGCACCAGATGAACCATTTGTTTCCACTTTATTTTGTCCAACAGGGACATCAATTCTTGCAGGTGCATTTGCAGCTATGTGATTTTATCACTTTCATAGCATCATTAAATGCATCTGCCATTTGATTGGCAATGCTTTGAAGATGAACAATCATTTTCACTTCATTTTCACATTAAGTGCTATGTGGATCAAAATGAGATAAGGTGGGAACAACCCATGTTCAACTATTTCCGTTCTTCTTGAACGATATTTTCTCCCCCTAATGAGGGAAAGACTGTCCCATCAAAGTGATAATCAGCAAAACGAGTTGTAAACATATCACTTGTCAAGGGCTCCAAATATCTAATGATAGATGGTATTGAAGAGTATTAGTGGTTAGCTATAGGTCTCAATTGAACCAATGATGCAGCATGTAAGATGGTATGTCCCCATGCAGAAATTGGCAATTTTGTTTTCATGAGCAGAGTGCAAGCTATTACATGAAGCCGCTTGATCAATGCTTCTGTTAGACCATTTTGAGTATAGACATGAGGAACAAGGTGTTCAACATCAATGCCCAATGTCATGCAGTAATCATCAAAGGTTTGAGATGTAAATTCACCAGCATTATCAAGTCGGATTGACTTAATGGGGTAATATGGGAACTGTGCTCGTAACTTAATTATCTAAGCAAGAAGTCTCACAAAATCTACATTTCGAGTAGACAAGAGACAAACATGTGACCATCTGGTAGATGCATCAACCAAAACCATAAAATATCGAAATGGTTCACATGATGGTTGAATAGGCCCACAAATATCCCCTTGAATTCTTTGCAGAAGTGATGGGGATTCAGTATCAACCTTTAGTTGTGATGATCTAATTACCAACTTCCCTTGAGAACAAACCTTGCAAGGGTTATCATTTAAGATAGCAAAGTTTATGCTCAATAATGGATGTCCATTAGAGTTGGTAATGATCTTACGCATCATGGTAGATCCTGGATGACCCAGACGGTCATGCCAAAGCATGTAAACTTTTGAATCAATGAACTTTTGGTTCATGACAGTATGTGATTCAACTGTCTTTATGTATGTATACTACAATCCACTCGGAAAACCATGCAACTTCTCCAATATACGCTTCTGGGTATCATTGGAGGTAATGCACAGATACTCCACATTTTCTGCACTTTTCGTTTCAATGTGGTATCCATTTAAACGTATGTCTTTGAAACTAAAAAAAATTCGAGTAGATCGAGTAGTGTACAACGCATTATGTATGGACAATATTATTTTATAACATAATCTGGGCTTTCCTTGAGCCTTCAATTACATCTGAATGTCCTATATTTGTTGTTACCCTTACTTTTGTAAGCATCAATCTTGAGAAATAATTTGGATCTCGAAGTATTGTATACGTAGTTGCGCAGTCTGCAAGACAAATATCTTTGCCATTTCTCATGTTTTGAGAATAACCATAGTTTTTATCTATGCTTTCTGAGTAAGGGAATCAGAGTTAGAAGCAAGTTATAACAGGAAATTTACATGTCACTTTTATTGAATTTGAAATGCTAGTTTTAATCTACAAGTTCAGCATAATAAAAGTACATTAAACATAAACGATTCAGTCGGACCGATACACTTCATTCCCCCTTTCCACAATGAAGTCTGAAACATCTAGGTGAGTTGTGTTCAATTGCCCTGATAAGTCGCACACTGGATCAGGTATATCCATTGATTTAGTCTGGTTGAGAAAATTAGTCTCAACACCATTCTCCTTGAGGGATGATTGATATAGATCCACCAGATGTTTTGGGGTGCGACAAGTACGCGCCCAATGCCCATTACCACCACACCTATGGTAGGCTTCTTCAGTGTTTCTAAGAGCATTGTTCATATGAGCGTTGCCTTTGTGGCGATTCACATTTTTAAAGCTCTGGCCTGAATTATGCCTAGGACCCTAGTTGTGAAACTGACCACCATGGTTCTTGCCTTTCCTGTTCCACCGACCTCGCTTGTGGCCACGTCCTCGTTTATGATTATCGCCACCAAAGGATGTGGCGTTCATTTCAAGGGAAGCAGCATTCACTTATGGGAATGGTGTAGATCCAGTAGGTCAAGACATATGATTTTTCATCAGGAGCTCATTGTTTTGTTCAGCTACCAAGAGCATAGATATCAGCTGGTTGTATTCAGTGAAGCCTTGCGCTCTATACTGCTGCTGCAGGAGCACGTTAGAGACATGAAATGTGCTAAAAGTCTTTTCCAGCAAATCTTCCTCAGTAATAGTATCCCCACAGAGCTTCATCTAAGATATAATTCTAAACAACGCAGAATTGTACTTTGCCACTGACTTGAAATCTTGGAGCCTTAGGTGAGTCCACTCATAACAAGCCCTTAGAAGAATCACCGTTGTCTGGTGATTGTATCTATTTCTCAATGTCTTCCAGAGGGCTAACAGATCTTCAACCGTTAAGTTCTCGCTCTTTAGTCCCTTATCAAGATGGCGAAGAATAAAGATCATGGTCTTCGCCCGATCTTGAGAGGATGAGCTGTTCTCTTCCCTGATGGTATCTCCAAGATTCCCTGCTTCCAGATAGATCTTGGTATCCAGTACCCAGATAAGGTAATTATTCCCAGTAATGACCAGGGCAACAAAATCAAGTTTTGTTAAGTTCGCCATTTTCTTTTCTGAAAGAAAATGAGATGTGTAAGAACTTGCAATAATATGTATTCCTGGAGGAATATAGTGTTAGAACTTCTGGTTCTTGCAAATTTTTCATTTTGATCTTCAGGCCAAAATGATAAGTACTCGAAACTTCCGAGATTTTCAAGATGAATGAGGAGGGCAATTTTACCGCACCATTCTCATTGAAATAATATAACATAGGATGGACGATTATTTCGCACCACTCTAGTAGCAGGAAAATTTTAAATACGCATAGCAGGGTGGGCAATTATATCGCACCACCTAAAATTGCAATGAAATTAAACAACATGCAAATTTAAATATGCAGTGTAGGGTGGATGATTATACCGCACCACCTAAATTGCAGTAAAATTAGATCTGCAGTCCAAGATAGGCAATGATACCGCACCATTTTGGATCGCAGTAAGATTAAATTTGTAGTTCAAGATGAGCGATTGTACCGCACCATCTTAGATTGCAGTAAAATCAACATAAATAAATACTGAGTTAGTAATCAAGATCTACACCAAACAAGAAATCAAAGATATATGTAATTGTTAGGTTGAGAACTAGAAGCAGGCATGGAGCAAACAGTTCGTCGAGAGGGTATATCGCGCAGTTGAGGCAGAGGAAGAAAATGAATAGTAAAAACCTTATAGGAAACATTTTTTCCTTTCTTTTGTTCGGCGAAGAGAAATGAGAAAATGGTTAGGTTTTAGAGACTCATGCTGATAACGTATTATAAATATGTAAAAGTTAGAGAGATAATCTTTACTAGTGACAGGAACGAAGCAGGTGTAAAATATCACACTGAAGTTATAGCACAAGAGGATGACAAATAAAAGATGGAGGAATAGATACTGAAGTTATTTATCTTTCCTTTTTTCTCAGTATTCTCTCTATCTCATTTAACTGCAGTCGGAGCGCTATATTTATAAAGCAGCTCCATACAAACAGGTTCTTACAATTTGAAATTTACATCGCATGTTTTGAAAAAACAATCCTTTTATTTCCAAAGTCTATTTCAATTTGTAAGGGTATTAACAATGTGTGAGTGGGCATTCATAACAATGCCAATGTTTTCAACAAAACCAGATTACTCAATTATTGTTAGACTATTTATTAGATATTTGGCTTCTACATAATTTACAAAAACCATAACTGGCGGATGGTTTTATACTTGACCGAATTGTTAATATTATTTCATGACGAGGCTGAAGAAGCTGGGGTGTTCCATTGCTTCCAGTACATTCTTCCAACTCAGTTCCAGTTCTCTCGCCAGTTTTCAAGAAGCACAGAGTGAGTTCCTCTTCTTTTTCTTAATCACAGAGTATTCAATTAGCATGTGTGATTGTATTGTTAACATAAAGTACCTCTATAAATTTTTACTGACCAATTGCAGCTAGATGGTATGCTCACAGAACCTGCCTGCTTGCTTCTTCAGATGCCTTTAGTGCAATGTTTGATGGTGATATGATTTTCCAATTTCCCCTTTGCAGCATTTTCTTTTTGGTTTTAGTAATGTATGCACTACAAAAGTAACACAATGGGAGTAGGTTTAGTTAAAGAAATTTCAACATGTAATGAGAAGTGAGGGATTTTGCTTAACCACTTTTATTTACTGGTTTTTTATTCGAATTTATAGCACCGAGGATATAGGTGAACGGTGAAGCAATTTGGTTGGGTTCATGCATCTTAAACATGTTGTGAGAAGTATACTAAATGATTTTTCCCTTTTTTGTTTTGTTTTGTTAGAGATTAAAGATGTAAGTGTACTAAATTGGAAGTTCAAGCATTGAACAACATGATTTACTTCATTTGTTAGTTGGTAAAGACTTCGTCTCTCCTCAAAACCCATTGTATTTTTTCGGCTCTTTTTTCTTGGTGAGAATTGGAATTTTTATTTATCTTTCGAAACTCTAAATTGGTTGTCCTTCTCATATGAAAAATGAGCATTTTTATAAGCCAGTTAAAGGCTCATATGATTCAGAAGCTTAACCAATGTATTTATCTTGAACAGATTATTTGAGGAAAATGTACATCCTCATCTGTACATCCTCGTCTACAGAAAAACAAAGAAGAAAGAAGAGTGAAGTACTGAATGTAGTGTGAAGAGTTGGGACATGGAAAATGAATATATTTTTATATGATTGTATTTGTATGAACAACTTAATCCACAACTTTTTCTATGTAATGTTTTCTTCAAATACCCATCTTTTGTTCATTATTACACATAAGGATGCATATAGACTTTAGTATGGACGTAGACAGATTTAATATGTGATATATCCTACATATATATATTTATCATTTTTTCTTATTGAATATGAGGATGTAAATAGATATTTCTTTGATATGGATATAATTAGATTTTAATATATTTGCACATGTTTAACAAAGTTTTAAAAGGGTTCTACTGCTAGTTTATTTCTGTAAATATTCCGGTGTTAAGGCCCTTTACTGTTTAGGACTCACTCCTAGAAAAAGTCAAAACTCAAGCTGTATGCATTGACCACAATATTTGGTTGAGCCGAAAAGCTATCATGGAGAATAAGGAAGAAAGTCATTCCAACGGAACAATTAAAAACAGCAGATTAGCATATCAAATAAAAAAGAAAGACGATAGATTTTAAGGAAAATTAATGAAAATGGCTTGAAAACTTTAAGTTCTAACGAGGGTAAAGTGAATAGTACTAGAATTGACTTTTTAGTATAAAAATGTGATTTTTCGTTAAAGTGAACAATACCATGAGCTTTTTGTTAAAATTCTCTTCTAACAAATGGATGGGGGTTCATATAGGAAACGCATTTTTGCAAGGTTGCCAAGTAAATATCCAAGCTCACCAAGTCTAACAATAGGATGGGGGTTCATATAGCAAACACACTTACAAGTACTGCAACTTGGAAAGTGTTTGGGCGAAGATTTCTCCGGAGATGGCTCATCGGCTCTTAGCACAGCTCCCCAAGGGATTGGCACTTTTGGATGTGTAGCCGGGCTTTTTCTTGCTAATGTGCTGCAAGAAAATGATAAAGTTAGTTTTGAAATGTGTCTTTGTTAGGCCTTAGGTGTAAGCCTTGAGGCTCGCAATCAAAACTAAATGCTAGGCGTGCCACTGCAATCTCAGTATAGCAAATGTAGAACAAGATTGTATTTAGTCGATTACTTGCGCCCCAAGTGACTTGGATTTCTTGTTATCAAAGGATTGTTGTGGATGAGTGAAGTCCGCATTAAGTTCTTTTTCTTGCTTTGTGACTAAGGACTTTCAATTCATAGCCTTGTATATTCGAATGAGGGGAGTCCAGATCCCTAAGGTCATTTGTTTGGTTCTTGGTTGATTTTAAATGAAAGCATATCCATTAATCTAACCAGATCCAGATGCAAAGTAGGAAAACAGATAGATATGACTTAAATACATGCTGGAGAATACATTAAGCAGCAGATCTATTATCTTAGAAAACACAAGACAAAAGATAGCTTTTGTGAAGGAGAACTGATACTACGCCACTAGGGTTGATAACAGAGCTTCTAAACAAGACAAAAGATAGTTTTTGTGAAGGAGATATCCTGAAAAGGATTGAGATCTAGGCTGATTACAGCTTTTATATGTAAATCTGGCTTGAGAGCGTAGTTTGTATGTTTGTTTGTTTCATTGGTTGAGTGTCTTTGTTTATGGGGCCTCTTCCTCTATTTGTAGGCAGATTAGCCCAATGATAGTGATTTCTCTCTTGCCTATAAGCACTTGGAAAGTAGTGAGTCATCAGCGTTTTACTTGTATTACCATTGAAAAGTGTTTTTTGACTGATTGTGAGTTAGTCCCCATCACTTGACATTTAAATTATAGGCACATGGCCTATGCATTAATGGGAATGAGCTAATTTCTCTCTAGGCTTGATGCTTGGGCCTTAGGCAAGTCTCCCTTTAATTGGTATCTCTGGGCTTCCACACATTTTCAGCCCAATGTTCAAATATTAATCCAAACAGAAAGCACACCAAGCTGTGACACCAGTCGACCAGAGAGATTGGCATTGCCAAGATCATTAGATGGAGCAAAAATGTTAGAATTTTCGTGTAACGCGATTTTAGCTGTTACAAGTGAATTGAGTTGAATTGAATTGAAAATGAGGTGTTTGTTAGGTTTGCTTACACCCGAGTAACGCTATTTTCCTAATTACAAGTGACATGATACCAGCTGCAGGGATTGACGAGAGTCAGATTCCAACTTCCAAAACATTGTCTGGATCAGTTAGATTGGTCTTCAACGCATAGAGTGTGTCGCCTGTCAAATCCAATTAGTCATTCAGTAATTCATTAGTTCATTCCAATTCCTACAACCAAACAAACCCAAATTCAATAACACAGATGTTGGATTTTGGATTGCTGGGCCCGCCCCCACTCTAATGACACTGATACTGTCTCCACTTTTACTACCTGTCCAGTCCGTCAGGTGTGGGGTTTTATCATAAAAGGCCTCAGTATTAGTTAGAGTGGGGTAATACTATTTAAACCCCTTGGGTTAGGGTTTAGGGTCAGGTATAGGGTTTGTTTAAGGTTTAGGGTCAGGTATGGGGTTTTACCACAAAAGGCCTCAGTATTAGTTAGAGTGAGGTAATACTATTTAAACCCCTTGGTTTAGGGTTTAGGGTCAGGTGTGGGGTTTTACCATAAAAGACCTCGATATTAGTTAGAGTGGGGTAATACTATTTCAACCCCTTGGTTTCTTTTCACCCCACCAATGTGGGACTTTAACACTCCCCTTCACGTGTAACATCATTTAGTGGTTCACACATGGAGATCCATATCGGTAATTGAAACTCAGAGGTCGACTCCTACTGGGCCCACTTGTTTTCAATGCAACTCAGCGATTGTCTCTATATTAAGAGTTTAGGCTTGTTTCCTTATAGGTGACAAGCTTATTGGCTTGCATGGGCCCATATCGTGGGCTCTGATACCATGTTGGATTTTTGGATCGCCGGGCTCGCCTCACTCTAACGACATCGATACTATCCCCACCTTTACCACCTGCCTAATCCATCAAGTGTAGATTTTACCACAAAAAGTCTCGGTATCAGTTAGAGTGGGTAATACTATTTAAACCCCTTGGTTTTTTTTCACCCTACCGATGTGGGACTTTAACGGCAGACACAGACATACCTTCGAATTGGCAGCAAGTTTATGGAGGTGAAAGAGCCAAACAGCAGAATTAGCCAAATAGAAGCACAGCCGGAAGTCGACATCACTGTTGGGTCTATTGGAGCTCAGGAAAGCAACTGGTGTTGACCGATCACAATCCGGAGCATCTTGGAGAGAAAGGTTGAAATCTCATATTGCGTTTGGAAAAGCATGCCGCTGTTTTATAAATTGCAAATTGCATTTGGCTGTTTTATAAATTGCAGATTACGTTTGGAAACGTATGCCGCTATTTCTTGGAGAGAGAGGTTGAAATCTCATAGAGCTTCCTAGTTTTGGAGAAGAAAGAAAGAAAAGTAAAAGGCTTGGGAGGAAGACGGAGGAGCTACGGATGGAAGACTCTCAAGCAGTCAAGGTCACAGCCCACCACGTCGGAAGTTCATTTCTTCCTTTGATCCCCGACATTATTGAGTTTGTCCATCATCAATCATTTTGGTCATTATGTATTTTTCTATTGAATAAAGATAAAATAACAAAAATATCCTCAATTTTTGTCAAATTATTTAGCAAATTGTTTATTGAATTGAGGTTATTTTTGTCATTTTGGTCTTTATTCAATAGAGATTTTTAACAGAATAACCAAAATGAAAAAAAATTGGCTCCGAGAATTTGAAAGTTTTTTGGTAGAAATGTTCACAAAAAAAGAATTTAAAATATATCAAGTTAAATTAACTAAAAATATTAGCTTCCAATGAAATTATCACATAAAGTTATGTTAACTTCAAATTAGGGGTACATTTGTTTGGCTTCACTACCCTTCATTGAAATGGACTGGACTAGTTTACTTTTATTTTTTATTTTTATTTTTATTTTATTTTATTGAAAACAAGGAATAACATTCCAAGGCTGAGGAGCCCAAAGGTACAAGAAAGCCTACAAGGAGGCAACCACTAAGCATGGCACAACGAAAACAACAGTGATGAAAGAGGATACAACCAGGAGACGCATCAACCAAATTTAGCGTCACCCCTAACATCGCCACCACAAATCAATGTGAACATGGCAGGCCATCCTTGTTCAAAACATGAACTAATGAAGATGGAGGCATGTTGACCCAAACACAATCACACATCTCCGTAAAACCAACCGACGGGAGAAAATGCGCCGCCAGATTGGCTGATCTTGGCACCCAAGCCCAGCGACAGTGCTGGAAAGCCTCACCCAACAATTTGAACCGAGTCAAGGTAGGGAAAGCCTCCCAACTGCCATTATCAAGAGAACCCGAAAGACAAGATATGGATTCAAGAGAATCCGATTTGAAAACAACCAACCGAAGATCCAAAAGAGTACCCAACTCATAACCACGGAGCAGAGCCATTGCTTCTGCCACAATAACATTAGGAGCTAGAAGAGAATATCTGGCAGCAGCCACAAACCGCCCCTCCTCATTCCCCACGACCACCCCAACATAACCCATTTTAGACACCTTAGACCAACTAGCATCAACATTGATCTTTGTAAATGGAGATGGATGAGCCAATCACCGATGAACCTGATCCTGCAGAACAGAACGATACGCCTTATCCGTGCCCAAGAGCCTTACCGCCTCCCAATAAGAACCCACCGCAGTGGATAGCTCAAACAGCAACCTAGCAGGATTAACGGGAACCTGATTAAACACAAAATCACAACGAGCTTTCCAAATAAACCAACAGGTGAACACAACATAGGACTGAACTCAAGCCCTGTCTTCCGTGGATCCTAAGGTAAGAGCCAAGACCGCCTGCAACTAACTCGCCCATGATTAAATGCCATCTCTATCAACCCGGTAGTTAAAGAGCCCTACCAAACCAAATAACTTCCACCCATGGACAAAGGAGAAACAGATGCTCCAAAGTTTCAGCATGACCTAGACAAATTGGGCAAATTGGGGAAGGGGAGGAACCCTGTGAAAAAGAGCTGCTCTAGTAGCAAGACCATTGTGCAACGATAACTAAAGGAAATGACGAAGCTTCGGAGGTCCATGCAACCGCCACAAAGCCTTAGGAACTAACCGCACCCCTGTCAACTGTTGATCCCTCGAAGTAAGTGATTTTGATTGAAGCCAATGATACCTCGATTTAATTGAATACTTACCAGTCTTGCTAGCCTTCCAGACTAACCAATCTCTACCGCTCACATCACCAGTGGGGTAGCCTGTATAACTGCTTGATCCACCTCCGAAAGAAAAGGTTGCAAAAATCTGATGTCCCACTCATGGAACTTGGGCCGAATAAGAGAACTTACTCGCAAGTTGGAAGTAACCCTAACTAAGGGCACTGGATGACCCACAGGTAAAGATGGAAGCCATCAATCCACCCACACATGAACATCAGTGCCATCTATGATTTTCCAATGAGTTCCACGTTGAAGTACCTCTCGACCAATCAGAAGACTTGTCTAAACCCAAGAAGCTCGTCCCTTTTTTTTTGCATCCCAAAATGAACAAGACGGGAAATAACAGGCCTTAATCACACAAGCCCAAAGAGACTCAGGATCCGAAAGTAAACACCAAACCTGCTTGGCCAGAAGAGCATCATTGAACTCAGAAAAATTCCTGAATCTGGGACCACCCATATCCTTTAGCAGACCAAGAACATCCATTAAAACCCAATAGGTTTTGCGAACCGGACCTAGACTCCCCCACCAAAACCCAGCAACTAACGCGTCCAACTCCTGATAGACAATAGCAGGGAACTTAAAGATACTCATTGGGTAGGCTGGAATAGCCTGGACAACCGCCTTAATCAAGACTTCCTTCCCTACCTGAGATAAAAGACTTTGTTTCCATCCTTGCAACTTACCCATAATCCTCCCCTTGACATAGGCAAGACCTTGTTTCTTTGACAACCCCCATATAGTAGGGACACCCAAATAAGTACCTGGATTGTCAACCACAGGGATACCCAACACATAAGCTAATTCGGCAGCAACCCTAGCATGAGTATTCGCCCTAAAGTAAACACTAGACTTCTGCAAATTCACTTTCTAACCCGAAGCATCACAATACTTTGCGAGAAGATCAACCAAATGCTGACAGTTTTTTCCATCAACGCACAGAAAAATTAAAGTGTCATTAGTAAAAAACATATGAGAAATGATCGGACCCGAGACACCCATCATCATGCCATCCAGCAACTTCCTATCCACTATATCCTAAATCATCCGAGAAAGAACCTCCCCAACCAAAATAAATAAATACGGAGATAGGGGATCGCCCTGCTTGAGACCCCAAGAGGGAGCAAACTGCTTACTAGGTTGTCCATTAAGAATGACAACAAACTACACCGAAGACACACAACCCATAATTAAATGCTGCCACAGACTAAAAAAACCCATCATTTCCATAATTGCATCAAGAAAATCTGACTCCACATGATCGTAAGCTTTCTGCATATCAAGCTTTATACCCAATTCATACTTATTTTTCGCTTTCCGCCCTTTGAGGAAGTGAAAGATCTTATAGGCAATCCCAATATGATCATGAATCTTCTGACCCGCCACAAACACATTCTGAAAGGGAGATATAAGCTGTGGCAACACACTTTTCAATCTATTGGCAAGAACCTTGGACATAACCTTATATGAGTAATTACAAAGACTAATAGGCCTAAATTGTGAAACCGATTCTGGGTGATGAACCTTAGGGACTAGAACAATATGGGTTTTATTAAGAGTACCTGGGCTAGCCATACCATTCATCAATGTCCTGACCAGCTTATTAACATCCTCCCTAAGATGCTCCCAGAATGACTGATAAAAGATCCCTTGAAAACCATATGGACTAAAAGCTTTAAGACCCCCCATCTTTAGTGCCACATCCATTATTTCCTCGTCAGACACCAACTTGAGCAAAGCTTGATTCATGTCCACAGTTACACCTGGATTGATACATTCCAGAATTGATCCCCAATTCCTAGGCCCCCCAGACCTAAAGGTGGTAACAAAGTGGTCCTCCACTAAGTCACGAACACTGTCGGGTTGTTCAACCCACTACCCATCCACATCTTTAATTTTGAGAACCCTATTCCGCTTACAGCATTGTAATGTTGACTGATGGAAGAACTTAGTATTCGCATCCCCCTTATGCAACCATTTAACTCGAGAGCGCTGATGCCAGTAGCTTTCCTCCTGAGACCATAAATCATCAAGAAGTCGAGATTTTTCCTTAATTTCAGCCAAATTTAATCCCCAATTCATCTGAAGTTCCCTTAACTAATGAAAGAGCTCATCAATTTGTTGCCCCCGTTTCTTAAACCTATTACGGCTCCACCGCAGAAGATGAGAACGACAATCGTTAATCTTCTTAACCCATTGCAACTGCACAACATCAACCTGCCGTCGAGCCCAACAATCCTTCACCAACACTTCGCTTCCTTAGCCAAAAAAGCCTCAAATCGAAACAACTTCCTAACTTTAGGCCCATCCAGATCAGTTTTTATAATAAGCGGATAATGATCAGACCCCAAAACCGTACCATGTAGCACAAACGAATTGGACCAAACATCCTGCCAATGCCCATTATTAAGCCCCTATGTAATCTTTCTTCCATCAACACCCTATGTCGAATGCCCCTCCATGTGAAAGTCAGGCCCTTAAACTCTAAATTAAGCAACTCCGTAACATCCATAAAGTTTGCCAAAATTCTAGTCGATTATAGTGAACCTCCACCCCTCCAGACTTCTCATGGGCCCAAATGAATCCATTGAAATCACCCCCGCAAAAGACAAGGGATGTCCAATGGAGAAAAATGAGATTACATCCAGCCCCAAAAATCAAATGCAACCCCATGTTTGTCTGCAGCAAGGACTAAGTTTAATGGTATTAAGTGGGACTCAAGTCAACTAATTCCTTTGTTAGAAGGTCTTAGTGAGGCCCCTTAAATACGAGAGAACTAGCTAAGACCGTCGTCCTCTTCGTGCTCGCTCACTTCTTCATGCTCGTATCCTTGTCCTGCTCGCTCACCACGTCTTGCTTAACTACTTCAATTTCCCCTTCTGCTCATCTTAATTGCACGTTTCCCCTTCGATCTCCCTTTCGATTTCCCCTACAATTTCCCCTTCTGGGTTGTTATGAAATCTAGGTGCGTTTTATGCTGTGAAATTTTCTTGTTCTTCAATGAGTTCTCCTTCTAGGTATTTTATGATGTTGTATGGCTTTGATTTTCCCTTCTAGGTATTTTGTGATTTCCCTTAGTTCAGCTTTCCATGCTCAAAGCCATCTATGGCGAAGCCCCAATTTCAGAAATTGGTAAGGCTATGAAGAAGGAATCGAAACATGCTGCCTCCAAATTTGTAGGGTGATAAGGTTTGAATTTTTAACAATTTTGGGACATTTAAGTTCCTGATTAAATTTAAACAGTTAGGTCACTGATTTCAATTTAAATTCTCCATTTCAACTATGGAAACCGAGACAAAAGGTTAACAGAAAAAAGGAAAAAAAGCTAGAGGCATTCATGGAGCTCGCTGTGTGGAGTATAAGGCGAAGAAACCCATAAAAAGTATGAGATAATAATCTTTTCTGTTTCTCAACTATGAATTTTCACCTGGGTTTTTTCCAATTTCCCCAAAAAAAGCCTTCCATTTTCTTCCCCAAGTCATTATTTCTCAACATTGCAGAATCTAGGTTTTGTTCTTTATACTCTGTTTTGGTGAATTATGAAAAAAATTCTAGATGGGTATTTGTTGCTGTAGTGACTGATTGGTTACGGAAAAAAAAAACTAGAGAATGAGGATAATTTTGTAATTTTATGTGTTTCCATGGTGGCTTATGGTTGAAAGAGATGTTTGGTTATGCAAATTGCAATGATACAATGCACAAAAAACTCAATATTTTCTTTCATTTCCAAGCAATTGCAGTTAAGTTTAGTGTAATTTTATCATTTGATTTAATTGTGGGTATTGTGCAGTTGAGTTTGATGCTTCAATTGTTAATTTGCAATTTCACTAATTTTTATTATCCTACTTCTTAGTCCGACACTGTATCAAACGCTTCACTAAGTCAGTCCAACTTAGTTCTATTCTAAGCCAGTCAAGCTTAATCTCTGAAGCTAGTCCAGTCCGAGATAGTTTGGTGCAACAAGCGCACCTTAGGAACTTTCCCATATGACGCAATACTCCTTTAGGAATACAAAGATTCCATTAAAGTCCTTAGACCAACTCCAACCCTTGCACCCAAACCAAATATTTAGTCCATTAAAAGACGGAATTTAAGTGTATAAACAGTGAATATCACCCAACTATCAAGAGCTAAATTTCAGGATCTAAAAGTAAAATGTACTAATTGTTGTGGAATATAGTTTTAACCCTTTTTTTTAACTTTGAATTATATTATTTTAATTTAATTTGAAGAGTGTTTTAACATTAAAAAAAATTAAATTTCGACAATATTTTCAAAACTGAACATATCACACTAACTAACCAAACTTCAATGCACACTAACCAAACTTCAATATACAAACAACCAACCAAACTTTAAAACATGCACCATCAAAGTATGTATGTTCTAAAAAATTATTTTATCATTTTGACGTTGAATTTAAATTTCCGCAGTTGGATCTTTTTTACAATTAGATTTGAAAAAAAATTAAATAAATATGAACAATTAGAACAAAATCTAAAGATTGCAAAAAGGAAAAAAAAGAAAAAAAAAAGTATTTTAACCTAGACTGTTGATCACCAATGGCCCAAAAATCAAACGGCTCATAGTCCCTTAAAATGTTACCGTTTTGCGACTGGGGCCTTGCCAGTTGAGGCTTATCTGTTGCCCACATCAATAAATCATTCACCCGTTGTTTTATAAAAAAATCTAGGGACCCTAAAAATTAAGTCAGCCAAATACAACCCAAATTTGGGTTTAGCTTGGGTCAAAGCCAAACCTTTTAGGTTTAAGTCCCACCATTAGATACAACTTAATACTACGGTCTAGTTGTATTCCTCTTCACTTATGAGTGAGAGGTCTTAGGTTCGATTCTCGTCAAAGGCAAATTTGAACCATATCGATTCTAACCAAAGGTAAATTTGAACCATATTATTGCTCCTCCATTTTGAGGCATAATCAAATCCCACACCCCTTTAATGCAGATAATATTATTTATTAAAAAAAAAACAACAAAAAAGTCCCACCTTTAGGTTGAAACTCAAATATTTAGGTTTGAGTC
This sequence comes from Malus domestica, assembly GCF_042453785.1. Lineage (NCBI taxonomy): Eukaryota > Viridiplantae > Streptophyta > Magnoliopsida > Rosales > Rosaceae > Malus > Malus domestica. Next base: position 51,891,511 of record NC_091675.1, on the reverse strand, counting down.
TTTACCCTACAGTTGGTTTTAAATAAATCCTCAAAGATAGTAGAGGGATCCCCATTGTTGATACCCTAAATAGGATAGACAGAGCTCGAATTCTGGTGTTGGAATGACACAAAGTGATCTCTTAATCCTCTAATGCCTTAGTTCAAGTACTTATAAGGGTAGTGCCATAAAGTCGCACTTACAATGATCACGATGAAATTTCAAACACTATCCGTCCACAAACACCCATGCACTTGGCCTAGTGTCCTTATCCTATCTATAGGATCTATAGGAACACTAAAAAATATAGATAGTTATAAGTTCAGAATGATTATTTACTCGGCAATCTGGACTAATTTCTGGATAGATACATAAATCATCAGGAACGGGTACTTTTATGGCCCTTCCTAATTCCTGCTAGCACCATATAACTTCGTAATGCCAGTTAACTCTATAAAAATTACAACAGCACCAACTCCAATTTTGTCATCTAAAAAATACATGAGACAAAAACAAAATCGAAAACAAAGACAACATATGCAAATGTGGTATCACTGAAATACAAAATGGACCTTCTCCAGTCCTCTGAAGGCTTCTTACATGTATACAGGGGACGGAACCAACGTGCATATCATCTGGGACCGGACAACTCATCCGGAGGAATATGAGAAGTTGAGTCTACTATGATCCAATTAGTACTTTGGTGATGAATAGGGTTGAAATCTTGGCGGAACATCTCGTTCTGCCACTCTTCCCATCTTTCAGCCAAACCATCGCCTTCCAGCATCTGGACAACCTCTGACATCTTGGGCCGTTCCCCTGGGGAGTCTTGTGTGCATAGTAGAGCTACTTGGGTCAGCTGCTCCACTTGATCGTCAATATAATTTCCATTTAGATCAGCATCAACAAGTATTTCCACCCTCTGATCTTTCATTAGTCCTTTGACCTAATTGTTTTAGTTAAAATAAAAAGGAAAACGTCAGATAGTTCTACAATTTGAAACAAAAGGTGAGGGCACCAAGGAGAGTAAAAATGTGTTGTAATGTTCACAATTTGAAGGGCCGCAATTTTCTCTAGAAAATCAAACTGCATACAAAAATGTATCGTCATTCAAATATTGATATAATGCAAAGATAAGAAAAATATGCAAATAGAGAGGATAGAAAGAAGCGAGAGGCCAAGATAGGAGAATAAAGTGATGATGAGGAAATTAGGATCAACAAAAAACATATGCCAAATTTTTCAAGAAATCACAGTAACGCCAATATATTGGTAAAAGAAGCAACAACAATAGTAACAATTACCAAGGAAATGTAATAATTAACCTCTGACTGTTTTCAACATTTCGGCCAAAAAGACAAGTGATTTTTACATTAATCAAACAGGAATTTGGCAGTTGTATAAATAATAATAGGTTTTTAAATCATATTTCCAAAGAACTAACTAAAATGCATGCAGAAGTGTTCCATAGGGAATGATTAAGAATGTCATAAGAAATTAACAGTTTGAAATAAAATCGTTAAGTGTGGAGACCCATTATTTTCGTCTAAAATAAGTAGCGACATTGGTAACACGAGAAACGCCTAAATTACGGTATATTATATAACATTTCTTTAACAATCTGAGTATTGAAACTTTGATAATTTCCAAGAATTGGACTTAGGGACACAAAATAGATTGAAGCTAGAATATCGTTGAATTTCAACAACATTACGTCTCTTTAGATATAAAATATGAAAGATATCAAATGTTGTTGGGAAATAACCTTGCATATAATATTAAATTAGCTACATACACAAACAGTAGAATTTTTTCCTTGTGATCAGAACATGAGTGATACATTACGTATTTTTATATAAGTGATAAGAAATTTTATTTTTTTAAATTATTAATTTTTTAACACACATATTCCATAATTTGTATAATGATACGTGATGTATCATCCCGTGATCATATTGAAAAAAATTTTCACAAACAGAAAGACGTAAATGCATACCCAATCAAGTAACGTGACGTCATCATCACTCTCAGGCTGAGGATCAAAAGCCCTCTGACCAGTGATGAGTTCAAGAAGCATGACTCCGTATCCAAAAACATCAGTTTTCTCGGAAAACCTTCCATTTGAAAAGTACTCTGGTGCTATATGACCAATTGTGCCACGTACAGCTGTGGTAATATGTGTATCCTTGTAGTTCATGAGTTTAGCCAACCCAAAGTCTCCAACAACTGCTTCGAATTCCTCATCCAACAATATGTTTGCAGCTTTCACATCACGGTGAATAATTTTTGGATCACAGTGGTCATGTAAATAAGCAAGGCCTCTTGCAGATCCCAATGCAATGCGTTGTCTTACTGGCCAATTAAGTGCAGGTTGTCCTTCTGGACGATCTACAATAATAATTATTAATATATCCACAAACTTTTGAGAGTAGAGTTTCAAATCACAAACAACAGGTAATATGGTCTAACACATATCATGCCACCAGTCTTACCCAAAAAAGGTCATCTCGTCATTCTTTTCAAATTAAATAGAAAGAAAATCAGCAAGAAGGTAACTTAAAATGGAAGGGAAAAAAAATACATTATAGAAAATCAGTGTTGATACTCCAAACCAAATTGGTCGGGTTTTTAAATTCAAATTATCAATGTAATCCAAATAATTTTTAATATCGTGAAAACAAAAAGATTCATCAACGCAGCATACAATCTAGATGAGTACCTATTAAACGTGATGCCACACTTCCATTAGCCATATAAGGATATACAAGCAGCCTTTCTGTTGGTGTCATGCAAAAACCATGCAGACGAAGCAGATTGCGGTGGACAGCCATGCTAATCATTTTAACTTCCGTTTGGAACTGTAGCTCCCCGCCTTGGGTTCTCTTCTCTTTTAGTCTTTTTACAGCAACCAGAGTTCCATCAGCTAAGCATCCTTTATAAACCTTACCAAATCCACCTCTACCAAGAATATTTTTGTCGCTAAAGGTATCCGTCGCAACTTGTAGCTCGCGTAAAGAAAACCTTTTGAGCTGTCGTAAATGAACTTCTGGATCCTCCTCAGCTGCAAAGACAGTAGATGAGTGAAACCTGCATCCCATGCAACAACTACAACACCAACTTGATCAAGCTATATTAATCTTAATAGTTCACTAACCAGGTTCATTAAAGAAATGATCCTGTGGTTTTCTTCGTCGACAATAAGCAAATGCAATTGCAAGTGCACCAAACAGCAAAGCAACACCAACGGCAACCCCTCCAAAAATAGCCCCAGTACCAGTGCCACCCATAGTTTCCAGATACATGTTACGATTCGAGTTCGCAATTCGGTTAGGATACGGAATTCGATAGTAACCTATAGTAACATTATGTTAGAGAATACACAGACATTATCATATTCAGTTCAATTCGTAAAAAAATATACATTAAAAATATTTATAATATACATTTTACAATAATATTTATAGTTATTGTTTATTGTATTGTAAGCAATTATTTTTGTTTAATAGAATTGATTACTTGCAAGCAAATATTTGTTTACAAATAAAAAATAATTAATTCACTTAACTTTCAAATTAGAATAATATAAATATTCTCAAATACAAGTGACCATTTACCACAGTGGTGGAAATGTGTTGCGTCATTGCATGACGGCGTAGGTTCAAACTCCGTCGATGACTAACCTAACATATAATCTAATAAAATCTATCGTTTGACAAAAAAATATAAATATTTGAACTTGGGAAATTCTATGGGCCTCCGACTCTTTACATCTTCTCTAAAAAATCAACACTGTTGATCGGTGCCTCCATAAAAAAAAAATTACAATTAAACTACTGATAATGCTAGGGAGATCAAAAATATTAAACCAAATGATGTGGTTGTAGATGATTGAATTATTAATTAAGTATACATGCTTGTTTCTTAATGATGATACATCATTTGGTTCGTAAATTTGATTTAAAACTTTGGTCTCTCAACCATTTCCTTAAACTTAGTATTTTCTCTCTCTCTCTCCCTCTTCGTCTTCCCTCTGCTCGATGAAAACCAGAAGCACCGAGCTTCCCAAAATTCCAGTTTTTTCACTCCTCTGTTCCCAAAAATTATCAGTGCGTATTAATTATTGTAGATGATTATAATCACCACTGAATCGCCAAACCAAATAATGTGTCACCAATAAGAAATAAACACAATAATCGACACTTAATTAATAATTCAATCATCAACAACCGTTTAAAATTTTTGGTCTCGCTAACATTATTCTTTTATTCATTTCTTCAAACTCACAGAAATAGTACAACACATAATTAGGAGTATCCTCTCGGATCCTCAATCCATTCCTTTCCTAACTAGCATCTTCTTAGATTCTTTACAGCAGTGATTCCAACAGTAATGGTATATTATGAAAAGTTTTAACAGAAAAACACCAAAAATAAAACATTAACCATTATGAAAAGTTTTAACAGAAAAACACCAAAAATAAAACATTAACCATTACTGGACTGGATCGATATCACAAGTGTCTGTGAAACAAAACAGAGCCAATTCTCAAAATAATTTTGCGCTAATATCACAAGAACATTAGAACAGTACAAGTTGTAAAAACCTGGATGTGGTGAGGCTGGAAGTGGATTCAGACGAGGATTATTGGCAAAACTGCAAAATGAAGAATAGCAATCAGTACATCATTTAGATCGTCCGCTGGGACAGTCACCGCAGGAAAAAGGTAAAGAAAAAGAGTAAAGTTGCTTCAACAAACCTCATGGGAGTAAAAAGTTAAAAAGATCCATTGACCGGAGGACTTGGATTGTCTGCCCTCCTATTTCGGTACCTTTTCCGTGTCATACTGTTTTGTGTAGTCACGGTTAAGCTACGTTAATATTTTATATTATTTTTTTATAAAAATAATAAAACAAAAAGAAATAGTAATATAAAATGTTGACGTGGCTTAACCGTAACCACAAAAACAGGAGGGCACGGGAAGGGCACCACAAATAGTGCCCTCCTGTTTTGTGTGGTCACGGTTAAGCTACGTTAATATTTTATATTATTTTTTTATAAAAATAATAAAACAAAAAGAAATAGTAATATAAAATGTTGACGTGGCTTAACCGTAACCACAAAAACAGGAGGGCACGAAAAGGGCACCACAAATATCCCCTGTCAGATTGTTATTTGAAAGATCCCTGCATTCCATGGCAAAACTATATGTTATTTGCATTCTCTGGGGTACCGATTGGTACGTGAAACGTGACGGAACAGAGTGAAATGAGACGTTCCGTCTCATGTTTGGTTCACCTAAAACGGGTGAAACGTATTGTTTCACGGAACGAATTTTAGATGAATTTTTGTTTCCCCTTTTTCCCTGGAATGACTCGTTCCAAATCCGTGGAACACAAAATTATAATTTCTCCGTCTCATTCTTCTTCCTCCTTGTTTCCATCCGAGAGCATCTTTGCTCTCTCTCTCCATTCCGTCCCATCCTGTCCCGTTCCGTTCTCGTCTACATACCAAACAATACCTGATGGCGGAGAAATTAGTAACTTCTGTCTCTCTCTCTCCTCCCTCTTACACTGAGATGAAAGTGTATGAAACTCACAGGACTTGCAATGATTGGATGTTCCCTTCTTGTGAATCTTGAAACCAGGGATCATACTATAAATTATATGCATCCGGCACAAGGACTTTAAGGAAGAAAGTCACTCCAATGGAACAATTAATAAAAGCAAATTAGCATATCGAATAAAAAAGAAAGACGATAGATTTTATCTAACAGAAGGATGGGGGTTCATACAGGAAACGCAGTTTTGCAAGGTTGCCAAGTAAAGATCCAAGCTCACCAAGTCTGACAAACCCCCAAGCTCTTCGGGAATGTTTCCAGTCATTCATTCATTAGTTCATTCCAGTTCCCACAACCAAACACTCCCAATTTCAATAACACACAGAGACATACCTTCGACATTGGCAGCAAGCTTGTGGAGGTGAAAGAAGCGAAACAGCAGAATCAGCCAAACAGAGACAGAGGTGGAGGACGTTATCACTGTTGTGTCTGTTAGAGCTCAGGTAAGCAGCTGGCGTTGACCGATCAAAATCCGAAGAATCTCTGCATTGACCGGATTCCAGAAAATTTGGTGGCTGTTTGATTAAATTGCAGATTACGTTTGGAAAAGCATGCCGCTGCTCCTTGGAGAGAGAGGTTGAAATCTCAGATTGCTAGTTTTGGAGAAGAAAGAAAGAAAAGGTAAAAGGCTTGGGAGGAAGACGAAGGAGCTGCGGATAGAGGACCTCTCAGTCAGTTTAAGCCCTGATTTGGTACGGTGGTAATTCTGAAAAAAAATGGTATAAAAAAAAGCTGGCAGCTTTATTGTATTTGGTAAACATTCAATTTCACATTTTTTTTTTACAGTTTTGTGTGAAAAAAACCAAAAACAGGAAGCTGCAAAACCCAACTTTGAAAAATCGGTTTTTTTTTTTTCACATCTGTTTTACATAAAAGTTTACTAAACACTATAATACTGTTTTTTTTTTCAAAAGCATTTTTACAAAAAAATTTACCAAACACTCTGCTGTTTTATTTCACAGCTGCTTATTCTCACAGCACAGCAGAAACAGTTTTTTTTCAAAGCACAGCAATACCAAACCAAAGTCGCAACCCACCAGGTCGGAAGTTTCGTTTCTTCTTTTGTTTATATTTATTTTTTACTTTTCAGCTGATTCCTGAAATTGCTATGCAACTCCTCACTCAAAATGAGATTTCTGGTTTAATCCACTATAAATTGTTTTAAAGAAAAATTAATAAAAATGGTTTGAAAACTTTGAGTTTTAATGATAATGACAAAATAATGGGTAAAATGAATAGTACCAGGATTAACTTTTTATTGTAAAAATATGATTTTTCGTTAAAGTGAACAGTACTATAAACTTTTCATTAAAGTTCCCTTATTTTAATCATTTCATGAAAAAACAAAATTACACTCAATTTTTATCAAATTATTATGGCCCATTTTTTATTAAATTGAGGTTATTTTGTTATTTGCTCCTTATTTAATGGATATTTTTAACATAATGATCAAAATGATTGATAATTAACAAACTCATGAATCACTTCTGGCAATTTTAAATTTCAGGAATCAAAGTGAGAAGTTATGCTAATTTCAGAGACCATTTTGGCTAATTTCAAAACAGAAAAGTAAAAACTAAAAATTAAAAATTAAAAACAAAATAATTATCAAACGACTTTTAATTAATAACTCATTTAGTTGACCAAGGGTTGCAAAGAGTCGAAGTCTAACTTTGATTAGAAATAATAAACCATGACATGAGCTATAATATAAACCATGACATAAGCTATAGCCAATAGTGAAGCTATTGTAGAACCAAGATCCTCGTCGAATCCATTCCCTAGTGATCTTGCAATCTTGTTCGTTTATCGTATATCGTGCGGTTAGAAATCATTTAAAATTTAAAATTTAAAATTCGAATGTAAATAGTACCTAACGAAAACTGACCGCATGATATACGATGAACGGATAGAATTGCGGGATCCCTAGGGAATGGATCCTGCGAGGATCCCGGTTCGCTATGAGGCAATACACTTATAGGAATTCAAAGATTCCATTAAAGTCCTTAGACCAACTCCAACCCTTACACCCAAACCAAAATATTTAGGGGGTGTAATCAATTTGAATTTTAGAGGATTTTAATGGATTTTGTTTAGGTGACAAATTTTAAAGGATTTTAATGGACTCTACAATTCCATATGGATTTTGACAGATTTATGTGGATTTCTCTTATAGATTTGTATGGATTTGTATGGATTCTTTCTTGGATTTCCTAGGATTTTAAAAAAATTTAGAAATCACATACAATGCCGTCAGATCATTTTTAATGAAACTCTGTGGCTGAGATTAACCTCTCCAACTCTCTGCAATTGAAACCCTAATTGTTATGTGTATTCTACTACACTGTCTGAAATCACGATCCTCAATCCAAGGACTAGTTAATTGCATATTTTCATACCGTAGTAATAGCACAAATTAATAATGTTTAGAATGTATACAGGTTGGATGAATTGATCCAACCCAAGCCAAATAATACGTGTTTCGAGAGTGACGTTGATTGGTTTTAATAATAAATGGTGACATTTCAAAGGCACCAAAGCAAAATTGAACAAGGTGTATTCTGTAAATAAAAGTACAACAGAGATAGGAAGTAGTTGAAGGGAAAGGAAGAGTCAGCAAGGGAATTTACGTGAGATGTTTGGGTAGTCGGTGAAGAAAGAAAAAAATAAGTTGGTGGTGCTGGGACATCTTCTCATGCTTGCAAAGATTTCACGACCAGCCATAGAAGTCCAAGTCGGCTGAGTTCACAGTAGGTCCTCTCAAATGGAGAAGACTGTTCCTCTGGTGTGAAAAGAAATTTGAGGGGTAAGGGTTGGATAACATTTGGTATTTATACCACAAACCCTCAAATCCATTAAAATCCATCACTCATCAAAATCCTAGCAAATCCTTGGTAATTTCACTACACCTAGACATCTGCAGACTCATTTAAAATCCTAATCGACTATCCTTGGATTTTGATGTATTCTTTAAAATCCTATAAAATCCTAATTTGACTACACTATGATTTCAAAATCTTTTAAAATCCTAATTGAATGCACTTAGATTTTAAAATCCATCAAAATGCTATCAAATCCTAATTTGACTACACACCCCTTTAAAAGACCATTAAAAAGACGGAATTTAAGTCTATGAACAGTGAATATCACCCAAATACCAAGACCTAAATTTCAGGACCTAAAATGCTAATTGTTGTGGAATATAGTTTTAACCCTAATTTTTTTGGTGGGATTTTTTTTAATTTTTTTTGTACTTTTGAATTATATTATTTTAATTTAATTTGACGAGTATTTTGACATTAAATGATTAAATTTCGACAAAATTTTCAAAACCGAACAAATCACACCAACCAACCAAACTTCAATACACACACCATCCAAATGTAAAGTGGATATGTTCTAAAAAATTATTTTATTATTTTGACATTTAATTTAAATTTCAGCAGTTGGATTTTTTTTACAATTAGATTTGAAAAAAAAAATATGAACAATCAGATCAAAATCTAAAGATTGCAAAACAAAAAAAGATTTTAACCTAGACCGTTGATCACCAATGGCCCAAAAACCAATGGCCCAAAAATAAAACGGCTCGTAGTCCCTTAAAATGTTACCGTTTTGCAACTGGTACCCTGCCAGCTGAGGGGTCCATCTGTCGGCCACTTTAGTAAATCACAAGCAGTGAAGCCCGCGCAATGCTGCGGGATTCAAAACTGTCTGGTTGCACTGATGTGATGCGTCCCACAATATCTTGCAATTTGGCAATCCAATATTATAAGATTATAGGATGAAAAAATGTTGGCAAACAAAAATGGCATATAGATGTAGATTTATAAATGTGTTTAATTACCTATGAGAATTTCAACTTTATCTACGTGAGATAACAATTCATTGTAATCCACTAAATAAAAGTGATGCTCATGAATGTATGGAGGTCCTTCTGTTATTTGTTTACTGGAAAGCCAAAGCGTTGTTAGTAGATGATGTTAAATATTTTGTAGATGCAATAAAAAGAATTCCTCTCAAGGTAATTACAAATTCTCACTCTCCCAAATCTTACCTTTTCGAATGCTTAGAGAATTACGCATTCAATAAACCCATAAAAATTAAAAACTCTAACCTACAAAAGTAAATAAAACAATATACAATCAAATTACAGGAATATAGACAAAGTACCAGTTACATCTCTAATCTTTTATAAGGGGTCTTTTCCACATAACAGCGTCAACCAAAGATCAGAGCATACAAATAAACGATATTAAACTTTTCAACCAACAAAACCAAATATTCAATCAATTCAACCTACATATTAAATATTGTTCTCAACCCCTGTTGAAGAAAGGATAATACAGAGAACTGACTAAGTGAATATTATAGTCAATATCCTGCAAATTTGCACATTAATATAGATGTGATTTAACTGATCAAATGTGATTTAATTTTGTATTTCAATCTGAACAAAGGCCACCTTTCAGACATAGTTCAACATAAATCAACGCGGAAAAATATTAAGAATTAAATTAATCAAATACAAAAATAGTTGTAGGTCGTGGGATATCACTTTGGGATTTTCGTGGTTTACCTTTTCTTTAAAAATAAGTCAATGCTTGATCATCTAGTCCTCCAACCTTCTGTTTCTCAATCTTCTGCAAGATGATTCAAATCAGAACCATTAAATTTCAGAAGAAACAAAATTAGAGGAAAAAGTGGTGCTTCCTACTTCAAACAATGAAAATGCGAATATTTGATCCCAATTATCCTTGAGTGACCTAAAAGAAGGCTGGCCGCTAGGACTGCTTACTTGAGCTCAACTGAAGTTCAATGGGGTCAGAGACGGAAATAGAACCCAAGGAGGAGAAAGAACGGTCAAAGCCAAATTTATACAACTAATTACCATTCAATCATATTAGGGGAAAATAATTAAACTATACAATAACAACAATTAAATCTTAGGAATGACAAAATTTTCTGTAGTTCAAAAAACCCATATGGAAACGTGTAAACAGTTCTCAAGGGAAATTACAAAATCATATTGAAAACCCCTCTCGAAGCACATTAATAATCTAACTAATGAATGTGATTCGAGAAACAAACCTTGTTCAAGTGCAATCTACATATTTTACAGCAATAATCTGACCATTTGGCAAGTGGCCCTGAAGTAATGAATCAGTATTACTATTAGGCTTTCATGCTTTATAAAAAAAAAAAAAAAAAAAAAAAAAAAAAAAAAAAAAAAAAACAGTAGACATAAGAAACAGAACAAAATTACTGTATAATGCTTAGAAGAAATCATTCAATTGTAAAATGTGTAAGACTTCTGAATTGGGATTCACCTAATAAACAATGCCAAAACCCCCTTGGCCGAGTTTGTTAATGGGTGAGAAGTTATCTGTGGCTGCTATTATGGTGCTCAGACCGAAATATTGCAACTCGGGGTGTCTCCTCGCTTCTTCAAGTTCATCTCTCTCCGTATAGTCTGTGCTATCACATGAACCAATTGTAGACATTCATTAAGATGAAATTGCATTGCTTTTATTTAGATCAAACCGTTAAACAATTCAGAGGGGATGACTACTTCTCATACCTTTTGTTTTACTCTTTTTCTTATGCCGCTAGCAGGCAAACACAATGATTAATACCCATGCTAGCAGTACCGAAACTATTGGAATAGCCAGAGCACCCCTCCGTCTCAAAAAACCTTTTGATTTGCTGGTATGCTTAGCTACACATTCAAGTCGGACAAAGGATTAGGAAACCATGAAAAACAGAAAATCCCAAAAAAAAATCAATAAGTAACCTACTTAATATATTAATGTAGGCAAATGTGAATTTGAATGGCTTAAAACTCAAAAATTGTGAAATTTTATACAAAAGTTTCGATCAGACCTTATTTCAAAAACATTCCTCTATTTTTCCTGAGGCTGCGGAACAACTCCTCCACCAAAACTGATTTATAGCATCTGTTTCAAGCCTAATCATTATGAGTCAATTTGGAGATTTGCTAAAAGATCTCAAAAATTAAATGAATAATTCAAATAAAAAAAAATCATATCAAAAGAACCCATAACTTTAAAAGAAAAACTGTCCTGAACCCTGCAAATTTAAATGAAGAATTCTAAAATGTCTGTGCATGTTGATTTTCCAAGGGTGGCAGAGGAAATTGTACAGCAGACTAACAATTCTTCATATGTTTGAAGAAAAATCTACATGCATGCGACATCTACAAAGGTTTCTAAGCTTACCCAGGGGCCCAAATACAACATAATTAATAAAACTTCAAAAACTCCCACACAAATTCATTCATCAAACCCCCAAAAAAATTTAAAAAAAAACCACAAACGAAAAGCAAAAAAACGCAGAAAATTTTTATCAACACGACGACTAAAGACACCCAAAAAAACCAAATTGAAAAATCATGGGGGCGAGTATCAACCAAGAACTCACCCAAATAGAATCCAATGAGGAGAATGAATCACCGGGAGATAAGGAGAGCGGCAAGCCAAGGACGTACAGCGAGTCAAACGTGTGGAGGCGGCGTTCATGTCATGGTCGAGCAGCTCGAATCGGCAAGGAAGTTGCCGCAAGGTTGATGGTGAAGAAATAACGGAGGAAGCACGGAGGAAAATTGTGATTTTGAATGGATTATTGTGATGCATGTGGCATTTAAAACCTTAAGAAAAGATTAGGGGTTCTTAATTTCTTACCCAAATCCACAAACTTGAATCAAATCTTTGCAACCCAGCTTGAAATCCCTTTGAAATGACCTACACGAACACAGATCTTACATGCAGAGCATTTTAGATGAAGTTGTGAGAAGGGTTGATGGGAATTAAGGAAACAACCAAATTCCAATCAAAGTTTAGACATGCATTCAGAAACTCACACCCATAAAAACGTTTCAAAGCTTACCGATGATGTTGGGGTGGAACCGTGAAAGTGAAGGGGAAAGAAGAGGCGGTCGGATTCGCGTTGTGGTTTATGGATTGGCAGCAGTAGAAGAATTATGCGGTGGGCGAGGAAACAGCCAAATGGTGAGGGAAAAATAACAAAGAAGGCTCCGGAATTTCCACGCGTCGCGAAACTGTTAAGCATTTGACAGCAAAGCAATAGGGGCAAGGCTATAATAATAGACAAATAAGCGAGGACAAAATCGAAAATCCACTGTACTATGAATAGTGATTCAGGCGTTTTTCTCTTTTAGTATATAATATAATTTGCCCATTGCTTTTCAAAAACAAAAAAAGTAGGGCCCCCAAAAATTTGGGTCAGCCAAATACAAACCCAAATGTGGGTTTAGCTTGGGTCAAAAGCCAAACTTTTTAGGTTTATGTGCAACCATTAGATGCCACTTAGTACTACGGTTTAGTGGTATTACTTCTTCACATATAAGTGAGAGGTATTTAGGTTCGATTCTCGCCAAAAGAAAATTTGAACAATATTATTGCTAGTCCACTGTAAGGCTTAACCTAATCTCCCACCCTTTTCGTGTAGAAAATATTTGTTGTTCAAAAAAACAAAAAAGTCCCGCAATTAGATTGCATTTTTATTTTGTTTAAACTCAAATGTTTAGGTTTGGGTCTTACCCTATAGTTGGTCTTAAATAAATCCTCAAAGATAGTAGAGGGATCCCCATTGGCGATACTTTAAAGAGATTAGACAAAGCTCGAATTCTTGTGTTGGAATGACACAAAGTGATCTCTTGATCCCCTAATGCCTTAGTTCAAGTACCTATAAGGGTAGTGCCACAAAGTCACACTTGCAATGATCACAATGAAATTTCAAACACTATCTATCCACAAACACCCATGCACTTGACCTAGTGTCCTTATCGTAACTATAGGATCTATAGGAACACTAAAAAAATATAGAGAGTTATAAGTTCAGAATGATTATTTACTCGACAATCTGAACTAATTTCTGGATAGATACATAAATCATCAGGAACGAGTACTTTTATGGCCCTTCCTAATTCATGCTAGCACCATATAACTTCGTAATGCCAGTTAACCCTATAAAAATTAAAACAACGCCAGCTCCATTTTTGTGATCTAAAAAATACATGAGACAAAAACAAAATAAAAAACAAAGACAAAACATATGCACAAGTGTGGTATGACTGAAATACAAAATGGATCTTCTCTAGTCCTCTGAAGGCTTCTTACATGTATACAGGGAACGGAACCAATGTGCATATCATTTGGGACCGGACTGTTGAATTGTAATCTTGCCAAAGCCAAAGCCAACTCGACCAATAATACTTTTGATCCTCCTCTACCAAAAGCCAAAGCTAAGCATCCTTTATAAACCTTACCAAAGCCACCTCTACCAATAATATTTTTGTTGCTAAAGGTATCCGCAACTTGTAGCTCGCGCAAAGAAAACCTTTTGAGCTGTCGTAAATGAACTTCTTGATCCTCCTCAGCTGCAAAGACAGTAGATGAGTGAAACCTGCATCCCATTCAACAACTACAACACCAACTTGATCAAGCTATATTACTCTTATAGTTCACTAACCAGGTTCATCAAATAAATGATCCTGTGATTTTCTTCGTCGCCAATAAGCAAGTGCAATTGCAGGAGCAGCAAACAGCAAAGCAGCACCAGCAACAGCCGCAGTATTAGTGGCACGGTGCGAGTTCGTAATTCTGTTCGGGTACGGAATTCGGTTGTAACCTATAGTACTATTCGTTAGTGTGTACACATAGACAATATGATATTTAGCTCGATTCGTTCTCAATTCGTTAAAAAATATAAATTAAAAAAAATTATAATATATATACATTTTAATTATAGTTATTGTTTATTGTAAGCAATTATTTTTAATAGAATTGATTATTTGTAAGCAATTATTTGTTACAAATAAAAAACAATTAATTCTGTTAAATTTCTAATCAGAATAATATAAATATTGTCAAATTAATATGGAACTTGGGAAATGCTATGGGTCACCGACTGTTTACATCTTCTATAAAAAATATCAACACTGCAGATGGGTCCCTCCACTAACATAATAAGAAAAGAGTGCTGATAGATCCATGGATAAAGTACAAAAAACTATCTCAATTATTGGTGTCACGACACTTTCATATCTCATCTTTTAAAATTGACAATGTCATACCTCATCTTACGAATTTATGCCAATGTTATACCTTCCGTTAGGGTTTGCGTGAATTTCTCAGGTAAATGCTTACGTGACTTGATCCGAGACCCATTTTCTATTAAAAAGTTAATAAAAAATTATTAAAAACTAAAACAAATTATTTAATATTATTTAAATATTAAAATAATAAAGAAAAGTAAAGAAAAAAAGAAAAAAACCTCAAGTCAGTTCGTCCTTCCCACCCGTCTCTCTCTCCCCATCTTCCTGCAACCCAGTTCTCCCCCCCCCCCTAACAACAAACTCAGAAAGAAGATGGAGGAAGAAGAAGAAGAAGGAAAAAAAAAAAAAACCCCCCACCACAAACCCAACCCCCTGCAACCCAAAAAAAGGAGGAGGAGGAAGAAGAAAAAGAAAAAAAAAAACAAAAAAAACCTAACCCAACCCAGTCCCCCCCCTCCCCAAAAAAAAACCTAGAAAGAAGGAGGAAGAAGAAGAAGAAGAAAAGAAACCCAGTTCGTCCGTCCCCCCTGCACCCACCCTCTTCCCTCCACACCCATTCCCCCTATTTTCTTCGCGCCCAGGTTCTCAACCTTCGGAATCGGCCTGGCGAAGGCTTCCCGATTCCACCTCAACGGGATATGGTTTTTTTTTTCTGGGTTTTTTTGTTTTAAGAAATCCAATTCGTCTGTCCCCCCTGCACCCACCCTCTTCCCTCCACACCCATTCCCCCCATTTTCTTTGCGCCCAGGTTCTCAACCTTCGGAATCGGCCTGGCGAAGGCATACTTGACGACGGCTATTGATCTGGCAGTCTCGATCGAAGAATTCTTCAATGCGCCTATCGTCTCTAGTCGCTGGAAAGCAACTTAAGAGGATCCAATAGTAGTCCGTTTTGGACAGCTATGGAGATTATATGATCTAGTCGCAGAGAAGGGTCTAGATTACCCGGTTCCAATACTTGGTACCCAAACAGAGTTTGGTAAACCCATAACTCTTTTGGGCGGGATCTCTGGACAACAGTTCCTTGTGTTCGCTGCAGGTCTGATTCCACCTCAACGGGATATTATTATTTTTTTCTGGGTTTTTTTGTTTTTTGTTTTAAGAAACCCAGTTCGTCCGTCCCCCCTGCACCCACCCTCTTCCCTCCACACCCATTCCCCCCATTTTCTTCGCGCCCAGGTTCTCAACCTTCGGAATCGGCCTGGCGAAGGCTTCCCGATTCCACCTCAACGGGATATGGTTTTTTTTCTTCTGGGTTTTTTTGTTTTTTTTTGGGTTGCAGGTAATGGGTGCGAGGTTGGGTGCGAAGGTGGGGTGGTTGGGTGTGGAGAGTGGGTGCGGGGAGAAGAGGGGGTGGGGAGGGGGAAGACAAATTGGTTTTTTATTTTTTCTCTCTTCTTTTTTCTGGGTTGGAGTTGTAGGAAGGGGGAAGAAGAGAGAGAAGGGGGGAGGGGATGAACTGACTGAGTGTTTGTTTGGTTTTTTTTTTTTTAATATTTAAAAAATATTAAATATTTTTTTTTAGTTTTTAATAATTTTTTAATAGAAAATTGCCCCAAGATCAAGTCACGTCAGCATTTAACTGAGAAATGCACGCCAACCTAACGGAATGTATAACATGGACACAAATTCATAAGATGAGGTATGACATTATCAATTTTAAAAGATGAGGTATGAAAGTGTCGTGACACCAATAGTTGAAGTAATTTTTTGTACTTTACTCTAGATCCATTATATTGAAAATTTTATCCTTGTGATCGTAACACAAGTGATACATCACGTGTTATTATATAAATTGTGGAAAATTTTATTTTTTATGTTATTAATAATTTTTAACATAAGAATCTCACCACTTGTACAAACACGTGATCTCTCCACCCTTTACAAATCTCTCTAACAGTCCAAATTGAACAAATCTAGAAATTAACTTATCTGGTGAAAAATAAAAAAAAAGGTGAAAATTTACAAACTTGAAATACACAGTCATTGTTTTGTTGGAGAGTTGTAGATTGCAAGAGATCTGCTACCTCAATTCAACAAATTTTGTTCGAATCAAAAGAATTAAATCCAAAAAGTGAAAGTAATATTTTCTCTCTTCCTCTCCCTCTTCGTCTTCTCTCTGCCCGATGAAAACCAGAAGCACCGAGCTTCCCAAAATTCCAGTTGTTTCGCTCCTCTCTTTCCAAAAATTACAGGTGCGTTTTCTTTTCTGTAATCTGATTAGAAATTATCAGATATGATTAGATGAACCACTGAATTCACCACCGAATCGCTAAAGTAATGGTACGTCCGTACCGATACAGAATCCGGACACTATTTCACCGAATCCGGCACCTAATATGAACCACCAGAGTTAAAAGGGAAGGGTTATTTGCACAACATGAACCAGAACGAGATGAAAAATCCTTAAAAGTCGGATGTTATATGATGAACTCCCTCTCACATGTCATTGTTTTAATTCATTTCTTCAAACTCATAGGAATTTAGGAGTATCCTCTCGGATCCTCAATCCATTCCTTTCCTAACTACCATCTTCTTAGAATCTTTACAGCAGTGATTCCAACAATAATGTTGTACTATGAAAAAAATTTAACAGAAAAACACCAAGAAAAAACATTAACTACCAATGGACTGGAGTCGATATCACAAGTGTCTGTGAAACAAAACAGAGCCAGCTGGAAAGTAATAAGTTTAGGATTTGAGGTCAGCCCGTTAAAATTAGGATTTGTTAGAGATTAAGGTTATAATTTATTATAAATAGGATGCATGTTATTTTCTTTAGAACAAGTGTGTCACAATGTAGTGTTTTTAAATTTTGCAACCGTTTTGCCATTCTTATTTGTGTAATAATATTCTTATTTTGTAGTCTAGTACTCTGATATTCAACTGTTCTCAAAATAAATTTGAGTTAATATCACAAGAACAGTATAAGTTGTAAAAACCTGGAGAACTTGGTGGGGTTGGAGAAACGGGAGGAGGTGGATTCAGACGAGGATTATTGGAAAAACTACAAAATGAATAATAGCAGTCAGTACATCATTTAGATCGTCCGCTGGGACAGCCACCGCAGGAAAAAAGGTAAAGAAAAAAAAAGTAAAGTGGGTTCAACAAACCTGACGGGAGTAAAAAGTGAAAAAGATCCATTGACTGGAATATCCCCTGTCAGATTGTTATTTGAAAGATCCCTGCATTCCATGGCAAAACTATATGTTATTTGCATTCTCTGATGGCGGAGAAATTAGCAACTTCCCTCTCCTCCCTCTTACTGAGATGAAAGTGTACGAAACTCACAGGACTTGCAATGATTGAATGTTAGTCAGAGTCACGGGAATACGCCCTGACAAGCTGTTGTTGTATGGGCGCCTATTTCGTGGAAAAGAAAGTGCTAATTAAATCACAAATAATCGCAACAACAACAGATATTAAAGGGGACGAAAACACCCCAACTTCTCTTTCTCTGTCTCGCAACCAGCCACACTGTCCATTCACTCAAAATTCCAAAAATCTTAAAACCTCATTTCCTCCAGCCAAAAAATCGCGATGACCCTTCATTCGTGGAAATTTTCTTCGGAAAATTTGCAACGAAACCCCGCCGCTCCCAATTCGAGAACTCCTCACTCTAACTCCGAATATTAACAAGGTCTCTCTCTCGCATATAATTTTAAATTTTTGGAATTTATCTTCAAAGAATGAATTTTTAATTTCAAATCAAACTTCAAGTTTTTTATTTTTTGGGGACTGTGGGATTAATTTTTGCAACAGAGGCCGGAAGACTGAAGATCGCATTTTGGATTGTGATTTCGCAGACTTTGTCGAGTTGCAGCCTGAGGTGTGATTTAACAGCTGAAATTCCCAAGCTTTTTGATTAATCTTAAACCAGATTACTTAATTATTGTTAGACTATTTATTAGATATTTGGCTTCTACATAATTTACAAAAACCATAACTGGCAGATGGTTTTATACTTGACCGAATTGTTAATATTATTTCATGACGAGGCTGAAAAAGCTGGGGTGTTCCATTTGCTTCCAGTACATTCTTCCAACCCAGTTCCAGTTCTCTCGCCAGTTTTCAAGAAGCACAGCGTGAGTTCCTCTTCTTTTTCTTAATCACAGAGTATTCAATTAGCGTGTGTGATTGTATTGTTAACATAAAGTACCTCTTTAAATTTCTACTGACCAATTGCAGGTAGATGGTATGCTCACAGAACTTGCCTGCTTGCTTCTTCAGATGCCTTTCGTGCAATGTTTGCTGGTGATATGATTTTCCAATTTCCCCTTTGCAGCATTTTCTTTTTGGTTTTTGTAGTGTATGCACTGTTGTGCTTGGCTCATATACTTATGAGTTGGCAACAATTTTGATAGTGTAACTTTCTGAGTGCTACAGGGAAATGGCAGTAACCACTTTGTGTTTGGCTTTCGGTTATGGCATGGATGTCTTGTTTCAAGAGAAGACATGGTGACTACCACAAGCAAAGTTGGAAGCAAGACTTGACTTTATGGTTGCTTGCACACAATTGTGCATGTTTTATTGTGCATGTTTTATTTTATATGTATTAAATGACAAATGGAGAAAAGTTGTACTTTATAGACTAGGTATAGACTTTGATGCATGCTAGGTAGGCTAGGTGATAATTATGTCATGTGAACTTAAGACTTTTGGGTCTTGTTTGTTGGCATAGTTGCTAGTGTATGCGTATAACTAGATGCAATATTTGTGCATTTAGAAATGCATTTGAGAGAGCATCCGAAGGAGAACACAAAGGAGAGAAAATATAGAGTGAGAGTGAGAAACTCTTGGAGAGAGTGAGGCTCTTAGTAAAATTCTGTGAGGGTACAAAGGATTGGGGTTTGGGTTATGTTAATTTAACTCAAGTGTATCTTGTACTAGTTATTCTCATAGTGAAGAGCAATATCTCTTGGAGGACGTAGGCAGATTTTTGCCGAACCTCGTAAATTTCTCAGTGTATTTATTTCTTGTAATTTAAACTGTTCAACTGTGGGTCTGTAGTTTGGTGAGACAATCTGAATCTCACTTCTGCACTGACGAACGACCAAGGCACAACATGCACTACAAAAGTAACACAATGGGAGTAGGTTTAGAGCTTAAAGAAATTTCAACATGTAATGAGAAGTGAGGGTTTTTGCTTAACCACTTTTATTTACTGGTTTTTTATTCGAATTTATAGCACCGAGGATATAGGTGAACGGTGAAGCAATTTGGTTGGGTACATGCATCTTCAACATGTTGTGACAATTATACTAAATGATTTTTCAATTTTTTTGTTTTGTTTTGTTGGAGATTGAAGATGTAAGTGTACTAAATTGGAAGCTCAAGTATTGAACAACATGATTTACTTCATTTGTTAGTTGGTAAAGACTTCGTCTCTCATCTAAACCCATTGTATTTCTTCGGCTTTTTTTCTTGGTGAGAATTGGAATTTTTATTTATCTTTCGAAACTCTAAACTGGTTGTCCTTCTCATATGAAAAATGAGCATTTTTATAAGCCAATTAAAGGCTCATATGATTCAGAAGCCTAACCAATGAATTTATCTTGAACAGATTACTTGAGGAAAAATGTACATCCTCATCTACAGAAAAACAAAGAAGAAAGAAGAGTGAAGTACTGAATGTAGAAAAGTTGGGACAAGGAAAATGAATATATTTTTATATGATTGTATTTGTATGAACAACTTAATCCACAACTTTTTCTATGTAATGTATTCTTCAAATACCTATCTTTTGTTCATTATTACACGTAAGGATGCAAATAGACTTTGGTATGGATGTAGACAAATTTTAATATGTGATATATCCTACATTTATATATATATCTTTTTCCCTTATTGAATATGAGGATGTAAATAGATATTTCTTTGATATGGATATAATTAGATTTTAATATATTTGCATACGTTTAACAAAGTTTTAAAACTCGCGACATCGCGCGGGTTCTATCGCTAGTATATTTATGTAAATATTCCGATGTTAAGGCCCCTTACTGTTCAGGACCCACTCCTAGAAAAAGTCAAAACTCAAGCTACATGCCTTGACCACAATATTGGGTTGAGCCGAACAGCATAATTAGCATATCAAATAAAAAAAGAAAGACGATAGATTTTATCTAACAAAGGGATGGGGGTTCATACAGGAAACGCAGTTTTGCAAGGTTGCCAAGTAAAGATCCAAGCTCACCAAGTCTGACAAACCCCCAATCTCTTCGGGAATGTTTCCAGTTATGCTATTATTGGAAAGTTCCCTGTCAAGAAAGTGTGTTTCAATAATGTCAAATGCAGTTGTGAAATTCATCAGTCATGTATCAATACCAATTTCAATTCGAATGCATAGTGATGGAACAGTTGGATAAGACCCGAACAAAAAATCAGAGCGAAAAACATGCTTACAAGTACTGCAACTTGGAAAGCACACCAAGCTGTGCCACCAGATGACCAGAGAGATTGGCATTGGCAAGATCACTGGGTGGAGCAAAAATGTTAAAAACTTCCCGTAATGCTATTTCCGCTGTTACAAGTGAATTGAACTGAACTGAATCGAATCGAATTGAATTGAACTGAATTGAAAAGGAGGTGTTTGTTGGGTTTGCTTACACCACAGTAACCCTGTTTTTGCTATTACAAGTGACATGAAGCCAGGTGCAGGGATTGTAGAGAGCCGGATCCCAACTCTGCAGAACATTGTTTGGATCAGCTAGATTGGTCTTCAACGCGTTCAATGCGTCACCTGTCAAATCCAATCATTCATTCATTCATTCGTTAGTTCATTCCAATTCCCGCAACCAAACACACCCAAATTCAAAAACACAGAGACACAGACATACCTTCTATGTTGGCAGCGAGCTTATGGAGGTTCCAAACAGCAGAATCAGCCAAACAGAAACAGGGGCGGAGGACGTCATCACTGTTGGGCCCGTTGGTGCTCAGGTGAGCAGCTGGCGTTGACCGATCAAAATCCGAAGCATCTCTGCGTTGACCGGATTAGAGAAAATTCGGTGGCTGTTTGATTAAATTGCAGATTGAGTTTGGAAAAGCATGCCGCTGCTTCTTAGAGAGAGAGAGGTTGAAATCTCAGCTTGCTAGTTTTGGAGAAGAAAGAAAGAAAGGTAAAAGGTTTGGGAGGAAGACGAAGGAGCTGCGGATGGAGGACTCTCAATCAGTCAAAGTCGCAGCCCACAGCGTCGGAAGTTTCGTTTCTTCTTTTGTTTATATTTATTTTTTACTTTTTAGCTGATATCTGAAATTGTTATGCAATTCCTCACTTTGTTTTGAGATTTCTGATTTTATTCAACATGATCATTTCGTAAAAAAAAAAAAAAATTATCTTCAATTTTTGTCAAATTATTACGGTCCATTATTTATTGAATTGAGGTTATTTTTGTCATTTGCTTTGTTGATGCACAAAACCGGAGGTTTTGGAACAACGTAAATCCGACCGTGAATCTGCATGAAATGTAAATAACACAAGATGTATCGTGGTTCACCCCAAGGTTTGGGCTACGTCCACACTGATTGTATTTATTTGAAGGAGAGAGAGCTCTGAGAGTGAGAGCGTTGAGAGAGGGTGAGAGGGCCTAAGAATTTGGCTTTTTTGAGAGTGAGAGTGAGGCCTTTTTCTAATTGTGAGGGTGAGGGGTCCTTTTATAGAATAAGGACTCCTCACTTATTACATATTTGTCCATTCCTTTATCACATAATTACATTTAAGTCCCCCGAGTATTTATACGAGGTCTAAATACGAGGCCCTAAATATGGTATAAACAGTAGTCCCCTAAGTCTTCAGTCAAGAGAGTCTTTTGGCTGGAGACTTGAAATTCAGTCCATGTGTGGGCCGAAGTAACTAGATGTTATCTTGAACTGATGTTTGATATGAGGCGGTGCTCAATCTGAAATGACGCTCAATTAGAAGTAGCACATGCTGCGATGCTGCTCAGCTCGTGGCTTATGGCGCCTTGGTTGGCTCGGCTTGCGGCGTTTGAAGATAAGGGAGTCCCTTTTATAGAATAAGGGCTCGCTCCTTAATACATGAATGATAGGCTAGAGTTGATGCTCTCTAATGATGGTGAGGAGTCCCTTTTATAGAATAAGGGCTCGTTCCCTCGATACATAAATGATGGGCTAGAGTTGATGCTCGCGGCGAGACGGTTGCTCAGCTGGCGGCGTTGCTCTCTAATGATGGTGAAGGAGTCCCTTTTATAAAATAAGGGCTCGCTCCTCAATACATGAATAATGGGCTATAGTTGATGCTGCTCTAATGATGGTGAGGGAATCCCTTTTATAAAATAAGGGCTCGCTCCTCAATACATAAATAATGGGCTAGAGTCCCCCAAGTATTTTTCATGAGGCCTAGTTGAGGCCCAATATATGGTGTATAGTGTAGTCCCTCAAGTCTTCAGTCAATAGAGTCTGTTAGCTAGAGACTTCAAATTGAATCCATGTATGGGCCGAAGTGGCGGTTGTTCGGAGGTGGTATTTGTATATCCTGCACTGAAGCTTTGTAAATGAAGCTTTGCAAGTGAAGCTTTGAAGCTGGAGCTCTGTAAATGAAGCTTTTGAAGCTAGAGCTTTTGTAAATGAAGCTTTTGAAGCTGATTGACATGAGTGATGCTCATGAGTGTTTAATTGACATGAGTGATGCTCATGAATGTTTGATTGACATGAGTGATGCTCATGGATGTTGACATGAGTGATGCTTATGAATGTTGACATGAGTGATGCTCATGAATGTTTATGTATGATTGATATGAGTGATGCTCATGAATGTTTATGTATGATTGACATGAGTAATGCTCATGTATAATTTGAAGTATTGGGCGTACTTTTGTTTACCTAGTTGGTGGCATGAAGGAGAGTACGGGTTGTACATTTCATCACCTGGTTGGTGGCATGAATGGCTAGTTGCCAAATGATATTAGAGTACGGGTTTACATTTCATCACCTGGTTGGTGGCATGAATGGCTAGTTGCCAAATGATATTTAGAGTACGGGTTGTACACTTCATCACCTGGTTGGTGGTAATAGCGGCGGGTTACCGAATAATTTTAGAGTACTGGGCATACTTTTGATCACCTGGTTGGTGGTAATAGCGGCAGGTTGCCGAATAATTTTGGAGTACTGGGCGTACTTTTGATCACCTGGTTGGTGGTAATAGCGGTGGGTTGCCGAATAATTGTGGAGTACTAGGCGTACTTTTGATCACCTGGTTGGTGCTATTTCGGGCTTATGAGCCTTCGCCCTCCACAACATGGCAGCCCATTTGTTTTGGGCTTTGCTATTTTTTTTTAGTTACCCTCTGATGGGGTTTATACAGATATTTCCGAAAGATAAAAAAAATACATCATTCTGGTGGGGTGTTTATTCCTTGCTTTTGAAATGTCTCCATGTTCCTCTCTTCTTCTTTTCTCTTTTCCTTTTCTGCTTTACTTTTGCTTTTGTTTCTGTCTTCTTTTCTCTTTTGTAGATGGCAGACAAGGAATGATAAGTACATTAATCTTATCTCCCCTTTTGCACGATCCCTCATGATCACAGCCTCCACCACCTCTCCATACTTCCGTTGGTCCAGCCAATAGGGAGGTGCATGAGTCAGCAATTGCTGAATAGCCATTAGCACAAAATCCAGATGATTCACCATCAATTAAGACATCACCCATATCAAACTGCCAGTAGCCTTTCTGAGTCACGGGAACATATGTATGCTCACCCTTGAAATGACTAGAATCAACCCCACCAAAGACAATCTCACCCCATTCTTCCCCTTCTGTATTGCGATTTAACCAAAATGAGAAAACTGGTTATTTAACAAGACCTTGATTGACCAAATTATACCAGACAGGAACAGCATCTCCAACTGAGATATGTTGAAATCCAAGTCCAAGAATACCATCAAACTTAGCTGCCACAAACGTGACTCCAGGCTCTTTGGTTGCCTCAATAAAGTCCTGATCCTTAACAACAAGATCACCGACTTGGACATGGTCCTGGTGGAAGAAACCTGAAATTGCACCAGTTCCATACTGGATCTCCGCACATTGAATCTCCTTTTTCATGCTGTTTAACTTTGTTCAGTGAAATAAGCCTCTTATTTGACCGTCCCTTTTAAGCCTGCAAGGTCCCAACTCAGGCTCCGCTTCTACAATGACATCAATAATGGAGTCCTGCAGAGCGGGCAAGTTTTGTGATTGTCCTCGTCGTGATGGTGATGATGATGATCATTATACTCCAGCCCCCTGTCAATGCACTCGGTGTGGAACACGTGGCAGAGACAATTCTAAGTTGTTTATCAGATACAATAATGAATCACATCTCAAAATCCCAGGTACTCTCAGCAGTTAATTTTGGCATCTTTCGTTCCTCCGCCAAATTGACAGATGCTGAAAACTGAGAAAAGCCATTGATTTTTGATCTCCTCGACCACTCCAACCCCAACAACATCATCATAAACCATCTGGGCCACCGCGAGATCCCATAAATTCTTGCCCAAATCGCACAATGGCTCAAACATCGTGGAGTGAGCCTCTCTGGTCGTGGCACCAAAACTTCAACAGATAGACCGAAGAAGGCGTTGGGACGTTGGAGATTTGATTGAGATAAAATGAGAAGAAGCACGACGACGGGCACGCGGACGAGAGCTGATCCTTTAACCTCTCCTAATCGCAGCTAAGGCCGGCCTTGTTGGGACAGTTGACGGTGAGGACGGATGGCTCATCAGGAGCCTTCCTCGGCTTGATAACGACGATGTCGTCGCAGGGAATGCCCATGGCGGAATCAGGGTAATCACGAAACTATCCCTCTTTCAGTTGGGTGTGTTGATTGATGTGTCAGGCTGAGCGATGAGGGACAAGATAGAGATGAGGGACATGAGAGATATATAGAGATGTTGTTGTAGCTGCTTTAGCATAGACAACCAAAGACCAAGATTTGATCAGAAACCCATTAAAATTCTCCGATTGGAAAGACCACCCATTTCGAAAAAATGCCGATTAGGAGACCCAAGTGAGGATTTGATCCAACACGCCATGGGAGGGCATAAAGCTAAAGAATTCGTGCTTATTTTTGTTTTTGCTTGAGAAAAATCTGTAAAGGTGTTGAAAAAGTTGTAGAGAAAGACATGGAAGCCATCATTTTTTCTGGTGAGCACTTTGGAACTCGGTGGAAATATGAGGACATGGTGGCGTGGATGGGCTGCAAAAGCAGGTGAATTTGCAGCTGAAATCTTTGGTTTCCGTGTTGACTGACTGAGAGAGGAGGCAGAGGTGGTTGGAGGTCTGCGAAAGTTTTCTGGAGAAACCCAAAAAGTGAGGTTTTTGGGTTCTTGGATTTCTGCAGATTCACGGCGGAGATGAAAAATTGAGAGAGAACCGACATAACTTTTCGTGTCGTTTCCCACAGACGGCGCCAAATGTTGATGCACAAAACCGGAGGTCTTGGAACAACGTAAATCCGACCGTGAATCTGCATGAAATGTAAATAACACAAGATGTATCGTGGTTCACCCCAAGGTTTGTGCTACGTCCACACTGATTGTATTTATTTGAAGGAGAGAGAGCTCTGAGAGTGAGAGCGTTGAGAGAGGGTGAGAGGGCCTAAGAATTTGGCTTTTTCGAGAGTGAGAGTGAGGCCTTTTTCTAATTGTGAGGGTGAGGGGTCCTTTTATAGAATAAGGACTCCTCACTTATTACATATTTGCCCCTTCCTTTATCACATAATTACATTTAAGTCCCCCGAGTATTTATACGAGGTCTAAATACGAGGCCCTAAATATGGTATAAACATGCTTCTTATTCAATAGAGATTTTTAATCGAATGATCAAAATAATTGATAGTTAACAAACTCAGGGATCACTTCTAGCAATTTCAAATCTCAGGAACCGAAATGATTAATTATGCCAATTTCATGAACCATTTTGATTAATTTCATAATAGAAAAGTATAAGCTAAAAATTAAAAATTGAAAACAAAATGATTATCAAGCTACTTTTAATTAATAATTCATTTAGTTGACCAAGCGTTGCAAAGAGTCCAGGTCTGATTCTGATCAGAAATAATAGACCATGACATAGCCAATAATGAAAGCTATTGTAGTTCTAAAGAATAAAATTTGGCTTCGAGAATTTTGAACTTTTTTGGGTAATAATGTTCACAAAAAAATATTTTACAATAAAATCAAGTTAAATTAACTAAAAGAATTAGCTTCCAATGAAAGTATCACATAAAATTATGTAAACTTCAAATTTAAGATTTATACTATAAGGACTTTCTCATATGAGGCAATACTCGTTTAGAAATATAAGATTTCATTAAAGTCCTTAGACCAGCTCCAACCTTTACACCCAAACCCAAATATTTAGTCCATCAAAAGACAGAATTTAAGTCTATGAAGTGAATATCACCCAACCATCAAGATCTAAATTTCATGGCCTAAAATGTACTAATTGTGGTGGAATATAGTTTTAACCCTAATTTTTTTTCGGTAGGATTTTTTTTTAAATTTTTTACTTTTGAATTATATTATTTTAATTTAATTTGACAAGTGTTTTGACATTAAAAAAATTAAATTTCAACAAAAAATTCAAAACCGAACAAACCACACCAACCATCCAAATGTATAATGGATATGTTCTAAATAAAATAATTTTTGACGTTGAATTTAAATTTCAGTAGTTGGATTTATTTTACCGTTAGATTTGAAAAAATATATATATGAACAATTAGATCAAAATTTAAAGATTGCAAAGCATGAAAGGATTTTAACCTAGACCGTTGATCACCAATGGCCCACAAATCGAATGGCTCGTAGTTGCTTAAACTGTTACTGTTTTGCAGCTGGGACTCTGCTAGGTGAGGGACCCATCTGTCGGCCACTTCAATACATCATTCGCCCGTTGCTTTTCAGAAAAAAAAAGGTAGGGCCCCCAAAAATTTGGGTCTGCCAAATACAAAACCCAAATTTGGGTTTAGCTTGGGTAAAAGCCAAACTTTTTAGCTTTAAGTCCAACCATTAGATACTATCTAGTACTACAGTTTACTGATATTTCTCTTCACATATAATAGAGGTCTTTAGGTTCGATTTTCGCCAAAGACAAATTTGAACCATATTATTACTAGCCCACTGTAAAGCTTAACCTAATCTAGATAATATATTTTGTTCAAAAAAAACAAAAAAATCCCACAATTAGATTGCATTTTTATTTTGTTTAAACTTAGAAATTTAGGTTTGGGTCTTACCCTACAGTTGGTCTTAAATAAATCCTCAAAGATAGTAGAGGGATCCCCATTGACGATACTTTAAAGAGGATAGACAGAGCTCAAATTCCTGTTTTGGAATGACACAAAGTGATCTCTTGATCCCTAATGCCTTAGTTCAAGTACTTATAAGGGTAGTGCCACAAAGTCACACTTGCAATGATCACGATGAAATTTCAAACACTATCCGTCCACAAGCAGCCGTGCACTTGACCTAGTGTCCTTATCGTATCTAAAGGATCTATAGGAACGCACTTGACCTAGTGTCCTTATCGTATCTATAGGATCTATTGGAACACTAAAAAATATATATAGTTATAACTTCAGAATGATTATTTACTCGACAATCTGAACTAATTTCTGGATAGATACATAAATCATCAGGAATGGGTGCTTTTATGGCCCTTCCTAATTCCTGCTAGCACCATATAACTTCGTAATGCCAGTT
Source organism: Malus domestica (assembly GCF_042453785.1). Classification (NCBI taxonomy): domain Eukaryota; kingdom Viridiplantae; phylum Streptophyta; class Magnoliopsida; order Rosales; family Rosaceae; genus Malus; species Malus domestica. The sequence continues at coordinate 51,863,114 of NC_091675.1, read as the reverse complement.
AACCCTATAAAAATTACAACAGCACCAGCTCCATTTTTGTGATCTAAAAAATACGAGAGACAAAAACAAAATCGAAAACAAAGACAAAACATATGCACAAATGTTGTATCACTGAAATACAAAATGGACCTTCTACAGTCCTCTGAGGCTTCTTACATGTATACAGGGGACAGAACCAACGAGCATATCATCTGGGACCAGACAACTCATCCAGAGGAATATGAGAAGTTGAGTCTGTGATCCAATTAGTACTTGGATGATGAATAGGGTTGAAATCTTGGTGGAACACCTCCTCTTTTTGCCACTCCTCCCAGCCAAACCATCGCCCTTCCATCATCCAGACAACCTCTAACATCTTGGGTCGTTCCCCTGGGGTGCCTTGTGTGCATAGTAGAGCTACTTGGATGAGCTGCTCCACTTGATCGTAAACATAATTTCCATTTAGATCAGCATCAACAAGTGTTTCCAACCTCCGATCTTTCAGTAGTCCTTTGACCTAATTATTTTAGTTAAAATAAAAAGGAACAAAATCAGATAGTTCTACAATTTGAAACAAAAGGTGAGGGCACCTAGGAGAGTGAAAATGTGTTGTAATGTTCAAAATTTGAAGGGCCGCAGTATCTCCAGAAAATCAAATTGCTTACAAAAATGCATCGTCATTCAAATATTGATGTGATGCGAACATATGACAAAGATGCAAACAGAGAATAAAAAGAAGAAAGAGCCAAGATAGCGAGAATAAAGAGATAATGAGGAAATTAGGATCGATACAAAACACATGCCAAATTCTTCAAGAAATCACAGCAAGGCCAATACATTGGCAAAAGAAGCAACAACAATACTAACAACAATTACCAAGGAAATGTAATAATTAATCTCTGACAATTTAAATCTTAGATTGTTGTAAATAAAGATAAATAAATCTTCACAGCTTAATCGTAAGTCTAACTAATAAAAGCTAATTAAACTAAAGTTATTTTCTAAAAGTTAAGTATTATTTCTTTTCTTTGATCCATGATTCTAATTGTTTTCAATATTCGGGCCAAAAAAGACTAAGTGATTTTTACATTAATTAGACAGGAACTTGGCAGCTCTATGATGAGTAATAGGTTTTTAAAGTATTGCAAAGAACCAACTAAAATGATTGCAGAAATGTTCCATATACAATGATTAAGAATGTCATATGAGATTAGCGGTTTGAAATAAAGTGATTAGGTGTCGAGACCCATTATTTTTGGCTTAAATAAATAGCAACATTGGTATCGAGAGATACACCTAATTTACAGTATATTATATAACATTTCTTTAAAAATGAGTATTGAAACATAATTTCCAAGATTTGGACTTAGGGAAACAATAGATCGAAGCAAGAATATCGTTGAATTTCAACAACATTATGTCTTTTTTTTTATTTTATAAAATATGAAAGATATTAAGGAAAACTAATGAAAAAGGCTTCAAAACTTTGAGTTTTAACGATAAAGACAAAATAAAGAGTAAAGTGAATAGTATCAGGATTAACTTTTTAATGTAAAAATATGATTTTTCGTTAAAGTGAACAGTACCGTGGACTTTTCGTTAAAACTCTCAAAGGTGGACCTCATTCAAATATTGTTGGAAAATAATCTTGCATATAACAATAAATTAGCAACAAACAGAAACAGAAAGACGTAAAAGCATACCCAATCAAGTAACATGACATCATAATCATTCGCAAGCCGAGCAAGATCAAAAGCCCTCTGCCCAGTGATGAGTTCAAGAAGCATGACTCCGTATGCAAAAGCATCAGTTTTCTCGGAACATTTTCCAGTTGAAAGGTACTCTGGTGCTATATGACCAATTGTGCCACGTACAGCTGTGGTAACATGTGTATCCCTGTAGTCCATGAGTATAGCCAACCCAAAGTCTCCAACAACTGCTTTGAATTCCTCATCCAACAATATGTTTGCTGCTTTCACATCACGGTGAATAATTTTTGGATCACAGTGATCATGTAAATAAGCAAGGCCTCTTGCAGATTCCAATGCAATGCGTTGTCTTATTCGCCAATCAAGTGCAGGTTGTCCTTCTGGACGATCTACAATAATATATCCACATACTTATGAGAGGAGAATTTCAAATTACAAGCAACAGGTAATGTGGTCTATTCATTGCAGTGGCTGAGGAAAGGGAAGGTGGCGATGGTGGGCGGGGGGAAATGAAGAATGCGGGGACGGGGTGAGAGCAGGAAAGGGATGAACAACACCATTTTTTTTATCTTTTCTATTTTTTTAGTTTTTAATTATAAAAAAATTTAATTTTCTATTTATTAATCTTTTTTATTTGTTTTTATTCCACGTGAATCATAGTTGGCATCCCCGTCAATAAAAATGTGGACCTCACATTTGCCATGTCATTCCTTAACAGTCAAACTCACGGTTTGACTAACAGATGTATGAAATTGCTAGAAATGATAAGGAAATGTATAAAATTGAAATGTTTTAAAAATATTGTATGAGGTTACAATTACACTCAAACCTGAGGGTGTAAAATGTAATTTACCCATTTTTTAATTTCGTGAAAACAAGAAGATTTATCAACGCAGCAAACAATTTAGAAGAGTACCTCGTAAACATGATGCCAAACTTCCATTAGCCATATAAGGATATACAAGCAGCCTTTCTGTTCGTGTAATGCAAAAACCACGCAGACGAAGCAGATTGCGGTGGACAGCCATGCTAATCATTTCAACCTCTGTTTGAAACTGTAGCTCCCCACGTTGGGTTCTCTCCTCTTTAAGTCTTTTTACAGCAACCAGAGTTCCATCAGCTAAGCGTCCTTTATAAACCTTACCAAATCCACCTCTACCAAGAATATTTTTGTTACTAAAGGTATCCGTTGCAACTTGTAGTTCGCGCAAAGAAAACCTTTTGAGCTGTCCTAAAAGAACTTCTGGATCCTCCTCAGCTGCAAAGACAGTAGATTAGTGAAACCTCCATCCCATACTACAACACCACCTTTATCAAGCTATATTACTCCTATAGTTCACTAACCAGGTACATCAAAGAAATGATCCTGTGGTTTTCTCCGTCGCCAATAAGCAAGTGTAATTGCAGGTGCAGCAAACGGTAAAGCAGCACCAACAGCAACCCCTCCTGCAATAGCCCCAGTAGCAGTGTTACCTAATATTTTTTGCGCAACATGAACTAGAACTAAATGAAAAATCCTTAAAGTCAGAAGCTATATGATGAACTCTCTATCACATGTCATTCTTTTTAGGGAACTTTAACGAAAAGCATCCGGTACTGTTCACTTTAATGAAAAACCACATTTTTACACTAAAAAGTCAATCCTGGTACTATTCACTTTACCCTTTATTTTGTCCTTATCATTAAAACTCAAAGTTTTCAAGCCTTTTTCATTGGTTTTCCTTTCTTTTTATCCATTTCTTCAAACTCACAGAAATAGTACAACACAAAATTAGGAGAAGGTGAGTCTATGATCCAAGTACTTGGATGATGAATAGTGTTGAAATCTTGGCGGATCATCTCCTTGTTTTGCCACTCCTCCCATCTTTCAGCCAAACCTTCGCCTTCGCCTTCAAGCATTTGGACAACCTCTGACATCTTGGGCCGTTCCCCTGGGGAGCCTTGTGTGCACAGTAGAGCTACTTGGATCAGCTGCTCCACTTGATCGTCAATATAATTTCCATTTAGATCAGCATCAACAAGTCTTTCCAACCTCCGATCTTTCAGTAGTCATTTGACCTAATTTTTTTAGGAAAAATAAAACAGAAATTGTCGGGTGGTTCGACAATTTGAAACAAAAGGTGCGGGAATCTAGGAGAACAAAAATGTGTTGTAATGTTCAAACTTTTTTCTACAGAAAATCAAACTGCTTACAAAAATGTATCGTCATTCAAATATTGATATCATGCAAAGAGAAGACAAAGATGCAATAGAGAGAATAGGAAAAAGCGAGAGGCCAAGATAGCAAGAATAAGGAGATGATGAGGAAATTAGGATCGACACAAAACATATGCCAAATTCTTCAAGAAATCACAAAATGCCAATACATTGGCAAAAGAAGCAACAACAATAGTAACAATTACTAAGGAAATGCAATAATTAATCTCTGACAGTTTAAACCTTGGATTGTTATAAATAAAGATAAAAAAATCTACACAGCTAATCATAACTCTAACTAATAAAAGCTAATTAAACCAAACTTATTTTCTAAAAGCTAATTACTAAGGAAATGCAAATGTTGTTGGGAAATAATCATATAACAATAAACTAGCTACATACACAAACAGAAAGACGTAAATGCATACCCAATCAACTAACATGACATCATCATCACTCGCAAGCTGAGGATTGAAAGCCCTCTGCCCAGTGATGAGTTCAAGAAGCATGACTCCGTATCCAAAAACATCAGTTTTCTCGGAAGACACTCCAGTTGAAAAGTGCTCCGGTGCCATATGACCAAATGTGCTACATACATGTGTGGTAACATATGTATCCTTGTAGTCCATGAGTTTAGCCAACCCAAAGTCTCCAACAACTGCTTCGAATTCCTCATCCAACAATATGTTTGCTGCTTTCACATCACGGTGAATAATTTTTGGATCACAGTGATCATGTAAATAAGCAAGGCCTCTTGCAGATCCCAATGCAATGCGTTGTCTTATTGGCCAATCAAGTGCAGGTTGTCCTTCCGGACGACCTACAATAATATATCCACATACTTATGAGAGGAGAATTTCAAATTACAAGCAATAGGTAATGTGGTCTAACACATATCATACCACCCGTCCTACCCAAAAAAAGGGTCTTCTTGTCATCCTTTTCAAATTAAACAGAAATAAAATCAGCATCGAGAAGGTAACTTAAAATTGAAGGAAAAAAAACATTAAAAAAATTAGTGCTGATACTCCAAGCCAAATTGGTCAGGTTTTTAAATTCATTATATCAATGTGATCGAAAAAAAATTTAACGTCGTGAAAACAAAAAGATTCATCAACGCAGCAAACAATTTAGATGAGTACCTCTTAAACAAGATGCCACACTTCCATTAGCCATATAAGGATATACAAGCAGCCTTTCTGTTGGTGTCATGCAAAAACCATGCAGACAAAGCAGATTGCGGTGGTGGACAGCCATTCTAATCATTTCAACTTCTGTTTGGAACTGTAGTTCCCCGTCTTGGGTTCTCTCCTGTGTAAGTCTTTTTACAGCAACCAGAGTTCCATCAGCTAAGCGTCCTCTATAAACCTTACCAAATCCACCTCTACCAATAATATTTTTGTCGCTATAGGTATCCGTTGCAACTTGTAGGTCGCGCAAAGAAAAGTTTTTGAGCTGCATCCCATACAACAACTACAACACCAACTTGATCAAGCTATATTACCCTCTCCTCCCTCTTACTGAGATGAAAGTGTATCCCCTGTCAGATTGTTATTTTTGTCCCTAAAGTTAAAGAAAAAGAGTAAAGTTGCTTCAACAAACCTGATGGGAGTAAAAAGTGAAAAGAATCCATTAACTGGAATATTCCCTGTCAGATTGTTATTTGAAAGATCCCTGCATTCCATGGCAAAACTATATGTTATTTGCATTCTCCGATGGTAGAGAAATTAGTAACTTTTCACTCTCTCCTCCCTCTTACTGAGATGAAAGTGTATGAAATTCACAGGACTTGCAATGACTGGATGTTCCCTTCTTGTGAATCTTGAAACCAGGGATCATACTATAAATTATATGCATCCGGCACAAGGACTTTAAGGAAGAAAGTCACTCCAATGGAACAATTAAAAACAGCAGATTAGCATATCGAATAAAAAAGAAAGACGATAGATTTTATCTAACAAAAGGATGCGGGTTCATATAGGAAACGCAGTTTTGCAAGGTTGCCAAGTAAAGATCCGAGCTCACCAAGTCTGACAAACCCCCAAGCTCTTCGGGAATGTTTCCAGTCATTCAGTCATTCATTCATTCATTCATTAGTTCATTCCGGTTCCCACAACCAAACACTCCCAAATTCAATAACACACAGAGACGACATTGGCAGCAAGCTTGTAGAGGTGAAAGAAGCCAAACAGCAGAATCAGCCAAACAGAAACAGAGGTGGAGGACGTCATCACTGTTGGATCTTTTGGAGCTCAGGTAAGCAGCTGGCGTTGACCGATCAAAATCCGAAGCATCTCTGCGTTGACAGGATTCCAGAAAATTCGGTGGCTGTTTGATTAAATTGCAGATTACGTTTGGAAAAGCATGCCGCTGCTTCTTAGAGAGAGAGGTTCAAATCTCAGATTGCTAGTTTTGGAGAAGAAAGAAAGAAAAGGTAAAAGGCTTGGGAGGAAGACGGAGGAGCTGCGGATGGAGGACTCTCAATCAGTCAAAAGTCGCAGCCCACCACGTCGGAAGTTTCGTTTCTTCAAAGTGAGATTTCTGATTTTATTCGCCACCAATTATTTTGATCATTTAGTCAAAAAAACAAAATTATCTTCAATTTTTGTCAAATGTTAAGTCACGTCAATATTTTATATCACTATCGTTTTTTGTCTTATTATGTCTATAAAAAAATCAATATAAAATGTTAACGTGCTTAATCGTGATCGCACAAAATAGGAGGGGATGAGAGTGTATGGAAACTGGGAGAGCAGAGAAGCTGGGTCCGGGTTGCAAAGCCGGGTCCGCGGACTTTTCGTTAAAACTCCCAAATAAAAGGAAAACTAATGAAAATGGCTCGAAAACTTTGAGTTTTAATGATAAGGACAAAATAAAAGGTAAAATGAATAGTACTAAGTTTGAATTTTTAGTGTAAAAATGTGGTTTTTCGTTAAAGTGAACAGTACCGCGGACTTTTCATTAAAACTCCATTGGAATAAAATTTGGCTTTGAGAATTTTGAACCTTTTTGGGTAATAATATTACACAAAAAATATTTTACAATAAAATCAAGTTAAATTAACTAAAAGAATTAGCTTCCAATGAAATTATCACATAAAATTATGTAAACTTCAAATTTAGGGTTTATATTATAGGGACTTTCTCATATGAGGCAATAATCTTTTAGGAAAATAAAGATTTCATTAATGAGTAGTGATGTGAAAAATGTGAGTAAATTTAAATCTAGAAGTGCCTAAGTATAAGAGTGCGCTAGTGAGCGTGAATGAACTCATTTCACACGTGATATAAGAGCATAAGTAAAGTACAGTATAGTAGATTGAGAATTATACCATCGGAAGTAGTCTCCGATATCAACGTTTGCCAGAAATCCTCGTCGACACGAACATTGCCACTAAATCCTGGAGGGACGAAAAACAAGGATGAGTGGGCTTAAAAATAAAGTTTTATAAAAAGCTTTTTGAAAACATTATAACCCCTCACCGTAAAGCAAGTATAGTTTCCAAAATATACATACTACGTATAGTATGAAAATACTTACAGTAGTTTGCAATATCTCAAGAATTCAATACGTCACAAAATTCGTAAATAGGTACATAACTTCTAGTAATCACAATATCTTGCAGAAATAAACATATCACATCGAGTGCTCATCGACATATGTTGACACACGAGTTCATGCAAAGGTATTCTGACATGAATAGGACTGGGTGTAATAATGATTTACGCTCTAGTACTACAATCACATGAAAACGGGTGCTAAGCACGTCACATACGAGTCCTAATTGCCTATTGCAATCGAGGACAGGACTGGCACCTACAATGGATCCAAAGTGAGCGTACAGTGCGAATTGAACATACATGTGAAAGACTGGCCCTAGCCTAGGCAAGTACTAACACCAGTGCAACACACGATGAGCAGATAACACAAATATGATCATGCAATGGTAAATCGATAATTCAATAACCCTAGTCAATGGAATACTATTCAAAACCGTAAATACCATTAAAGCATCCATACTAATACGCATACATGTGTATCTCGTAGGACGTAGTATATTTGCATGAATTCCTTCAATACGTTAATTTTTATATACGTTACCCTAATCTAGGCGTAACGTAGAAAATTCTTTACCAAATATATAAATGGAAACTAACAAATATATATATATATGTACTATATAAAAGAAAAGACCCACTCATAGGTACTTGCGATGTCACATCATTTCAAGCTAAGAAAGTCTGAGTCTCCGATAGTAATCAGAGCGTCGAAATACGCTAAGAGGGGTCCCAGGCAAATTTTGTAAAAAGTCAACGAAAAGTGAACGATCAAACTTAAAAAGTCAACAAAGACGGCCCGGTGGTCAACTATGTTAAAACTTCAAAATTTTCCTAAATGGAAGTCAAAAATGGACTCTAGACGTCGAAATTAGCCTAGGAGGATTTCCGAGAAAATTTCTTAAAGGTCAACACTAAGAATATTCCATATGCATTTTAGAATCAGGTTGGGCTAGATCCGGGTCGCGGATCTAGGCTTCCTTTTTTTTTTTTTCCTTTTTTTTCTTTTTTTTCTTCTTCTCAGCTGGTTGCCGCTACAACCGTCAGAATCTGGAAAAAGATGGCTGGGATAAATTGTCACGCCCCAATCCCGACATACATCTCAGATCGACACGTGACGTCACTAAATGCTCGTAACTCAACGTATCCCGCCTTTTTGGATATGTACAAAATATAATTCAAGATCTAGATGCATAATAATTTTGCGTATACATTATGGCTGCATCTAACCTCTTCGTTAGATTGCCTATGTACCCTCAATAGGGATCAAGCCATTCGTAGTTCAACGTCTTTATAACTCGACATATAACACTATTCACTCAAGCCAAAAGGCATAACATTCCTCAATCAAACAGTTGGACTTGACAAGCATGAATTATTCAATTCAAGCTACATAACAACCCACATGATAATCAAGGTTTCTATTTCATCCATCAAATATGTTGATGCACAAAACCGAAGGTCTTGGGACAACGTAAATTCGACCATGAATCTGCAAGAAATGTAAATAACACAAGATGTATCATGGTTCACCACAATGTTTGGGCTACGTCCACACTGATTATTGTATTTCTCCGAGATGTTGAAGAGGGAGAGAGAGAGCTTTTTTGTGAGGATGAGAGCTCTGAGATGGTGAGGGTATGGCCTAAGATTTGGCCTCCCTTCATGAGGAGAGTGAGGGGTCCTTTTATAGAATAAGGGCTCCTCACTTATTACATATTTGCCCCTTCATTTATTACATAATTACATTTGAGTCCCCCTAGTATTTATACGAGATCTAAATACGGAGGCCCTAAGTATGGTATAAACAGTAGTCCCCCAAGTATTCAGTCAATAGAGTCTTTTGGCTGGAGACTTAAAACTCAGTCCATGTGTGGGCGAAGTAACTGGACGTCATCTAGGACTGATACTCGATATGAGGCGGTGCTTAATCTGAAATGATGCTCAACTAGAAGTAGCACATGTTGCGAGGCTGCTCGGCTTGTGGCTTATGTTGCCTTGGTTGGCTCGGCTTATGGCGTTGAAGGTGAGGGAGTCCCTTTTATAGAATAAGGGCTTGCTCCTCAAAACATAAATGATGGGCTAGAGTTGATGCTCGCGGCGAGGCAGTTGCTCAGCTGGCGACGATGCTCTCTAATGATGGTGAGGGAGTCCATTTTATAGAATAAGGGTTCGCTCCTCAATACATAAGTGATGAGTTAGGAGTGATGCTCGCGGCGAGGCGGTTGCTTAGCTGGTGGTGATGCTCTCTAATGAAGGTGAAGGAGTCTCTTTTATAAAATAAAGGCTCACTCCTCAGTACATGAATAATAGGTGCTCTCTAATGAAATTGAGGGAGTCCTTTTTATAGAATAAGGGCTCGTTCCTCAGTACATAAATAATGGGCTAAGTCCCCCAAGTATTTTTCATGAGGCCCAGTTGAGGCCCAATATATGGTACATAATGTAGTCCCCCAAGTCTTCGGTCAATAAAGTCTGTTGGCTAGAGACTTCAAATAGAATCCATGTATATGCCGAAGTGGCGATTGTTCGGATGCGGTATTTGTATACCCTGCACTGAAGCTTTGTAGGTGAAAGCTTTGCAAGTGAAGCTTTGAAGCTAGAGCTCTGTAAATGAAGCTTTTGAAGCTAAAACTCTGTAAATGAAGCTTTTGAAGATAGAGCTCTGTAAAGGAAGCTTTTGAAGCTGATTGACATAAGTGATGCTCATGAATGTTTATGTTGATTGACATGAGTGATGCTCATGGATGTTGATGAATGATGGTCATGAATGTTTATGTATGATTGACATGAGTGATGCTCATGTATAATGTTGGAGTACTGGACGTACTTTTGATCACCTGGTTAGTGATAATAACGGTAAGCTGCCAAATAATTTTGGAGTATTGGATGTACTTTTGATCACCTGGTTAGTGATAATAACGGCAGGTTGCCGAATAATTTTGGGAGTACTGGGCGTACTTTTGCTCACTTGGTTGGTGATAATAGCGGCAGGGTGCCGAATAAATTTGGAGCCATAGGGCCTGGCTCTTTTGGGCATATGGGTCTTCACCCTCCACATGACATTGCAGCCCACTATTTTAGGCTTGCCGTTTTTTTTTTAATTTTTTATTATTACTCTCTGAAGGGGTTTATACAGATGTCTCCGAAAGATAAGAAAAATAAATTACATCATTCAAAAATAAATCCGACCCTCTGCTCAATGGGTTATGCCTATAATTCCCTTTTTTGCATGCCATCACCACCGCAATTATGTCTGCTTCTTTTTATGTTCTTTTGCTTTCTGCTTTTCTTTTGCTTTCAGTCTGGTAGGTGCTGGGACCTTGTAGTGGGATGGCAAACAGCTTAGCATCATTATGTCTGAATTCCTTTATCATCGTGGTGCCGGACCACTTTCCAGCTGTGTGTTTAAAGCAACCTGTTTTACCTTCACTGCTTTTTTACCATACTTCCTCTATCTATACCCATTTGAAGCAATCATTACTCCCTGGAGCCGATACTAGACCAGATGAGTCATTCTGGGAGGCAGCAGAATGTTAATGTCTACAATTTACGGACCGAAGCCCAAATGCGACGTCGTTTGGCCCGCCACCAGAAGAAGAAACAAACCGAGCAAAACAGTGAAACTCACAAGAGAGATCGCTGGAGTCGGAGCTTGAGTAGCGGAGGCTGATCTTCTCTTCGTGACCAGCGAGGTTGATCTTCTCCTTGTGACGGTAGAGACACCATACAAGCTCGGAGTCCTGATGATACTAGCAAGAACATAGTGGAGATCATATTCCAGTCCAGCTGGCTGAAAAAAGAACCCCAATCTACAAAATCGACCGCATCCTTAAAGTCCATAACACCCAAGATACCATCACCAAATTCAAAGAGTATAGAGACTCCATCAAAGTAAAAGCCACCAAGCTCTCCAAGAAACACCCCCGCTGCATCGCTGACGGCAACGAGCTCATCCGTTTCCACTACACCACCTTTGCCACCAAGCTCTCCAAGTAACTTAATCCCACACTGCAATGTTTGCATCATTATAAAAAACGGCTTCAACAAGTTCTCTGGGGAGTTGACGGAGCTGGGTATTTTGACAACTGCGACAAGCAGCAGAGCTCATGATAAAGCGGTGGTGGCGACGAAGGAGGGTGACAAGAGGGCAATGTTGGTGTGCCGTGTGATTGCAGGGAGGGTGAAGAAGAACGTGGAGGGTAGTGTTGGAAATGGAAATGTTGGTATGGAAGAGTACGACTCTGTGGCCGGAGTTGTGTGAGTTTACTCTAATTTGGATGAGTTTACTCTCTCATGCTCTCACTCTCTCACTCTCTTCACATGGATCATGGGTGTTTACTCTCTTAAGCTCTGACTCCGGCGATCTCTCTGGTGAGTTTCAATGTTTTGCTCGGTTTGTTTCTTCTTCTGGTGGCAGGCCAAACGACGTCGCATTTGGGCTTCGGTCCGCACGTTGCAGACGTCAACATTCCGCTGCCTCCCAGAATGACTCAACCGGTCTAGTATCGGCTCCAGGGGAGTAATCATTACTTCAATTGGGTATAGATGGAGGAAGTATGGTCAAAAAGCAGTGAAGGTAAAACAGGTTCCTTTAAACACACAACTGGAAAGTGGTTCGGCACCACGATGATAAAGGAATTCAGACATAATGATGCCAAGCTGTTTGCCATCCCACTACAAGGTCTTAGCACCAACCAGGCCGAAAGCAAAAGAAAAGCAGAAAGTAAAAAGCAGAAAGCAAAAGAAGATAAAAAGAAGCAGACATAATTGCGGTGGTGATGGCATGCAGAAAAGGGAATTATGGGCATAACCCATTGAGCAGAGGGTGAGATTTATTTTTGAATGATATAATTTATTTTTCTTATCTTTCGGAGACATCTATATAAACCCCATCAGAGGGTAATAATAAAAAAAATTTTAAAAAAAAAGGGCAAGCCCAAAATAGTGGGCTGCAATGTCATGTGGAGGGCGAATGCCCATATGCCCAAAAGAGCCAGGCCCTATGGCTCCAAATTTATTCGGCACCTGCCGCTATTATCACCAACCAAGTGATCAAAAGTACGCCCAGTACTCCCAAAATTATTCGGCAACCTGTCGCTATTATCATCAACCAGGTGATCTAAAGTACGCCCAGTACTCCCAAAATTATTCGGCAACCTGTCGCTATTATCATCAACCAGGTGATCTAAAGTACGCCCAGTACTCCAAAATTATTTGGCAGCCTGCCGCTATTATCACCAATCAGGTGATCAAAAGTACATCCAGTACTCCAAAATTATACATAAGCATCACTCATGTCAATCATACATAAACATTCATGAACATCACTCATGTCAATCATACATAAACATTCATGACCATCATTCATCAACATCCATGAGCATCACTCATGTCAATCAACATAAACATTCATGACCATCACTCATGTCAATCAGCTTCAAAAGCTTCATTTACAGAGCTCTAGCTTCAAAAGCTTCATTCACAAAAGCGCTAGCTTCAGAAGTTTCATTTACAAAGCTCTAGCTTCAAAAGCTTCATTTATAGAGCTCTAGCTTTAAAAGCTTCATTTACAGAGCTCTAGCTTCAAAGCTTCACTTGCAAAGCTTCACCTACAAAGCTTCAGTGCAGGGTATACAAATACCGCCTCCGAACAACCGCCACTTCAGCCCATACTTGGATTCAATTTGAAGTGTCCAACCAACAGACTCTATTGACCGAAGACTTGGGGGACTACATTATGTACCATTTATTGGGCCTCAACTGGGCCTCATGAAAAATACTTGGGGGACTTAGCCCATTATTTATGTACTGATGAGCGAGCCCTTATTCTATAAAAGGGACTCCCTCACTTTCATTAGAAAGCACCCATTATTCATGTACTGAGGAGCGAACCCTTATTTTATAAAAGGGACTCCCTCACCTTTATTAGAGAGCATCGCCGCCAGCTGAGCAATCGCCTCGCCGGGAACATCACTCCTAACTCATCACTTATGTATTGAGGAGCGAGCCCTTATTCTATAAAAGAGACTCCCTCACCATCATTAGAGAGCATCGTCGCCAGCTGAGCAATGCCCTCGCCGCGAGCATCAACTCTAGCCTATCATTCATGTATTGAGGAGCGAGCCCTTATTCTATAAAAGGGACTCCCTTACCTTCAATGCCACAAGCCAAGCCAACCAAGACAACATAAGCCACAAGCCAAGCAGCCTCGCAACATGTGCTACTTCTAGTTGAGCATCATTTCAGATTGAGCACCGCCTCATATCGAGTATCAGTCCTAGACGATGTCTAGTTACTTTGGTCCACACATGGACTGAATTTCAAGTCTCCAGCCAAAAGACTATCTTGACTGAAGACTTGGGGGATTACTGTTTATACCATACTTAGGGCCTCCGTTTTTAGATCTCGTATAAATACTCGGGGGACTCAAATGTAATTATGTAATAAATAAAGGGCAAATATGTAATAAGTGAGGAGCCCTTATTCTATAAAAGGACCCCTCACTCTCTTCATGAAGGGAGGCCATTTCTTAGGCCGTACCTTCACCCTCTCAGAGCTCTCATCCTCACAGAGAAACTCTCTTTCTCCCTCTTCAGCATCTTAAAGAAATTCAATAATCAGTGTGGACGTAGCCCAAACATTGGGGTGAACCACGATACATCTTGTGTTACTTACATTACTTGCAGATTCACGATCGGATTTATATTGTCCCAAAACCTCCGGTTTTGTGCATCAACATGAGGTATCGTAATGAAACTAAGTCCAAACAATCAAATTACGTCATACGGATATCAATTATGAAATCAAGGCATCTATTTGAACTTAAAAGGACATCGTCGGCCCACTGGGCAGGCCGCCGCCGCGGGTGGCGGTCGGCAGCCCCGACTTGCCGAAAATTCAACTATTTCCAAAAATTACCAAACTTTACAGGCATGTAGATATCAGTGCGGGGAGAAATTTTCATACCTGGGCCGAGGTCCAATTTTGCCGGGGAACCCTTCAATTTTGCCTCGATCCGCCGGAACCCTTGAAATGGGTGTCATTTGATTCGTCCTCAATTCGAACTCCAACACCCCCAATCTTGCTTGGGCTTTTTTCCTGACCTCTAGATGAGTGTCTTTGTGGTGGTAATTGAAGAACATTATTTCAAAAATGGTGGATCGCCAAAAAATGGACGGAAAACCCGTCGGAAGTGGTAGCAATGACGCGTTCAGGTCGGAAAAGACAATTGGGCAGGGAATCTGGTGTCCCTCCCCTCCCCTCTTTCCTCCTCCTTTCCTTTTTTCTCATTGGCAGCCTTCTTTCTCTCCCGCCTTCCCGTTGGCCAAGCCTCCTTCATTTCTCTCCCCAAATTCCTTTTCTTTTTTTTTTAGGAAAACTAATGAAAAGGGCTTGAAAACTTTGAGTTTTAACGATAAGGACAAAATAAAGGGTAAAGTGAATAGTACCAGGATTGACTTTTTAGTGTAAAAATGTGGTTTTTCGTTAAAATGAACAGTACCGGGAGCTTTTCGTTAAAGTTCCCTTTTTTTTCCTCTCCTTAATTAATTAAGGGCAACTTTTTAATTGTAGCTTTTTCACATTGATATCTTTTGAATACACAATCTCAACACTCTACAATTAATATAAATTCCAAAAATAATATAATAACTCCTTAATACACATACGTAATTTGCAATAGTGAAAATCAGGGACGGGATTTACGAAGATATTGAGGGTGTTCAAAGATATTGAGGGTTTTCGAACCTTACCTTCGTCATGAACAGCGAGAACTTGCTATGAATGTCGTCAGAAAAGAAAAACGTGAACAGTGGCCTTGGGGAAGAAAATGAGTGGTGCTCGTTCGACATGGAGGGGGGAGAAAACGACGAAGGTGGTGCCAACCTGGGTCATCGAGTGGAGTAACTCGCCGGAGTCGCAACGGCAAGGTGGTGGTGGTGGTGGTGGTTCCAGTGTCACTAGGTTTCACCAAGGGAGAGAAAAAGGGGAGTCTTACAGGACAGAAGGAGGAGACAAAACACATGGCAGAAAATGAGATGAGAGCTTGGGTGAGTGTGGGCCCCATGGGCCGAAAATATTAATAAAATAATAAAAAATATCCCATAGAAATATATTAAAATAGTGATATAATAATATAAAATTTTGAATAAATATATAAAATATAAAATAGTAATTTTTACAAAAGTATTTTTCGGATTCATTGTTCAATAAAATTTTCATCGTTGCTCCAAATTCGATTCCGCTTGCGCCTATGCGTTTTTACCATCGAGTACTTCAAGGGTACGGTAAAGTAATAACTCATACGTGTCACAAACAACGATCAACGAAAGTCAATAATCTCGCCTCTTGGGCATTTTCGTCAATTTACGCTTTTAAAATTAATTAAATCATAAAAGTAGGGACGGGTTGTCACAATCTACCCACCTTAAAAAAAAATTTTGTCCCCAAAATTTGAAATAAGTTGCTAAAAATAAAATACTCAAGACATAAGGAAAATATATAAAGAAGAATTCAAGCTAGAGCATTTTTGCCAATTCACGCTTTTAAAATTAATAAAATCATAAAAGTAGGGACGAGTTGTCACAATATACACCCCTTAAAAAAAATTTTGTCCCCAAAATTTGAAATAAGTTGCTAAACATAAAATACTCAAGACAGAAGGAAAATATATAAAGAAGAATTCAAGCTAGAGCGGTTGCATAAAAGAGAATGTCATTCTGTCGCGATAGGTGTGCAATGATTCCTATTTTATGGCTCCAAACTCATACTTTCCTTCTCCTTCAGCACAATACTATAATATTATATTTTATAAAAACATAAGGTAATATATATATAAACATAACGTCAAATTAAAATACATATACACAATAACGTAGAATCAAGATAGTTGTACTGAAATCAAAACTGAACATAGAAAAATGTCACCTATGCACTTGTAGCGTCACGTAATCCGAGAATAAGTGTAGTATCTTTGGGTCAAGTCCAAACAATAAATAAGTTATCAATATTACGGTGTTGTCACAATAACCAAGCAAATAATTCATGAGGGTGCAATATTACCATCTTGCCCCTCATTGGGAAATACACATAAATCATCTGATTAACGCCTTGATTGCATTCACGCATGACCCTCTTCGGCGACATCGTCAATATCTCATAGTTTGCTACATCTTAATCCTGATCATTCGAATACTTGTTCGCAATACTCGTCTGTCAAACATGTTCCGTGCGTAAAATCTCTATATCACAGCTTAAACAATACTATAGCCAAACCATAATAATAACTATCGTCGTACGCAACATAAGCAAAGATAGGTGTCTAACATAACCAGTTAAAACTATAAAACATACAAAAGAAATATGTTATCTAAGGTCTGAATAGTTCATTCAGACTGACCGTTAGTCTGAGGGTGAAATGTGGTATGTGACAAAACTTAATACGCATGGCCTTCAAGAAGGCTTCCCAAAACTTGGAAGCGAAATGCGCATCATAATAAGATACAGTAGTGTCATGCACACTATGCAACCAAACACTGTAATTCACATATGCCTCAGCAAGTAGATTCATTATGAATTTCCACTCGGGTTTAGTGAAACATTACGCCGAAAAGGCTAAATGAACACTCAAGAATTTGAGGGTCAAAACAAGTTCATCGAATCTAGAGTACAAGATGGCTGGATTGAATGCATAATATCTCACTACAACGGTAGCTTTCAGAATATTCAATCACTAATGGTAAAGATTCGTTCAGTAAAGTATTTGTTAGGTGATTGAGGAGTTAATGGTCATAACTAAAACTTCAATGTCAGCGGTTCATCTAAACAATCTATTTGCTTAAGAAATAATACAAAGTGTTGTAGGGTAAGACGTACCTAAGGTTGATTGGAATGCTTTCCAGCCCAAGATGGTGAATAGGGAATCACAGTTAGATTAGATGCTGATCAAAACGTCAAAAAGTCTAATAAGTTCAAGAATGAGAAATTTTGATAAGTGGTCTAAAATGTAGTTCTTCTCGACCAACAGAAGGTGAGCTGACTTGTCAAGTTGATAGATAATCATCGAAACATTATCATAATATCCACATGTACAAAATACCTCGTACTAGGAACTTATGGTGATATTTCTCATCTCTATTCAAATACAGTAAGTGATTATAACCACTCGAACGATTTCTTGAGGATTCGTAAGTCACGTCATAACAATACTCATGAATTCCAAATGAGTTGGAATAGGACAGGTTGAAAATGTTCAAGGGTAGATACATCTTTTACTACGGTGAACAGTAATTACGTTTACACAACCAGGGTAATACACGATAGTGTAATCGTAAACGTTGATTTAGTTCGTCCATCACTACTGTCAGAAATTTAGCTCATTACAAATGAAGATGTATTTGAGAAGTCTAAGGTTGGTACAGATTTTGGACAAGATTCTCCATAGAGAAGTGTCATCCAGTTTCAAGGAAAGATGGTAATTGTTGACTCTAGGTCAATAGTAAGTTAGTTCACTTTATATGGTTTCAACCGTTGGGAAACATAAGCAATACTTCGTCATATTCTATCAGTATGCAGCCAAATCATTCAATGTTATCGAAAGGTGTACGAACAAGGGTAAGAAATAGACAACACCTCAGTTGTCACAACTGTAATCATATTCCACATCTCAGTTAAACTGATTTTCCTCGGTCAACTTGCAAGGAAAAACACCACTGCTGAAAAGTTACTAACGAAATGTCGATATAACCAACAAGGCCAAGGATATCGCATTATTCACAACGATTTGTGGAATATGAAATCTTCTTCATGTGCAACCTTTTTGGAAATTGACAAGAACGTCTCTGTTGAGATCACGTCTCCCAAGAAATCTAAAACAAAGGTAATATTTGAGGAATTTGGTATAAAGCTGACTGTCAGTGTTTAGAAAATTTGCTCCCGTTGCTACGGTAGGTGAGAAAGTCATCGGTAAAACCACTACGAATTTGACAAGCTACGGAAGAAAACTTGGGCTCAGAGGTTGGTTGGATAGACCATAAATTCAAAGTATGGTATAACGGAGTTAAATGTCACTCGATAGAGTTGCTAAAATCTAGATACAGTTTTAAGGTTCAACCTATTGTCTTCTTGGATAGGTTTAGGGTTCCCTAGATAAAGTGTTTGGTTGGGTGAATTCCTAATCGATAAGCTTTTGTAACTAAGTTTCTCAAGTCAAAGGAGTCGTTCGATAAGATGCAAGGATAATAGGTGTCGTATTAGAAAATAGGTTGATAGTGTATCTTACTTCACAATTTGGTGATATCTCAGGTAAATTTTTGAAATAGACACTTGGATATACGTCATCAAAACGTACAATACTACTTCCCAACTCTACGACATGAACTAAAAGGTCTTCATAGTTTTCTCGATACTCAATTCACTTTAATAGCAAGAAATTAACTCGTACTTTGATTCTACTGTCTACCTATGGAAGTGATCAAAAATGTCACGCCCCGATCCCAACATATGTTCAGGATCGACATGTGACGTCACCAAATACCCGTATCTCAACATACCCCGCCTCCGGGATATGGCAAATCACAACTTGAGAATTGAATCGCATAGTAATTTTTCGTATACTTTATGGCTGCATCTAACCTCCTCGTTAGATTGCCTACGTACCCTCATTAGGGATCAAGCCGTTCGTAGTTCATCGTTCACTAATTTAGACATTTATTCCAGTGCGTTCTAATAGGAATACATAGCATTCTGTAATCAATTATTAGAACTTGACATGCATGACATTACCAAGTTCATGGCTACAAAACAAACCAACATGCCGTTCAAGATTCTCATTCCATCCATCATATAAATTCTATGTTTTCAGCACGATACTTCCATCCACAACATGTAACATATCAAATAACCAACGAAGCACATATTATTCTCAAGCCACATTGATCAACTAAAATAATCAAAATAATAACAACCATAACCAAGTCATTCCACAATTCCGTCAATCAATCAATTCATGAATCAAAGATACATGATCTTAGCATTTAAATATGCTAATCAATGAATGCAATAACATATCATTTCACAAATTTAACCAAGGAACTCTATATAATTTTCTACTTGGATTATCAGTAATAACATGGTAAATCTATTTCATATTCACAAGGTCTATTGTGGGTAATTTTCATTCACTCAAATCTAGGGTTCTAGACTAACCTTATGGGAATGAGCGAGAACAAGGATTTCGAATCACTCAACGGAATCCAACGACACCGGGTTCCGGATTACTCAATGAAACCAAAATATCAAGCGGTTTCTCATAATCTACCCAGGCCTGTCATATGTAAAATCGGGTGAGTGACAATAATACAAGTATGTGATAATCAATAAAAAGAAAGACCATCAATCACAGTTTATAAACCTCAAATATAAGTTTGTAAATATGAAAACATAGTCAAGTCTCTAACAACTCCGAATGAGTCACCCAAACATCCAATGGCTTTTCCCATTCAAACCACCAAGATTCTCAAAAACCATCGTTCATATGTACATTAAAAACTAGGGCTAGAGGGACGCAGTTCGGCAGAAGCCTACATAAGTAACCAAACACGAAGTGGCCTCCCAAAACAGATTAACCAAGCAAAGCCACCCATGAGAAAGTAACCAAGTAGGCAGTGACCCCCCCAAAGCGGATTAACCAAGCAGAGTCACTCCTACAGCTGTTAGGAAGTGATCATCCAATGCGGATTAACCAAGCATGATCACTCCTAAGCATACATGGCCATAAGGATCGCCTAACGTGGATTAACCAAGCACGATTTACATATAGTATGGTCCCCTAATGTGGATTAACCAAGCAAGACCACTAGTGACCCTCTGGTAGGGATTTTTACCACCTGCAAAATTAGAGATAAAAACATTTAAAAATACTTGCAAGAGTACAAGGTTGTCATAGTATAGCAGCTCAAGTAAGGTCGATCTCCACAGGGATTGAATGAATAATTTATGTTAAAACCAAATCTTAATTAATGATTTGAAAACAAAATTTAGAAGAGGTTGATTTTATGACCTAAAATATTAAAAATGAATTTTATTAAAAAAAATTAAATAAATTGGCAAAGTAATAAAAAAAAACAAAAGAAAATAGTTTTGAAAATAAATTTGAGCACTAGGGTTCCGTTGTCACCTTAACAATTCTACGTAGTTCTTTCAATTACTTATGAATTACCCATGCATATTTTGAAGGTTAGGTTTTCCTAAAGTATGCCCTACTTGAAACCCGTCTGTGGCGTCCAGATCGAATGTGAACATGCAAGACTCATTAAGTTTTGTGAAAACCTTTTGAAAAACCATATAACCCTTAAAACATGTCGTCCATCCTAAGAGGTTACACATATTAACCACAAGAAGCCAACGCCAATTCCAGGGACAGCCCTCCACCAAAATTGCATCAAATTACTTTTCTAAATATCCTAATGGTGGCCAATCATCAAGACAACTAGATAGTTTAAAGCACAGTGGTTAATAATTCAAAACTTGCATGCATAATATTATAAGCAAATTGAAAAAAAAAATACATATTTTTGCTAAGGCTCGTGGCCTCACCCTAGCAAACAAAACTAATTACAAACAATCATAAAATAAAATATTATTAAAAACATGGATAGAAAACACCTTGAAAATACACTTGATTCGTCAAAAGCTCTCTAAAGCCAAAATGTGTGCGTTCTCTCCCCTATTTCTTAACCTAATGGCTAAAAAGCCTTATTTATACTAATACAAAATAAAACCCTAAAAGGTCTTAGAATAAAACCAGGAAACGTAATAAATAGAAATAAAATAGGAAATATAATCCTAAACTGGCCCAAAATAGCTGGATCTAAAGTTTGGACTATTCTGAACACTTCTCCAGCCGAAGTCATCTCGGGCTCCAAAAATGTAGTTTAAGCCCAGAAATGTCACTTTCCAGCAATGCGCACTGCTCCTTCATTTAATCTCCAGAAAATAACCGCTTGGTAGAAATTTCTGATATTTTGACACAAACAACACACGAACGTCCTCCAATTTGAATCACTCGAAATTTCGTCCATTTGGTCAAGTTTTGTTCCAGAGGAAATTGAATATCCTATGTTGAAAATATAAAACAAAGTATCAAAATTCTACCAAAATAATCAATAAATTAATACTAAGAATAGGGTGAAATATATAGTATAATATGAACTCATCACCCCCCCCCCAATGCGAATTAACCAAGCGGATTAATCAAGCATGATCACCCCTAAGTATAAATGGCCATAAGGATCGCCCAACGCAGATTAACCAAGCACGATCCATATATAGTATGGTCCCTCAATGCGGATTAACCAAGCAGGACCACTAATGACCCCCCAATGCGGATTAACCAAGCAGGGTCATAGTCCTCTACTAGCCCTCAATTTACAAAACATTTCAATATGCAATTCGAATCACTTTTTCACAAATATTACCAATCCATGAATCAAATCACATTTAATAAAAATAGATCGATGGCCAATTATAAAAGAATCACATTTTAACAGAAAACACATTTATAAAACCATGTCATATCCACAAAGGATAGTAATATAAAGAATCGGGTAATCACCATATCACATATATTAAAGTCACTCACCGAGACAAGTCAGCAAAGCTTCACTGAGTCTCTAGTAATACTAATTTTAGTAATTCAAATGGTTCAAGACCTGTTGACCAAATGTCAATGGTGGGGTCCACACCGGAAAAGAAATTTGTTAATAACCTAAATGGAAATCGATCTTCCTCCTGAGGATCCGAAATGATAACCAGTGCGCTTAAGAAGATTAGTGTTATCAGGGAACAAAAGTGATTATCCCCTAGATGTTCTTCTGTCGAATGCTACCCTTTTAGCACCACATTGTCATTCGGGACATTTTTGGAAATTTTGACAAAAACTAAAACTTCACAGGAATTCTGATATGTGGTATACTAACGGGTAATGCCAAGGAATCAAAACTGTTTATGGTTTTCTAACTTAAAAGGGTTGGTAGAAATGACCAGATGGTAGTGGATTTGGTTGGTAAATCTCTCGTGATGCACAACTATCGATATAGTAGCCCTGCTTCAGGGCCATCAACTTGTCTCAAATCTACATATTTCCTTGGCAGGAAAATCCTTCGCTTAAAGTTTAGAGGTGGTCGCCAAAGTATTCTTCTAACATGTCAATAAGTCGTCTAAGTAACCCATAACTCAAGAAAAGCTAACACATTTTTTGTATTCGACGAGGTGACAAGATTCGACAATTAGGTTCAAGAACCAAGAATGCTTACAGCACGCGTGTGATGAACGCAATGCTGACCAAACTTATGCTCTGATACCAAACTGACACACCCTGACCCGGAATGCCTACTTAGGCTCCGAATCGAGGTGTGCTGGTCGACACCAGGAGAGTGACGAAGCCATAAAATATAGTGATTTGGAAAATGGAAATAAATTTAAATCTAAAAGTGCCTAAGTATAAGAGTGCGTTAGTGAGCGGGAATCAACCTAGTTCACATGTGATGTCAGAGTATAAGTAAAGTACAATAGAGTAGATTGAGAATTATACCATCAGAAGTAGTCTCTGATATCAGCGTTTGCTAGAAATCCTTGTCGACACGAACATTGCCACTAAATCTTAGAGGGGAGAAAAACAAGGGTGAGTGGGCCTAAAATAAAGTTTTATAAAAAGCTTTTTGAAAACATTATAACCCCTTATCGTAAAACAAGTATAGTTTCCAAAATTTACATACTACGTATAGTATGAAAATACTTACTGTAGCCTGCAAAATCTTAAGAATTCAATACGTCACAAAATTCATAAATAGGTACATAACTTATAGTAATCACAATATCTCGCAGAAATAAACATATCACATCGAGTGCTCATTGACATATGCTGATACACGAGTTCATGCAGAGGTATTCTGACATGAACATGACTGGGTGTAAGCAATGATTTACGCTCTAGTACTACAATCACGTGAAGGCTAGCGCTAAGTGCCTCACATATGAGTCCTAATTGCCTATCGCAATCTAGGATAGGATTACACCTACAATGGATCCAAACTAAGCGTACAGTGCGATGTGAACATACACGTGAAAGATTGGCCCTGGCCTGGGCAAGTACTAACACCAGTGCAGCACACGATGAGTAAATAACACAAATATGATCATGCAATGGTAAATTGATAATGCGATAATTCAATAACCCTAGTCAATGGAATATTATTCATAACCGTAAATACCATTAAAGCATCCATACTAATACGCATACCTGTGTATCCCATAGAACGTAGTATAATTACATGAATTCTGTCAATACGTTAATTTTTATATACGTTACCCTAATATAGGTGTAACTTAGAAAATTCTTTACCAAATATATAAATGGAAACTAACAAATATATATATATATATATATATATATATACACACTATATAAAAGAAAAGACCCACTCACAAGTACCTGCGATGTCACATCCTTTCAAGCTAAGAAAGTCGGAGTCTCCGATAGTAATCGCACCAAAGTATAATATTAGGACTCATTAGTAAAACTCAACTTAAACGATCAAATTTGAGAAAACGGAGTGCGAATTTAGAATCAGAGTGTCGAAATACGCTAAGAGGGGTTAAATGCAAATTTTGTAAAAAGTCAACGAAATGTGAACGGTCAACCCTAAAATGTCAACGAGACGCCTTGGTGGTCAACTATGTTAAAACTTCATGATTTTCCTAAATAGATGTCAAAAATGGACTTGGGACGTCAAAATTAGCCTATGAGGGTTTCTGAGAAAATTTCTTAAAAGTCAACACAGGGAATATTCTGGAATATTTCATATACAATTTAGAACAGATCGGGCCGGATCCCGAGTTCAGATTCGGATCAAGGAATTGGAATATACCTTTGGTTTCCTTGGTCTTGGCCGGAGTTGGCCAAAAAATGGCTCGAAAGCCGCCAGATCTCTGCCGGAACACTGGGTTTGTTACTCTTGGGGTATTTCTACGTCAAACCAGCACTAAAACATCTTAAGAACATCCTCGTCATACTCATAAACACAATCTACGAAGATGTTGAGGGTTTTCGAACCTTACCTTTGTCATGAACGACGAGAACTCGCCATGAATGTTGTCGAAAAAGAAAAATGTGAACAATGGCCTCGGGGAAGAAAGTGAGTGGTGCTGGTTCGACATAGGGGGAGAAAATGACGAAGGTGGTGCTAGCCTGGGTCATCAAGTGGAGTAACCCGCTGGAGTCGCATCGGCAAGGTGGTGGTGGTTTCGGCGTCATTGGGTTTCACCGAAGGAGAGAGGAAATGAGTCTTATGGGAGAGAGGGAGAGGTGGAGTGAGGGAGGAGACAAAACACATGGCAGAAAATGAGAGAAGAGCCTGGGTGATTGTGGACCCCACAGGCCGAAAATATTAATAAAAAAATAAAAATATATCACAAAGAAAATATTAAAATAGTGATATAATAATATAAAATTTTGAATAAATATATAAAATATTAAATAGTAATTTTTTGTTCACTATAAGGATTAACATAATCCCCTACCCCTTTAATGTAGATAATATTTTTTGTTCAAAAAAACAAAAAAAGTCCCACCGTTAGATTCCATTTTTATTTTGTTTAAACCCAAATATTTAGGTTTGGGTCTCCATTGGCGATTCTCTAAAGAGGATAGACAACTCGAATTCCCATGTTGGAGTGACACAAAGTGATCTCTAGATCCCCTAATGCCTTAGTTCAAGTGCTTATAAGGGTAGCGCCACAAAGTTGCACTTGCAATGATCACAATGAAATTTCAAACACTATCCGTCCACAAGCACCCATGCACTTGACCTAATGCCCTTATCGTATCTATAGGATGTATCTATAGGATCTATAAGAACACTAAAAAATATAGATAGTTATAAGTTCAGAAAGATTATTTACTCGACAATCTGGACTAATTGTTGGAAAGATACATAAATCATTAGGAATGGGTGCTTTTATGGACCTTCCTGATTCCTGCTAGCACAATATAACTTCGTAATGCCAGTTAACCCTATAAAAATTACAACAGCACCAGCTCCATTTTTGTGATCTTAAAAATAAGCGACACAAAAACAAAATCGAAAACAAAGACAAAACATTCGCACAAATGTGGTATCACTGAAATACAAAATGGACCTTCTCTAGTCCTCTGAGGCTTCTTACATGTATACAAGGGGACGGAACCAACGAGCATATCATCTAGGACCGGACAACTCATCTAGAGGACCATGAGAAGTTGAGTCTATGATCCGATTAGTACTTGGATGATGAATAGGGTTGAAATATTGGCGGAACACCTCCTTTTTTTGCCACTCCTCCCATCTTTCAGCCAAACCATCACCTTTCAGCATCCGGCCAACCTCTGACATCTTGGGTCGTTCCCCTGGGGTGCCTTGTGTGCACAGCAGAGCTACTTGGATGAGCTGCTCCACTTGATCGTCAACATAATTTCCATGTAGATCAGCATCAACAATTGTTTCCAACCTCTGATCCTTCAGTAGTCCTTTGACCTAATTATTTTAGTTAAAATAAAAAGGAAAAAAATCAGATAGTTCTACAATTTGAAACAAAAGGTGAGGGCACCTAGGAGAGTGAAAATGTGTTGTAATGTTCAAAATTTGAAGGGCTGCAGTATCTCCATAAAATCAAACTGCTTACAAAAATGCATCGTCATTCAAATATTGATATGATGCAAACATATGACAAGGATGCAAACAGAGAATAGAAAGAAGAAAGAGGCCAAGATAGCGAGAATAAAGAGATAATGAAGAAATTAGGATCGATACAAAACACATGCCAAAATCTTCAAGAAATCACCGCAAGGCCAATACATTGGCAAAAGAAGCAACAACAATACTAACAACAATTACCAAGGAAATGTAATAATTAATCTCTGACAATTTAAATCTTAGATTGTTATAAATAAAGATAAATAAATCTTCACAGTTTAATCGTAAGTCTAACTAATAAAAGGTAATTAAACTAAAATTATTTTCTAAAAGTTAAGTATTAGTTCTTTTCTTTGATCCATGATTCTAATTGTTTTCAATATTCGGGCCAAAAAAGACTAAGTGATTTTTACATTAATTAGAGAGGAACTTGGCAGCTCTATGATGAGTAATAGGTTTTTAAATGTTCCATATACAATGATTAAGAATGTCATATGAGATTAGCGGTTTGAAATAAAGTGATTAGGTGTCGAGACCCATTATTTTTGGCTTAAATAAATAGCAACATTGGTATCGAGAGATACACCTAATTCACACTATATTATATAACATTTCTTTAAAAATGAGTATTGAAACATAATTTCCAAGATTTGGACAAAGAGACACAATAGATCGTTGAATTTCAACAACATTATGTCTTTTTTTTTTAATAAAATATGAAACATATTAAGGAAAACAGAAAATTAGCAACAAACAGAAACAGAAACACGTATAAGCATACCCAATCAAGTAACATGACATCATCATTGGTCGCAAGCCGAGCAAGTTCAAAAGCCCTCTGCCCAGTGATGAGTTCAAGAAGCATGACTCCGTATGCAAAAACATCAGTTTTCTCGGAACATTTTCCAGTTGAAAGGTACTCTGGTGCTATATGACCAATTGTGCCACGTACAGCTGTGGTAACATGTGTATCCCTGTAGTCCATGAGTTTAGCCAACCCAAAGTCTCCAACAACTGCTTTGAATTCCTCATCCAACAATATGTTTGCTGCTTTCACATCACGGTGAATAATTTTTGGATCACAGTGATCATGTAAATAAGCAAGGCCTCTGGCAGATTCCAATGCAATGCGTTGTCTTATTGGCCAATCAAGTGCAGGTTGTCCTTCGGGACGATCTACAATAATATATCCACATACTTATGAGAGGAGAATTTCAAATTACAAGCAACAGGTAATGTGGTCTATTCATTGCAGTGGCTGAGGAAAGGGAAGGTGGCGATGGTGGGCGGGGGGAAATGAAGAATGCGGGGACGGGGTGAGAGCAGGATAGGGATGAACAACACCATTTTTTTTTTTTAATCTTTTCTATTTTTTTAGTTTTAAATTAAAAAAAAATTAATTTTCTATTTATTAATCCTTTTTATTTGTTTTTATTCCACGTGAATCATAGTTGGCATCCCCGTCAACAAAAATGTAGACCTCACATTTGCCATGTCATCCCTTAACAGTCAAACTGACGGTTTGACTATCAGATGTATGAAATTGCTAAAAATGATAAGTAAATAAATAAAATTGAAATGTTTTAAAATGTTGTATGAGGTTGCAATTACACTCAAACCTGAGGGTGTAAAATGCAATTTACCCATGTGTAAACAAAAAGATTCATCAACGCAGCAAACAATTTAGAAGAGTACCTCTTATACATGATGCCACACTTCCATTAGCCATATAAGGATATACAAGCAGCCTTTCTGTTGGTGTCATGCAAAAACCATGCAGACGAAGCAGATTGCGGTGGACAGCCATGCTAATCATTTCAACCTCTGTTTGAAACTGCAGCTCCCCACCTTGGGTTCTCGCCTCTTTAAGTCTTTTTACAGCAACCAGAGTTCCATCAGCTAAGCGTCCTTTATAAACCTTACCAAATCCACCTCTACCAAGAATATTTTTGTTACTAAAGTTATCCGTTGCAACTTGTAGTTTGCGCAAAGAAAACCTTTTGAGCTGTCCTAAAAGAACTTCTGGATCCTCCTCAGCTGCAAAGACAGTAGATTAGTGAAACCTGCATCCCATACTAAAACACCACCTTTATCAAGCTATATTACTCCTATAGTTCACTAACCAGGTACATCAAAGAAATGATCCTGTGGTTTTCTCCGTCGCCAATAAGCAAGTGTATTTGCAGTTGCAGCAAACGTTAAAGCAGCACCAACAGCAACCCCTCCAGCAATAGCCCCAGTAGCAGTGTTACCTAATATTATTTGCGCAACATGAACCAGAACTAAATGAAAAATCCTTAAAGTCAGAAGTTATATGATGAACTCTCTATCACATGTCATTCTTTTTATCCATTTCTTCAAACTCAAAGAAATAGTACAACACAAAATTAGGAGAGGGTGAGTCTATGATCCAAGTACTTGGATGATGAATAGTGTTGAAATCTTGGCAGATCACCTCCTCGTTTTGCCGCTCCTCCCATCTTTCAGCCAAACCTTCGCCTTCGCCTTCAAGCATTCGGACAACCTCTGACATCTTGGGCCGTTCCCCTGGGGAGCCTTGTGTGCACAGTAGAGCTACTTGGATCAGCTGCTCCACTTGATCGTCAATATAATTTCCATTTAGATCAGCATCAACAAGTCTTTCCAACCTCCGTTCTTTCAGTAGTCGTTTGACCTAATTTTTTTAGGAAAAATAAAACAGAAAATGTCGGGTGGTTCTACAATTTGAAACAAAAGGTGCGGGAACCTAGGAGAACAAAAACGTGTTGTAATGTTCAAAATTTGAAGGACCGCAGTTTTCTACAGAAAATCGAACTGCTTACAAAAATGTTTCGTCATTCAAATATTGATATCATGCAAAGAGAAGACAAAGATGCAATAGAGAGAATAGGAAAAAGCAAGAGGCCACGATAGCGAGAATAAGGAGATGATGAGGAAATTACGATCGACACAAAACATATGCCAAATTCTTCAAGAAATCACAAAATGCCAATACATTGGCAAAAGAAGCAACAACAATAGTAACAATTACTAAGGAAATGCAATAATTAATCTCTGACAGTTTAAACCTTAGATTGTTATAAATAAAGATAAACAAATCTACACAGCTAATCATAACTCTAACTAACAAAAGCTAATTAAACCAAACTTATTTTCTAAAAGCTAATTACTAAGGAAATGCAAATGTTGTTGGGAAATAATCTTGCATATAACAATGAACTAGCTACATACACAAACAGAAAGACGTAAATGCATACCCAATCAACTAACATGACATCATCATCACTCGCAAGATGAGGATTGAAAGCCCTCTGCCCAGTGATGAGTTCAAGAAGCATGACTCCGTATCCAAAAACATCAGTTTTCTCGGAAGACACTCCAGTTGAAAAGTGCTCCGGTGCCATATGACCAAATGTGCCACATACATGTGTGGTAACATATGTATCCTTGTAGTCCATGAGTTTAGCCAACCCAAAGTCTCCAACAACTGCTTCGAATTCCTCATCCAACAATATGTTTGCTGCTTTCACATCACGGTGAATAATTTTTGGATCACAGTGATCATGTAAATAAGCAAGGCCTCTTGCAGATCCCAATGCAATGCGTTGTCTTATTGGCCAATCAAGTGCAGGTTGTCCTTCCGGACGACCTACAATAATATATCCACATACTTATGAGAGGAGAATTTCAAATTACAAGCAACAGGTAATGTGGTCTAACACATATCATACCACCCGTCCTACCCAAAAAAAGGGTCTTCTTGTCATCCTTTTCAAATTAAACAGAAATAAAATCAGCATCGAGAAGGTAAATTAAAATTGAAGGAAACAAAACATTAAAAAAATTAGTGTTGATACTCCAAGCCAAATTGGTCAGGTTTTTAAATTCATTATATCAATGTGATCGAAAAAAAATTTAACGTCGTGAAAACAAAAAGATTCATCAACGCAGCAAACAATTTAGATGAGTACCTCTTAAACAAGATGCCACACTTCCATTAGCCATATAAGGATATACAAGCAGCCTTTCTGTTGGTGTCATGCAAAAACCATGGAGACAAAGCAGATTGCGGTGGTGGACAGCCATTCTAATCATTTCAACTTCTGTTTGAAACTGTAGTTCCCCGTCTTGGGTTCTCTCCTCTGTAAGTCTTTTTACAGCAACCAGAGTTCCATCAGCTAAGCGTCCTCTATAAACCTTACCAAATCCACCTCTACCAATAATATTTTTGTCGCTAAAGGTATCTGTTGCAACTTGTAGCTCGCGCAAAGAAAAGTTTTTGAGCTGTCGTGAATGAACTTGTGGATCCTTCTCAGCTGCAAAGACAGTAGATGAGTGAAACCTGCATCCCATACAACAACTACAACACCAACTTGATCAAGCTATATTACCCTCTCCTCCCTCTTACTGAGATGAAAGTGTATCCCCTGTCAGATTGTTATTTTTGTCCCTAAAGTTAAAGAAAAAGAGTACAGTTGCTTCAACAAACCTGATGGGAGTAAAAAGTGAAAACGATCCATTAACTGGAATATCCCCTGTCAGATTGTTATTTGAAAGATCCCTGCATTCCATGGCAAAACTATATGTTATTTGCATTCTCTGATGGCAGAGAAATTAGTAACTTTTCACTCTCTCCTCCCTCTTACTGAGATGAAAGTGTATGAAACTCACAGGACTTGCAATGACTGAATCTTGAAACCAGGGATCATACTATAAATTATATGCATCCGGCACAAGGACTTTAAGGAAGAAAGTCACTCCAATGGAACAATTAAAAACAGCAGATTAGCATATCGAATAAAAAAGAATGACGATAGATTTTATCTAACAAAAGGATGGGGGTTCATACAGGAAACGCAGTTTTGCAAGGTTGCCAAGTAAAGATCCAAGCTCACCAAGTCTGACAAACCCCCAAGCTCTTCGGGAATGTTTCCAGTCATTCATTCATTCATTAGTTCATTCCAGTTCCCACAACCAAACACTCCCAAATTCAATAACACACAGAGACATACCCTCGACATTGGCTGCAAGCTTGTGGAGGTGAAAGAAGCCAAACAGCAGAATCAGCCAAACAGAAACAGAGGTGGAAGACGTCATCACTGTTGGGTCTTTTGGAGCTCAGGTAAGCAGCTGGCGTTGACCGATCAAAATCCGGAGCATCGCTGCGTTGACCGGATTCCAGAAAATTCGGTGGCTGTTTGATTAAATTGCAGATTGCGTTTGGAAAAGCATGCCGCTGCTTCTTAGAGAGAGAGGTTGAAATCTCAGATTGCTAGTTTTGGAGAAGAAAGAAAGAAAAGGTAAAAGGTTTGGGAGGAAGACGGAGGAGCTGCGGATACATGACTCTCAATCAGTCTAAGTCGCAGCCCACCGCGTCGGAAGTTTCGTTTCTTCTTTTGTTTATATTTATTTTTTACTTTTCAGCGGATTCCTGACATTGTTTATGCAACTTCTCACTCAAAATGAGATTTCTGGTTTTATGCATTATAAATTATTTTAAAGAAAAATTAATGAAAATAGTTTGAAAAATTTGAGTTTTAACGATAATAATAAAATAAAAGGTAAAGTATCATGATTGACTTTTTAATGTAAAAATATGATTTTTCGTTAAAATAAATAGCAGAATCAGGCAAAGTCGCAGCCCACCGCGTTGGAAGTTCCGTTTCTTCTTTTATTTATATTTATTTTTGACTTTTTAGCTGATTCCTGAAATTGTTTTGCAGCTGGCATGAGGAACCCGGAAAAAAATCCCAAAAATCCCAAACCAAACCAAAAAAATCCCGATCTCAAACCAAAAAAATCCCAAACCAAAAATCCCGAAATTTTCGGTATGTAATCCCGAACCAAACCGATATTTTCGGTATGGGATTCGGTTTTGAATCTCAAATTTTCGGTATTCCCAGACCGAATCGAAAATAAATATTATATATATATATATTTTTTTTTTTTCTTTTAATTATAAAAGAATTATTTCAACCGTTCATTGTTTTGGATTTAATCTTTGCCGTTCATATGTTTTTAGGTCAGAATACCATTTCACAAACTTCACTTTCGTTCCATTGTTTCTATCAAATCGAATAGCCGAGCCCTAATCTCTCATCTCTGATCTCTCCCTCATCTAGCCGACAAGCCCTCATCTCATCTCTCTCTCCTCTGTTCTTCTCAATTCCCACACCGACATCGTTCCGGCCGAGCACGACAAGTGGTTACACCCCCCCTTTCTCGGCCAACTTGGACTCGAACGGCGACGTTTACGCCAGGGGGTCCCAGGACATGAAGTGCGTCGGGATTCAGTACTTGGAGGCGATTCGACGGCTCAAGGCTTCTGGGTTTAAGCCCAAAAGGTCTGTTTATTTGTCATATGGTCCTGATGAGGAGATTGGGGGACACGACGGTGCTGAGAAGCTGGCTGAATCTGATGTTTTCAAGGGATTGAACGTCGGAATTGTGCTTGATGAAGGTGAGCTAATCAGACCTTATGATTCTGCTCACTGTTACTAGTTCTTGTTAATTATTTGTTGTTTGCTTGCTATTTGCTAGCCATATTGTCAAATTTGTGCACAGAACTTGTCTGGGTACTCTTCGAATGACTCAATTATCATTTCTTGACTCTTGTGGGGTTTGCTTTGATTCTTGGCATGCTTGCTCAGTTTCTGTGCTCAGTTTCTGGCGTTTACTTTGCAATGTTCAGTTTTGAGCTTCTTCGTTTTGCTTGATTTTGGTTTTTGTGTACAGTTTTGAGCTTCTTAGTTTTCTTTCACTATTTTGCAGTTGATCCATCACTCTCTGCATCGAAATGAAAACTAAGTGTTAGTATTAATATTAAGTAGAGATTAGTAGAAACAAGCCTTGCCATTTGATTGGCAGATTTGATTGGCAGATTTGTAGAAACAAATTGGCAGATTGGGCCTAAAAGCATAATATGTCAAATTTTAGTCTAAAAGCCCAAAAGCCCAAAACCATTTCGGGATTCCCGATTTGTCCCGAAATCCCGAAACTATTTTGGGATTCCCAAAAATTGGGATTCCCGAAAATTTGGTTTGGGATCGGTATTGAAATTGGGATTCCCGAAAATTTCGGTTTGAGAATCGGGACAAGTGTTTTGGTATGGGATCCCATACCGAACCACCCCTAACCCATATGCCGCGGCCACTTCAATAAATCATTGGCCCGTTGCTTTTCAGAAAAAAAGGTAGGGCCCCCAAAAATTTGGGTCAGCCAAATACAAACCCAAATTTGGGTTTAGCTTGGTCAAAAGCCAAACCTTTTAGGTTTAAGTCCAACCATTAGATATTACCTAGTACTACGGTTTAATAGTATTCCTCTTCACATGTAAGAGAGGTCATTACTAGCCCACTATAAGGCTTAACTCAATCCAGATAATATTTTTTTGTTCATAAAAAACAAAAAAGTCCCACAATTAGATTGCATTTTTATTTTGTTTAAACTCAAATATTTAGGTTTAGGTCTTACCCTACAGCTAGTCCTAAATAAATCCTCAAAGATAGTAGAGGGATCCCCATTGGCGATACTCTAAAGAGATTAGACAAAGCTCGAATTCCTGTGTTGGAATGACACAAAGTGATCTCCTGATCCCCTACTGCCTTAGTTCAAGTACTTATAAAGGTGGTGCCACAAATTCGCACTTGCAATGATCACAATGAAATTTCAAACACTATCCATCCGCAACCAGCCATGCACTTGACCTAGTGTCCTTATCGTATCTACAGGATCTATAGGAACACTAAAATAT
The DNA here is from genome assembly GCF_042453785.1 of Malus domestica. Lineage (NCBI taxonomy): Eukaryota > Viridiplantae > Streptophyta > Magnoliopsida > Rosales > Rosaceae > Malus > Malus domestica. The sequence continues at coordinate 51,829,190 of NC_091675.1, read as the reverse complement.
ATAGATGGTTATAAGTTTAGAATGATTATTTACTCGACAATTTAGACTAATTTCTAGATAGATACATAAATCATCAGGAATGAGTGCTTTTATGGCCCTTCCTAATTCCTGCTAGCACCATATAACTTCGTAATGCCAGTTGACCCTATAAAACTTACAAGGGGTGTGATATCCACACACCCCTTTTTACTTCTCCCACACCTTTTTGGTTTTCGGCCGTCGGATCAGATGAATTGAAGAAGATCAACGGACAGAAATTAACAAGGGGTGTGTGAGAAGTAAAAAGTGATGTGTGGATAGCACATCCCAAATTACAATAGCATCAGCTCCATTTTATGATCTAAAAAATACGCAAGACAAAACCAAAATTGAAAACAAAGACAAAACATAAGCACAAATGTGGTATCACTGAAATACGAAATGGACATTCTCCAGTCCTCTGAAGGCTTCTTAGATGTATACAGGGGACAGAACCAACGAGCATATCATTTGGGACCGGACAACTCATCAGGAGGAATATGAAAAGTTGAGTCTATGATACAATTAGTACTTGGATGATGAATAGGGTTGAAATCTTGGTGGAACACCTACTCTTTTTGCCACTCCTCCCATCTTTCAGCCAAACCATTGCCTTCCAGCATCCGAACAACCTCTGACATCTTGGGTCGTTCCCCTGGGGTGCCTTGTGTGCACAGTAGAGCTACTTGGATGAGCTGCTCCACTTGATCGTCAACATAATTACCATTTAGATCAGCATCAACAAGTGTTTCCAACCTTCGATCTTTCAGTAGTCTTTTGACCTAATTGTTTTAGTTAAAATAAAACGGAAAACGTCAGATAGTTCTACAATTTGAAACAAAAGGTGAGGGCACCTAGGAGAGTGAAAATGTGTTGTAATGTTCAAAATTTGAAGGGCCGCAGTATCTCCAGAAAATCAAATAGCTTACAAAAATGCATCGTCATTCAAATATAACAATTGACAAAGATGCAAATAGAGAGAATAGAAAGAAGCAAGAGGCCAAGATAGCGAGAATAAAGAGATGATGAGGAAATTAGGATCGATACAAAACACATGCCAAATTCTTCAAGAAATCACAGCAAGGCCAATACATTGGCAAAAGAAGCAACAACAATACTAACAACAATTACCAAGGAAATGTAATAATTAATCTCTGACAATTTAAACCTTAGATTGTCATAAATAAAGATAAATATATCTTCACAGCTTAATCGTAACTCTAACTAATAAAAGCCAATTAAACTAAAGTTATTTTCTAAAAGTTAAGTATTATTTCTTTTCTTTGATCCATGATTCTTACTGTTTTCAACATTCGGGCCAAAAAGACAAGTGATTTTTACATTAATCAAACAGGAATGGTAACAATTACTAAGGAAATGCAAAAATTAACTCTGACAGCTTAAACCTTAGATTGTTATAAATAAAGATAAACAAATCTTCACAGCTAATCACAACTCTAACTAATAAAAGCTAATTAAACCAAACTTATTTTCTAAAAGCTAATTACTAAGGAAATGCAAATGTTGTTGGGAAATAATAATCTTGCATAAAGGTCGTACCCAGTGCACAAGGCTCCCGCTTTACGCAGGGTCTGGAAGAGGTGAATGTCGGCTAGCCTTACCCCCATTTATGGAGAGGCTGCTCCCAAGAAATAATAATCTTGCATATAACAATAAATTAGCTACATACACAAACAGAAAGATGTAAATGCATACCCAATCAACTAACATGGGGTCATCATGACTCGCAAGCTGAGGATCAAAAGCCCTCTGCCCAGTGATGAGTTCAAGAAGCATGACTCCGTATCCAAAAACATCAGTTTTCTCGGAACATTTTCCAGTTGAAAAGTACTCTGGTGCTATATGACCAATTGTGCCACGTACAGCTGTGGTAACATGTGTATCCCTGTAGTCCATGAGTTTAGCCAACCCAAAGTCTCCAACAACTGCTTCGAATTCCACATCCAACAATATGTTTGCTGCTTTCACATCACGGTGAATAATTTTTGGATCACAGTGATCATGTAAATAAGCAAGACCTTTTGCAGATCCCAATGCAATGCGTTGTCTTATTGGCCAATCAAGTGCAGGTTGTCCTTCTGGACGATCTACAATAATATATCCACATACTTATGAGAGGAGAATTTCAAATTACAAGCAACAGGTAATGTGGTCTAACACATATCATACCACCCGTCCTACCCAAAAAAGGGTCATCTTGTCATCCTTTTCAAATTAAACAAAAATAAAATCAGCATCGAGAAGATAACTTAAAATTGAAGGAAAAAAAAAACATTAAAAAAAAAAAATCAGTGTTCATACTCCAAACCAAATTGGTCAGGTTCATTATATCAATGTAATCCAAAAAAATTTTAATGTCATGAAAACAAAAAGATTCATCAACGCAGCAAACAATTTAGATGAGTACCTCTTAAACATGATGCCACACTTCCATTGGCCATAAAAGGATATACAAGCAGCCTTTCTGTTGGTGTCGTGCAAAAACCATGCACACGAAGCAGATTGCGGTGGACAGCCATGCTAATCATTTCAACTTCTGTTTGGAACTGTAGCTCCCCGCCTTGGGTTCTCTCCTCTTTAAGTCTTTTTACAGCAACCAGAGTTCCATCATCTAAGCGTCCTTTATAAACCTTACCAAATCCACCACTACCAAGAATATTTTTGTCGCTAAAGGTATCCGTCGCAACTTGTAGCTCGCTCAAAGAAAACCTTTTGAACTGTCGTAAATGAACTTCTGGATCCTTCTCAGCTGCAAAGACAGTAGATGAGTGAAACCTGCATCCCATACAATGCCAACTTGATCAAGCTATATTACTCTTAATAGTTCACTAACCAGGTTCATCAAAGAAATAATCCTGTGATTTTCTTCGTCGACAATAAGCAAATGCAATTGCAAGTGCAGCAAACAGGAAAGCAGAACCAGCAGCAACCCCTCCAGCAATAGCCCCCCTCCAGAAATAGCCCCAGTACTTGGCACCCATAGTTGCCACATACAGGGTATGGTTCGAGTTCGCAATTCGGTTAAGGTACGAAATTCGGTAGTAACCTGTAGTATCATTTGCCAAAGACACATAGACAATATGATATTCAGTTTGATTCGTTCTCAATTCGTTAAAAAACATAAATTAAAAATATTTATAAAATACATTTTACAATGATATTTATAGTTATACTTTATTGTAAGCAATTATTTTTGTTTAATAGAATTTGATTATTTGTAAGCAATTTGTTTACAAATCAAAAACAATAAATTCACTTAACTTTCTAATCAGAATAATATAAATACCCTCAATCTATTCCTTTCCTAACTACCATCTTCTTAAAATCTTTACAGCAGTGATTCCAACAATAATGTTGTATTACGAAAAGTTTTAACAGAAAAACACCAAAAAAAACATTAACTAGGACTGGACTGGAGTTGATATCACAAGTGTCTGTGAAACAAAATAGAGCCAGCTCTCAGAATAAATTTGAGTTAATATCACAAGAACAGTATAAGTTGTAAAAACCTGGATGTGGAGAGGCTGGAAGTGGAACAAAACAGAGCCATCTGGAAAGTAATAAGTTTAGGATTTGGGCTCAGCCCGTTAAAAGTGAAAAAGTATAAGTTGTAAAAACCTGCATGTAATTCACTTTAGAACAAACCTGTGATGGGAGTAAAAAGTGAAAAAGATCCCCCGTCAGATTGTTATTTGAAAGATCCCTGCATTCCATGGCAAAACTAAATGTTATTAGCATTCTCTGATAGCGGAGAAATTAGTAACTTTTCGCTCTTCCTCCCTCTTACAGAGATGAAAGTGTATGAAACCCACAGGACTTGCAATGATTGGATGTTCCCTTCTTATGAATCTTGAAGACAGGGGTCATATTTTAAATTGTATGCATCCGGCACATGGAATATTTGCCTTCAAGGTTCCAATTACGTGTTTTCCCATGTTTTGTTCTTTTTTCGTATTGTTTTATCACTTGTTTTGTATTGTGCCTTGACCAGAATATTGGGAGATCATAGTCAACCCAAGTAATATTTTGGGTTTAACCGAAATGCTATCATGGACTTTAAGGAAGAAAGTCACTCCAAAGGAACAATTAAAAACAGTAGATTAGCATATCGAATGAAAAAGAAAGACGACAGATTTTATCTAACAAAAGGATGGGGGTTCATACAGGAAACGCAGTTTTGCAAGGTTGCCAAGTAATGATCCAGCTCACCAAGTCCGACAAACCCCCAAGCTCTTCGGGAATGTTTCCAGTCATTCATTCATTCATTAGTTCATTCCAGTTCCCACAACCAAACACTCCCAAATTCAATAACACACAGAGCATTACCTTCGACATTGGCAGCAAGCTTGTGGAGGTGAAAGAAGCCAAACAGCAGAATCAGCCAAACAGAAACAGAGGTGGAGGACGTCATCACTGTTGGGTCTTTTGGAGCTCAGGTAAGCAGCTGGCGTTGACCGATCAAAATCCGGAGCATCGCTGCGTTGACCGGATTCCAGAAAATTCGGTGGCTGTTTGATTAAATTGCAGATTGCGTTTGGAAAAGCATGCCGCTGCTTCTTAGAGAGACGGGTTGAAATCTCAGCTTGCTAGTCTTGGAGAAGAAAGAAAGAAAGGTAAAAGGTTCGGGGGGAAGACGGAGGAGCTGCGGATAGAGGACTCTCAATCAGTCTTAAGTCGCAGCCCACCACGTCGCAAGTTTCGTTTCTTCTTTTGTTTATATTTATTTTTTACTTTTTAGTGGATTCCTGAAATTGTTATGCAACTCCTCACTCAAAATGAGATTTCTGGTTTTATCCACTATAAATTATTTTAAAGAAAAACTAATTAAAATGATTTGAAAATTTTGAGTTTTAACGATAATGATAAAATAAAGAGTAAAGTGAAAAGTATCATGATTGACTTTTTAGTGTAAAAATATGATTTTTCGTTAAAATAAACAGCAAAATCAGGCAAAGCTGTAGCCCGCCGCATCGGAAGTTTCGTTTCTTCATTTGTTTATATTTATTTTTGACTTTTTAGCTGATTCTTGAAATTGTTATGCAATTCTTAACTTTGTTATGAGATTTCTGATTTTATTCATCATCAATTATTTTGATCATTTTGTCAAAAAACAAAATTATTTTTAATTTTTGTTAAATTATTATGACCTATTGTTTATTGAATTGAGGTTATTTCCAAAATATAGTATGAAAATACTTACCGTAGCCTGCAAAATCTCAAGAATTCAATACGTCACAAAATTTGTAAATAGGTACATAATTTCTAGTAATCACAGTATCTCGCAAAAATAAACATATCACATCGAGTCCATATTGGCATATGTTGACACATGAGTTCATGCAGAGGTATTCTGACATGAACAGAATTAGATGTAATAATGATTCACGCTCTAGTACTACAATCACGTGAACGGGCGCTAAGTGCGTCACATACGAGTCCTAATTGCCTATCGCAATCTAGGACATGACTGGCACCTACAATGGATCCAAAGTGAGCATATGATGCGATATGAACATACACCTGAAAGATTAGCCCTCGCTCAGGCAAGTACTAACACCAGTGCAGCACACAATAAGCAGATAACACAAATATGATCATGCAATGGTAAATTGATAATTTGATAATTCAATAACCCTAGTCAAAATATTATTCATAACCGTAAATATCATTAAAGCATCCATACTAATACGCATACATGTGTATCCTGTAAGATGTAGTATAATTGCATGAATTCCGTAAATACGTTAATTTTTATATACGTTACCCTAATCTAGGTGTAACGTAGAAAATTCTTTACCAAATATATAAATGGAAACTAACATATATATATATATATATAAGAAAAGACCCACTCACAGGTACTTACGATGTCACATCCTTTTGAGCTAAGAAAGTTGAAATCTCTGATACTAATCGCGCCCAAGTATAATATTGGGACCCATTAGTAAAACTCAACTTAAACGATCAAATTTGAGAAAACGAAGTGCAGATTTGGAATCAGAGCATCAAAATACGCTAAGAGGGATCCCGGGCAAATTTTGTAAAAAGTCAACGAAAATTGAACGGTCAACCCTAAAAGTCAACAAAAACGCCACGATGGTCAACTATGTTAAAACTTCAGAATTTTCCTAAATTGATGTTAAAAATGGACTCTGGAGATTAGCATATCGAATGAAAAAGAAAGATGACAGATATTCTCTAACAAAAGGATGGGGGTTCATACAGGAAACGCAGTTTTGCAAGGTTGCCAAGTAAAGATCCAACCTCTTCGGGAATGTTTCCAGTCGTTCATTCATTCATTAGTTCATTCCAGTTCCCACAACCAAACACTCCCAAATTCAATAACACACAGAGACATACCTTCGACATTGGCAGCAAGCTTGCGGAGGTGAAAGAAGCCAAACAGCATAATCATCCAAACAGAAACAGAGGTGGAGGACGTTATCACTGTTGGGTCTGTTGGAGCTCAGGTAAGCAGCTAGCGTTGACCGGTCAAAATCCGAAGCATCTCTGCGTTGACCGGATTCCAGAAAATTCGATGGCTGTTTGATTAAATTGCAGACTGCATTTGGAAAAGCATGTCGCTGCCTCTTAGAGGGAGAGGTTGAAATCTCAGCTTGCTAGCTTTGGAGAAGAAAAAAAGAAAGGTAAAAGGTTTAGGAGGAAGATAGAGGAGCTGTGGATAGAGGACTCTCAATCAGTCAAAAGTCGCAGCCCACCAAGTCGGAAGTTTCGTTTCTTCAAAGTGAGATTTCTGATTTTATTCACCATCAATTATTTTGATCATTTAGTAAGAAAAACAAAATTATCTTCAATTTTTGTCAAATTATTATGGATCATTGTTTATTGAATTGAGGTTATTTTTATCATTTACTCCTTATTTAAGGATCATTTTTAGCAATTTCAAATCTCAAGAATCAAATTGATGAATTATGACACACTCCTTACCTTCCGAGTACGTAACGCATCAAGTGCGTAGGTGAAAAATACTCTATGTTCAGTTTTAATTTCAATAGAATTACTTTAACTTTACATTATTATATATATGTATTTTGACGGGATGTTTTTATACATATATAAATACTTTAGACATATTGTTTATGTAATAAGTATTATATTATAGTATTGTACTGAAGGAGAAAGAAAGTATGAGTTTGGAGGCATGAAAGAGGAATCACTGCACTTCGATCACGGTTGAATGACATTCTCTTTTATGCAACCGTAACTTGATATCTTCTTTACATATTTATTTTCTTGCTGTCTTTTCACTATTTTTGAATAACAAATGATTTCAAATTTCAGGGATGAATTTTTTTTTTTTAAGGTGGGTAGATTGTGACAACCCGTCCCTAATTATACGATTTTATAAATTCTAAAAGAGTGAATTGACAAAATGTGCCTAGAGGTGAAATCGTCGACTTTCATTGACCGCCTTTTTGTGACGTGTATAAGCTACTATTTTACGGAACTACGAAACTCGAGGTGTTTTGTGAAATTTGAATTTTTGGGTATTTTAATATTTTAATACTTTCTGAGGAGATATTTTGAATATTGTATAATTTATTTTGGCCCGTGGGGTCTATGCCTCACTTAACTCTCATCTCATCTCTCACCACGTGGCCTATTTCCCTCATCTCAGGGACCCTCTCTCTCTCTTCACTCTATCTTTCCCGCATCTGTCTTTCACCTCTCTCTCTTCCTTCTTCCTCGGCAAGCACCGAGAGGGTGCGACCACCTTGAACAAACCACCACCACTCGTCATTTCTAGCGAACATCACTCGATAAGCATCCCCACCACGAACTTAACCCAGATCGAAACCCTCGTTCTCTCACTCTTCCTCACCGCATAATACAGTCATTATGCAAAAATTGAGTCCGGCGAGTTCTCGCCGTCTCCGACGAAGGTAAGGCCTAAAACATTCTTATAAATTTGTAGATCATGACTAGGACTACGTTTGGGATGTTTTGAGACGGTTTATGGGTGTTTAGATGTAGGAATCATGTCGGGAAAACTTCCCCAAATTTTTCAGCGAAGCTCCGGCATTGTGCAATTCATTTCGGACCATTTCCTGTCACGACTCAACCTCGGATTGGTACATTTCAATTCCTTAACTCCTAAGCTTTATTTTGACTTTTGAATTTTGGATTTTGGTTGAGAGATGAATTAGTTAGAGCAATTGGAATTTTCCCGGCTAACTTTTCCCATAATCCGACGACCCGTCGGAGAAGAAGAAGAAGAAGAAAAAAAAAAGGGGCCTTAGGCCCAAAACTGGTCCAAAGTTGTTGGCCCAAATCCTTAGCCCAAACAGCCCAAACCTTGGGCCAATGTTCCTAACCTAGCCTAATTTTCTAAATGGGCTGAGAATATTCTAAGAATATTCCTTATGTTGATTTTTTGAAATTTTCTCGGGAACCCTCCTAGGCTAATTTCGACGCACCGAGTCTGTTTTTGACATCCATTTAGTGAAATTTTAAAGTTTTAACATAGTTGACCATCGAGACGCCTCGGTTGACCTTTTTTAGGGTTGACCGTCGACCTTCCCGTTGACTTTTTACAAAATTTACCAGGGACCCTCCTTACCGTATTTCAACTCGTTGATTCCAAATCCGCCATCCATTTTTCGAAATTCGACCATTTTAAGATAGTTCCTTTATTAGCCATACTTTGTACGAAAACGCGTAATTACATTAATACGTTATATTTACCTAAATGGTTTTGTTTTTAGGCGAAACGCTTCACAAGGACTCTCGATGATACGAGGTAGGTTCGACTCAACAACGTGATCTATGAGTGGGTCTTTTCCTTTTTATAGTATATATGTATGATTGATAGTTTTCATTTATGCATTTAAACAAGAATTTCTTACATACACTTGGATTAGACTAAAGTTTATAAGAATTAGTGAAAATGACGGAATTTATGAGATATGCTAAATCCTATGGGATATGCATGTAAGTTTATTATGTTGACTAAAATTATTGAATTGTTATGGCATGCTTATATTTATGTAGTCTGCTCATCATTGTTGCACACCGGTGTTAGTGTTCGCCCAAGGCCAGGGCCAGTCTTTCACGTGTATGTTCACCTCCGTACCGCACACTCGCCTTGGATCCAAGTAGGTGCCAGTCCTGTCGTACAAGTTGCATTAGGCAACTCCGACTCGTAGGTGACCGCAAATAGCGCCAGTCTTCATGTGATTGTAGCACTAAAGCGTATATTATGATTACACCTAGTTCTGTCGTACAGGTCACATTAGGCAACTCCGACTCTTGTGCTAGCATAGATTGATGAACATTAGTTCAGTCGTGCAGGTCGCATTAGGCAACTCCGACTTGTGTGCTAGCATAAATTGTTTGAGCACCTGATTTTACTTATATTACTGTTAGGATTTTGTGATTTTGGATATCCTGCCCTTAGTTACAAGATATTGTGCCGTAATGAATTTTTGAGATTTTGCAGGCTACGGTAAGTATTTTTATACTATACGTAGTAAGTATATTTTTGAGATTTTGCAGGCTACGGTTACAATGTTTTTAGAAAGGTTTTTATAAAACTCTATTTTCAGGCCCACTCACCCCTTGTTTTTTGCCCCTCCAGGTCTTAGCTGCTGAACTTTTGTATCGACGAGGATTCTTGGCAAATCTCAGTATGGGTGGCTACCTTTGAGGGTATAATCTTTATCCTACCTACTGTATCTTACGTATACTCTGTCATCACTTGTAAAATGGGTTCTTGCTGACTAGTGCACTCTTATATTTAGGTACTTGTAGGTTTAAATTTATTCACATTTTTCACATCACTACACTTTATGGCTTCGCCACCTTCCAGGTGTCGACCAGCCAGTTTTCTAAAATGCGGTATGGGCGGCTGCTTAGGCACTGGGCGTCAGGCCGCCACCGTGATTATTTCAAAAACGTTCAGTAAATCGGCAAGGGTATTAGGCGGTGCTAGGGATCCGACTAGGCGTTGCCAGGCTGCTGACTAAGCGTGCTAGGTTGCTGACTAGGCATGCTAGGCAACCTAGGTGCCGGGCTAAGCGGCCTCCGCGATGGTTCTGTTAAAATATTATACTTTCACCATTTCACTACATCGCGAGGGTGACGACATAAAATTTGAAAAGAGCAACCAAGAGAGCGTGAGGGAAGAATAAGCGTGAGATATATCTATATAAGGAATTAGAATAATAGTGCAATTGTAGAAAGAAAGAAAAAACGAGAACTTTGACCTGGAAGCTTCAAATTTCTTCGCCGTAGAGGATTTCTTCGTTGTGCTTGAGGAATTTAACAAGACTCATGATTAAATTTTGGAAAATTATACAGAGCAAGAAGATGGAAATTAGGCAGAGAATATGGGGAATCAGGCGGAGCAATCGAAGAAGAATGGAAGAGAGAGGAAATGAGAAACCCCGAAATAAAGGCTTGTCGATTTCCAAGGCTTCAACCACTCTCGGGGAAGATAATAATGACTCCCCTCTGTCAGATGGATTTCCACAATTATTAAACAAATATATTATATATTATTATCTATTTCCAAAGCCTTACCGATTTCCAAGGCTTCAAAAGCCACTTCCGGGGAAGATAATCCGACCATTGCTCACTCATATGTTCCAACACATGAGGTTATTCTAGATTACAGTGATGTCTTAGATGAGATAACCCAACCCCTCGAGAATCGTGAGATTTCGGTCCATTGTGCAGTATTGGATGAGGTTTGGAATCAGAATAAGATGATCATTGATGATGTTTTTACTAATCTAGCAAAGGTGACAAGATCACATATACCCACTACAAAAGGATATACGAACCTCAAGTATGTTGTAATACTACCTGGGAAGACCGAACCGTCCCCGAAAGTGGGGAGGCTGCACCTTTACGTGACTTCTACGTGGCCCAGTACATTGGCGGCTAGCCAATCATCCGCTCCTACCCTAAAGCATGGCAGACCCCCTGGTTCAAAGGATTCACAACCCCAGAAGAGGAAAACGGCATAAACTAGTGACCCTAGTTTGAATCTGACCATCGCTCGCTCATCTGTTCCAACACATGAGGTTATTCTAGATTACGGTGATGTTTTAGATAAAACAGCCCGACCTCCTGAGAATCTTGAGATTTCGGTCCACTATGCAATATTGGATGAGGTTTAGAATCAGAATGAGATGATTGTTGATGATGCATTTGAGTACACAGTAACTACTGACATCATGCTTAGCGATGACATTGAACCACGTTCTGTTAATGAATGCCGACGTAGAACGAATTGGTCAAACTGGAAACAAGCAATCCAGGTCGAACTCGATTTGCTTGTGAAACATAAGGTGTTTAGACCTATAGCTTCTACCCTACCACATGTGAAGCCTGTGGGCTACAAATGGGTTTTTGTGAGGAAGCTTAATGAAAAAAATGAAATAGTGCGATACAAAGCACGCCTCGTAGTGTCCCTCCCTTAAATCTGTTAATTTCAGAGGGCTAGAAATAGAAAGTATAAGGCTTTTCTCAACGCCCTGTGATTGATTACAAGGAGACGTATTCCTCTATAATGGACGTCATAAGTTCTACTACCTTATTAGTTTGGTAGTTTCTGAAAAACTGAATATGCAGCTTATGGACATGGTAACCGTGTTTCTTTATGAGGATCTAGATATGAAAATCTACATGAAAGTTCCAAAATGACTTCCATTGACTGGTTTAAATAGTTCTAGATCACGGAACACTCTCTTTATTTGATTAAGGTGATCACTCTACGGATTGAAACAATCGGGGCGGATGTGGAATAACCGTCTGAGTGAATATTTGACAAGTTAGGGTAATGTGAACAACGAATTATGCCCATGCGTGTTTATAAAGAAGTCACATTCTGAATTTGCGATCATTGTAGTTTATGTTGACGACATGAACCTCATCGGATCTTTTGTAAAGCTTGAGAAAATGATGTTCACTTGAAATCGAAATTTGAGATGAAAGATCTTAGGAAAACTCGATATTGTCTCAGCCTGGAGATCGAGCATTGTTTAGATGGAATCCTAGTACATCAATCGAACTACACCCAAAAGGTGTTGCGATGTTTTAATGGGGATAAAACGAAGCCTTCGAGTACTCTTATGGTCGTTCAGACTCTAAATGCTAAATGAGATCCCTTCCATCCTAAGGAGGATGAGGAAGAGATTTTGGAGCCTGAAGTTCCATACCTAAGTGCAATTGGTGCTTTATTGTACTTGGCTTAATGCACTAGACCTGATATCTCTTTCGCTGTTAAACTTTTGGCTAGATATAGCAATTCGCCCACACGAAGACACTGGAATGGTGTTAAAGACATTTTCTGATACCTCAAGGGTACGCCAGATTTGGGCTTGTTCTACACCCACGAATCCTCGAGGGGAGCCGCCGTCCCCTTCGATTCTTAAGTTGATTCCCGGGTTATTGGTTATGCAGATGCTGGATATCTGTCTGACCCACTTAAGGCATGTTCTCAAACGGGTTATGTTTTTATCGTTGAAGACACCGCTATATCTTGGAGGTCTACTAAGCAAACGCTAGTTGCGACTTCTTCGAACTATGCTGAAATCTTTGCCCTGCATGAAACATCGTGTGAATGCTTTTGGTTGAGAGCATTCATGGAACATATTTAAAGCACTAGTGGTCTTACTGCTGTCTTTGACCTTCCTACGAAGATCTTTGAAGAAAATGCAACATATATCAAGCAATTAAAGAAAGAATACATCAAGGGAAACAACACCAGGCACATAGCGCCAAAATTCTTTTATTCTCACTAGCAACAACAGCATCAGAGCATTGAAGTTAAGCAAATATGTTCCCAGGACAACCTGGTTGATCTTTTTACCAAGTCATTGCCCAAGTCTACTTTTTAGAAGCTCGTCCAAGGAATCGGTATGCGTAAATTATTTCAGGGGAAGTATCTTAAAGCATACGACTTGATCTTAATGTACTCTTTTTTATGAGGCGCCCATCCTGGGATGATCATACTCCGTTGAGTTCACTACTTTCATCATGTTTGATGTTTGTTTTTGACATTATGCATACTTCTCACTTTTCTCCTTAATCCATGGGTTTTCACCTACCTTAGGTTTTATCATAGCGAGGTTTTGTGAGTTTTACTACCAGTGCATACTTTCTTTAAATTTGAGACTCGCATTCGCCCATTGTGCCACCGACTTCATCAACTGTTCTACCTTATCTGCTGAAGATATGATGCGATGTTTTGTTTGAGTATTTACACACTCGAGGGGGAATGTTGCAGTCATATTTAGAGTAGGAATGTGATTGTGTAAATCCTAGTGTATCTAGGGATATCTTTGAATATTCTCTTTAGTAGTTAATATCCTATTAGAGTTGTCTAAAAAGGTAAGGATTTAACATATCCCACTACTATAAATAAATGCACAATGGGGTTATACAACACACACATCACAATTAAATCTCTCTCTTCTCTCTCTTGTCGTCGGCCTCTCTCCCTCTCTAGTCCTAAATATAGTTCGGTCAAATAGGCCTACAATAGAATCGATATATTAAATCTTTTGTGTGCCTATATTTTTTATAACTTTGATTTGTATTTGTACCCATATTTTTAATTTATTTGTACCCATTTTTTATTTTGCTAAATGTAACCATGCTAATTATATGTATTTATGTTATATTTTAAAATATATCAATAGTTATTTTTTAAAATATTTTAATAATTATGTGGGTACATTATTATTTTTGCTATAATTTTTGTGAAGAACAATGTTTCTCTAAAATTGATTTTTAAGTATTTATTATATTTTTAAAATATTATTTGATTTTTTTAAATTTCATAATTTGTGGAACATTAAATGCATAAATCCATGAGTTAGATCTCTTAAATGATGCTAAGAATCTCGATCAAAATATTTAAACAAACAAGATTTCAGTCTAACAATTAGGTTGATTAGGGATTGGAACCAAAATGATCCATAAATAAAACCTTAATAATTAATGAGTTTGAAAGAAGGAGCTCGAACACAAGACATCAAGTGCATGGTTAATCCTTCTTTTTACCATATATCTTACCAATGTTTTTTATTCATATAGACGGAATGCTATATATTTGATTTTTAAATTTTAAAAGGATAATATATATATATATATATATATATATATTTTTTTTTTTTTTTACAAACAGTATTACTACTCTAAGTTATATTTAGGAAGAAGAAGAATGTTTGAACATGAGACGCAATGAGTTGAGGACAAAAGTGTTATCCAATAGGGTGGTTCACCAGTTGTAGAATGGCAAAGTTGGTATTTAAGGAAAAAAAAATTTCCTCAGTCAATTTCAGCCATTAGAAATTTAGATGTAGTAATAAAAGGAAAGTTATTTTCACACACCATTTTCTCGTAAAAATTGAATTGAACAAACCATTAATAAGAATTTAATGTTGAACGCACAAATCAAATCAAACTAATGAATTTACATAGGCTTTTCTCCTAACCTTAGCTAAGAGATTAGTTCTCTATAAAAGAATATATAAATAAAGCCTTAATAATATACTAGCCTTTCTGCACACACTTTGCGCATTTGAAAGGCTTTTTTTTACATCATAGCGCGTTACGCACGACATACAAAGATTCTTTTAGCTCTTCTACATTTGTGCATGCATAAAGACATATGTACTACAAAAAACATTTCGTACATGTTTTTATCCATATTTTGTGAAAGATAACATGAGAAAAAATTAATATAACAGTTAAATTAACAGATGAAAGTGATCTTAATAATGAAATTCGTGTCAAATGCGAATTATACATTTTCTGACACACCCCGGCTTGGAAAGGTCGAAGCATGCTAGCCATCACCATGAGGTGACGTAACCATAAGAATAAGCGATACAAAAAGTGAATAAAATTAAAATTAATTAGAACTAAACAGTGAAAAAGTGCAATCGTGGGGTGAACCCACTACAATTATTCAAAGTGTAATAGACAGTGAGACTACAGAAGAGTAATCAAAATAATTAAAGTACACTTATTACATAACAGTGATAAATTCGTACGTCTAAACAGAAATAAATGTCAGAACTGCCAAGATTCCTCGAGTGCCACAAAGAGTACAACTATCTAGGTCCTGGAGGGGCAAAAAACAAAGTTGAGTGGGTCAGCAAAACAATGCTTATAAGAAAAGCTTTATCTTTGAATATATTAACCCCTCGCCGTAAAACAAGTATAGTTTCCTTAAAACATACTACATAGGTATGTAAACGATAAATCAACAATACTATAACAGAGTTATAACCAAATATATGCCAAGTTATGACGTATAAAATGTCACAATAATATAATCAAGTGATAATCAAGTATAGCTAAGTGCTCATTCATCTAAGCTGACACACACAAGTTCAAATAGATAATTTCTGACACGAACAGGACTGGGTGTAATCAATATGCTCTAGTATTACGATCACGTGAAGGCTGGTGCAAAAGCACAGTCACATACAAGTCGGATTGCCTAATGCAATCTACTCGACATGATTGACACCTAACTTGGATCCAAGGCGAGCGAACGGTGCGATGTGAACATACATGTTAAGGACTGGCCCTAGCCCTGGGGCGAGTACTAACACCGGGGTGCAGCAAGATGAGTATGTACAATTATGTATGAATGCCATGACAGTAATATCTCAACCATATAACAACATTTATCACAATTATATCACAGTTGTCAATTATTTGGCAATATATACGCAAAGTGATGCATTTATGAAATTTTGGAAACTATAAATACGTATAGATATAAAAATAAACTGCCCACTCACAAGTACGTCGCTGGGTCGTAACCCCCGAGCCTAGCTTGACCTCGAACATCCTCGTAATACGTTTCCCCTATATGTGAAATAACTAAAATAAAATTAATTAAAGCACATAACGGAAACCTAAATAAAAAACCCCATAGTTTGCTCAAACCTAGGGTTTAAATATATGAAATCGATCTACTCGACGTCACGGACACACACATGTCAACCACACGCCAACAGGAGGCAGGACGTGCTGCCATAACTAGGGGTGGGTTCGGTACGGTTACCGTACCAAAACCCTCGTACCAATTACCGTACCAAACTTTCGGTTTGGTAAAATCTATTACCATTACCATACCAAACTTTCGGTATACCGAAGTTCGGTATTGCCAAATATTTGGTTGGCATTGTATGGCAATGGTAATTGCCACTTTGTTTTGGGACAAAATTTGTTTTTTGCTTTTTTAACCCAATTCAAGGGCAAAACTTTTTTATTGTACCTTTATCTCATACATTGTAGCCTAAATTCATCTATTATTCATCATTTACAATTCACACACACAATAATTCAAAAGATGCATCAAGATTCATGATGAAAATTAAGCTTACAATCCAAATAGAAGTTACGAACCAAAACAAATAGAAGTTTCCCCCATGCTAAAGATCTTCTATATCCTCCATTGGTTCAAACACACCTCTAGAACTTTCCCAATGTCTTGTCCCTTATGACCCGTGATCTTTATGAAGTTTATGATCCGTTTGTGCAACTTTCATTCACTATCCATGAAGTGAGCGGTAACTACCATGTAGTTAATGTTTTGTACCGATGTCCAAGTATCGGTTGTGATACTTACCTTTTGATTATGCATTGCTTCAAATAACTTAGACTTCTCTAACACATATAAATCCCATACATTGGCCGCAATCTTCTTCCTATTTGGAATCTTGAACCGAGGTTGAGCCTCTTTCATCATATCAAATTATTAGAATATTATAAATATGTGTTATATAATTATATATTATATAATTTATAAATTATATATTATATTATATGTTCGGTACGGTAATACCGTGGTAATGATATCCATTACCAATACCGTACCAAGAAATTTCGGTACGGTACAATACCGTACCATTACCGATTGGCACAAAAAATTTGGCACAAAATCGGTATGGCACGGTTGGTAATTCGGTTGGCACGGCAATTTGGTAAAAAAATCCACCCCTAGCCATAAGGGGCTGCACAAACTGGTCACGCGCTTGCGAGTACAGGCATACTCGCCTTCCTCGCGAATTTCTGCAGTTTTGCAGATTTTTTGGCCAACCTTTAGAGATCCTAACGAGCTCGATTCTCAACCAAAAACACTTCTACAACAACCAAATTAAAGCTAGGAATGTGGTGTATTGATCCCATTTCACAAAAAGTTCAAATACGGTCCGTGTTGTTCAAGAATTTGGCCTGAAAATGGCCAAATGACCATGGTTGCAGATTTCTAGAAAACTGGAATTTCTTCCTAACTTCCAGAGTTGATTTCTAACTCGTTACTTAACCAAACTCAATGATTCAAACGCCATTTTGAAGTTAGGAATGTAGAGAACAAGTTTGTACCTAATAGAAGTCCAGCTAAAGTTGAGGGTGACTGGAAAAATGGGTTGAAAGTGACCAAATTGTCACGGTCCATGACTGAAAAACGTACAATTTTCTCTTCTCGAGTTTTCTGTGTAAAACCATACGTTCAAAACACAAACAAGAGATCAATATCAACCCATAGAATTGAAATGAAGGTTCTAAGGGTTTCTCAAGGCTTACCTAAGCTATGAATGGCATGAAAATCGTAGAACCGAGACTTACCGAGTCGGACCTTCCGAGTTGGTGAGTCAAAACTCATCTAAATCAGATTTCAAGGACATGGTTGTGATCATGGGACTGAGATGAATACAATGGTGTACGTTGTGAATTTGATCTACGAGCTTTGAAGCTCGTTCATGGCTTTACATAGAGGATCGAGTATAAGGGGGAGAGAGAGAGAGAGAGAGAGAGAGAGAGAGAGAGAGAGAGAGAGAGAGAGAGAGAGAGAGAGAGAGAGAGAGAATGCTTTATTTTATTTTTTTTATTTTTTCTGATTGGGTGTAGGGAAGTGGGAAGAGATGTGATTGGTGAGGGAGTGATGGGTGAGTGAATAATGGGGGGTGCACGGGTAGGATAAAAAGGAATCCAAAGGATAGGATTTCAGATTTCCTACAGTAAAAAGAGATCGAAATAAGTCCGAAGTAGATATTTTTACACTTTAAAATTTACGCCGACTCGTACTAGTGTGTACAATTTAAATGTGATATGAGGAAATAAATAATTTAAGGGAAATAAATGTGTCCACGTCACTTGCCACTAAGGGCATAACCGTCAACACATACTAGGGGATAAATTACATAAGAAAATTAGGATGGGTCGTCACATTTTCCCTCAACATATGTTTTGGAGAAACTGACAGAACTAACCCTTTGTTCTATATATGCTAAAAATGTAGTGTTTTTCTTTCCAAAAGCCACATTGACAGTTATATGCACAACTTATGTAATTGAACCACCTTTTGGGGAAAGAAAAATAGAGAACAAAAAGAAAAATTTTAAGAAGCTACCGAATAGTATCATCACAAAATTTGCAAAGTTTGAAATGATATACGTATATTTGCAAAGAAACAAAGAGTACCTATAAAGCAATAATGGAAGTCATTCAGGAAGTCAACAATTTGCAGAGGAGTTGTTGAAAGAAAAAACGTCCATGTAAAGAATAGAGATCGGAAAAGTTATTAAAACAAAAGGTAAAGAAACCCAACTAGATACAAGAAAGAATGAAGCTCTGAAAATTTGATTACCAAAAAATCCCCAATTAGATATTGAAAAGAGGGAAATCCCAATCAACTCTCCAGTGCTTGGGAGAGTTATCAAATTCATCTTTGAAAATAACTTCTTGTACCAAAAGTCCGAATGTTTGAAGGCATTGTTTTCTGACATAAAGATCAGTAGAAGATGAACCACAGAGAGTAATCTCACTAAGTCTAATTGTAGATAGTAAACTGAAAACATCCTGCACTCGTCTCCACATGTCGTCCAGATCTAGTCGTAATGAGTGATCGAGGGCCCGATGAACCTTTAGAAAACGGAAGAAAGTGAAAACAAAAAGGAAATTGATGAACTGTTTTTTTCTTCCAAACCACTCGAAGTAGAAGGAACAGCAAAGAAAGATTTCCCTCCTCATAATCTTCAGTGCTCAACATGGAGTTGTGGTTCATGGCAGTTTTCTTGTCCGTCAGTTCGTGGTTTTCTCTTGAGTCCCACGACATCAGAGTTTTGCACGTTTCATTTTCTTTTTTTCCTTTTTTTATTATCTTTTATTTGTTATGCTTTTCTTACAAAATTACCCATGTTGTGTTTGATGTGTTAATTTGGATTAGTTTTGGATTTTTCTGTTTTATGGGTGTTTTTGTTCTAAAATTTTTGGTGAAGCTTAAGACACAAAAATTGACTGATGATTTTCTAATATTAGAGATTAGTTCAAAAGAACTAGCTCAAACACAAGACCTCAAGTGCAGAGTTAATCCTTCTTTTTTTACAATTGATATTACTACTCTAAGTTAGATTAAAAAGAAGGGGCATGTTTGAATATGAGACGTAGTAAGTTGAAGATGATAGTCTTATCCAATAGGGCAATTTACTAGTTGTAGAATGGTAAAGTTGGTAATTAGGGGAAATAATTTAGCTGAGTTAATTTCAGTCGATGGATTTAGTAATAAAAGGAAAGTTACTTTCACACCATTTTCTCCTGCTATACACTCATGTCTATTTCTGTTTTTGGGATTGAAAAATCAAAATAAAATAATGTACGGAAATCACTTCTTGCATTAAAATCAAAATCAACATATCCACAAGACAAAAAATAATAATCTTTATCTTTAATATTAGAAAGTCAGAAAGAGAGTTTAGTGTCTCAAAGCTTCACCAAAAATTTTTGAACTAAAAAGCCCTCCAAACAAAAAAAATCAAAACTGACAGAAAAAATACATATAAAAACCCTAAGGGTAATTTTGTCAGAAACTTATATTTCATTTTTTTAGAAAATTTTATTAGAAAAAAATTAGAAAAAAATGAGATAAAATGTAAAATAACAAACATGGAAGACACAAATTCAACCAGGTTGGACGCAAATCAGTTTTTAGAGAAAGAGAAGAAAAAAAAAGAAAAAAAAAAGGGATAGAAACTTCCGTGCAAAACTGAAACCCCATTATCTTGCGATGCCGATAGAATGAAAACTCCCTACGGGATCCTGTTCTCTCTCTCCTTCCTTCTCCAACTGTAAAAGGTTGTATGAAGATCGTCTTTTTTAACC